>NC_137264.1:37617099-38289599 GCF_053477335.1 Acartia tonsa | reverse complement strand
GGCCTATCATTGGTCATTTGTATTGTATGACGTCAGTTTTTATTGGACACGATACGCTGTTCCAAGAAGGACCTTTTCTAAGGTTCCGAAGAAAGCTAAGACATGTAAAACAAACATAAAATACCTACCGTGGGATTGCCATAGGAATCAGGATTAGACGGGCTAAAACTATTTCCACTGCTGCCACTAAAACTATTTCCACCCCCGACATTCGAACTCGAGACAAAATTATTTCCATTGTTGTTGTTGGAGGACACGAAGTTGTTGCCAAAATTATTGTTGTTGTTGCCAGTTGTGTATGTTGAGACTGGGGCAACAGCGTTGTTGCTCGAGAACGACTGGCTGTTGCTGTTGGAAAATGCTGTGCCTATTTATCATATTTTAGATGTATTTTATAAGTGGAGTTAATTCGGATTTAGTACAAAGCTCTTAATAGTGTCTATCTAAAATGAATATCGACTAACATATTCCAGCGAGAAAGGTGCCCATCCTTATTTTTGTTTTAAAAAAATAAAAAAAACAGAGTGTGGGGGGGGGTCCCAATATAACAACTTTTCAATTTATTTCATATTAAAGATGGAGTAATCATGGAAAATTACCGGTAAAAAAACTACAGCCATACTCAAAATCGGCGAGAGTTTGGTATTAACGAGGTGCTCTCATACTCCAGGAGTCTTAGGTTCAAACTGTAAGAAACTATGGCAAATCAAACTACATCTATATTCCTAAGTTATTGTTGTTATTGAATGAAGGTGCTGGCACAGAGTTGAAATTGTTTCCACCATTATTATTTCCATTATAGTTCGGCCTACTTTCATCAAAACAATATTAACAAGTTCATTTTAAATTGAATCCTTTATTTTTCTCTGTAACGAAGGATCTCGCTAACTGCTGAACCGATATGGTTCTCCTTGACAGCGAAGATTCTTAAATGTCCAGAGAAGGCTTATAACTATTTTGGGGGAGGATATTTCAACCCTTCAAACAAAAAGACATCAACCCCCAAAAAATTAATTTTCTTTCAATTTCCTTTTTAAAACTTAAACAAAACTTCACCCACACCTCATATCTTAAGTGTCTCAAGAGGTCTCTAGGGGCGTAGACACTAGTTTTAAATAACGTAGGTATTTACCCCAAATTTATAATAAAAGATTTTTTAAATCCTGGTCATCAAACAAATAAGTGAAGTCATATTATAATTTTTAAGAAACATACGCGGATATTTTAGCATACCCTAATTGTATAAGGGCTACAATATTAAAAGTATGTTAATAAAGTTATTTTTTTGCCTAATGGTGGTTGCAGGCGGGCCTTGCGGCAACTGCTGTTGGTTCGGCGGTGGATTATACCCACTTGCCGGTGGTGGGGCCCCATAACCAGGCGCGGGTGGGGCACCATAACCGCCACCACCCTCGCCCATCATCGCCTTCATCCCGTTGATAAAGTTAGCCCCGATGCCAGGTATAGTTTCTGCCAGGTTGTCCAGAGTGTTGGCCTTACCCACCAGGAAGTTGGCACCAGCCCGCAGCAGGCCAGCCTTCGTGTGCAGCAATCCTGACGCTATTCTGCCCTTCGATCTGATTACGCCAGCCTAAAGTAAAAAATATTTATTCATAATATAAGCTTTTTTGATGCCTTTCCTCCAGGTGCTTGTGTTTATGTATGGCTATTCTAACCCCTGCTGGGTTACTCATTACTTGATATAACCTATCCTAACCTGCCCTAAAGTAGCTTATCTGGCACTATGAAGATATAAACTGTTTTTTTTTATGGCTTCCCTCCTTTCGTATCTGAACCACAAATAAAGTTTGCAGTTGTTAGCAAGATTATAGTTTATGTAAGGGAGGGAGCGGACATTGGGCTGTTAACTACAATAGTTTCGAAAGTTTTATAATTTAATGTTTTCCTATTCGTTGGCTTAACAACTTTTGGACTTTCATCGAAATATTATTGGATTGTTCATTAAGTTGAGTATCCACATATTTCAACCATTAATTGTAATCTACAAAATGAGTAATTTTGTGTATTATCACTGCGGACTTACATAAAATTATTGACCATCATTGTCTTATTCCTTTAGATCCCTGACAATTTGCTTACCATATATTTCTAAAATTCTCATGCCATTTTAAAGTTATTAAAACTTAACAATGATGCACTTTGCAAGTAACATGTATTTAACATTTCAATCAATAACTAAATATAGCGAAGCAACTTTATGAATGTAAATGTCTGTCGGTATGTCTTTAAATTTGCAAAAAAGCATCTGCTTCAAAGATGTAGTGGAGAGGGAATTTATGATATATCATATAAATTTGATTTTCTTGGCTGCTATTCAAAATAGATATTATAAATTTTGTGAAAATATTTCTATGGATAATAAGCATCTACTATAGCAATCCACCTATTGGTCTGTCGGTTTTTAGGTTTCATATTCATGTTAGCTTCACTAATAATGGATGTTGTCAATCTTGTTGCTTTAAATGTCCGTCCCTATAAATGGCCTATACTTAAGGACAACCAGGCCTAGCTATTCTAATAATCAATTCTACGAAAAAAATCACGAAACCTTTGGAGGTAAGGTGGGGGATATATCTTGTTTTTTTTCATGTAACTGAAGAGGGGTGGATAAGAAGGGGAGGAAAAGGGGAAGGGGGTTGTTGGGAAATTTTCCTTTAGAATTGTTTTTCAGAATAGCATTCCCTTTTCCCTGAAGGACAATAAACAAAAACAAAATACATAAAATAGTCAAGGCTTAAAATCCATACTGTTTTGATTAGGCTAAATGGTAGCCACGGTACTTTTGCATTTTATCAATAAATATTACAACAGTTATCATAATTCGTATAATTTTCTTTAAATTTCAACGGAATGGAGGGACAGAAAATTTAAAAAAAAATATCGTCTATCCCATGAGGAAAAAATAAAATGTATCTTTTATTAGCTTGAAATGTTAATATATTTTTTTTCAGAGGGTCTAGTTCTTTTGTTTTCCTATCCCTATATTCGTGAAGAAGCCACATCTTATTAATAACTTCTTCCCTGAGAAAATCTCAAGTTATTCGTGTATATACTTTATAATTATAATACTTAACAATGCGTGCTGTGCTTTATTTAAAAATATCATTAAGGATAAAATAAACAAAGATGACAACAGCAATAAAAGTGAAGCTCTTAAAGGGAAGGACAAATGAACATTAACACTTGTAGAGTGTCAGAACTGAATAAACAGAATACAAATGTTAAAGTCAAAACAAACTTGTAAGTAAATTTGTTGGAAAATTGCTTAAGGACATAGTTTCATTTTTAGGACTTGATTATAGAGATAACATTATCCCTTGTTGTTCTAGGAATTAGTATTCCAGTAAACACATGAATTGGATAATTATATCGTGTAATAAAATATAAATTTAAAAGGCTAATAAATTATCATTATGTTTAGAAAGGACATGCGGATGTTTTGGTAATCATTTAAAAAGTTATTCTCATTATGAAATGTACTTTACTGCTACAAGTATCATCATTTCAAGGTTTAAATCGATGGGACAATTTTAACATGAGAAATTAAAGATAAGAGAGTCCAAATGGACGGACAGACGTTAAAAGTAAAAAAAATGCCTTAAAAAGGTAAATTATATTAAATAACCATATTTTTGGAAATAGGAGAACATTTAAATATTAGCATAGCGTCAACTTTGGAACTAATATTTTTTCGAAATTAAGTACAAATGTAAGTAAAATGAATAAAAAATTTGCTTGAGACAACCTTGATGACAATTTAAATTTTTCTGCCTGTGATTTCTGTTGAAGCTAGGCGTCAAAACAAAAACAAATTTTATTGTCTTTTTCTTGTACTTTTAAAGAACACATTTTAAACATTTCTTTATGATCATTTCGTTAGAATATACTTTATATACGTACAAACTTTCCCCCTCCTATTCTGCTTTATTAAAATACTAGCGGCTTCGCCCCTAGCCTCTAGGGGCTTTGCCTCTAGAGGTTTGATCAAACCAATTTTTCTTAATTTAGATTTTAAAAAATAAATCTAAAAAAAAATTTTCTTTGGGGGGGGGGAGGAATTTTTTTTTCATAGGGGGGGGGGGTAAGTCGACCACATTATTTAAATTTTAGTTTTAAGAAGAAAAAAAATTTGTTGGGGGGGGGGGGGTACAAACAGACACACAGACATCGTTCTACTTTGTATTATAGATTGCGACTGCGCCCCTACCATCTAGAGGGCTCTGTATCTAAAAGGGTTGGATAATAGGTAAAAAAAATAGTCTAAAATAATCCCAAGAATTAATTTTAAAACAGCCTAAAACCATCCCAGGACTTATGTGAAGCTTTCTTGTAAAGAAAAACTCAATCAGTTATGTAGTTATTGAAATCTTAAGCTACATACAAAACAAACGATTACTTAGATATATATATATATATACAAAAACTATGAATGTAAACTTAAAACAAATGTAGTGTATCATCTGACGAATTGCATTAATAATAAAACCTGATAACTGTTTACGAAGTTTTAACAGTTCATATTTTATTTTTAACATAAATTTGACAGAATACTATGCAAAGATCAAATAAAAAGTAAATACAGAAAATAGTCAGGGATCTAAAGGGATAAGACAAGCGACAAATTAATGTATATCCCCAATGATGATTCATAAAATTATCTTTTCTGTCGATTACCATTATTGTTTGAACTGTTTATCCACTCTACTTATTGAACCAACCAATCAAAATTTAAAGTTGTTAAACAAACGATAGGAAAACGTTATTATAAAACTTTGGGGAATAGTGTAATAAACAGCCCAATATCTTCTCCCTCTTTTAAAAAATATGACTAGCATACATACAGAACAGACTAAGAAACGAAAATATGATTCTAGTAAAAAATTGCTAAAGGTAATTTCAAACAAAATTAAGTTCAGGGATCTGAAGGGATAAGACAATTGGCAAGAAATTGATGGACAACCTCAATTATGATAATCGAAATATAATTAAAGTAGCAAAAGTTTTGATAGTGCTTCATTCAACCTTTCATTAGTCTTAAGTTATTTTAAGCCAACGAATGAAAAATAGTGTTTATTTTTATTTAAAGTTTAATCTACCGCCCTGTAATAGTTGTTTCTGGCAGCGTATTATAAACAGTTTTCCGCGAATATGAAATGTACAATTATAAGATTAAAACCAGGTTTTTTTGCCCTGAAAAAAACTGTTTTTAATCTTGATTGTACATTTTTATATTCGTAGAAAACTGTTTATAATACGATGCGAGAAATAACTATTTAATACAAACTTTACTTGGTCGATCAAAATTGCCAAAAAAATATTTTTGCGATTAAATTGAAATAAATCTATTTGCTGTTATTTAATTAATTTAAAGTAATTGCAAACATTTATTTTAAAATTAAAACCTAATATGTTTTGATAAGTCTGCTAACTGTAAAATTATTTATAAAAAAAACCGCCTCTTTATAAATTATATTTTTATATAGTTGGGACGTTGAAAATATTTTCTCTCTCTTAAGATAATTAGTTTGGAAGTGGTTGATTAGCAGGGATTGTGGGCCGCATTTAAGCTTTACTTTCCTGGCTCTAAAAATTTAGAGAAGGTTTAAACCTATTTCTTGGGAGGGTTTGGAGGAAAACAACCCCCAAGCATTTTTTAAAACCTTTTATTTTTATAAGTAAAATTGAAAGTGGTAGTCCCCAAAGTTTTCTAATAACATTTTCTTATTCGTTGCTCAATAACTTTGGGGACTTGCTTTGAAGTGTAATTGGTTGGTTCATTAAGTTCATTGTCCAGACAATTCAACCACTAATTGTAATCTAGAGGAGGGGTAATTTTGTGTATCAAAATTGGGGATGTACATCAATTTACCAGTCATTGTCTTATCCCTTTAGATCCCTGTAACCGTACAATAATTTTACTTTGTAAAGGGTAATTTCGTGTATCATCATTGGGGATTTACATCAATTTATCGGCCATTGTCTAATCCTTTTAGATATCTGGTTTTATATATATTATTTGTGACTATTTCTAAAAGAAACAAGGATGATAACATCCAAAAGTAGCAAAGAACTAAAAATTCATGGAGGACAAACAGACAAAATTAATTATAGAGAAGATGGTCAGTTGATAAATATGCAATAATTCATAGAAATCACGAAACCTTTCTGAAAAAAATATTTTTAATGTCTTTTTATGAATGACCGACAGACTGGAAGACAAAGTAAACTAAGCACTTCATGTTAATTGATATTGGGATTCTACACCAAAAAATTTAGCCGCCTATCTACAATAGCAGCTGAGCAAACCACATTCCTCCCATAGCGCTAGGGACGGACTGACGGACTTACAAAGTAAATTGTAGAGTAGCATTCGCTTCTAAAAATATGATGGATTTCATGAAGGAAGTGTAAATTCTATTTTACAGATGAGATTGGATAATGGACAATAATAAATAATATTTCCACAAATAATGTCAAATATGGCCCTTGTTTTGCTTGTAAAAAATGGGGTGAGAGTTCATATCCTAGGAGCTCTTTATAGTGCCTAAAAAAGGGGATTAATTTAAAAAGGGCAGAAAAAAGCTCAAAACCATCCAAAAGCTTGATTCTAAAAATAAAATAGCCTAAAACCATCCAGCGACCTAACTAAAGCTTCCCAATAATAAAGAACTCTATCAGTTTATTAGTTATTAAAATCGAAAGCTTCAGACATATAAAACTTACCTGGTTTATATGATATGTTTAAGATTTAAAAAGAAAAAAGTAAAAAAAAGTTTAAGGGGGGAGAATGTTTTAAAATTTAGTTAAAAATAAAATTTAAAATTATTTTAGGGGGTTGATTTTTTCTAGGGGTGATTTCTCTTGGAAGGGTGGTGGTACCCTCCCCAAAAATGGTTATAAACCTTTCAATTACCAATGAGAAGCTACTCTGTAAAGGAGAACCTGATCGGTTAAGCAGTTAACAAGATCTTTCGTTACAAACAAACAGACAGACAGACAGACATCGTTCTACTTTGTATTATAGATGAATCCAAAATATTTTACCTTAAAGTCCAGAGGATTTGGGATGGGTATATCCGGCAAGGGTATCTCCAGCACTTTTGTTCCTCCGCCGCCGTTATACGACGGTTTAGCGTTATATGACGGCTTCGCGTTGTACGACGGTTTAGGGGCGGGCGCGTTGTAGGTTGGCTTGGGTGCGGGTGCATTGTAGGACGGCTTGGGGGCGGGTGGGTTGTACGAGGGTTTTGGGGCCGGCGGGTTGTATGAAGGGGCAGGCGCGTTGTAGGATGGGGCGGGTGCATTGTAGGACGGTTTGGCGGCGGGAGCGCCGTAGCCGTTCCCTCCTCCGTTACCACCTCCTAAACATATAGGAATTTTAAAGAACTGTCCGCAAAAAAACAAATTTTGTAAAAGCTTCGATCACGATACTGTCAATATATGTAAATGCTTAATTTGAACAGAGAACAACAGTTTTAGGTTAGATTTTGAAAAATGAAAATTTGTTTTTGTTGCAAGAAGTCCCATAAAAAGTAGAGGGACAAAGTGTGTCAAAAATCAGCCATGTGACGTCATAAAAATGAGTGAAAATCCATCTCTTCTTTAGGGGTTTTCTTTCACAATTTTTGTGACGTCACATGGCTGATTTTTGAGTTACTTTATCCCTCTACCTATAAAAGTGCCATTGTATCATAGACAAACATTTTAGAGATATATAAATATGGACAAACACTCAAAGTGTTTTATAGAGCAGATGCTCAGTTGTCGAGAAAAAGAAGGAGATGATATGCAGGGAGTAAGGGAGGGGACAATGGATCGAATATTTAATTTTTAGGAGTCTTAGACTTTGGGTACTGGCTTAAAGGGAATGTGCAAGAATTCAGCAGTTTCTGACTGATTTTGGGTACTAGCGCATCAATGCCCTGTTAACTAGCTAAGTTAGTTTTGAATATAGCAGACAGAAAAATTTGTCCTTAGATGACTGGTTTTAACAAATATTTTTTCCCAAGAAAATGTCATTTCATGTATAGAAACTCTACTGTGATATTTATGTATTAAACGATCTAAGAACCCCTTGAATTTATGTGGCAGTTAAAAATATATGAGATGGGTTGACGAAGTTATAAGAGTGATTTTTCTAGTGATTAATTACAGAATGTTTACTACATTGTGATGTACTGGTAATTTAATTTTCTAGTAAATGAATTTTTTCTTAGAACTAATTTTGTTCTCAATTATATTACCATGATCCTTTTACAATTTTAGTCAATTTTTTTTTGATAAATCTGGTTTCCATTGCTTTTCAGTGAAAACTCTTAAATTGAATTAATTGCCCATTGTCCCCTCCCTTACTCCCTGGATAATATGAGAAAAAATTAAATGGAAATATAAGTTTTGATGTTCTTTGAAGCATGAACGACAGACATACGGACAAAAAAAAATCAATGCTTATGTCCACTGGTCATAGGAATCTTTACTGAAATATTCATGTAGCTGCCGAGAAAAATAAAATCCCCTCATAGCTTTACGTTCTGACTGACTGACAAAGTGAATTAAAAATAAACTTCGCTGCTCAGTTGTTTACAATATGGAGTGATCATCTAGAGGACCCAAGGGCATCCTCTGCTTGTAATTTAAATGCAATACTACTAGTGGACATCCAATGTTAAGTAACATCCAACAGACAACCAACCCTTAATTACAATATTACCTTTATTTTGAATTTCAAAAAATATTCTTCGTTGGAGATCTTTGAGTCTGTTTAATTTTTCTATATCACTCATCTGCTCCCATAACTGATCAGAGGATCTCTCATTTCCTAAACAAAAGAATAGTTCTATCAAATTAAAACCCTCCAAGACAAGAGAGAGATTGGCTGATTTTTACCCTAGTCCCCAACGTTTTGTAATAACGTTTTCATATTCGTTAGCTTAACAACTTTGGTGAATTTAATTGGACGATTCTTTGAGTTGAGTGTTCAAACATTTCAACCTCTAATTCTAATCTACAGAAGTCGTAATTTTGTGTTTCATAATTGTTTTATTATGAGTTATTTTTAAATAGAAAAGGTTCTAAAAATTAAATAAGATTAAAATTAAAAATTGTAATTAAGCATGAAATGTTCTTAATATCTTTTAAAAATTAACCATTGTTTTGAAATTGATTGTATTGTGTAATGTATGGTGGATGTATTAATTTCAAAATCAATTGATTAGTTATCAATTAGTTCACATGGTTAGAGGGATAGATCAATAAAAGTTAAATTGGACCGTTCCCTCCATCCTTAGCATCATGGGGGTGGGGGGGGGGGAAGAAAAATAGCCTAAATCAATTCAAATGCTTAAATTTAGAAGCCTAGAACCATCCTGTGGGCAATGTAAGGCTTTCTTAAAATGTTTAAAATGGTTCCAAAAATCCTGTATGATACGATAAATTTTGTTTAAAACTTAATAACTGAATAATTGAATATCATAATCTACACCTGCTCAGAATAATTGAATAAATTATTATAATCTAACATTTTCCAATCCATTTATCCATGCTAATTTCCTTAAGAAAAATTACAGAGATTGCTTCACGCGGTAATGCCGTAAAAGGACACTATTGTAGCACAAAAATATTTCCTTAGCAAGTCAAGAAGATGTAAGACTAACACCCCCGGATACCCTAACCTTGCAGGGCTGATACCTGCGATGCGCATGCCCTTCCGGGCCTTCAGTACTCAATATCACTAACCATAACCGAACGCAAAAAAACTACCCACCCTCTTTTTTTCAATGTATTCCAAAATAAGGTTAAGAGTTTTCTTTGCTCGTCTATGCACACTTAGGGAAACCGCCAGCTGTGCTACTGCTAATGATAAATAAAAACCTATGAGGGTCTCTTTCCTAATTATGTTATATATCAATGTAATATCAAGACATTACACACTTACTGTTTCATAATTATTACATTATTAATAACAGAGGTACTTTATAATTAGTGCCAGGTCTAACAAAACTGGTATTAATTTTATTACTAATTACTTTAATGTTCGTGGAGAATTGTCTGTAATACGATGCAATACATGATTTTTCGGAATGGCTGAGTACCAGTTTTAATCCAGCGGTTATCAATGGGTTTCGAAGCCAAACTGGAAATTTGTGGTTAATTTTTATTTTATGTAAATTTGTAATTATTTTCTAACCCGGAGATAAAAATTATAAAAATTGCAATGAGGAAATCTAAGGGCAGATGCTAGGATATTAACATTAAGTAATACCTAGGGATGGGGAAATTTATTCAGTAATTTAAATCAGGGAGGGAGGAGACATTGGGCTGTTTATTGCACTGGTCCCCAAAGTTTTATAATAATGTTTTCTTATTGGTTTACTTAACAGCTTTGAGTACTTTTATTAATTTTGATTGGTTGGATTGTTAAGTTGAGTGTCCAGACTAATTGTAATCTACAGAAGGGGTGCTTTGTGACTGTTGGGTATCATCATTGGGGATGTACATCAATTTATTAAATTTGTACTCTCGTCAGCGCCTCTAGCATCTATGGATTCTAAAAAAAGGCCTAAAACTATCCCAGGACTAAATGAAGATCTCCTAAGATTAATAACACAATCGATTTAGTGGCTATTGAGTTTTTATTAGAGTAAAACACTAGAGGGGATAGGGGTTTAATAACCGAGGACCCTGTGCAGACTTTCAATTGGGTCTTTGAAAATCAAACAATAGCATCGGGAATATTAACACAGCTAAGACGCTACAAAAGAGCAGAAAGCAATTTGCTAGCAGACAAAAAAGGTTCTTAACGGAGGGATGTGTTTTGATAATTCTTTATTGGCCTAACCCTATATCCATGTTATAATGTATTATAGCTAACGAGGCCTGTTGATAAATTATTAGGAAGTGACTCTGTCAAATTATTTCGAGAATAAAAAGACAAATAAATAATGATTTTTTTAAATACATACCCAAAAAAAGTCTTTTAGAATTTCCAGTATGGCTTCGAAACGATTAATATCCGATGGATGAGAACCTGTTCTCAGCTATATTGAAAAATAGTTGTATAGCATCGTATTATATATACGATTTTTCACGATAATTAAAATAAAAATCATAAAAACTAATACCAGTTTTGTTATCCCAGGCCTCCGGCCCATCGGGGCTTACAAAATTGGCTCGAATCTTATAATTTTTCATCTTTATATCCGCAAAAAGCGGTGCGATAAATAACTATTCCTTTATTTCTGATTTTTTACAAAAATATTTTTCTCAACGACACACTCACGAAAATATCATTCCTAATTTCTTTACACACACAAAATCACGCACTCACACACACACACACACACAAAACTCATACCTACTTAAACATATGGGTAAAAAACATATTTAAATTCAAAGGTTTTTACAATGGTAATTGCTAATTAAACGACTTGTTACTTCCCCCGAAACATCTAGGGGAAGAGAGGGGATAGAAAAATAGCCTAAAACTATCCCAGGACCTATGTGAATCTTTCCTATAATGGGGAACTCAATCCTTTCGATGGTTAGCGACACTTTGATAAAGATATCATAAATCCTTACTACTTTAGATTAAAGGATGTCGTATTTAGTGATTTATTGATACAATCTGTCAAATTTAGGCATTTTATTATCACAGTAAACCTAAACAATTTTCAATTCTCTTGGTATAAACCCATCTATAAAAGGCTGTAAGTTTATTTGTGCTGCGCAAGAAATGGAATAATTGTTCTTGTTAAAAGCAAAGCTTTTCTATAATTAGAGTTGGTCCGTCAGTCCGTAACAGTGGCTCTTTTCGTTAATTTATGCATGTTAGAATTGTCCTATCGTTTTTAATCTTTGCATGGTGATTCCTGTTATAGTTAGGTTCGAATTATAAAGCGTAGCAACTCTATAATTGTTACCAAAATGTCCGTACGTCCATTTTAAACATGTTGATTTTTAACTATTTTTAACATTAAATATTTATGAGGATGAAATTATTCGAATGATCTGATTTTTGGCATTCTGATTCCTAGGACAATTAATTTCAACGTTATAAGCAAGTCCTAAAAATAGAAGTGTGTCCTTAAACAATATCCTCTATTTAAGTAGTTTATCAAAAAAATCACTTTCCATTTTGTTTTCTCTCTTATACATTTATATTCTAATTTTTCAGTTCTGACACTATACAAGTGTTAATGTTCGTTTGTCCTAACATTTCAGAGCTTCGCTTTTATGGATGTTATCATCCTTGTTTTAAAGAAATGCGGAAATAAGTTTCTTTCTGTGGATTTCTTTAAATTTTGCAATTGTATTATTATAAATTGGCAGAGGAAATACTTTACCAAAACAATAGATGAGAAATTATCTTTAAAACAAGTATGACAACATCCATAAGTAGCGAAGCTCTGAAAGGGTAGGACAAACGAACTTGTAGAGTGTCCGAACTGAATAAGCTGAATATAGATGTAGATGTTGAAACAAAATTGCTTGAATACAGGATACTATTATAGGGTATACTTTGAAATTGATAGAACTATGTATAAATTAACGAAAATAGCTAACTTTTACGGACGGACCAACCACAATTATAAAAAAAACAAAGCTTAAAAAAACAAGGATGTCGACTTCTTAAAGAGCAAAGCTCAATAAATCACAAAACATTTAATATTGTTAAGAAATCTCAAATTCTGTATATATGTATCTTTTTCAAAATTAGTTACAGAATTCTAAATATGGACATACTTAGGAATAAATTAAAGAATTATGTCCAATCAGCCTAGAGATGAATAACTAAAAACTCAATTAAAAAAGGATAATTTGTTTCATATTATGTCATAAAGAATTTTTTTTATTAAAAATATACATATATACTGCCTCTCTGGTAAGTTTGAAATCGATAGGACAATGCTAACATGCCTGTATTAATAAAAAGTAACGTCCAACTCTAGATGTAGGAAAAAACCTAGAACCTAAAATTTAGATTTACTACTAAACTGCGTAGTTACTTTCAAGTGCATCAAAGCTTTTTCATTTTTTCAATTCAAATTTTAAAATTTCTGGGATAATCACCTCTTTACCCCCCCCCCCCCCATTGGATATCCATGGTTACTGCGTAGTTACTGTATCCTTCATGATGGATGGATGACCTACATTGGATGAGAATAGTTATTTCTCGCATCGTATTATAAACGGCTTTCTGCGGATATAGAATGTACAATTATAAGATTAAAACTAGTTTTTTTAGCCCCGAGGTGCCGAAGGCAGCGGCTAAAAAACTGGTTTTAATCTTATAATTGTACATTTTTATATTCGTAGAAAGCTGGATAAAATACGATGCTAGACATAGTTTTTTCGTATGGATGAGAACCGGTTCCTATCCACCGGATTCGAATGAATACGAGAAATTACATTAAAAGAACAAAAATAAGGAAATTGTTTGAATTACGATGACTTCTTACTTTTTCGTTAAAGTCTCTTTTTTAGAAAGAAGCACTTTTCAGAGATCTTAAGGGATAAGACAATATACAGTAAAATAATTTACATCCCTAATGATGATAAACAATATTATTACTTATGCAGATGAAAATTATTGGTTGACAAGTTTGGACAATGCAAATTTTAAGCAACTAATCTTGATTTAATAAAAGTACCCAATGTTTTTGAGCCAACGAATGTGAGCGCAAGCTTATATAAAACTTTGGGTACCAAATGTATCACAATTAAGATAAATTCTCGATTTTAATTGAATCCAGGCAAAAAATCTAATTGTAAAATATAACAATAAGTTGTCTATTAGATTTATCATTTTACTTCTATTAAACAAAATATGTTTATTTAAACTAGCAAATCATTTTTTAATTGAAAGAAATAAGCTACAAAAAATATTCACGAAGAATAGTTATTTATCGCATCGTATAGAGTACACCTTTCCGCGGACATTAAAATGAAAAACTTTTAAACGTTTTTTTTTATCCCCGAGGGGTCAAAAGAACGAAAACTGGTATTAATTTTATGATTTTTATTTTAATATTTTCGGAAGATTATCTGTAACTCGATGCTATGTACGATTTTTCAGTATGGATGAAAACCAGTTATTATCCTGCAGAAATTGATCTGATTCGGAGCCCTACTTGAAGGGATAAGATAATTGATGTACATCCCCAATGACGAATACACCAATTTACCTCTTGTGTAGATTACTATTAGTGGTTGAAATGTTTGGACACTAAATTGTAACTAAATGAACCAACCAATCCAAATTCAATGAAGGTCCTCAAGGATGTCAAACAAACGAAAAGGAAAGCGATATTATAAGACTTTGGGAACTAGTGTAATAAACAGCCCAATGTCCCCTTCCTCTCAGGAATTTTAAAATATCTTTTTTTGCAGATTCGTACGGACATGTTAATAATAATAAATGAAATTTCTTGAGGGCTCAGATGGCCATGAGAAGCTTGATACTTGCTAGTAACTAACCGTGAAATTTTTTGGCCAATACAAAAGATGAAATAATAAATTAGACATCTATCTCAGGCATAAGACAACGGCCGATAAATTTATGTACTTAACTAATAGCGATACACAAGATTACACCATTTGAAGATTATAATCATTGGTGGAAACGTATAAACACTAAATTTAAGAGCCAACCAACCATATTTCAATGAAAGTTCCAAAGTTGTTAGGCCAACGAACAAGAAAACATTATTGCAAAACTTTGAGGACTTTTATAATAATCAGCCCATTACCCCATTTATTTTAAATAGCCAGGGAGGGGGGGGGGATATGTTTATTGCACAAGTCTCCAAAGTTTTATAATATCGTTATATTTGTTGGCTTAACAACTTTTGTGACATGTATTGAATTTTGGTTGGTTGGTTGGTTCATTACGTTTAATGTTCAAACGTTTCAACTACTAGTAATAATCTACAATATGGGCAATTGTGTGTATTATCATTGGGGAGATGTACATCAATTTGTAGGCAATTATCATTCCCGTTGGTTTATCATTCACTGAAATATACATGAGTCTATCTTATTTAAAAGCTAAGCATAATTTCTTATATTAAAGCACTTGCAAAGTCTAGAAAGAAGCTACGATTCCTAAATAACAGGGGCTTTAGAAGTTAAACTTATTTCTTCCATCTATTTTAGCTATCTATTGTCAAAGTACTTAAAATCAGGGAGGGAGGGTACATTAGACTGCTTATTACGCAAGTCCAGAAAGTTTAATGATATTTTTCTTATTCTTTGACTTAACTACTTTTGGGGATTCTTATGAATTTTGATGTTTTTTTTCAATAAGTTGAGTGTCCACACGTTTTAACTACTAATTCTAATCTTCATGAGTGGTAATTTTGAGTAGCATCATTGGGGATGAACATAAATTTATCGGCCATTGTATTATCCCTTTAGTTGCCTGATTTAAAATGATACACAATTGTTCTTAAGCCCGGGGACAAACATGATTTTTATATAAATGCAACTAGCTCAAATATTTCATACACAAAGAAAAATTGAATGTAATTTTTGTGGATTTTTTATTTATTTTAAAATAAACTAGTAGTTACGGCTCCTTAAGCCTTTAGGGGCAAAGACGAAGGGGGGAAGGAAAGTTGACCTTATTTTTAATTTAAGTTTAAGATAATAAGAAGTTTCAGCCTTCTATATTTTATAGGCGCCAAGAAAATCATTTTTATAGAGTAGCTTCGCTACTAAAAAAACACATTATTTTAGTATATCCTTTTCATAAAATTAGGAAATAACTTTTGTATTAAAAACTCTTTTGTTCAATAATAGCCGTAAAAATTGGAAAACTAAATTGAAGTTTGTATTGTAGAAAAGGGTGTTAATAAAGGCCAGGGATAAGGGATAGGAAACCTGGCCATAAATTAGGTCTCGGCCTGGTTTTGAAAGGGATCATGCAATTTTTACCATTTGCCTAATTTAATGACCTTACTGGCGGACGGCTCATATTGGCTACCGCTCTAAACCAATAGTGTTCTGTGATTTGGGCTTGTTTTGTATCAACCAATCACCAATTGGCGGAGCCAATTGGTGATTGGTTGATACAAAACAAGCCCAAATCACAGATGGCGGAAATTTTAGAAGCAGACAATCTAGAAAAAATAATGATTTCGTCTGCTACGAAAAAATAAATATAAATGGTGTTAGATCACATTAGTTTAATTATTAAATCTGCTTAGAGTTAAACACTAAAAAAGGGCCACATAGAAAAAACAAAAATAACGGGATTATTTTTTTGGAAAGAAGGTAGCTACGAATTTTCATTTGGTAGGTTATAAATTAGATGTTGTATTTTGAATTTTAAGAATTTAGTACGGAGTTGATACAACACCTTCACCCTAATTTTTGTACAATACAACACAGTACAGATATATCATTACATTATATCCAGTATAGTATCCAAAGAACTTGATAGAATGTTACCCAAGTGCATATTTATTTATTTATTTTGAATTTTAATTAGCAATGAAATTTTCAAATAAAATTTTCACTCATTAATAAAAATGCAAATAATACAAACTAAAATCTGTCTGAGGGAAACCCAACGATAGCTTTCTGACAGTTCAAATTACCAAAGTAAAAGATAAAAAATTTTGGGAGAGAAAAAACTTCATTTTAACAAAAGCCATTAATATATAGGTTTATAAAAAGTTATGTTTTTTACTTTAAACTAGCTACCTGAATTTGATTCTATACTTTATCTACACACACACACAGCTTTTTCATTAGCATTTTATACGAACCACTGCGCTATCCCAAAACTGGTTTATTAGGCTAGAAATAGGCCTAGGCTTGAAATAGGCCTGAAATAATATTTTCCTACGTTTCCCATCCCTTATCCCTGATAAAGGCAGGATGTTTAAAAGCAAAATTTTAATGAAGATTCCTGTAAAAACAAAGTATAATATATGAAGCGTAGCAACTTTAAACCATTATGAGAAGGCCATTTTAAAAATATTTCCTTTAAATCTAATTTGAAGTTATTAAAGTTATATAATCTTAATTTTATATGAGAATCTTTTGATATTTATATCATACTTTTTAAAGATTAGCTAAGCTACGCTTTTATGGATGTTGTCATCCTTGTTATTTTTTGTATTTTGAAATGGACGGATGCAGTTATGTCTGAGGTTAAAAGTAAATAGCCTTGTTTCCTGATTTCTTTTTATACAAGTTCTACAAACAGGACAAAATTCAGGGGTGTAAAGGTATAAGACAATGGTGTATAAATTGATGTATATCTCCAATGATGATACACAAAATTGTCTCTTCTGTAGATTACAATTAGTAAACTTTTGTACACTCAACTTAATGAACCATCCAATCAAAATTGAATAAAAAGTTGTTAAACAAACCAATAGTCAAACGGTATTATAACTTTGGGGACCAGTGTAATAAACAGCTCAATGTCCCCTCCCTGTCTGGTATAAATTGCAGAGAGAAGGGCGAGGGGGGGGGGGAGTTGGCAAAATGGTACTAAGATAATAAAGAACGCATCTTTCGGGAATAGTCCCTTTCGTAACATCGCCCCATAAGGGGCGATTCGTCGTGTTTTTAAAATGGCTTTTTATAGGTTATAGGGTTAGGTTAGGTTATATTTGGTTAGGTGATTGTCCTACAGGGTTAAGTAATTGGCTCCGCAGGGGCTAGAAATAGGAGAAAAGCTACTGTGAAAAATACGAAGAATCGCCCCATAAGGTGCGATGTTACGAAAGGGACTATACCCCATCTTTCTTTCCACTGTAATTTTCAACTACAAAAGGCATTAGTTTACAAATAAGTATTCAAAGAAGATTTAAAGAACATTTTACGAAGAATACATATTCATAGGTACTAAAGTGAAGCAATCTAAATTTTGAATCCTCATGATAAAGTAACAAGATCTTTGTCTGTGCGTCTGTCTCTCGGTGTGTTTTCAAGTATCTCGTTGACCGCCAAACCGATGTTGATCTCCTTTTCAATGTAGCTTTTCAAAGGTCTTGGAAAGGTTTATATTTATTTTGGGGGGATGGTACCACCAACCTCCCAGGAGAAAAAAAACTTCACACAACTTTTTACATTTTTATAAACTTTTAAGGGGCGTAGCGCTAGTTAAGTAAAAAGTGACAATAAAATATGAAGGAAATCAATAGATGCGATACTAAAAATTGACATTTTATCGATTAAAAAGCAATACTTAACGATTTAGCAGAAACCATTAAAAATGTGATTGCTTTATTGATTATTATCAACAAAATTAAGAGGGATAATTGACCTTTAAATTTTGTCTAATTAATACATCTTAATCATTTTAATTCCCGTCAAATAAACATTGTCACGAAATATATTTGTTTAAATGTTAATATAAATGTTTAAAGCTACTATATAGGTCTTATTGTCCTATTCTTTTTAGTTATTAAAAGCGAAGCTTTTCAATAATTAGGGTAGGTCCGTACGTCATTACGTAACGGATAGCTCTTTTCGTTAACTTCGGTATGTTAGAATTGTCCTTTTGATTTCAATCTTTGCATTGTGATTCCTGTAGTAGTTAGGTACGATTTAGAAAGCGTAGCAACTCTATAATCGTTACCATAATGTCCGTAAGTCCATTTCAAAAATGTTAATTTTTTACTTTAGAAAGCTTAGCAATTATATATTCGTTACCTGAATGTCCGTACGTTCATTTAAATCATGTTAATTTCTAGCTTTTTTGACATAAATTTCTAATGTGATAAAATTATCTTTTATATCTTATTTTTGGAATAATGATTCCTAGGACAACAAATTGTTTTAAGTGAAGTATATCTATGAAAAAATAGTTCTAAAAGTGTAGGTAAATCTTTTAAATAGTATTTAACAGCTTTGCATTCAGTATGTGCAGTGCAACCCTTTAAGTTTTAGACCTCTCCCTTCGCTTTCCCTTTGTTCGTTTGTTGGTGCCTTAAACTGCAGAGATCTTAAGGGATAAGACAATGAACGATACATTGATGCAAACTCCCAAATGCAATAAATAATATTAACCCTTTTATATAATATAATTATTGATTGTAACGCTAAAGTTTGTGTACAACCCAAACAAAATTTTTAAAAAATCTCTAAAAATAAATATATTATTATCATAAAATTTAAACCAGATTTGTTAGAACGAGGCTAACAAAACTGGTTTTGTTCTTTTAATATCCGCGGAAAGCTGTCTATAATAAGACGCGATAAATAACTATTGTGACAAACTGCCGGAAGAAGAAAACCCCTTAGTTTTGATTAAACAATAGTTTATTTTAGAAAAGGCTCTGTATTACTTTAAGGCATAATGTTGAAACATATCATGTTTATTTATGGTATATTTATATATTAAACAGCTGGAGGCATAAGCCCTACATCTAATCACTGCTTTCCTGTTATAATATCAGGGGTCTAAAGGGATAAGACAATGGCCGGTAAATTGATTTACATCCCCAATGATTGTAAAAAAATAATTCCTTACGTAGATTAAAATTATTGATTGAAGCGTTTGAACACTCAACTTAATGAATCAGTCAATCAAAACTCAGTTAAGTTCCCCTAGTTGTTAAGCCAAAGAATAAGAAAACGTTATTATAAAACTTTGGGGAATAGTTTAAAAAACACCCCATTGCCCCCTCTCTCTCCGTTATAATATACAATACATATATTAGTTTTTATACCAGAAATTTTTTTTATTTTTTTTTCAAAACTTTTACTTGAAAAAGCAAATTTACTCTAAGCTTTTCTATAAAGATATTAGATTGTTTGAAAATAATCTTAATTTTAAATGAAACTATTTAGCAACAAATTAAGAAAAAGAAGTATTACAACATCCATAAAAGCGAAGCTCTGAGACGGAAGAAGAAACGAACATTAACACATGTAGAGTGTCAGAATTAAATATTAATGCATAAGACAAAACAAAATTGTAAGTAAATTTGTTGCAAAAGTAATCAAATACATGATACTATTTAAGGACATTTAAGAATCGATTATACAGATGCTTCGCTTCTAAGATTGTACCTTATTGTAATAGGAATCAGTATTCTAAAAATCAGACGAATCGGATAATTCTATCATACAAAAAATTTTTGTCAAAAAAGTAAAAAAACGGCATTTTTTAAATGGAAGTACGGATTATCAGGTAAATATTATAGAGTTGCTACTCGTTCTAAGTCGTTCCTAACTGTAATAGGAATCATCCTGCAAAGTTATAAATCGATAGGACAATTCTAACCTGTTTAAATTCAAGAAAAGAACTACAGACGGACCGACCCTAATTATAAAAAAGCTTCGCTTTAAAAAAAAGTTGGAATCAAAAAAGCTTTGAAAAGTGACGATGTCGTATAGTTAAAAATGTTGCTTACAATTATGGATAAAAAGATCCTCTTATAATAAAAGATTATATATAAATTATATGAAAACTAACTTGGGTTGTGGAACTTTTTTATTCAGAGTCACTTTGAAATAATAATTGAGAAAGGGGACATTGGACTGTAAATAATACCGGTACCCAAAGTTTTACAAACACGATCTCACTTTTGTTTTGTTGGCTTCAAATTAGGAACTTTGGGGACTTTTTATGGTAAACTTTGATTGTTTGATTTAGTTAAGTGTTCAAACTTTTTAAAACTACTAAGTTTAATCTACAGAAAGGGGTAATTATGTGTATCATCATTGGAGATGTACATCAATTTATCGGCCACTGCCTTATCCCTTTCTATCCCTGATACAAGGAAGTAAGCAGCTAACCAACAACTAACGACAAGAAGATTTATCAATTTATCTTCCAACTGTTGACAGTGAAATATTGGGATCACACGTTTTTTACTTTTGTTTCAATCATAAATTTTTTTTTCTATAATTAGGGTCGGTCTGTTTGTACGTACATTTGTCCGTAACAGTTTGCCCTTTTCGTTTATTTAGACATGTTAGAATTGTCCCTATAGATACCTATGAAAGTTCGGTACGTCCATTTAAAAATGTTGATTCTTAAAATTTTTGACAACATTTTTTATAAGATATAATTATCCATTCATCTAATTTTTGGAATAATGATTCTTAGGGCAACAAGGTACAATTCTAACAAGTGAGACATTTCCATAATCGATTCCCAAAAATGTAGGTATTTTTTACTTTATCCTTTATTGAATCACTTTTTCAACTAATTTATGTACAATTTTGTTAAGACTTATTTAGTACTCATAATCTAGAAGAGTTATTGTTCCCTTTAGATTTTAGAGCTTCGCTTTCATAAATGTTGTCATCCTTGTTTACTTTTGTTTTAGTCATTAATATTTTGATAGTACGGGTGTGTGTTTGTGTGTGCTATCTATAACAATCAAAAAACCATCAAAATGTCTTTATTTTTAAAATATTTCCTTAAACTAAATATATATTTTTAAAAAGCTTAAAACTGATAATGTACATTGCCCCGAGCAGTCAAACTAACCAATATAAGTTGTAGAGTAGCTTTTTCAGTATGGCTTCTAAACCATTAATATCCTCTGGATTTGAGCTGGTTCTAAGCCATACTGAAAAATTATGTATATCATCGTATTACATCCAGTTTTCTACGAATATAAAAAAGTAGAAATACATTATCAAAACCAGTTTTGTAAGCCCGTGCCTTCGGTGTCTTAGGGCTCACTGGTTTTAATCTTATAATTTAATTTTTTATATCCGCGGAAAGCTATTTATAATACGATGCGTTAAATAACTATAACATACCTTGAGATTGAATAGAAATAACAGATTTGAGGATGAGTAACAAACACAATAATCTACTGTAAACCATCTAAAATTAAAATAATCATTAAGTTAAATTCAAAAGCAAAACACAAAATATAATTCAAATATCCTTTTATCAAACAATTTTTAGAATTTAATTGTTTAAAATTCAGATACTGGGATAATGGCTAATAATTAATTTACATCCACAATGATGATACACAATATTACTCCTTCTGTAGATTGCAATTAGTGGTTGAACTTAATGAATCAATCAATCAAAATTTAATAATGTTCCCAAAATTGTTGAGCCAACGAATAAGAAAACGTTATCATAAAACTTTAGAGACTAGTGTAAATAAACAACCCAATGTCCTCTCCCTCCCTGTCTTGAAAAACTAAAGGTAACTATCGGTCAGCTGAATTAGAATTGCCGAATGTGTACACAGTTTCCTCGGTGTTTCCTCATCCTATCTCAATATTTACTACTAGATAAAAAAGCTTCAAACTTCAAAAAAAATCAAAACTTGAAAAATCTAAATTTTAAATTTTAAACGTATAATGTATAAATCGTTTATCCATTCAAATTTTTTTTTGAAGCTTGAAGTTTTTTTGCTAGTTAAATATTGAGATAGGATGAGGAAACACTGAGGAAACTGTGTACACATTCGGCAATTCAAATCCAACTGACCTAACTATCCATAATAAAATTATGTGAAAAAGAAAAGCAGCTCTAAATTATAAATATATCGACTGTAAAGCTGAATCTTTGCTTGGGTGTTTTAAATCTTTTTTTAGTGAAAATCCGCGAAAATTTATCTCCATTCCAAATAAGATGCTAAGATGTTTACTGTTTGTTGAAGCATAAGAAATTGTCAAATTTTCATGGTAATGAAGTTCATGTAATATTTAGGGATAGGGGAAGGGGCCAATGGACTGAAATTCTATAAACAAATGATCTGATTCGCTATATTAAATCTTGATAAGGTTGGACAAAAGTTTTTCACCCAAAATTTTGATATACATAAGGGGTACTTATTCATTACATTGATTTATTGTCAATTGTCCTATCCCTTAAGATCCATCTATAATACAGGGATGAGAAAATGGCATATAAATTTTCAATCTTTCTTTGCTTGGATCAAATGATATCATTTTGGACTTCAAGTTGCTATACTTATACTGGTAAGAAAAGTAGAAAAATATAAATTTTTACATTACCTCTCTCTTTATTTGTATAAAATCAAATGCATATAACCGTTAAATTTTGAGAAGATTTTTCTAGTTTCAACAACTATATTGTGGTGTGTCATCGCTTCCACAAAAACTCTTGTATTCAAATTGTAAAATGTTACCAGAACCGCAGACTTCATTTTATTTGAGTCTAATTTGATGGTGATTTTTTTAAAAATTGCATAAATGATACGTGATAACACACCACTGTATATTTTTTATTTTTACTTATTTCATTTCTTCAGCTTTTGTAAAAGAAGATTTAGAATTAAAATTGAAGTTTTAGTATAAAAATTTGGCTTTAATTTGCAAAGCAATATGGTATGCCCTTTTCATTGCCTCGTCATTCCACCTATTCTAAGCAGTATTTTTAAAAGCGAAGCTTTTCTATAATTAGGGTCGGTCCGTCCGTACGTCCGTCCGTCCGTACGTCCGTAACGGATAGCTTTTTTCGTTAATTTAGGCATGTTAGAATTGTCCTTTCGATTTCAAATTTTGCATGGTGAATCCTTTAATAGTTAGGTACGATTTATAAAGCGTAGCAACTCTATAATCATCACCAAAATGTCCGTACGTCCATTTTAAACATGTTGATTTTTTTACTTTTTTAACAACAAATTTATATGTGATCTAATCATCCGATTGATTTGATTTTTGGTATATTGATTCCTGGGACAACAAAGTATAATGTAATAAGCGAAGCAACTCTATAATCAAGTCCTAAAAATGTAATTATGTCCATAAACATTATCCTGAATCAAGCAGTTTTTCAACAAATTTACTTACAATTTTGCTTTGACTCTTATACATTTATATTACGATTATTCAGTTCTGACACTATACAAGTGTTAATGTCCGTTTGTCCTACTGTTTCAGTATGGATGTTATGGATGTTGTCATCCTTGTTATAATCTTAATTATCACAAGGACTCAAACTTACAAAGGCATCAATTTAAATGAAAATAAAATTTGAAGTACATTTTGAATTTGTGTATAATTCAGCGAGTAATAAGAAAAAAAAATGAAGATGACAACATCCATAAACGCTCACCGTTGTGGATGTGATAGGTTCGAATCTCGGGCCGACACCGCGTCCTAACTAAAGTCGTTAAAAATGGTTCCAACTGCTGCTATGTCAGGTGCGCAACATAAATAGTTAGAGTAGGGGAAATGCCTTATTACCATGCACAGTTAGGACTTCTCAGACAAAGTTCGTACACTCAACGGACGGGTTGGTTGTCTGTTGGATGATACTTAACCAGCTATCCAAAAGTTTGCGTGATGGAATATTTCATCCCATTTCAATCGGATGATGCCTTGGGTTCTCTAGATGATCACTTGAAACTAATAGAGAATCCCGCCCAAAAAATGTTATATGGTAATAAACAAGGGGTAGGGGAAAAGAAGGGATACAAATTTGAAAATCTCAAAACCTCTGCATGTCCCCATATATCTTTTGTGACATGATTCAAAGATCAAACAATCAAAGACAAAGATCAATAAATTCTTCTTCAATAAATTTTCACAAAAAATCAAAATTTCACCAAAAAAAAATCTTCCCTCACTTTTCCCCAATAAAGTTACTAACTGACATACAAACAGACATAATAAAATATAAGATAGCTTTGCTACTAAAAAGATATAATGGTAATCCAGCGTAAGACAAAGAGAGGGAAAAATAGCGAGAGAGGAATCGAGCGAGAGAGAGAGAGAAGGGAGGGGAGGGAGAGGAGTAAGAATAAGGGGAAATATAGGAAGGATTGGAAGGGTAATGAGATTAAATAGCGTGAAATTGCGTAAATATAAAAAAACACGCAGAAATTATGCAAATGACGGAACAACCAGGGAAAGAAACAGATATTAAAAGGTTCAGCTGGATTTTAAATATTTAATTATTTTTCATTTATAAAAACAAAGCTTTCTTGATTTCTGATAGTCTTAAAATGTCTGTTAAACATTTTTTGTCAAAAAAAGAATTTAAATAGTAAAGCCTTTCTACGTAAAGGGTAAGTCCGTCTGACTGTCAACGTAAGACAGTTCTGATTCAGATTAATTCAGAATAAATGTCCCAAATTTAATTGATTCTTTGAAAACAAGAATTTTACATTTGCCAATAATATGTTTTATGTTAATTTTACCAGTAATTAGGATATGTTTCATTACAAAACTATTTCTTATAGAAAAAATATGAAAATACTTAGAAATTAATTATTGAAATAGAAAAAATAATTGCTTAATTCAACCTACTTACCTAGCCTTAACGGAATTCAGTCAATAATATCAAATATTCTTTAATGTTTCAGAGATTTTAGAGTATCAAGTAAATTATGGAATAGCAACCTTAGTGAGAGGGGACAATGGGCTGTTTATTACACTAGTCCCAAAAGTTTTATAGCATCGATTTATTATTCGCTGGCTTAACAACTTTGGGGATATTAGTGAATTTTGATTGGTGCTATTTTATGTAATTTATCTTCCCTTGACCTATCCTTTTTACTAACCTTGGTTCTTTTATGTCTGGAGAAAGCCTGTTCGGCCGGTAACTGTTCTTCTGAATCCTGTTCCAGCTATCTGTACCGCATCACTCCAGAATCCAGGTTGAAAAAAACACTGATCCTTACCACCAAAAAGTTTATAACCACGAAAACAAAAATCACATTGCTTTGAGATTGTTATATAGATATTTGAGTTGTTAATCACTAAATATTGTGATTTTAAAAAAAATCACAGATTATGAAAGTATTTTGAAATCAGCCGTAGCTAACAGCTGATGTTTAGAATCACTACTGATGTAATTGTGCAATATCTGATTCTAGTTCTCATAGGAACATATGTATCTTGAAAGTTGGCGCGCTACCACTTCCTCTCTCTCTCTCTCTCTCTCTCTCTCTCTCTCTCTCTCTCTCTCTCTCTCTCTCTCTCTCTCAATCTCTCTCTCTCAATCTCTTACTCACTCTCCCTATCTCTTGCTCCTATTTCCTCTTTCTCTGACCGGAGGCACGGCTTAGCGTCAGATGCGTCGCGAGGAAAGGAGAAAACATACGCGGGAAGTGCGTATAATAGTTCTTGCTTCATATGTTGTATTGCACCGCCGCTACGACGCTGCTGTACGCATTTACGGTGTCGTTACTTTCTTACAATTTATCACAGTTAGCAATATAAATATTTGTATACATTAAATATGAAACAGCTCATAGTGACTATAAAAAATGAAGTCATACAATACAAATGACCACTGTTGGGCCAGTATTCATTTTAATTGACCAATAGTAAAATGTAGGCATTTTTTATAGGCACTATAAAATGCTTCATTGAATATCATAATAGAATTTGTAAAAACATAATTACAATACAATTTTTAACACAAATAAAATTATGAACCAATTTTAACTTCTATCATTAAAATTCAAAATTAATAATATTTAAGCTATTGAAATTCAAAAACCTTATTCTATATAAAAATAAATAGTAATAGGACTAATCATTTGTATATATAAATAAGTCCGCATAAATCTTTCCCATAAATACAGGAAACTTAATATAAATATACATACATTTTAAGACTAAATTGAGATGCTTCGGTCAAAACATGTGTCTACTCTACATAGGTTCGAAGCATAGGGTTGGTACGCTTTCTATATTGTACCTGCAATGGAATTAATTCTGCAAACTTTGAAATTCATGGGACAATTATAACCTGCTTACATTATCTATAACAGCTATCCGTTAAGAACAAACGGATGGGCCCACCCTAAAATCTTTGCCTAAGAAACCGAAATTCAATCAAAACAGACATTGGCTGTTTTAATTTCATGATTTTGGCAGAACATCCAATAAATAACTTTCCGAAGATACTTTTCTCAGTCAATAAATGAGACACAAAAATTACTTAGAAAAAAGAAAGAAAGAGATAATGAAAAGACAGAGAAAGAAAGAGAGATAGAGAGAGAGAGAGAGACAGACAGACACAAAGAGAGAGAGAGAGAGAGACAGAGATGGAAAGAGACAGAGACAGAGAGACACACAGAGGGAGGCAGAGAGACAGAGAGACAGAGAGATAGACAGAGAGACAGAGAGAGAGAGACAGAGAGAGAGAGAGAGAGAGAGAGAGAGAGAGAGAGAGAGAGAGAGAGAGAGAGAGAGAGAAAGAGAAAGAGAGAGACAGAGAGAGAGAGAGAGAGACAGACAGAAAGGAATAAAAGGAAGATTGTAATAATTGGAAGGGGAGGGGAGGAGGTTCTAGAACATGAAAATAGCCATATGTTACAAGATCATATCATAAACACAATGGTTTGGAACTATTTTTAATAGGACACTCTTCTCTTTCAGTTTCGAATTTCAAATATGCCAATATTCAAAAGATATGATTAGTATAACTTGTCTGGGAAGCTTTTTCAAGGTCTATGGGTAAGGATTGGTTGCTTTTCCAAAGTAGTAAGGTTTTATTTTTATTTGTTAAAATTTTTGAACCGACGAGGCTATCCATTTCAGCAAAGCTTTTTATTGGGGTTTGGTCTTGGGCAGGTTTATAGCTATTATTCTCTTCTCAATATTTATGGAAGTTAGAGGCGAAGTTAGGAGCAAAGCTACACTATAGAATAAAATAACTGTCTAACATAAGTACAATAAAATTATACTATTAATTCTTACAAAAACAAATTTACAAGTGTTTCTTTAATTGTATTAGTTGAGGGTTTTATAGCATTTAAAATCTAATGGCAGCTTGCTTTATTTTTTTTATCTTAGTCTATATAGAGTTCAAGATTAAAATAGTTTAGATTTGTGCTTTATATACATTACAGTAGCTTCACCCCCAGCCTCTAGGTAATTTAGCAAAACTTTAGAGAAAAACTTTAGAAGAAAAAAGGCCAAAAAGAAAGAACCACCAAACGGCCAGACGATAAGACGATGTGGTTTATTAAGAAAATGTTCATTTGATTCATTAGATATATAAATCTATAGAAAGAATATATGACGTCTGTCTTAAATAACAGCCGAGATAACCACATGAAACTTTTTTACAGACAGACGGTATGGCGACTGTTTGAAGAAATATGATAGATGAAAAATATTTTAATATCAGGTTTAGTTATGAAATTCTATGTCGCTAGGTTGTGTGATTTTATTAAAATAATACTTTTAAAACAGAAAATGTGATTGACTTGATTAAAAAAATTTACAATAACATTAGAATTTATAAAGTTATCTTCCCTAAAATAATTACCAACTTCTAAAGACAGAATTTCAGACGAAATTAATGAAAGGGGGGGGGGGGATATTAATTTGTCTTTTATAGTCATATCGTGTTTGTCACTGATATTTATTAGGGATCTAAAGGGATACGACAATGGCTGTTAAATTGATATACATCCCCCGTATTGATACACAAAATCACCCCTTTTGTAAATTAAAATTAGTGGTTTTTAATGTTTGGACAGCAAACTTAATGAATTAACAAATCAAAATTCAATAAAAGTCCCCAAAGTTGTTAAGCTAACGAATAAGAAAACGCTATTATAAAACTTTGAGGAAGTATAATAAATATCCTAATGTCCTCTCCCTCCCTGAATATTTATTAAATGTTTATGATCATATTTTAAACATAAAACTCACACATTATCTCATTCAATTACTTTTTCGCGGTTTTAATTTAACAAAATAAATAATATTACTGTAAATAATAAGTAATGGCGAAGTAATCTTTATATAAAGAGGAAGGATGACTATATGTTTGCCTGTTTGTACAAAAATATCTAGCTAGCTACCAGACCGACTTGGTTCTCCTTTGTGCTAGAATTTTTAGAAATCTATATTTGTAGAGGGTAGTCCCCAGGAAAAAAACCTTACAAAAGCTTTAAAACTAAAATTTTGGTATGAATCTCTGACCCCATTTAAGAAGCAACTTAGTTTTACATAAAATACCTCACTTATAAGCAGCGCAGCTTCTTTAAAATTGTTGCCAAACGGTTAAAAAATCAACATGTTTTAAATGGACGCATGAACTTTCTGGTAACGATTATAGAGTTGCTATGCTTCCTAAATAGTACCTAGTATGAATTTATCGGACAATTCTCAATGTCTAAATTAAAGAAAAAAACTAACCGTTAGATAAAAGAGCTAAACGTTACCGTCTTTCCTAATTATAGAAAAGCTTTGCTTTTAATACTACAGTACAGTCTAAAAAATTTTAAATCAGACACTTTTCATGAGAATTTTATAACCTAACGCATGACATGAGTGACAGATGCCAATTTCATTTCAGAGATAAGGCAATGGCCGATACAATAATGTACATGCTGTAACACAAAATTAACCCTTCTGTAGTTTTGAATTAGTAGTCGAAACGTTTGAACACTCAACTTAATGAACTACTCAATCAAAATTCCCAAAAGTTGTTAAGCCAACGAATAAAAAAACTTTTTTTTGTAAAATTTTTGGGGCTAGTTTAATAAATAGCCCTTTGTCCCCTCTTTCACTGATTTGATTTACTTAAAAACAAACAAGAATGCCAACATCCATATCAATATACCATACAGTTTAACATAAACTAAATTATCAATATATTTCATTAGAATGGGCGTAGAATACACGACTTATATATTATGACAGGGAAAAAATTGTCGACTATTTAGGTTGCCTTTCAAGCTATATATTTGTCAGTTCGTTCATCAAGTAGGGTGGGGATCGTTATTTTTTTGCCCGCTACAAGTTTTACTTTATTAAAGTACACGATGATTTGATGTAAGATCCAAGTAATAGTATTTAAATCCATTTTCATTGGCAATTTTAAACATTCACATGTGACATAGGACAATTTTAATATAAATCTTTTGCAAAAGTATTAGGATGTCTGTTTGTATGTCTGTCTGTAGCATAAGATCTCGCTAAAAGATGGACTGGTATGGTATGAGAACCTCCATTTTGATAAATAAAAATAACACATAAGACAAACCCTAAAATACTTTAAAAATGACAATTTTATATATTTCAAAAGTGGCAAATATAAATTGTTAATAATTTGATTTAAACAAGGATAACAAAACTCATGTACACCAAGTAAAAAACAAGGATGACAACATCCATAAAAGCGAAGCACTGAAACGGTAGGACAAACGGACATTAACACTTGTTCTTTGTTGTCCCATGAATCAATAAACCAAAAATCAGATCAAACGGATAATTAGATCACATAAAAATTAGCTGTTAAAAAATTAGAAAAATCAACATGTTTAAAATGGACGTACGGACATTCTGGTAATGATTATAGAGTTGCTACGCTTTCTAAATCGTACCTAACTACTACAGGAATCATCATGCAAAGTTTGAAATCGATAGGACAATTCTAACATGCCTAAATTAACGAATAAAAGCTCTCTATCTCGGACGGACGTACGGACCGACCCTAATTATAGAAAAGCTTCGCTTTTACTAAACTAAAAATTGAATGTATCAGATAAACTAGAATAAAGATATTTAAAAGAAAGAGGTTTGGTGATTAAATTAAAGGTGTTCTTTTTTTATTATTATTTATAATAAAAGTCACGAAACCTATGGATAAAAATGATACGTCGCGTTGTGAGAATAATTTCAATAAATTTATCTTGTGGTTTTATGGACAGTTTTCCACAGATTGAAAATACAGGACGTCTAAATTTTTACTCATTGGATAGAATTTATTTATATGTAGGGGAAATTAATCGCCCCCCCCCCTCTCACCACACTCTTAATATTATTATTAATATGCTCTTTTTTTCTAAAGATATTAAACAACAAATTTATGTCGATATACTGTCAGAACAAACGATTTGCAGGCATTTTGTCGCAAGAAGCAAGAAGGAATGGGACAATGGGCTGTTTTTCGTATTCGTTTGCTTCACAACTTTGGGGACACTAATGAATTTTGTTTGGTTGATTCGTCAAATTGAGAGTTAAAACATTTCAACCACTAATTTTATCCTACAGAAGGGTAATTTTGTGTATCATCTTTGGGGATGTACATCAATTTAACGGCCATTGTCTTATCCCTTTAGGTCCCTGGATTCTGTCGCAATAGGACGGTCATTTGCATATGATTTCATATTGAAAACTCGCATCAAAATGAAAGTTGGGTAATTTTGTCTTTATAAGGAGTTTAATATGGATTTTCCTATGCATTTGGGTTCCATGATATGGATTCTTATTAATATTTTAGTAGCAAAGCTACTCTATTACTAGTAGAATATGTATTTTTGCCCAACTGATATCATAGTGACGAGAAAAAAAAGACTTCACTACCTCAATTTATTTGAAGCTCTTTATAATGCCTATACAAACACGTTTGAAACTTTTGGCCAAAAAATCACGAATGAAGTCATTTTAAAGTAATGAACGATTATAATTTGATATCATTCGGGATACTTCGGCTAAAAGTTTATAAATTTAACTCCTTTTTACAGGCACTATAAAGAGCTTCATTTATTTCATCTACGAAAAAATCAATAATGTTTTTTTTTATCAAATGAAAAAGACAAAAGCTTACAACTAAAATTAATTTGAACCATTTGGAATGAAACCTTCAAATTTAGTTTGAATTTTAATTGTTAAAGCATTTTTGTTTTATTTAAGTTCAATAAGATCTCAAAATGGACAACCCTTCCCACAATCAATGTTCTTTTTTTTATATCATAGATATAAAAATTAAATGTAGTTAATTCACAAAACCTCGATAAGACTCTGAAGATATAAATACTAAGATATATAAGTTTTCCGGAATTTTAAAGTTAGGGGGAGATTTGAAATCTGCATCAAATTTTGAGGATTTTTTTATAAAATTCTTTTTTTCTATAATTCTTTATCTAAAAGCGGAAATGCAATTTAAGTTAATTAATTTTGGCATCTGTGATTGGTGGATTTAAAAAATCTGCGCTCTGATTGGATGGCGTACATCATTCAACCAATTAGAGCGCAGGTAGTTTAAAATCCACCTATCCTATTGGTCAAAATTAATTTACTTAAAACTCATTTCCGCTTTTAGATAAAGAATAATACAAAAAACGAATTTTATGCAGATTTCAAATCTCCCCCTAACATTAAAATTCCGGAAAACTTATATATCTTAATAAATACTAATGGATTTATTCAATTACGTGGATCTTACACCCCATTTTCAAGTTCTCTAATAATCTAACCTTGTAGCAGGCTAAAATAAAGATATCCCCATCCTCTGTCCTTTACCACATCCCCTAGGCCTACCCTCATACATAATGACCAATAAATGACAGGAAAAAAGCAACCTAAATTGACGACTATTTTTGCACTGTCAAAATATCTTCGTCTATTCTAGATCTATTCAACTACTAAACTTAAACTACTTAATATAACTGTTATAATTCCTACTTAAATAATAATTATCCTAATTAAAAATAAAAATGTATTTTTTATTTGCCTATTATTGAGGTTTATTTTTTAGTAGCAAAGCAATTATACAGTTTTTATTTGTCTGTCTGGTTTGTCAATCAGTTTCTTATTGTTTAGACATAAGTAATGGGATGCAGGGATCTAAAGGGATTAGACAAAAGCTAATAAATTGATGTACATCTCCAATGGTGATACACAAAATTATTCCTTCTTTGAATTAAAATTAGTTGCTGAAACGTTTGGACAGTACACTGAACTTGATAAATCATTCAATTAAATTTCCCAAAGTTGTAGTGCCAACGAATAAGAAAACACTAATAAAAAACGTTGGGGACTTGTGTAATAAACAGCCCATTGTCCCCTCTCTCTCTCTCTGGTTTCTTAGTCATTGGATAAAATAAGTAGCAAAAGATATTTTTGGCAACCACTATAGTCAGCTCAAGTTCCACGGCCAAGCACATTATGACTAAACAATAATAATCACGCTCTCATGGAATGAAGCTCTTTATAGTGCCTATGAAAATGACGTCATACAATACAAATTACCAATGATAGGCCAATACACTGACTAAATTACCAATTGTATGCCAGTATGGCGTTATTTTTTAAAGACACAATAAAAAGCTTGTTTTGGGAGCTCCTTTTTATTACCCAACCCTTACCTAAATTAACATTAGCTTACTATGCCTTAAGATATTCTACATGTTTTATTGCTGCGCTTATCATAAACATGATTGTCCTTGTTATTTATTCATTCATAGCTTTTATAATAATCTTTGTTAAAATTTATGATGCTTATGAATCAATGAACCAAGAAAAATTTACAATTATTCCAATATTCAAAAGACATGGCTTTTTATTCTAAAAGATAATTAAACAAGGACAATTAAAACATAAGTAGTGCAGCTTACGAAAACTTTCTTGCAAGTGGCCGTTTGAACACCTATAACTCCCCTCCTCCTAGTGGGGGTAGTTTCTTTTCAATTACCCAATATAACATAACCTATCCTAACAAAATAAACAAACAAACAAAAAGCTACACACCTATTCTTATTTTTAGTATATTTTAATAGGGGAGGGGTGGGGGGAGGGGGTGTAACCAGTGCTCATGAGAATACTTTGTGTGATAGCGCCAATTTTAATCTACTTTTCAGAATACATTTCTGTAATCCAGTCTTTTTTGCCGTTGTTGATAATCAGTTTTTATTCTAGATTTCTTTGTCATTAAATGTTTAAATATCAAAAAGAATAAATTGTTGGCACCTTCCAATAAGGCTTATTTTTTTTGTTAATCTTACATTTGATTGAAAATGGGTCATTGCAAAATTGAGAAAAATCCCAGGTCTTATTTTGTTTTATTTTTCTTGAAGTGACAAGGTTTTATTCAAAACTAGCTTTCATTAACCAAGAAATAACCTAAAACCACTCTCATATGACGCCACAAACACAACACCAAACAACTTATTATTTAAATCTAGCTAATCATTCCGAAAATAAAACATTACTACTTTATATTTTTAAACTAACTGCCCCAAGGGGAGAGTGGGGAGAAAAATATCACTAACCACAGTAAAACGTCCCAAACGCATAACTATAAAACGTTTTTAACTTATTTATATTATAGGATACATATTTAATCCATTAAAACAACACATCTATAATACAACGTAGAACAATGTCCGTCTGTCTGTCTGTCTGAAGCTTAAGATAACAGTAACCACTGAAGCGATTGGGCTCTACCCTTCAGGTAATATACCTAATGGTTCTGTGATGGTTTTAAGCTTTTTTCTTTGGTGAGGTGGGACACCCCAACCCCTCCAAAAAATAAAAATTTAAACAAATTTTAAAAATTAAAGAAAGGGGGTAGACTCACCCCTCCTCCCCCCGAAAAAAAATTCCCCCAATTTTTTTTAACTTTTTCTTTTAAATCTAAAATACGAAAAATTAGGTTGATTAAATCTCTTGGGGCAAAGCCCCTAAAGGCTAGAGGCAAAGCATTTAGGACAATATAAAGTAAAACCACGTTTGAGCGTTTTTGAAATGAACAAGGATGACATTTATAAAAGCGAAGCGCAATATCAGACAGTATTGTATAAATTATTGTTTTCATAATCATCATTTTAAAATCATTTATTTAGAGGTATCAAATCTGTAGGACTATTCTTAAATGCCTTAATCTTTTTATTCTTAAACAAATTTGAAAGTTTTTTCAAATTAAAATCTTATGATTATTATATGTAAATTGAGAATATGCCAAATGAATGATAATTAAAACATCACAAAGCTAATAATTTTATTTCATATAACAGTATATTTTTACTAATGTAGTAATTATGTAATAATAGTATTTTAAATTTATCCTCCATAAATTTTCTGGTAAGTATCAGGGTTATATAGGGATAAGACAATGGCCGATAAATTGATGTACATCCCCAATGATGATACACAAAATTATCCCTTCTGTAGGTTTTGATTAGTGGTTGAAACTATGGGACACTAGACTTAAGCCTCCAAAGTTGTTAAGCCAACTAATAAGAAAACGTTTTTTTTTTATAAAACTTTGGGAACTATTGTAATAGACAGCCCAATGTCCCCTCCATCCCTGTATGTTAATACTTTATTAAGAAACAAGAATGACAATATCCATAGATTAGAAGCCTAGCAAGTTTAAAATTACTTATTCACTATACAGTGTTTCAATTATATTTGATTTTATCTAAAATTCACCATGATGATATTAGCTACATGGAAAAAGTACTTTTTATTTTGTTTTGTACTTTAAAATTTAAGCTGTATGTACTACAGTACTTTACAGTAAAAATAAGTACAGGATCTTAATAAACCAAAACAATGCCTTTAAAACAAGCAATAACTTATGAAAAACAAAAATGAAAAAATGTAATTTAAGACTAAGCACTTTTAAGAGTGACAGCATAATTAGTACTTTGAAAAAAATGCTTCTAGCTTTGTATTACTTTTTGGTAACATGTATGAATAGAGTAACAATAAAGTTGAAAGGGGCTAAAAAAAAACTGTATGTTCCCACCCTGTGGACCCTGTACCAACTTTTAATTGGATCCTTTGAATATCAGCCAATGGAGTCGGAAATATTAACACAGCCAAGTCTCTACATTAGAGCCGAAAGCAACTTATTAGCAGACGAAAAAGGTCCACAACACTGGCTCCAGGTAGTTGTTTGGGTTATACATCCAATAGTTATGTATCATACATTTATTCTATAATTATTTCTATAATTTTATATTTATTCATGTAAGGGTATATTTTTCCTTTTATTTCATTTCCAGAAATAAAACCCTTGGGAAGGGTATGAAATAAAATTCTGTCATTAAATGTGATATCAGATATCAAACTACATTTTTAAGCTAAAACATATGATGTAGATAAAATTAATATCTTTATGATTATTCTTGAATGATAAAGAAGTTTTAGATATTGAAACCTTACACAATAACCCATTTTTCCGTTAAGATAGAATATGAAGATCCTTGTTAGGTAATTCTTAGGTAATAAACGTATGCAATTTTTTTGCATATATTTTGTTGTAGATTTTACAGTTACAAATTTTTTAAGTCAGAAAAAAATTTTAAACCAAACTTTTTCATAAAATTTTCATTGATTTAGATCCTTTTTTATCATCAAAAGAAAACAAAGTAGCTGGTTCGTCTTTTTGCACAATAACTTTAATACTAGTTATCGCCCCTAAAGGTGGCTTTAACCCTGTGGGGCAATCATAAACATTTACCCAACCTAAAATAACCAATCAAAAGCTGCTGTGAAAATACGACGAAACCCGCTACTTCGTTTTCTTTTCATGATCCATTGTTTTAAATGGCTAAAACTGAAAGTGAAAATCTTAAGGAAAAACAAGTGCTTTAAATTTTTTTTACATATTTTTGCAAGTAGAAAACATATTGTTTTGCAACTGTGGAGTTTACAATAATATGCGAGTAAATTAACAAATTGTTTTTACCAGTTTATACATCTTTCATAATCAGCTCTGGTTTACTTAGGGATTGGGACAGAGTTACTTAAAAATTAATTATAAGATATAACAAGAAATATATAAGAATCTAAAACATTACAACAACAATGTGAAGCATCTCTATAATTCAATCCTTAAACAGTATCCTGTTTTTAATTAGTTTTTGCAACAAATTTACTAAAAAAAATTAAACGTATACATACGTGTTAATATAATGTTCAGTTTCAGAGCTTCTCTTTTATGGATGTTGTCAAACTTGTTTTCTAGAAATGTCCACATAGATCAAAATCATAATTTTCTGTTTGAGGCGCAGGGAGCAAAGGGCTCGGCAGCCGTGCCTCGCATAAATCTTAAATTTAAACCCGCTAGTGTGGAAAAAAGGAAACTCTGAAAAGATGTATTATCTGTTTAGGAACAGGTTTAAACATCCAGCTAAATTTTATACTGTTATAGAGAGTCTTTATCCCTGGAATTGAATACATTGTTGAATCATAAGGTAGACTGGAGTAGTTATTTATCGCATCGTATTATAGTCAGTTTTCCGCGGATATTTAACTGAAAAATTATAAGATTAAAACCAGTTTTGTTAGCCAAGAGGGGTCGATAGCCCGGGCTAATAAAACATTTTAATATTCGTGGAAAATAGTCTGTAATACGATGCTATACATGACTAAGAACCGATTTTAGTCCAGCTGATACTGATGAAATCATTCTAAATATCATCCTAAAAAAATGTCGATTTTTACCGTATATGGTATTAAACCCTACCAAATTATTTTTATATCCACGAATTTTAGAAAATAAGATTCAAAATATTGCATATTCTTTAGGATTGCATGCCAACATCTTATTTATATCAAGTGACCCCCCCCCCCCTCCTTCTTTTTTGTTTTTGTTAGGCTATCATGTGATAAAATAATCCGATCGATCTGATTTTTTTAATACTGATTCCCTTGACAACAAAGCGAAGCATCTCTATAATTAAGTGTAAAAATGTAAGTATGTCCTTAAACATTATCCTATTTAGGCAGTTTTTCAAAAAATGTACTTTTATACTATTTTTAATGTTGACTTTTATACATTTAGATTCTGATTATTCAGTTCTGACACTCTATTAGTGTTAGTGGTCGGTTGTCCTACCATTTCAGAGCTTCGCTTTTATGGATGCTGTAATCCTTGTTTAAATGGAATTTAAAAGAGACCTTTAGGTCAAGTTTATAGCATTCAATAAGATATATAATTGATAGGGGGGGGGGGGGGGGAGGGCGTATTGTTCGAAAGTAGATTAATATTACAGTTTCCAATATGCGGGAAAATTTAATGTTTTAGTCGTGACCAAACGTGAATCTATATAAATTTCTCCATTTTTGAAATGGGATAGATTGTATAAATAATAAATGTTGAATACATTCAAAGAAGCAATTGACAGGTTAGGTTACCGAAACGTCTTGGCCTCCTGCAGGTGCTATGGGCTTTAATTCTAGTAATTTGCAAAATAGAAGCTACTATTTTCATAATAATGAGAATAAAAACACCCAGAAATGTTATTTAGAAGAATTTTTTTAAATTTCAAAATGTTTAAAAGCGAAGTAAAGACTATCTGGTAGTATTTACAGAGTTGATATGCTTCTAAATTTCGTATAATTGTTACAAGAATTATCATGTAAAGTTTAAAATTATTAGGACGATTCTAAAGTGTTTTAAGTGATTAGATTTTAAGAAGTTAACATGAAATGAAAACCTTCCCTTTAAGAAGTAATTTAAAATTTCTCAAAAATTCTTAGAAAAAAAACCTTCCACGTTTCCTTTATTGCAACTTAGCATCCTCTCGCCATAATCAAATGAAATGAGGAAAATGACAATTTAATGGCATATTTTTTTAAGCATTATTAAAAGCAAAGCTTGAATTTTAACATCTTAATTTAAACCACACTATGCTACTACGCCTATGACAAATAAATTTAATAAGTATAGATGTATAACCCAGACAACTACCTTGGGGACCTTTTCGTCTGCTTGCAAATTGCTTTCTGTTCTTTTGTACCGACTTGTCTGTGTTAGTATTTACGATGCTATTGGCTAATATTCAAAGACCCACATGAATGTCGGCAAAGGGTCCCCAGGGTGAGGAAACAGTTATTTAACCCCTCTATTGTTTTACTCTAATGTTTGACATACGAGCAGTAGATGCCATAACATGTCTTATTATAAACATATTTGCCTGTTCTTTCATTCCTTACTAAATATGATTAATAATACTAATCAGTAATTGTCGTTTTTCTGCAATACAGGAAATTTGTTTGCATAATGCAATGCAATCAGGTAGGGAGGGGACAATGGGCTGCATATTACACTAGTCCACAAAGTTGTATCAAAGCGTTTTCTTATTGGCTTAACAACTTTGGGAATTTTTATTGGTTGGTGTATTAAGTTGAGTGTACAAACGTTTCAACTACTAAATGTAGTATACAAAAGGGGTAATATTGTGTATTATTCTTAGGGATATCTCAATTTATACGCCATTGTCTTATCCCTTTACATTTCTGGCAATGCATACTGAAATATGAAACATTGTTTAGTGATTTAGATAATCTTTGTGCATCTTCTTTTTTCAATGTCAGATTATTAATTTTAAGTGGCGTAGCTACTCTTTAATTCAAAACGTTTTCTTCCGTCTGTTTTCTAAATTACTTGATTCCACTGATTTTTTTCTACACTTATATCTAATTCTAAAATTGCCCCCTACCCTCTTTGTGCATCTTCTTTTAAAAGTCAGAATATTATTTTTATATTTACTATTAAAACTTCTTTCTACCCTCCCAGGCATAAGTTTTAGTTATGTAATAAGTTACTAGCGACTGTGCCCCTAGCCTCTAGTGGCCCTGTCTTCGAAAAGGTAGAGATTGGCTTTAAAATAGCTTAAAACCATCCCAAGACTTACACCTTAAAACAAAAAATGATCTCAATCGGTTCAGTATTTATTGAGAGCATAAGCTTCTGACAAAAGACTCTTACTACTTTATATAATTCTATGTGTTTAACACAAGATTAGTTCATAGTCAATGGAAAAAAATATCCAATGGAAAAAAAAATCAAGGACGAACTTTTATTGGCCTTGAAAACTATTTAACATTAAACATTTTCTTTTTAATTAAGGAAAAAAAGTATTTAACTTGCAAATTAATCAACAAATTTTCTTACAGCAATTAAACAAACATAAATTAATCTTCATTTATGTGAAATTAACCTTATTTATCATGTATAAAGGTATGGTTGAAATTTAACAAATAATTTTTAAAACGAATCAAGTATTTAAATGTTAGATCAGATATCTTAGTATATAAATCATTATATTTAATTTGCAGTTTCAGTTTGATAAGTCTCCATTGCTTGAAATATATTTTACTATTGTAGCTTAGGCTTGTTTCTTTTAAGCCGCCTGTAATCCTCAGGGAAATCAATCTTTAACAATTTTAAAAATCAGCTGGAAACTTAAACTTAACCCAATTATGACAATCAAGTTGTTCAAAATAAAAAATATTAAAATCGTCCAAAAAGTGTTAGTCGTGGCCTTTGCACGGCTGCCGAGCTCTTTTATTTACTTTCATATTTAGTGTAGATTTATTTATATTGAGAATAATATCCCCTGCCATGTAAAAACCATGTTCCTCCTTTTATTTAAATAACCGAAATGGAACGAATATTTCTTAACAAATCAATTTATCATTTTTGGTTAAATTTGGAATACTTTAAAGAATAAGAAATAGTATGTATTGCATAAAACAAGAATAGTAACGTGTATATTTGGCGCAGCTACCTTTATTTGTCACTATAAAATCATTGAAAAAAAACAGTAGTATGTATAATTAAAGAATACCTATTTCTTATTATAAGTCTAGTTGTCATCCCCCCCCCCCCCCACCACTAATAATATATATTTTGCTTTTTACAAGAATGTTTTTTTATGGGAGGGGGGAGGTAGGGGTTCTTGGCAAATATCCTAGCATATAGCCTAAAACATTTACTGGACTAATACTAAGCTTCTCGTCCAATTTTAAGATTTTAAAAGAACAAACGGAAAGACATGTATCCTATTATTTTATACCAAAGAATTGGGCTATTTAGACTTAGACTTAGACTTTACTTTTTATTTAGAATTAAAGTACATAATGATTTATAGAGCAGCTACTCTATTAAACAAGTAAACAATCGCACAACCCTTCATACATATACATACAAACTAACTTAAAGTTTCTTATGACATATGGATAGATACGTCTAGAATTGAGGGATATGCTTGACAAAATATTTTCATTTTTTCATAATCATGTTTAATTTAATTTTAAACTTACATATTAAGTAAAAGAACTAAAAAAAAACATCATAAAAAGTAATTCTTTTAAATTTTTTTTCATTGTTTTGAAAAATGAATTTAAATAATAACATGAGCTATTACTAGTTTAATTCATATATGTAAATGCAAAATATTTTTTTTTTAAATTAAAAAGCCAATATTTCTTATCTAAAAATAGTCTATTTAATTAACAAAAAAATAAGTTCAATATCTTTTAGTAAAATTATAAAAATACACTATCTCTAAAATCTGCAAAAGAACAATACATGTTTATGTACTTATAAGCATTTGCATAGAAAATAGTTAGGCAGACTAAAAAAATCTCTTTAATTAAAAATATTTTATAGTTGGTTGATTCACCCATAAGCCTCCAATATTAGATTTTGTAGAGTAAAAGGGGTAGATTTTTAAAAATGTATTATGTATCTTATGTCATAAGGGGATTGGACTAAATCTACGTAGAATAGCCTAAAACCTTTCCTTGAACTAAACTGAACTTACACCCAAAACTCTACAGTAATGTAGAAAGACTTTGATATCTGCCCAGCCGTAAAAAATGTAAAGTAAATTGGTCCATAATAACATAATAAAACTAATTCCATAGACAAATAACAATGTCTTTAGATTAAACATTAAGATCAACTCGAAGGTGGAACGTATGTTTTTAATTGTTGGCAACAATGCATTTATATTAAAAAAATCAAGTGCTGGCCAAAAAAATACACGTGTATAATCAACCTTTTTTTGCGCATTAATTTATGTAAAAGCCAGCCGTTAGATGTTTTTAAAGTTTAGAAACAACTTCCATCTTATATTCAAGTTGAAATAAAATTTTCATTTAATCAGTGACTAATTTTCAAAAAAAAAGTTGGATTATAATTTTTTTGTTATTATCTTTGAGGTTTTCAAACAGGTTACTTAAAAACATTTAGTGTATGTTGCCAAAGAAATTTTGTCTTTTTTGGGGGGATATTAAAGCATATAACAAAAATAATACTAATTCTAACAAATATATATTGAATATTAAAAGATTGCATAATAGTTTTCGTAATACAGACAACTTTCTGCGGATATCAAAATCAAAAAGTTTTGTTAGCCCCAAAGGGCCAATAGCCGGGTAACATAACTGGTAATAATTATATGATTTTTATATTACTATACGTGGAAAATTATCTGTAATACGATGCTATACATGGTTTTTCAGTATGGTTGAGAAATGGTAATAATCCAGCGGATATTGATCGATTTCGAAGCCATACTGGAATAGTTATTTCTCGCATCGTATTATAAACGGCTTTCCGCGGATATAGAATGTACAATTATGAGATTAAAACTAGTTTTTTTTTAGCCCCGAGGTGACGAAGTCACCGGCTAAAAAAACTAGTTTTAATCTTATGATTGTACATTTCTATATTCGTAGAAAGCTGGATGTAATACGATGCTAGACATAGTTTTTTCGTATGGATGAGAACCGGTTCCTATCCACCGGATTCGAATGAATACGAGAAAATAGTTTACAGTAAATTTCACAAATGCAAGTGTAGCACAAAATAACACCCATCCATTTCAAAATATTTTTAAAAATGTTTTGTTTTTGATGGGCACAATTTGACAATTTTTGGAAACTGAGAGGTGATCATGTGCTACACAAAGGAAGCTTTTTATATTGCCTGTAAAAAATGACGTCATACTGGCCTATCATTAGTCAATTAAAATGTATACTGGCTTGCCATTGGTAATTTAGTCTGTTTAATGGGCTATCATTGGTCAATTTAATGTATGACGCCATTGTTATAGGCATTATAAAGAGCTTTTAAATTAAGGGATAAAAAAATGTAAAAACTGACATGCTAGCTTGTCTATGGTTAAAAAATTTTAAGGGGTAGGAAAATTTAAGATAATTTTACTCAAAAATTGCAAAAGTAAGGCACCTGTCTTTTTAGGAGCAATTGCAAGATTAATGTTTGGGTTGTAACAATCTAATTTTCTCTGAAAATGCCACCCACCTCAACATAGGCGTCCAAGGGGGGGGGGTAATGGGCCATTTGGCACCCCCAAAATTTTGTGAACAATACCCCCCCAAAAAAAAATTACCCCTACCTTGGGGGTGCCGTAGGCACCCCCAACGATTTTAGGGGGGGTATTTACCCCCCCCCCCAAACCATTTTGGGGGGGTAATTACCCCCCCCAAAATAAATGTTCTTTAAAAAAAATTTTTTTGGGGGGGTATTTACCCCCCCCAAATTGAATGTTCTTTAAAAAAAAATTTTACTGATAGTTTATTTTAGGATAGGTTATATTGGTTTAGGTGATTGCCCCACATGGTTAAGCAATTGGCCCCCCGCAGGGGCTAGAAATAGGAGAGAAGCTTGTGTGAAAAAAACGAAGAAACGCCCCTTAAAGAGCGTTGCCACAAAAGGGACTATACCCCAATATAGTCCAACCAGTTAAAACAGTTCTTAACCATGATAACAAAAAATTTAATAGTTTGATCATGTTTTATTTGCTTGGGCCTTTATAAGGGCTAAAACCATCCCGGGGATCTATGATGTAATTGTAAAGCACTGAAGATTCCATAAAATAGATACCTTACTAAATTAAATATTTCATTAAATAATGAAAAAGAATTTCTATAGGCGATTTCTTTTGGGAGGATGTCAGGGTGTCTCAAAACTATTTATAAAACTTACCAGGACCTATAAGACGCTTCACTTTAAAGTATAATCATATTGGTTCATTGGTTAGTGAGTTAATTATTGTATTTTTATGTTCTAAAGAATGAGATACTACTATATATTTGAATAGTAGTGGCGCCCTTAGCATCTAAGAACTCGTGTTTTCTAAAGGGTAAAAAGGGAGGAGAAAAATAGCCTAAAACCACTCAAAGGATTGACCTATAATAGTGTGGAACCATCATGGGATCTATGTGAAGCTTTCCTAAAAAGGAGAACTCAGTATTAAAAGTAATGAAATCTGAAGCTATAGTCAAATAAACCTTACTTACTACTTTATGTTATAGGATAGTACTTATTAACTTAATAGATTAGGTAGGTGCTTTTTTTACATAATTAAATTACCCCCCCCAAAAATTTTACCCCCGGGGTAAATTAGTTTGGGGGGGGGCTAATTACCCCCCCCCAACAGATTTGAGGGGAGTATTTACCCCCCCCAACAGACTTTAGGGGGGTAATTACCCCCCCCCAATCAAATTTTACCCCCGGGGTAAAAATTTTGGGGGGGGGGGTAAAAAAAATTTCGGCGCGCTTCGCGCGCCATTTTACCCCCCCCAAACACGAATTACCCCCCCCTAAAATTTTTTACCCCCCCCCCCCAAAAAAAGCTTGGACGCCCCTGCACCTCACCAAATTTTGCCATGGGGTAAACATGTTTTATCCTCAATTTTCATGTCCCTGTAATCCTGAATTATTGATGACCTCCTAGACTTCGTATTAACATGCACTCGTGTTAATCAAATTCAAAACAATAAAAAATTACTTTTAAACTTTAATTAAAGCATTCTTTAGATAATAAAGGTTAAAATAATAGAAAAAGATTACAATGAAAATCTAATTTAAATGTGGAACTATTTTCCAGTATGGCTTCAAAACCGTTTACTATCCGCTGGATTGGAAGCGATTCTGAGCCATACTAAAAATCGTATTTAAGACAATTTTACACGAATATTAAATCAAAAATAATAAGGTTAATACCATTTCGATAGCCAGGGCCTTCAGCGCCACGGAGCTAACAAAACTGTTTATAACAATTTTCATATCCGCGGAAAGCTGTCTATAATACGATGCGAAAAATATTCATTCTTAATTGCAAGGGTGGGAAAATATTTTTTTTAAATTCTTAAATTTTTCTTGGTCAACTACTGGCTTCTATTAGAGGGACAGAAAAAAAATAAAACCATCCCAAGGTTTTAATTAAAAATTAAATAGCATATAAAATCTCCCTGAAATTCAAAATTTAATCGGTTCAGGGGTTAACAAGATCCTAACGGACAAACAAAAAAAACATACTACTTTACATAATAAGACACACAAAATTTTTCTATAGAATTATATCATTTAAATAAAAAAATGACCTACCTGAATGTATCAAAATTGTGAAGCATTTTTTAAAGAAACAAAAAATAGTTTAAATCACTACATGTGTTTATTTCACTTTTATCTGAAAAAAAAGGAAATAATTTTAAGTTAAGAAACGTTTAAATCAAATAGGAATTAGGAATTTTTTAAAGTATCGAAATTCAGGAAATATGGAATAGGCTGTTTATTACATTAGTCCCCAAGTTTTTAATAACCTTGACATAACAACTTTGGAGACATTTAATAAATATTGATTGGTTGATAAATTAAGTTTAGCGTTCAAACGATTCAACCACTAATTGTAATCTACAGAAGGGTAAATTTTTTTGTATCATCATCAAGGATATACATCATTTTATTGGCCATTGTCTTTTCCCATTAGATTCCTGTTGTGTTATACTATTCAATTGGCAATTTTGATAATTTGAGAGTTAAAATTATAGGAATTCAAAACTTAGCACATTATATATGTAAAAAATAAAAATTTCTAAAACGTATATGGAATCTTTTTAAAGTTTGATTTGATTTCAAGAAAATTGCACTTTAAATGAATTGGTATGTTTCGTGTTAATAATCTCTAAATCTGAATAACATTAGTAAAAACCCTACCACATAGTAAAAAAATCTTCTATGCATTTCATTTTTATTAGAAGATTTTTTGTGTTTCGGAATGGTGGATTTTTAAATCGTCTATTTTAAAATAATAGTTATTTCACGCATCGTATTATAAACAGCTTTCCGCGGATATAGAATGTACAATTATAAGATTAAAACCAGTTTTTTTAGCCCCGAGGTGCCGAAGGCAAGGGCTTAAAAAACTGGTTTTAATCTCATGATTGTACATTTTTATATTCGTAGAAAGCTGGATATAATTCGGTGCTAGACATAGTTTTTTCGTATGGATAAGAACCGGTTCCTATCCACCGGATTCGAATGAATACGAGAAATATTTTTAAAATCCCAAAAGTGCCAAATCGAATAAAGAGTAAAAATCCGAACCAAATATGGTAAATATGCGTTTTCCTAGGAGTAAATTTATACATTATTAAAATTGCAAGCAAAAATCCTAGATAAAACACAAAAAAATTCTGCAGTACAGAAATCATCGTAAATTTTACTGCTCTTGAATCTTTTGTAAATTTTCATGGTCAATACACTGCTAAAATTTCTTTCATGTTAACATGAATATGTAGTCATTATATCGATATTATGAGGGCCATGAACTATAATAGTTAATACCATAAAGTCCACATAAATACTGTCATTGATGTAATTTTCCTACAATGCAATGGGCCAGTTCTTAAAAGATCTTATATGAGACATCGTAGAAAGGCACCAAAAAAATGACGTCATACAATAAAGTTGACCAATGAGATGTCAGAATGCACTGTAATTGACCAATAGTAAAACTTATACTAGCCTCTTATTGGTTATTTTATTGTTTGGCGTCATTTTTTTGTTGCCACTTTACCCTGTCTATCTTATAAGACTATTTATTAATTAATCGACATAAACCAATTAAATCTACAAAATTCCAATAATTTGTGGCAGTGTATTTGAATTTTATACCACATATGTATTAAAATCTGTGATAAAATTACACATATAAATCCATGTATAAAAGTAACAGGGTGTGTGTGTCTTCCTTTCTGTCTGACTGTACCGAGGAATCTCCCTATCAGCTAAGGTAAGGGTGTCCCATAGTGTAGTGGTTAGCGCACTACGCTGTGGTTGGAGAAACCGAGTTCAAGTCCCCACATAGAGTGCCATTAATTAGGGTGGCTTAATATGGAACACCTGCCAAAACTCTAGGCCAGGGTGATGTAATAATTGAGTAGCTTCCACGAGAATTGCGGGTCAGCTTGTAATGTAACATAGAATACAATCAGTTGTGCGCGAAGCTTATCAATCTAAGATTGGCCAAAGGATTCTCACTTCCAGTCTCCGTGTGCATCTGAGTCCTAACTTCAGAGGCTACATCATGGCTACAACAACAACAACATCAGCTAAGGTTCTCATTTCCAAAGTAGCTTCTTGTAAGGTCTGTAACTATTGTACTGAAGGGTACCACCACGATCCCAAGAAAAATAGCCCATAGAAAAATTTTAAAAAATCACCCCTCCTAAAACTTTGTTTACTTTTCTTTTTAAAACTAAAATTAAAAATTAGGGTGGGCCGACTTGTTTACCAAAATTGTTTTGGTGCCCAATGAACAAAATTTAAATAATAAGAGGGGGAACCTTGGCCCCCTTAAACAACGGAGCGAAGGTACTAGCTTTAATGAAATGGTTAAACATTTAAAAAAAAACATTATGATGTTGATTAATTTATAGAGCTTCGCTTTTATATAGATGTTGTCATCAGGGATAAGACAATGGCCAATAAATTGATGGACATCCCCAATGATAATGCACAAAATTCCCTTTTTTGTAGGTTACAATTTTTGGTTGAAACGTTTGGACACTTAACTTAATGAATAAACCAATCAAATTTTATTAAAAGTCCCCAAAGTTGAAAGTTGTTAAGCCAACGAATAAGAAAACATCAATAAAAACTTTGGGGACTTACGTAATAAACAGCCCATTATCTCCTTCCTTCCTGTGTTGTCATCCATGTTATAATTTGCAAATGATTAATTAAAGCAGACTATTTAACTTAAATAAAACATATTTACAGTATTCAGACAAAAAAATTTACAGTATAATAGTTAATGTTAAAAGCTTTGATAAGTGCCAAAATTAAATATCGGATCATGGAAAGAAAATGAAGTAGCGGGTTTCGTCGTACTTTCACACTAGATTTTCTCCTATTTCTATCCCCTGCAGGGGATCTAATCCTGCGGGGCCAGCTTCCTAACCCTGAGGGGCAATCATTAACATTATTCTACCTAAAATAACCTATCAAAAGCTATTGTGAAAGTACGACGAGACCCGCTACTTCGTTTTCTTTCCATGATCCAAAATATTAAACGGACAAATAACGTGGTTAAAAAGAAAAGCAAATTGGCAGAAAATATTATCTTTCAAATCAGCACGGAGGGAGGGTTATTGGACAATTTATAACACTAGTCTCCAAAGTTTTATTATATCGTTTTATTAATTCTAATAAATCTTTATATCTTATTAGTGAACTCATGAAGTAATATGAAGTAATATTAGAGCAGCCAGAGCAGTCAAAATACTGTTAAGTTAAGGCAATCTTAGTCGCACTTACCAAAAATACCGTACGACCGTATGAAGATTTATAATGTATCTGATTTAATTTTTTTCTTGAATAGCTTAAATTAAGCAATAAAATTTGTGAATGCCTTGATTATTACATTTAACAATTCAATATAAAAACTTAAAGGCTTAACAACCGAATAAAAAACGTAACCAAAAAAAGCTGATGATTGTTAAAATTCACCTCATCCGATTTTGCATTATGAATTTCCAGTATGGCTTCGAAACCGATTTATATCAACTGGACTAGAACCAGTACTCAGCCATACTGAAAAATCATGCATAGCATCATATTATAAACAATTTTTCACAAATTTAAATAAAATCATAAATATCAGTTTAGCTCGGGCCTTTTCATCTCAATATACACGAAAAACTTTTATCTACAATAACCTGTCGCTATTTCAAATCCGTCGCGCCAGCTGGCCGCATTAAAACTTGGCGTCTGACACATCTTGATGTTAATTAAATATTATAGAACATAAGTGAATACTAAAATATTTTACAACTTCCTTTTATTTCAAGCTTTTTAAGTTGGCAGATTTTATGATCTATAAATGATATAAAACAAGGATGACAACATCCATGAAACAAAGATCTGAAATGGTAGGACAGACTAACATCAACACTTTTAGAGTTAAGAACTGGATAAATAGAATATAATAAGTCAGTGCAAAATTGTAAGTAAATTTGTTGCAAAACTGCTTCAATACAGGATACTGTTAAGGGACTTACTTAAAGCTTCGGTTCGTTTTAAAAAATGCACTAATAAGAGATGTCTTATTACATCGAGAGTTAAACAATACAGGAGGTACTTTTACTAAATTCAAATTTGCCTTTATAATTTCTTATTTCTAACTTAGAATAAATAGACAAAAACGTGCTTCGGCGGCGACTATGTAAAAAATTAATTTGTTAAAATTATTGGCTAAAAAGTTGAAAATCAATCCAAGTTCTAAAAAAAGTTTTTAATCAACTAATACTTAAGATAGATATAAACTTTGGGTACCAGTGTAATTTCTAGTTCCAATTCATGCATTTTCAAAAAAAATATTAATTCTCGACGATTAAATATATTATGTTACAGTTCACTCTAAAATAAACACACTACACTAATTTTCACATAAATATGTACATAAGAACTTACAGAAAAACACCATCTTGTAGTATAAATTAAATACCCCCCCCCCCCCTCCCGTTTGCTTTGTCACCTCCGACGCCCTCTGTTGAATATTATGCAAGGAAGCCCAGATTTTGAATGTTTGCGTAATAATGGAACCATATGGTTACGCAGTGCGTATTCAACTAAAAACCCGCAGTGTGTGTGTGTGTGTGTGTGTGTGTATTCACAATTATAAAAGTAGATCAGTCAAGCGCATATTCAAATTTTTATGTGTTGCTCCTTCAAATGTCTAAATTCAACTAAAGTTTTATTTTCTTTCTTATGAATCGTCTGAATAAAAATTTTTTTATGTCTTTTAAATAAGATTATTTAAATGTATTCAGTATCACAAAAACCTTACTACTTTTAATTATAGAATAACAAGTTCAAGAAACTTATGCATATCTGGGGGGGGGGGGAGGGGTTGTAATTGAGAAATTCAAACATTTAGTATCCAACTTTTATATTACAAAGTTAAATCTAATTTTGTTTATTATAATTGTGAATGTAAATCAAGTTTGTCTTTCATTGTCTTATTCCTCAATTTGAGTTGAGACTTTTAAGTAATGTAGAATATTAAATGTGTAGTTACTCTGTATTTGTTGATATTCGTTTATTTGTAAAGCTTCACTTTTGTGAATGTTGCAATTCTTGTTATTATTTTATTTAGAATCTAACTTCTTACTCTGAATGAATAGGGAAAAATTTTCATATAACATTTAAACTTGGTTGCATACCAAGGACCTTATTGTGCCTGACGTACTAACATGGGTGGGAGGAGAAATTAGGCTGTTAGTTACACTGGTACCCAAAGTTTTAAAACCACTTTATCTGCTTCGTTAGCTCAGAAACTTTTACTCAATTTTGATTGGTTAGTTTTCAAAACTGATATTGTCCAAACGAATCTTCAGTAGTGGCAATCTTGTTTATCATCATTAGGGATGTATACCAATCTAATAGCCATTGTCTGATCTTCTAAAATCCCTGCGTACTAACCCTTATTAAATAAAGGCTTTGCTTCTTAAAATACGCCCATGAAGTGTAAAAATGATGCAACACATATAAAATTTTTAAAGATTGCATGTCCGATCTACAAGTTCAAATTTATGTAAAAAATGAACTAAAAATGTGCAAAACATTTTTTATTAGTGGACTTTCAATAAGTCTAGAATAGACTAGCCGAAAACCATCCCGAAACCTATATGAAGAATATTTTAGACCACTATAAGACATTTATAAAGCTTCCATGAAGATTACAAACCATTTGTGACCTGCGTTTCCGAGGCCTTGTGTTTTAAACAAAAATCCTTACTCCTTTATTAAAAGCGAAGCTTTTCTATAATTAGGGTCGGTCCGTCCGTACGTCCGTCCATACGTCCGTCCGTACGTCATTAACGGATAGCTTTTTTCGTTAATTTAAGCATGGTAGAATTGTCCTATTGTTTTCAGACTTTGCATGTTGATTCCTGTAGTAGGTAAGATTTAGAAAGCGTAGCAACTCTATAATCATTACCAGAATGTCCTTACGTTTATTTTAAACATGTTGAGTTTTTACTTTTATAACAACAAAAAATTATGTGATCTAATAATCCGATTGAATTGATTTTTGGTACACTGATTACTGGGACAACAAAGTACAATATTATAAGCAAAGCAACTCTTTAATCAAGTCCTAAAAATGTAAGTATGTCCATAAATATTATTCTGTATCAAGCAGTTTTTCAACAAATTTACTTACAATTTTGCTTCGACTCTTATACATTTATATTCTGATTATTCAGTTCTGACACTATACAAGTGTTAATGTTCGTTTGTCCGTTTCAGTGCTTTGCTTTTATGAATGTTGTCATCCTTGTTCTATAAGAAATTTGGAAATATACCGATTCAACTCTTAATTATAATTTAAATGTTTGGCTAAACCTAGAAATTTTACACCAAGTCTTAAAAATTTAGACCATTGTGTTTCGCGGTAAAATTTAATTTCGAACACGACAATGTCTAAAAAAAGTAATTAAAACTAAAAACAATAGATTTCTAATTGTATCAATTGTAACAAATTTTTAAAAATGTAAGAAATCAGGATAATTTACATGGAGGGAGGGGACAATGGGGTGTTTATTGAACTAGTTCCCCAAAATTTTATAATAGCGTTTTTCTATTCATTGGCCTAACAATTTTTGGGACTGTAATTTAACAATGAGTGGTGGCTCATTAAGTTGAGTGTCCAAACGTTTCAAACACTAATTGTTACCTATAGAATGAGTAATTCTGTATATCAATTTATTGGCCATTGTCTTATCCCTTTAGATCTCTGATAATTTCGGATTCTGCAGGTTAATTTCGTAGAAGAAAATTTGTGCTATCAGCGTATTTCTGGAGGGTTTTCCATTGCTACTGTTGGTTTTATGCTATTTTTCATAGGCTGAGGTTCAATTGAGCTTTTAATTAATTTAAAGTCTTTACAGGCTACTGTCAAAATGTATACACTGTTTTATAAAGTAGTGAGTTTTTTTTTGTCTGTAGCTTAAGGTTTCGGTAACGCCTAAACCGATTGAGTTCTCTATTTCAGGTAATCTTCACATGGATTCGAGGATGGTTTTAGGCTATTTCATTTTATATACAAGTATGGGGAGGTTTTTTTTTGGCTATTTTCTGCTCTAAAGGTAGGAGCGCAGCCAATAGTTTAAATTTACATTGTAACTATAACTTCAAATTATACTTGCTAGCACGCAGAGAGGGAGGGGACAGTGGGCTATTTTTTTATACTAGTTCTCAAAGTCTTATTATAACGTTTTCTAATTCGCTAACTTAACAACCTTGAGGACTAGTTTATGGATGTTGGATGTTGGTTCATTTAGTTGAGTGTCCAGATCATGTAATCTTTAGAAAGGATAATTTTGTGTGTTATCATTGGGGATGAAAATCAATTTATAGGCCATTGTCTAATCCCTTTATATGCCTGAGTAGCACGTATATTGATTATACGTGTTGGTTTTTGGTCTGTACGCATAATTAAACAAGGATGACAACATTCATAAAAGCGAAGCTCTGAAATGGAAGGACAAAAGAACATTAGTACAAAAAATATTGTATATATAAAGTATATTTGTTGCAAAACTGCATCAATAGATGATACTGGTTAAGGACATACTTACATTTTTGGGACTTGTTCATAGAGATGCTTCGCTAATAACATTGTACCTTGTTGTAATAGGAATCAGTTTTCAAAAAATCAGAAGAATCGGATAATTTTAACATACAAAAATTTGTTGTCAAAAAAGTTAAAATCGACATGTTTAAAATGAACATATGGACATTCTGGTATTGATTAAAGAGTTGCTACGCTTTCTAAATTGTACCTAATCATACAGGAATCATCATGCAAAGTTTGGAATCGATAGGCCAATTCTAACCTGTTTAAAATTAACGAAAAGAGCTAACTGTGACGGACGGACAGACTGACCCTAATTATATAAAAGCTTCGCTTTTAATTATGCAAGAGATTTGTATCTGAAATTTAAAGGATAGGGAAACTTAAAAAATAATCGTTATTAATTTAAATGTCTTAATGGATTTATTATTTCTTGGATCTGTTGTTCTCTAATTAAGTGAATCCCATAGCGGGCTAAACTAACAATTCCCTCATACACCCTCTACCCAAACTCCTCCCCTCCTACTTGATATACGAACTGGCCAATAAATGAAAAGGGAAATAGCAACCTAAATTGACGATAATTGTTCCCTTGTCATAATATCCACGTATATTCTACATCCATTACAGTCTTAATATTTCCGTTTCCTTAAAGGGCATTTAATATCTACAAGATTACCGACAGACGGACAGACCAAGTAAATGATAAAATACATGCTTATTGCTAATTGATTTAAGGAATCTTCATAAAAAATTTCAACCATCTAACTTAAATAGCACCAGAGAAATTCACATTTTCCCAATCCTCTATAATTCGCTTAATGAGTTAATAAAAATAAGAGGGTAAAAAAGGTAATTAAAGCAAACTTTGTTATTTGCAGTAAAATTTATCTTCCGACAACGTATCTCTTATTCCATTGATTTTGATTCGCTTCACTTGAAGATTTCTCTCTGAATTTCTTATCCGTGTAATAATTATAAGGCATCTTAAGGGATAAGACAATGACCGATAAAATGTTGTAAATCCCCAATGATGATACACAAAATGGCCTCTCTATAGATTACTCGTAGTGGCTGAAACGTATGGACACTTAACCTAATGAACCAACAAATATCAAAACTCAATAAAAGACCCCAAAGTTGTTAAACTAACAAATAAGAAACGCTAAAATCATAAAACTTTGGGGACTAGTCAAATAAACATTCCAATGTCTCCTCCCTTCCTTAAAATGATTATGAATTTTGAATAGGGGGCAATTCGGAGTACAATTTTGTACATTGCATATTTTGAATTAAAAAGTACAAAACTGAATTTCAAAACCAAATATTAACAAACTTTTAGATGCAGTATATAAGTTTTCATTTTGCCCTCATTTTTTTTATTTTGTATAATCTGGTTATAATGGGTATTTGTCATCGAATTTTGTTCATACTTTCTCTCAAAATGAATTGTATTGTGGTATCCGCCTAGGGTAAATGGCAGACACCAGAGTTCGAATAAAGACTACGGCAGTGTGAACAGACGTGGACACCTTACTATAGAGAAGCTATGCTTCTCTAGCATTCACTAGACAAGAATCAACATCTATTTCAGTTGTCACTTTATTGAAGGGTGAAAGGATACTAAAGCTATATACAACAAACAATAACTACATGGGTAGGAATAAATGATCATAACATAAAAGCATTATAATACATATATAATAGTCAGTTTGGGCAATCATGATTCCCCATCCCTGGAAAGGGTGGGGGGGATTAAGAATACAGTTAACCATAATATAAATACATATGGATTAGGAATAAAGATGGTTAAAGATAAATCATACAGTAAAACCTAGATAATTGCAATGGTTAGGTAGATGGCTATCCCTGTCTGGGGCAGGCAGGATAGCTCATGGAGCAGCACAATAGGTAGATAAGCATAGAGGGGTTGAGTGGTAGGTCTGGGTACTAAAGAGGGAAGGTTTGATGATTACTTGTGACAACAACAGTCTGTGTGGGGGCAGGTTTAGATCCTTTATCCTCAGGGTTGAGGTGGTGCTGATAACTTGGTGGTTGAAGGGGAAGGTTCCGGTGCTTAAGATGGGAGAGGGAGGGGTAACACCCCTCCCTCCATTTGCAGGACAACTGAGAGATAAAATCAGTACCGTTATCTGACATCTTTTCAGGTGGCTTCATAATTGTAGAATAACAGGATTTAACTAGGTGCGTAGCATCACTATAATGTCTTGGTTTCTGCATGGTCCAGAGCTGCCGCATACCACAACTCTCCCCTCGGAAGGCTGGAGGGGTTGTCTGCACCGCCAGACTTCCGACAGTGGTTGCGGCCTTCAGTTTGTTGTCCTTGTGGAATGGGTCCGCCAGGATACCAGTTGCTGGACGGTGGTGGACTCCAGCCCTCCCCAGGTCTAACGGAATCGGCTATATCTGCTGGAGTAGCTGGTCCTGTTGGATCTTCTGGCCGTTGGATGTGTACCTCTGAGGCCACCCTGGCAACCTCCAGGGGTGGCACAGCACATGAGGGGGCTTGGACCAACAGCCGCCTGGTGTACACCTCTGCAGGTTTCTCCACTGGGCTGGTGGTCTCCATCGTGTTGGTCACCTTGCTGCTGGCAGGCTGGCTACTGGATGCAGGCGCAGTTTCTTCGCCCTCGGGGCTGGTCAGGTTCATTCGGCTTCCAGGGTCTCTGTCAACGCGGGCAGGTGGTGGTTGGCATACTGTAGGAGCGTTGCCTCCTTCAGGCTCATTCTGGACATTGGCAGGGTGGTGCATGGCAATCCGACCTGCGGGGTAGGGAAAGGTAACAGTCCACCCTTTATGCCGGAGGCTGTCTTGGATCTGCAAGGGTGGCTCCGCTCTAGTTGGCTGGGAGACAGGCCCATCCACGGACACTGCTGCTAGTGGACTGGAGGCACAAGGCTCCGGATTTCCTCCCCTAGCCTGAAGGGGTCCAGGCACATTGTCTCCATCTTGGGTAGACATAATTGTTGGGGATCCTCTACTTCTATGGTTAGGCTCGGCACTTGGCGCATCTAGTTGTGTTACTCCCCAGGCAGCGGTCAAAGCTTCTTCAGTTTGGCTGGTAATGGCTGATACCCTGGCTCCTGGGGCAGATGCAGGGGGCGCAGGCAAGTTTGGCCCAGCCCAAACTTCCTGGTACACCAGTGCAATACAATTACCCTGGCTTGGTTGAGGGGGGTAGACAGCTGGATGCAGTTGAAGGTGAGGGACAGCTGGACTCTCCCTGCTGGCTGGGGGCTCTGGCTGGCTGGGGGTGACGGGTGTCACCCCTTCCTCTGGGGCTGCGGGCTCATTCCGGGGTCCAGGTATCTCGGTGGCGGCGACGGTTGTCGCCCCAGGCACCAGTGTGGGGGCGCTGGATAGCACCCCCCAGTCTTCACAGGGGTCCAGGTCTCTCGGTGGGGGCGACGGTTGTCGCCCCAGGCACCAGCGTGGGGCGCTGGATAGCACCCCCCAGTCTTCACAGGTGGCGGCGACGGTTGTCGCCCCAGACATCAGCTTGGTGGTGCAGGGAAGCACCTCTCGTTCCTTCCAGGTGGCGACGCCGGTTGGCGTCCCATACATCGACTCAGACTCGCTGGCTAGCGCCTCTTGCCTCTCCCACTCGGCGGCCGCCAGGGCCTCCCCGTACACCGTCCCGGTGGCGCTGGGTAGCGCCCCTCGGCTCTTGCTGGGGGTGACAGGGGTTACGGACACCGGTCCCCTGTGGTTGCGGCTGAGGTCCAGGCCAACCCGGTTGGGTTCAGCCGCTCCTCCCAGCACGTTGATCCTGGCCACCATGGTCCCAATCTGAGACACAGACTCCTGGGTAGCCGCGGCCCCAGCGGCGGCAGCTAGTTGGGGTGACGGCTGGGCATCTCCCTCCAGGTGGACCTGGGTGGCAGACTGGTTGCATGCAGGTTGTTGGGCGGCCTGGTGTTTCTTCGTTGCCCGGTCCCAACCGGTTCTACACTTGGCGGCTGTGTGGCCGTTGAAGCGGCAGCGCCCCTTCGTCCAGCTGGGTCCCATCAGGCCGGCTTCCCCAGGGTGTATCAACCTGCCAGGTCTCTCCTCCTCCAGTTGGGGCACCAGCTGACAAACAGGGTCTCCCCTACTAGGGGTCAGGCGGTGCTGGGCTGCTTGTGGTGGCTCCTTGGTTACATTCAGCCTCCTCCCCATACACACAGATTCCTTCCATCCAACAGCGGCTCTCCTCCCCTGGGTGGCGAGGCCAGCCTCGGCCTTAGCTTCTGCAGGTGCTTCTCCAGGTGCTTCTCCACATGAGGGATCCTGCCTCTGGGTATGCCAGGTGGTTGGTAGCAAAGGCTGTTGATGGTGCCAGTCGGAAAGGGGGCTATGATCTCTGGGGGGTACCTGTGACCAGTGTGTGGACAGGTACCCACAGGTGGACCAGCAAGGCCCAGAAGATGCCATACTGATGGTAGCCTGAACTGTATTCCGGACTGTCAGCAGACTGTTGGTAGCCACCTGAGTTGGGCCAGAGTTGCCAGCTAGTATTGCGTCCCTGCCAGGCTCCGTCAGCGGCTGGTGGGGAGCCCCTGCGGTGGTTCTGGTTTTGGCAAGGGGTGGCCCTCTTATTGACTTTCCTAGTTGGAGCTCTGCATCCTGGTGGGCCTCCATCTTCAGCAGCATGGGGGAACTTGGCTGGGACATGTGCAGTGGTTCAACAGAGTAGCGGCATCTGGTCTTGGAATGTGGGGGAACAGCCTCACTGCTGCTGGTCAACCCTGCTCTCTCCGTGCTGGGTAAAGTCTTCCACTGCAGCAGGTCACCAGTCCCCATCCTTAGGCCGGTCCCCAGTCGTTCCATGCCTGGGGGCTCCCAGGGAGGCTTGGGTGGCGGCTCCCCCACCCCCAGGTACGCGTCGGGCATCTGGGTGAAGAGCCTATTCCCCTGGGACAGCTCCTCATCCTCCAGATTGGTGAGGCCAGTGCCAGGGAGGACCTTTCCACCCCAGAAACAGGTGGTACTGGCCCTAGGGCTGGGCCCCTTTGAAATCTCAGTTCTGGTAGTAGTGTCCATCTTGGGGCTGGCCACTAAGTCTCTGAAGCTTGTCACCTTCTCATTAGGCTCAGTTGCATCGTTCAACACCCCCAGGAGGACACCTACAGGTTCAGCAACCCCCAGTCCAGTATTGCTATTTCTCGTACGTTGAGCACCAACTGAACAGGAGCTGTGCAGCGGACATTCAGTCACCCTTCCAGACAAGGGCATCTCAGGGACCAGGGGTCTGTGACCTGGCATGTGTTTGATGTTCACTGTACTCGACACAGTAGGCCAAAGTAATAACAGAAGCAGTATCTTGTAGATATAGGAGCAGAGTAGAGTAGCCGCACCGCAAGGAGGTTCGAGCCGGCTCACCCCTAGTATAAATACTATAGCTGTGTAATTAGGGTGGTAGTCCACGTAGCCGTAGGCTCGGTCCTCCTGGCTCAAGAGTTTCTGTGGCTGGCGCGCCCCCATGATAAGTAGTAGGGGGTTGGTCTGTTGGTGCCAGCGTCTTGTTTAACTGTTGAGCCTGAGTTGTTCTCCTTTCCAGTATAGCTCTTGGTTTCTGTGGCAACCAGCGGATCTTAGCTTAAAGGTAACAGGGAATATGTTAGGTATCACAGATGTCTCTAGGAGCGTATCCGCTAGTGGATATATGGATAGGTAGGTTATCTATATATATACATGGCTACACGCCCATATATATATAGATACGTGTATAGGAATATCCCCAGAGCTAGATAGCTTTTCCTCCTTGCTTCAAAAAAATCACGCTTCCTCTGTATATAGTTCACAACTATGAAGGTCGATGGTCCAGGTACACACCACCACTGCCCAGTGTGGGGCAGCAAGTCAGGCTATGTCCACAGGGTGGGCGTACTTTCGTTCAGTTATCATATCAGTTTCCAGTGTTGTTTGGTGAGGTTAGTATTCACTTACTTGTACCCATGATACAAAAAAACAACCTTATTTATCACTTGGGTATTTATATATACATATGTTTGTTTCACTAACCATTCAGCTTTGAAGTAGGGTTGGCAGGCTAGGAAGATGTTGAGGGTCTGAGCGGGTTTAAGGAACTGGTTTAGTTTTCCTTATCACACTGTAGACAGGGAGGGAGGAGCTTGCAAGTTTTTCTCCTAAAAAAATATCTCTGATGTATGTTATAGAATGGCCCCTCTCCTGTGTGGGTGTGTGTGTGTGTGTGTGTGCGTGGAATCTCCTGTCCTTGTAACGCGCGTCCGCGCCGTCAAATCCGCGCACACGGGGAAAACGCGCTCTCACCCCTCAACTCGCTCTCTCATTGGTCCGCTTCGTCCGTTGGATTTATGATATTTTCCGCACTCTGTTGCGCTATCCGTGAATGGCGCTCTGTGTGTCCGATCGCTAGCCCCACACTACAGACGGACTTAGTCTAGTGTGGGTAGGAAGGGGGAAGCGCGTGAGGGGACGGGGGTAACTCCGTCCGTTCCCCCTGTGAGGGAGGGGGGTAACTGTGTGCTGGTGTAATAGGGCCTTTTCTTCTTAATCCTAGGTTTATCTATTATATCACCCTGATTGTATTTGCCTTCAATGGAGAGGGGCCCCTCCCCTTCCCTTGGAATAAGGGGTGTATTGTTGTTGTTGTGCTGTGGGCTTGAGATTGTTTTGATTGTATATCAGGGTCTTTATTATGTTACATCTAGCTTCTATTTCTGTCCTTATCACAATTGCATAACAGATTTGTTTACCAACTCTGTTCTATTTTTAGCTGTTATCACAATACACAATAATCCAAGCCTGTTCTATTCTTAGATTTATCACAACACAACAATTTGTTTGCCAAGCTTTGCTCATAAATCTATTGTTTGGCCATCACACTAGGGTGGTAATCCCTGAAAATGTGATATAATATCTGTTTTCTAGATGGGTGGCTGCGTTGTAGCCTCTCAGGATACTCGGGGTTGACGTAGTTTTTCTCTGTTCTGGTGCACTACACTCGTATGTTAGCTCGCAGCTTGCAGCTATGTGGCATGTTTCAGCCTATCGGCGGCAGGGAATGTCCCGTCCTGCTAGCGCCGCTTATCCAAATCCAGCTGATGGCGGCAGGGAATGTCCCGTCCTGCTAGCGCCACTGGTTCGGATCCTGCTATCTCTTGCAGTAAAATTGGCCTATTTTCAGCCGTTTACACTTATTTGGCTTGTTTCAGCCGGTCCGCAGGCCTGTTTCAGCCCTTTTGGCGCTCAATTCTCCGTTAGATATCAGCGCTGCTCGCGGTTATTCATCAAATTTCGCTGTCTCGCTTCCACAACTGCCGGATGCAGAGTTAAACTTTGCTGTCCAGGGTGGGTAATTCAGGTTGCTTGCGTCAGTTTTGCCAGATTCACTGCTGGGAGTACCTTAGCCTCAGATGCGCGTCTGCTCTACACTTGTGGTTCGCCGTAATCTCACACAGCTGTCACCAAAGTTGTGGTATCCGCCTAGGGTAAATGGCAGACACCAGAGTTCGAATAAAGACTACGGCAGTGTGAACAGACGTGGACACCTTACTATAGAGAAGCTATGCTTCTCTAGCATTCACTAGACAAGAATCAACATCTATTTCAGTTGTCACTTTATTGAAGGGTGAAAGGATACTAAAGCTATATACAACAAACAATAACTACATGGGTAGGAATAAATGATCATAACATAAAAGCATTATAATACATATATAATAGTCAGTTTGGGCAATCATGATTCCCCATCCCTGGAAAGGGTGGGGGGGATTAAGAATACAGTTAACCATAATATAAATACATATGGATTAGGAATAAAGATGGTTAAAGATAAATCATACAGTAAAACCTAGATAATTGCAATGGTTAGGTAGATGGCTATCCCTGTCTGGGGCAGGCAGGATAGCTCATGGAGCAGCACAATAGGTAGATAAGCATAGAGGGGTTGAGTGGTAGGTCTGGGTACTAAAGAGGGAAGGTTTGATGATTACTTGTGACAACAACAGTCTGTGTGGGGGCAGGTTTAGATCCTTTATCCTCAGGGTTGAGGTGGTGCTGATAACTTGGTGGTTGAAGGGGAAGGTTCCGGTGCTTAAGATGGGAGAGGGAGGGGTAACACCCCTCCCTCCATTTGCAGGACAACTGAGAGATAAAATCAGTACCGTTATCTGACATCTTTTCAGGTGGCTTCATAATTGTAGAATAACAGGATTTAACTAGGTGCGTAGCATCACTATAATGTCTTGGTTTCTGCATGGTCCAGAGCTGCCGCATACCACAGTATTAATTATCATCAAAAATCTAAATTTCAGAACTACAATGTTAATTAATATTTGCTTTCAGGGAGTAAGGGTGGGGACAATGGGCAATTAATTCAATTTAAGAGTTATTGCTGAAAAGCAATGAAAACCAGATTTATCTAGAAAATATGACCAAAATTGTAAAGGGATCATGGTAATATAATTTAAAACAAAATTAGTTCCAAGAAAAAATCATTTACTTGAAAATTAAATTACCAATACATCACAATGTAGTAAACATTCTGTAATTAATCACCAGAAAAATCTTGTTTAGAAATTTGTCAACCCTTCTCATATATTTTTAACTGTTACCTAAATTCAAAGGGGGTCTTAGATTTTTAATACATAAATATCACATAAATATGAAATGCCATATGTATTTGTTAAAACCAGCCATCAATAACAAATTTTTCTGTCTGCAATATTCAAAACTAACTCAGCTAGTTAGCGGGGCATTGATGCGCTAGTACCCAAAGTCAGTCAGAAACTGCTGAATTCGTGCACATTCCCTTTACGCCAGTACCCAAAGTCTGAAACTCTTAAAATTGAATATTCGATCCCTTACTCCCTGATTTGCTTTATATTTTTGCTGTGAACATGGCGCCCTGTGCTAACCAGGATCAGGATATAAAACATTTCCAAAACTGAGTTACTGCATTAAAAAGTCAGTTAATCTAGGGATACAGGGATGGAACAATAGGCAATTAATTCAATTTAAAAGTTTTTGCTGAAAGGCCATGAACGCCAGATTCATCTAGAAAACTTAAATTTCAATGTTTATCTAATTTAGAAAACTTAAATATTAGAAAGAGTTATATAGGGAAAAAAGCCTTTATTTAAAAATTAGGTTACCAGTACACCATAATAAAGTAAATATTCTGTAAATAATCACCAGGAAAATCGCAGTTGGAACTTGTTCCCCCCTAGTCCTATATTATAAACTGCCACTAAAATACCATAATAAATGAATTTGAAATATGAGGTTTTTTTAAAATGTTTATTACACAATTATCACAGCAAATCATGAAAATTTAAAAATCTAGGAATCGAACAAGCACCCTAACCAATTAGCAAATTTAATTAAACTTGATAAAAGTATGCAGAATTTGAACTTATTTAATCCCTTAAAATTTCAGCCAAATTTCTTGAATATGAGTCGAGAAAATCATGAAATTTAAAAATGTAGGAATCTATCTAGCACCCTAAGCAATCAACGAATCTTAATGAAACTCGGTGAAAATATGATCAATGTGAACTTATTTAATCCCTGAAAATTTTAGGCGTCCATCTTAAAAAGGAGCTGAGAAAATCACGTTTCCACAAAAACGTTTCAGACGGACGGACGGACATTTCAAATTTTAAGAGTAGCTACACTTCTAACAAACTGGAGTGGAGGTTAATATAAAATTAAATTTTATTCATAAAGTTTTAAGATTAAACCTCAACCAAATATGCAATGCATACAATCAACAAAAAAATAAACAATTATTATACAAAGAAAATATATTTTTTTTTAAAGATAAATACAATTTATGCAATTTAGTTTAGTCCAATCTTTTTATATGATTTAGAAATTGAAACTTATTTCTCCAAAAGGAGTGCTGATGCCAGTTCTACTTCCAACAGAAACACCAAATCCCAGAAAAGAAACACTGACACCAGCAGTTCCCACATCTATTCCTGTGCTGGCACTTAGTCCAAGCCTTGCATCCATAGTCACTTTATCATCAATCTTTATATTTGCATGCACAGCATCTTTCTTAGCATCAACTCTGGCTTTAACTCCACCTGGGCCAAGACCTACTCCACCACCGACTTCAGCTTCTACCAAACTTACGCTGTTTTCTTTTGATTGGTTTCTAAATAGTGCACTGTTGACACCAGCCTCAGCAATTGCACCAGCAATTCCAAATTCAGCATCTGCATCTGCCTTTACTTCATAGAAACGATTGTTTCCATAAACAGCAGGAGATTCTCCTGCTCCAGCACTAAACACTTTAGTCCTATGGTTAGTATCCTCGGCTCTAGCATAGGCTTCCGCTGGTCCAGCATTGGTTCTAGCTTCAGCCCTTTCTTTTGCTGCTTTACCGTTAATTGTTTTGTTTTGAATCCCGAACAAAGAAAGAACCATAATATAAGGAAATAAGGAATTTATAATAGGTAACTTTCTAGCCTAAAATTCTCTGTAACTTTTAAAAATTGCAAAATTAAATATGTGTCTCAATTGACAGATTAAAAAAAAATCTTGTTATGAAAGTTTTTCAATCTTAAAGACTAAAACAAATGTAAAAGTCAGCTATAGAATTTTTTTTAGAGCAAATATAATGCATAAAGTAAACTGGATGATTAAGCATAAATGTATATACAAGGAAAGAAATACTTTTTAAAGTTGATTATACATATCGGATAAGTGTATACAAAAACTTCTAAACAAGTTACATCCTATTATATAAAGTAGTAAGCGTTTTTGTCTGTCCCAAAGGATCTCGCTAACCGCTGAACCGATCGGGTTCTCCTTAACAGGGTAGCTTTTCATAAGTCCCGGAAAGGTTTATAACTATTTTGGGGGAAGGTACCACCACCCTCCCAAGAGAAATCACAATAAAATCGAAAAAAATTGAAATATTCCCGCCGCATAGTGTCGCTAGCATATTTGCGCTGCGTAGAGACATGAATTTAACAGCTGATTGATAATAGACAAATTATTTCTCAAATTAGATATTTAAAATAAAATAAAAACATTTAAATGCCACTAGAGGCCTCTAGAGGCGTAGCCGCTAGTTAATTAAAAGGCACTTATAGGTTTAATCAATACCAAAGCATTGTGTACGGCATTTAATAACTTACTTGTTAAAATATTTAATGTCAGACATAATTTCAATCAATTCTTATCAAAGAAATGTTGAAGTCTCTAGAGTGTAGATAGTACTATGAATAAGAAATTCATAGCTGCCTGTATTTATGTGGCCTGTATTGCTTAAAATGTTGTAGGTAGAATTTTTAGTAAATTCATAGCTGCCTGTATTTATGTGGCCTGTATTGCTTCAAATGTCGCAAGTAGGATTTTTTAGTAAATTTATAGCTGCCTGTATTTATGTAGCCTGCATTGCTTCATATGTTGCAAAATTCTTAGTATTATGAATAAGAAATTTATAACTGCTTGTATTTATGTGATCTGTATTGCTTCAAATGTCGTAATTAGGAACTTTCAGTAGTGGAGTTACTCTATAATTCACTATGTCCGTCCGTCATTCAGTCAGCCCTTAAAGCTATGGATGAAACAGGATTTTCTCGGCTCCTATTAAAGATAGACATCTGAAATTTTTAGGAATTAAATATGTTCACATTCTACATATTTCATGAATTTGAATATAGCATTTCTATAATTGTTGTCGGTCCGTTAAATAGTAACAAATATATCTTTAAGCAAAATAGAATTGTCTTTAAACCTCTCATAATGATTTCTGTAACAATTAGGTAAGAATAGCAACTCTATAATCATAACCAAAAACCATAAAAGACTCTGTGGCATGACGCTTAAGGTAAGGTGGGGAAGTCAACCCTACCCCTATACATTCAAGTTTCAGTTAATAAATTGGAGAGAGGGTCATTTTTTTACTGGAGGCAATTAACTTTTGAGAGAGATACCCTCCCCCAAAATAGTTATAATCCCAATTTAGTATTTTACACAGTAAAAATAAGAGGTTAATATAAAATTCAATTTTATTCCTATAGATTTTGAATTAAACCTCGAACAAATTCTAAATACAATGCATGTAATCAAAAAGAAAAGAAAAAAACAATTATTAGATGAAGAAATTATATTTGTTGAAAAAGATTAATACAAAATGCAATTTAATATTGTTTAATCTTATAAAAATGATTTAGAAATTTAGACTAAATTCTCCAAAAGGAAAGCTGAATCCAGTTTTTCTTCCAACAGAAATACCAAATCCCAGAAAAGAAACACTGGCACCTGCCGGTCCCAACTCTGCTCCAGTGCTTGCATTCAGTCCAAGCCTTGCATCCACAGCCACATCATCATCAAACTTTATACGGGTATGGACCACATCTACCTTAGCATCAACTTTGGCTTTAGCTCCGCCTGCGCCGAGACCAACTCCTCCACCAATACTTCCTTCTAGTAAACTTAAACTTAAACCTGAATTCCCATTTTTTTCTTGATGTCTATATGCAGCACCGTTCACACCAGCCTCAGCAATTGCACCACCAAGTCCAAATTCAGCATCTGCATTTGCCTTTAATTCTAAGAAACGATCATCTCCATTAACAACAGCTACTCCTGCTCCTGCTCCAGCACTGAATACTCCAGTCCTATGGTCAGTAGCCTCGGCCCTAGCATAGGCTTCCGCCTGTCCATCCTGGGTTCTAGCTTCAGCTCTTTTTTTGTTTGCTTTGCGGTTTCTTGATTTATTTTGAATCCTAGATTTAAAAAAAAATTATTTATTTCAAAGTCAACACATTGAAAAGTATAAATCTTTCATGCTTAATGTGAAATTAAGTTAAAGAATAAAATGCAAAAAAGTAACCAATACTTTTAGGCAATGAATCTTTAAAGAATATTGTACATATTGTATATAAAAAAAGATAAAAAAAAACTATGAAACAAGTTACATGTTCTTTGTCATTGATTAAAATGCACATTAAGGTTAAAAAAATACTGAAGCAATGTGTACAGCATAATCTATTTTGTTTAAAAACTTACTTGTTAAATAATTTTATTCCATTCTGAGATTTGCAGCCAAGTTCTGAATCTCCAAAGTCTTCAGTCTCGGAACTACTAAATTATTATTTTTATTTTTTTGTATGATGAACTTCAAACAAAATTAGCACAACTGTTTAAAATCATAAGCAGAATATCAACAATTAATTGAAAGTGTTAGGTAATAAAGCAAATTGTAGTATTAAAGTGAGAATATGTCTATCTGTACCTAAGAAATTAAATTTTGTGCGCTGAAAAAAATTAACCCATCCCCCCTCCTCCCGGAAAGATTTTTTGGAGCCAGTATATGAGTTAAAAGATCTAAAAAAATTATACCTGTCAGACATAACTTCACTAGATTCTTGTTACACAAATGTAAAGATAATAATGTGCTTTTTTTAGCTCGTGATAGTTTTGACTCCTTCTTCAAAGATTTTAAGAGTATAGGCTGTATAAATCTATAGCTGCCTGTATTTATGCATTAGTGCATTGATAAGGTAAACATTGCTTTGCATGTTGCAACAAGCAGAGGTGTTTGAATTTTATTTTTGTCACTTCAAGTTCATACACATACTTAAAAAGTTTATGAAACATCCGGATTTTTTTGAAGCGAAGCTGTTGTATAAGGTTTTGTTTATGTAGTTTTGTAATTTTAGGGTAGATCTATCATTATTTATTATTATAGAAGCTACTACTCTACAAGCGTTTGTGTCTGTTTGTTGCAGATTTAAATTTTTAAATTGCAGATAATTTACTTTCTTAATTCCGTGTTCTATCTTTTCTCTTTTAATTTGTCGATTACTGGATTTTTAAATTTTTGTGATTTTAAAGGTTTCTTGATTTCCCTGTTTTATCAAGTTTAATGTTTGATACTGCTGTATAGTAAATTTTTTTCCGATATCCATTCATAATTTTTCAGCTTTGCTACTTATGGATGTTGCCATCCTTGTTTCTCTTATTTTTTCCCTTTTCTATTCTTTCTTTTTAGTAGCGAAGCTACTCTATAATTCACTTTGTCCGTCCGTCAGTCCGTCAGTCAGTCCGTAACGCTATGGGGGAAATGGGATTTACTCAGCTCCTATAAATGATAGAATGCTGAAATTTTTTGACAACATTCCCATCATTAAGGAGCACAATTGACTATAAAACATCATTGGCGTTCGGACCGATTTTTAGCAGGTTTTAGGCTATTTTTATATTCTTCACATTTTTCTCAATATCTTCAGTATTTATGGTCCGATTTTCAAAATTTTTTCAGTTACAGATATCAAAATTAAATTTCCCGTCGTTTAAAGGAACAACCATGAAGGCCAGACTGCCTTTTTAGCAGGTTTTAGGCTATTTTTATATTTTTCACATTTTTCTCCATATCTTCAGTGTTAATGGTCCGATTTTCAAAATTTTTTCAGTTATAGATATCAAAATTAAATTTCCCGTCTTTTAAAGAAAACAATCTTGACGGCCAGACTGCCTCTTTAGCAGGTTTTAGGCTGTTTTTTATATATTTAACATTTTTCTCCATATCTTCAGTGTTTATAGTCCGATTTTCAAAATTTTTCAGTTATAGATATCAAAATTAAATATCCCGTCTTTTAAACAAAATAAACATGACGGCCAGACTGCCTTTTTGGCAGGTTTTAGGCTATTTTTATATTTTTAACACTTTTTTCCATATCTTCAGTGTATATGGTCCGATTTTCCAAATTTTTTAAGTTAAGGATTTAAAAATTAATTTTTTTGTCGTTTTAATAAAACAACCATGACGGCCAGACTGCCTTTTATCAGGTTTTTGGCTATTTTTATATGTTTTACATATTTCCCCATATCTTTGTTTATTTTGATGCAATTTTCAAACTTTTATGGGATATCAATATCAAAATAATTTTTCCCATTGTTATGAGCATCTTAAATATATTCTTGATTTTAGTAAAAACCTTTTAAATCTACCTGAACGTATTCCCATCGACGATTTTTTGTGCTTCGCTACTTATGGATGTTGTCATCCTTGTTTCCTCTTTAAACAGCTGCGCTACTCTTGGACATACAAATTTCAACTATTTTTGCAAAAATAAACAATCTTATCATCTTATTTCACAAAGTTAAAGTTTTTAAAATTTAGAGCAAATCTTTTCTGTCTATAAGGTATGGAAGTATGTTTGTCTGTTTATTTGTATTATTAGTATTTCATTGGATAATATCTAGTTTCGATTGCTGTTTAAAGAAATCAGATTTCTAAATAGCTTTTTATTTAGATTTTGCTTTATATGTTCTTACTTGAAAACGCCTTCCAAACATAGGGTGAATAGTAATGAAAAGTATATCATATAAAGGTTCTGGCTTTATTAGGTTTATTTTCAATTTGTTAATTTGTCATTGGAGCAAAAAAGGCTGTGATTTTTTAGGCTTCTTAAAAAAACGGACCTTTATTTGCCTGTATTTTGATTGGCATCTGTGGCCGCCAGGATTGGAGGATCATAAAGATTCTAGCTGTTGCTAGCTGCATTACTCATTGACATAATTGTTAGAAAATAATAATTATAACTGTGCAATCAGAATTTTCATATTTCAAGGTTTAGTCAAATACATGTAAAAGGAAAAAATTAGCCAAAAAAGTACAAAAAAAAGTATTTTAATGTGTTAGACAAATAAATTGTTTAACTTCAAATTTGGGGATGCTCTTACTGGTCTACCTTTGAATATAAATAAAATAAAGTCTTTTGTATAATGACTAACAGACCGACAAAACAAGAAAACTATACACTAAATGTTCAATAGCTCATAGAATCTTTATAAATTTTCAATAGCAGCTTAAAAATTCATATTATAAACAGGTTTCCGCAGATATGAACATGTACTATTATATAATTAAAAGTTTAAAGCCATTTTTTTAGCCCCGAGAAAAGCCTAGGTACTAAAAATGGAGGGGAGGAGATATTAATAAACTTTCGAAGACCATACATTTTTAGTGACTTGGCCTAAATTTCTAAAAATAGCCTAAAACATGAAAAGAAACTGAACTATGATATGAGTTGTATAGCCTGCAATCGTTTTCGATTAAATATTTTTTTATGAGCTTTAAATAATGAAGTGGCGTGCACAGGCGCGCACCCGAAAAGTTTACCCCCCCCCCCTTAAACTGAATTCGAGAGGGGTGTAATTTTAGTCCCAAAGCGTCCCCAAATCGGTTTTTGAATCGTGACCCCCACCCCCCCCCCTCAATGGCCGTATTATGGAGGTGTATCAAGCACGTGGTTGTAGACACCTGTAAAAGGGGGTGTAGGGGGTGGTGGACACCTAGGCGGTTGTATTGTACCATGGGGTGGATAAACCCCCCCCCTTCTGCAGTCCCCTATATAAAACAACGACATTTTTTTCTTAATTAAGTATTAGAATTAGATTTTTTAAATACAACTTCTAATCAATAATACAGACGCTTTTTATTCAATTGTCAATAAATAAAATGTAAACATAGTATTTTTTACCCCCTTACTATCAAAAGAATAATTTTAATTCTATTGTAATTAAATGAATAAACAATACATTTTATTTTAAATTCTTAGACAGTGGTTGATTGTTCAATCTAAAACTTATTGATATATATATATATATATTATATATATACTAGCGGCTACGCTCCTTAACCCTTACAGATCGGGCCCCAATTCCCACCTTAATAGATCGGGGGGGGGGGGGGGTGGTTCATGTGTATTTTTAGAGAAAATTACTTTTTCTAGTCATAGCAGTCAGACCGCTCCTTAGCCGCTTTTTAGCGGCCAGCCGCTAAATTTTAAAACAGCTGTAGAGCGGCCAATTTTGCAGCTAGGATGACCAAATTTTAGGACGAACTTTTATTTTTAATAACAAAAAGATTACTTTTTCTGATCATCGCCGAAAAACGGCAAATAACGGAAACCGCCATTTTCGGCGGTTACAGCGGTAAAACGGCGGTTGGCGGCGCAAATTTATATTTTTATCTGTTTATTATTGCTCAAGGATTTACCAAAAAAAATTATAGGTTTCTAGCTGTAATAGAAGCCACGATATTCATGATATATGTATGTAGTAAAAGCCGGACAAAAATCGGTCATAAAGTCGGTCAGGGAGCGGTCAAACGGTCATAACACCACTTTTCTCAGAAGGTCATTGATATCTAAGTATTCACCAAAAAAATTTTAGGTTTCTACCTTATACACAAAAGTCATAATGTAGAAATTAAGATTTATTTAGAATTTTTTCAAATTTTTTTTGCTACCCAACCGACTTTAACCGGACACCACGACCGACACAGACCAGATATCCTAATAAAATCAACTCTTGCCGACGTATAATTACTAAACTTAAAAAGTCATGAAGTTACAGCTCTCCATCTTACCTACAAAAAAAAATGAGATTGAAAAAACTAGAGAGGGGGGCTCTTGGAGCCCCCCCCCCCCCCCCCCCGATCTGTAAGGGTTAAAGGCCTCTAGGGACACGTAAAACTGTTTCTTTTCAATCTATTTTAAAATCAGCTATTTACCAAAAATAATTTTTTCGACGATAGGGCGACAGTTTTACTGATTCCTAGGATAACATAGTACAAGCATCTCTGTAATCAAGTCCTAAAAATGTAAGTATGTCCTTAAACAATACCCTGTATTTAAGCCTTTTTCAACAGATCTACTTACAATTTTGTTTTGTACGACTTTAATACATTTATATTCTGATCATTTAGTTCTGACACTCTACTAAAGTGTTAATGTTCGTTTGTCCAATTGTTTCAGAGCTTCGCTTTTATGGATGTTGTCATCCTTGTTTTTATAAAGGTCGAGTAATAGTATGTCAACCAATTGTTGTCACCTCCTAATCTCATCTATGTTGTACATCCCCAATGATAATACACAAAATTATCCTTTCTGTATTTTACAATATGAGGTTGAAACGTTTAAACTAATTGACTCTTAACTTGAAACAACCAAACAAAATATAGTAAAAGAGCCCAAAGCTGTTGATCCAATGAATAAGAACATGTTATCAGAAAACTTTGGGGACTAGTGTAATAAACAGTCCAGTGTCCTCTTCCTCTCTGGCCAATCCTCCTCAAACGATGTAAATTTTTTTCAAGAACATAAGAACAAAGACGATAATATCCACTAAAGCGGAGCTCAACAAAAAAGACGGTGATAAACATAAAAAAAAACAGTCCTCCTTTATAGTGTAGCTTCTCATAGGTCCTGGAAATGTTTTAACTATTTTGGGATAGGGTACCACCATTCTCCCAAGAAAATTCTGAATCAATATACATACATACATAACAAAATTATTTTAAATTTAAATTGACTAATAAGAAACTTTCTTTTACAAGCCGTTAACAAGATCATATGTCATTAATACTCACACACACACATATATAAACACAAACACACGAACCTACACACACACACCCATAAACACACACTCACTTACACACACTCACAAACACACATACACACAAAACTAGATAGACAGCCTACCTATTTCTTTCATATATATGATAAACTAGCCTACAGCTCACGTTGTTCGCTGGTCTGTAATGCTATTGAGAACATTAAATATCTGTAGGGAAAGGGTATAATGGTGATGCAATTATGAATAACATTGTCCGGCGATTTATTGTTAATGCTCTAAAATATTTTTTTCAGCTTTTATCAATGATAATCTTTTTAAATGTTGTGTAAATATTCAAATACCACTAAGCATCATTACTTACTATGTCTGTCTGTTGTGCACCATTTTTGCTTTCATTTGCTCTGCCTTTTATTTTTTTAATTCAAGAGCTTCTATAGTTATGGATGTTGTCATCCTTATTTATTTGTTAAAAGTTTTATTTCTCACCTTCTTCGTTATTCTGTATATAGTGCTTTGAAATTATTAAAATTACTGTAGGGAAAATGTTTATTTTCCCCTCTGCTATTTAACATTGAAGATTGAATTTTTTTGAGACCAATGCACTTCTGCCCGCATAACCGTCGATCAATCAGTACTGCATAAACACAACTTTTTTTTCTGATGTCAAAGACTGCTAATATTTTGTTTGAAGATTTGTATGACCACTGCACTGATCATTGTTCGTCATTCTGTCAGTTATGCCCCTTTTCCTTCTTTTTGCTTTTGTGTTTTTACTTTTACAATTAGGAACGTTGCTACATGTGGATATATTATCATCCTTGTTGATGATTTTTAAACTCATGGATCTTAGGAGATAATGTACTATATTTATTTTACATCCCCCATGATGATAAATAAAGGTAAGCCTTCTGTTGATTTAAAAGTTTGGTCACTTCTTGTTTAGAAGTGACGAAACACAGATCAAGTTTTTTAGTCAAAGTGGTTACTAAACTTTGGTTTACAGTGTAATTTACAGTCAAATGTTCCCATCTTCCCTGAGCAAAAGAAATTCTGGAATTGAAACTATCCTTCTTACTCTATAATTCACATGGTCCATTAGTCTCTTGGATCGAGATTTCATATTTTAATAGCTAAAATATTTGTTTTCTCAGCTGCTATTAAAATTAGATGGTTTAAATTTTTAATCAAGATTATATTGACACATTTGCAAAATTCATTTTCATTTAGTAGCGAAGATTATCTTTAATTCAAAATGTCCTTCCGTTCATCTGTTGGCTATGATTAGAGGAAAATGTGATTTTCTCATTTGCTATTCAATGGCTGAAAAGTTGTGTAAATACTCCCTACATAGCTTTCCAGTATGGGCCTCATTTATTGGTCAGTTCATTCATCCAGTAAGAGGGAAGGAAATGGGATAAAAGGGTTGTATAATGTTGTTAATGATCTATTTCTTGTTAAAAGCAAAACTTTTTTACAGTGGGGGTTTGTCTGTCCATCCGTACGTCTCTAACAGATAGTTCTGATTGTTAATTTAGGCATATTAGAATTGTCCTATTGAATTCAAACTCAACAATTAAATTCTTGAAACTGTTATGTCCTACAATGAAGTCAAAGTAAAAATTTTTTTTACCATTGCTTTACATAGTTGCCCTATCACCATGACGTTAGTATGTCCAAATAAAATATCTTGTATTTAAGCTATTAAATGATATAATTACTATTTTTGGTAAATCTAGATATTTCATCTTAAGTGCAGTTACTCTAAATTTCTTATATAGAATTGATCGAGTTTCTCTTTTAAGGATTTTGTCATTCTTGTTAATCTTATTAATTATCAGAGATAATTACTCTTTTTAATTAATAATTAATAATTAATCTCGCTCATTGCCTTACAAATTTTATTCTCTTTTTCTTCAATTAAATGAGTTATTTAATTTAATCAAACAAAGTTTAGCATAAATGAATATTTAAATCTCAAGGAAATAAATGATCGAGCGATATAACCTCCCCTCCTCTCTCTGTCTCTCTCTACTTCTTTCTTTCTCCCTCTCCCCGTTCTCTCTCTCTCTCTCTCTCTCTCTCTCTCTCTCTCTCTCTCTCTCTCTATCTCTCTCTCTCTCTCTCTCTGTCTCTCTCGCTCTGTCTCTCTTTCTCCTTCCGTTCTCTTTCTCTCCTTCCCCCAATCTCTCTCTTTCGCTCTCTCTCTCTTTCTCTTGCTTCTCACTCTCACTCTCCCTCTCTTCATACTCAACAAAATAATAAGTTACAACTTTAACGTCTTCGAATATCTGTTAACTTATTTATTCAGTAATTTGTTTTATATTTACATCCAATGTAACAATACACGATTTAACGTTTTGCTTCATTTTTATATATTTTTTAAAAGATTAAAATTCTAATATTTTTTATTTAAAATTTTCGCCCTGAAAGGGTTAAAATGATTAGTTTAATATCTGACCGCATTACGGGGAGTGTCGCACGAATCAATTCATTATAAAACTAAGTTTTCCTATGTTTACTATATTATTAACTTAAGTTTTCTGTTTTATGAATACAAATCAAATACTTCAATGTTATTTAAATAGCAACATGAATATAAAAAATGCATTTATGATGCATAAAGTAGAATAATGGGTTATTATTTTTCTGGGCAATGAGAGTTTAATAGTGATCATTGAAGCACTATGAGTTTTGAACAACATACGTTTGGAAGATTCGAGTTCGTTTATAGACGTTTATTTCCTATATAGATCTGTCATGGATCTTGATGCAATAAAGTAAGCCCTTTTGTAAATGTTAAAAATTGGAATATTTCATTAAATAAAAGTAATCGCAAATATACTTAGTAAATAAGGATAAGGATAATTAGATGAAATAAATAACATCAACACCTTTTGGCATTTAATAAATACAGATTTGCAAACAATCATAATTATTCGCTTCACTTATCATAAATTATTTTTATTTTGACTAATTACAATTTTAGACTGATATGTTCTTCTTTTTAAAAGCGAAGCTTTTCTATAATTAGGGTCGGTCCGTCCGTACGTCCGTCCGTCCGTAACGGATAGCTTTTTTCGTTAATTTAGGCATGTTAGAATTGTCCTATCGATTTCAAATTTTGCATGGTGATTCCTTTAGTAGTTAGGTACGATTTAGAAAGCGTAGCAACTCTATAATCATTACTAAAATGTCCGTATGTCCATTTTAAACATGTTGATTTTTTTACTTTTTTAACATCAAATTTTTATGTGATCTAATCATCGGATTGATCTGATTTTTGGTATATTGATTCCTGGGACAACAAAGTATAGTGTAATAAACGAAGCAACTCTATAATCAAGTCCTAAAAATGTAAGTATGTCCATAAACATTATCCTGTATCAAGCAGTTTTTTAACAAATTTACTTACAATTTTGCTTTGACTCTTATACATTTATATTAGGATTATTCAGTTCTGAAACTATACAAGTGTTAATGTCCGTTTGTCCTACCGTTTCAGTGCTTCGCTTTTATGGATGTTGTCATCCTTGTTGCTATTAAGAATGACGTGTAATAAAATACTGTTTCTTGCGGTCGTACGCGGTCATACGCAGTCAATGTTGGAAGGGTTAATTTCCACTTAATTTAATGACCAACCAATCAAAATTCAGTAAAAGTCCCCAAAGTAGCTAAGCCATTTGTTACTCGTCATCCTTGTTAGAAAATAAGAAAAACAACTTTGTGTTTGAAGAGAAATTTTATGTCTTTAAATGAAATATATATTAACTATTGGCAACTCCCCAAGAGGCTTCTAGGGACACTTGAGGGAAGGGGTAGGGGAAGATGACCATTTACTTTCAATTTTAGTTTTGAAAAGAATAGAAAATGGGTTTTTTGGTTTTTTGGGGGTTGGGGGTCATTTTTTTCCAGGACGATTTATCCTTCTCTAAAAGGATAATCGGATCAACTGCAGTTCACGGTAAAATATTCCTGGTAACGAATATTTCCAAAAATCTATGAATTTAAAAGGCTGCTAGCTGCCAAACGGCTGAACGTACAGATTAAACTCGCACACCATTTTAAGCGGTATAAGAAGGTCTACAAATAATCTGGAATAGCCAAGATCCAATAATGCACAAGAAAAGCTTAACTGAAGAAAAAAAGCGTATAATAGGTCTTTTTCGCGCATTTCTCCGCACTGTGAGTTAATTATGCATTAATGATTTATGGCTATTCCAGATTATTTGTAGACTTCTTATACCGCTTAAAACAGTGTGCGGGCATGATCTGTACGTTCAGCCGTTTGGCAGCTAGCAGCCTTAAAAATTCATGGATTTTTGGAAATATTCGTTACCAGGAATATTTTACTGCGAACTGCAGTAGATCTGGATAATCATATCGGTACAGCAGTTCAGTGAGATCCTTCGCTACAGACAAAAAAAAACTTACTACAAATAGACAGACGGACAGACATACTTTCATGCAAAATACCTCATAGACAAAAAAGATTTCCTTTATTTAAAAAAAAGTTTAATTCTTAGAAATAATCAGATATTATCACATTGTTAATTTTAGTTGCAAAAATAGTTGAAATTTGAAATTGTGCTAAAGCTAGACCCATATGTTCAAGATTAGCGCAGCTGTTAAAATGAAAGAGCAGAAAAGGGAAAAAGTAAGAAAACATGGATGACAAAATCCATAAAAAAAATCCTCGAAGCTCTGAAACAGTAGAACAAACGAACATTAACACTTTTAGAGTGTCAGAACTGAATTATCCGAACATAAATAATTAGTCGAAACAAAATTGTGAGTAAATTTGTTGAAAAGTGCTTAATTACAGGATAATGTATGTAATGTAATGACATACTTACATGCTTTGCTTATAACATAGTACTTTGCTGTTTTAGGAATAACTATTACAAGTATTAGATCAATCGGATAATTATTTCACATACAAATTTGTTGTAAAAAAAATCAGCATGTTTTAAATTGACGTACGGAATTTCTGGAAACGACTATAGAGTTGCTGTGCTTCCTAAGTAGTACCTAATTCTTATAGTAATCAATACAAACGTTTTAAATCAATAGTAAAATGCTAATAGCTGTCCGTGACGAACCATCCCTAATTATAGAAAAGCTTCGCTTTAAAAAAAACAATTCTTAGAAATATTCTTATTAGTTTCAAAAATAGTTGAAATTTAAATGGGCTAACGCGCGACGAGACTCATACGTTCAAGAGTAGCGCAGCTGCTTAAATGATAAAAAACTTAGGAGGGAAAAAGTAAGAGTAGAAATGGGGACGGACCGACCCCAGTTTTAGAAAATACAAGTTTAATTCTTAGAAATAATCAGCGATATTGATATTCTTTTTTCTTAGTTGCAAAAATGGTTGGAATTTGAATAGGTTAACGCACGACGAGACTCATACGTCCAAGAGTAGCGCAGCTGTTTAAATGATAAAGATTTAAGAGGGAAAAAAGTAAGAGTAGAAATGGGGACGGACCGACCCCAGTTTTAGAAAATGCAAGTTTAATTCTTAAAAATAATCTGCGATGTTGATATTCTTTTCTCTTAGTTGCAAAAATAGTTGAAATTTGAATGCGTTAACGAGACCCATACATCCAAGAGTAGCGCAGCTTTTTAAATGATAAAAATTTAAGAGGGAAAAAGAAAGAGAAGAACAGTTAGGGAGTTGAATACATTTTTATAGAATCAGAAATATAATCTATGATTACGGTTTTGACCCTCTAAAAAACGTAATCTACCATTCCACTTTCCCCTCTCTTGGTGTTGATATCATCAACGCCGATATGATTTTTGTAATCTACCATTCCAATTTTGCCTCTCTTGGTGATGATATCATCAATGCCGATACTATTCCACTTTCAAGAGAGGCGAAACTGGAATGGTGGTTTACACTTTTAACATTGACATAATTGAAATCATACATACTATTTTTAAATTATGTTAATCGTCAACACTTTTATATGAGGAATTGGACAAGGAAATTAATTTTCACATGAGTGCACGACAAAAAGACACCAAAGCAGGGTGACTGCTGATACAAATGGGGTAAAGTAAAAGAAAAAAGAAAGAAACAGAAGGAATAGAAGTGGAAGGAAGTGAATTATCTGCACTTTTAAAAATTAAATTCGGCACAACCCCCTAACATTACCAACAGAAAAACAGAAACAAACACTTTTAGAGTAGCTTCTGTAATAATGAATAATGATAGATCTACCCTAACATTACAAAACGACAGAAACAAAACCTTGTACAACAGCTTCGCTACAAAAAAAAATATCAGGATGTTTTATAAGACTTGTTGTTGATTATATGTACAAACTAGAGTTGGGCTCGATATAATTATCTCGCTATTGGCTAGGTTTATTCAATGATTTATTTACTTTCTTTTGGTTATCTGAATTCTGACTATTAACCCTATTCTTCCATTATCTTCTCCCTGACGATTTCTTTCTTTAAACTATTTTAGGATCTTAATATTTTTTTATTTCAAATTATCGTCCTGAAAGGGTTAAAATGTTTAGTTAACTGTTAAGTTTTAGTTCAATATCTGACCACATTACGCATGTATCGCTAGTATCAAATTATTTTAAAACTAAGTTTTCTTTTATTTGCTATATTATAAATTTAAATTTTCTGTTTTATGGTTAGAAATTTAATACTTCAATATAATTCAAATAGCAACATGAAATAAAAAAAATAATTTATTCTTCATACAGTAAAATAATAGGTCTTATCGTTCTGGTCAATGAGAGTTTATTATGGATTATTGGAGCACTATAAGTTTTAAACATCTATTGCTTGGTAAACTTGAGCACATATATAGACATTTATTTCCTATATAGATCTGTCATGGATCTTGATGCAATAAAGCAGGCCGTTTTATAAATGTTAAAAATTGGAAGATTTCATTAAATAAAAGTAATCACAAATATACTTAGTAAATAAGTTAAAAAATTCTAACACCTCTGCTTGTTGCAACATGCGAAGCAATGTTCGCCTTTTCAATGTTCTGGTGCATTAATACAGGCAGCTATAATTTTATACAGTCTATACTCAAGAAAGCGTTGAAGGAGTCAAAGCTTTCACAAACTACAAAAAGCACACATTTATCTCAAGTTTTGTTAAAAACACAGCTTTTCTAAAATTAGAGTCGGTTAGTCCGTCCGTCAGTCAGTCAGTCAGTCCGTCCGGAACGGATAGCTTTTTCTGTTAATTTATACATGTTAGAATTGTCATATTGATTTCAAAAGTTGCATGGTTATTCCTGTAGTAGGTAGGTACGATTTAGAAAGCGTAGCAACTCTATAATCATTGCCACAAAGTCCGTAAGTCCATTTTAAACATGTTGGTTTTTTTTTACTTTTTTTAACAACAAATGTTTATGTGATCTAATTATCTGATTGATCTGATGTTTGATACACTGATTTCTGGGACAACAAAGTACACTATTATTGCGAAGCAACTCTACAATCGAGTCCTAAAATGTAAGTATAATGTATATAATGTTTAATGAATATCCTGTATCAAGCAGTTTTTCAACAAATTTAATTAAGATTTTGGTTCCACCCTTATACATTTATATTCGGATTATTCAGTTCTGACACTCTACAAGTGTTAATGTCCGTTTGTCGTACCATTTCAGATCTTCGTTTTTATGGATGTTGTCATCGTTTTTTTTCTTATGATCTTTAAATTTTAAGAATTCTTGTGAAACTTTTTATTTACTTCGATAGACACACAGATAGACATCCTGTTACTTTTATATAAAGATAAAGTGAGCGTTCTAATATTACATCATCTAATTTTTTTCTCTTTTATTACTTTCTTTTTTTCCTTACTCCTGTTTTCTCTTTCTTATTTGTAGCGAAGCTAATCTATAATTCCAATGTCCAATGCCCATCCATCTGTCCGTAAAACATTCATATTGGGGAATGTGATTTTCTCGGCTCCTATAAAAGATAGAAGGCTGAAATTTTTTGACAATATTCCCATCAATACAGAACTTAATTAAGTGTAAATCATCCGATGGCGGTCGGACTGCTTTTAGGAAGGATTTAGCTATTTTTATATTTTGAGTAGTTCTGATACTTTGGAAATTCAGACTTGGAACTTGGCTGCACATCCCAGAATGGAATAATATTAATTAACAAGTAAGTTTTTATACACAATTTGTGTGCTTAGCTGGATCTTTGCAATGCCAGTGATTCCAAAGTCTCCCGGCCCACCATTGCCATTTTGATTAATAGGTCGCTATTAGGTGAACTGCTTTTAAAACCGGCTTACTTGAGACAACGGCTATGGCATCACTGTGATTAAAAGACCAATCTCTGTACATATTACTGATTGAAGAAGGTCTTGTTCAAGACTTCAAGGTAAAAATTGTGGGTTAGGGTGTTAGTATACTCCCTTAAAAAAAACTTTAACGCTTAACGTGTGCCATTTTACCCCCAATCATTACCTTCCCCCCTCTACCCAAAATAAAAAAAAGCTTGGATGCCATTGATCTAGCTCTGAATACAATATAGTTCCAACAGATAAAAACATTTCTGACACATGATAAAAAAAAAACCTGTTTAATGGATCAAATTGCAATGACCTTTAAAGTAATCAATGCACTGGGAATGTCTAAACAAAGTATATTACACTTTAAACATATTACATAAACAGTTTGCTAGTAATTCATAACCATGTGCGGGTGCCTCTGGCATCTAGGAGTAGACTTGGTGGTGCAATTGCTGAGGCTGGTATTAACAGTTTTATATTTAGAAACCAATCAAAAGAAAAAAGAATAAGTTTTTTAGAAGGTTATTCAAGCGTCGGACTGAGTGTCAGCACTGGAGCAGAATTTGGAGTAGCTGGTATTTGTGTTTCTGTTCTAGGCTTGGGATTTTCTGTTGGAAGAAAAACTGGATTCAGCATTCCTTTTAGAGAATTTAGTTTAAATTTCTAATCATATCAAATAGATTAGACAAAATTAAATTGTATTTTTATTCAACTTTTTAACAAATATATTTGCTTCATCTAATAACTGTTTTTTTCTTCTTCTTTATTATGTACATTGCCGATACAATTTTTTGAGGTTTAATTTCATAACTATATGAATCAAAATTTAAGTTTATGTTAATACTTCTAGTTTGATAAGTCTAACTTTCACTTTTGAAGTGATTAACTGACTTTTTAATGCACTAATTAGATACAAGCACGTTTTGGAAATGATTGTATATCCCGATCCTGGTTGGTTCAGGACACCTGTAAATCTTGCTGATTCTTCCATGTTTACAGCAATAACAAGGATGACAACATCCATAAATGAACGCTCTACAATCATAAGTATGGACTAACAACAATACCTCTCTTAGAGTGTCAGAATCTTATAGGTAGAACATTATTTTGTATGTACATTGTTTATAAATTTGTTGTATAATTGCTTAAATACAGGATACAGTAAAAGAACATACTTTTATTTTAGGATTGATTATATTGATGACTTGCTTATAATATTGTACCTTGTTCTCCTATGAATCACTATTGACAGTATATTGACAATGTAACTACTTAAACCAGTTTTTGACAAGGAAGTATTTTGGCCATATTTAGTGTTCTATTGAAGACAAAAAAAATGCTTTTTACCTGGATGACACTGTACGGTTGAATGACAACAACCTTAAAAACAGCGAAGCTAAAAAATCATTGCATGAACAAACAGACAAAATTCAGATGTTGATTTGTCATAACTAAGAATAGAAAAATAGATAATATTCAAAAGTTAAAAGAATTCTCGAAAACCTTTTTAAAGTTAGATTTATTTCTTTAGAAACATGACCGGCAGATAGACGGACAAAACGATATACTGAAAGGAATCTTCACTAAAGATTTCAGCTGTCTATCTTCAAGATCAGCCTAGAAAATAACATTTTTACCCTAACGTTACTGACTGCTAATTTGACGGACACACAAAGTGATTATAGAGTATTTTCGCTACTAATATTAGGCTAAAATGTTATAAGGGACTTGAGATATTCTCGTGAAAAATTTGAAATTAGTTGGGCGTTTTTTTACATGACCTAAAAGGATTAGACAATGGCTGATAAATGTACATAAAATGATTAAATTAAATAAAATAAAAAAACATTTTTTTTAGATAATTTATATTTAGGATACATATAAAAACAATTAATATACACAAATTTTGGTTAATAATGCCCAAATAAAATAATAATTTGTAAATACTTTAAGATATTTAAAGTAAAACAAGAACAGTTACGCCAAATAGTAGCCAAAAGTAAGCCTTTTTTAAAATACAAGATTAAAAAGTTTTGTTTTTTAGAAGTAGAAAAAAATACACAATTTGCCTAGCTATATAGATATGGGACGTCACCGAAACTGTCCCAATTTTGTATAACTTTTGCGGAACAAGTTCCAATTACGTCATATTTTTCTTTCCCGAAAAAGGAAGGGGGGAAGAAAATCTCTTTAAAAGAGATGGGGAAAACCCCCTTTTCTTCCATCTCTTTTTTCTTCCCCCCTTCCCCTTTTTTTCTTTCCCCCTTCTCTTTTTCGGGAAAGAAAAATATGACGTAATTGGAACTTGTTCCGCAAAAGTTATACAAAATTGGGACAGTTTTGGTGACGTCTAAATATGGTTTAAAAACAGACCAACATGTAAGATTTGTAGAAAAGCGTCGTTACTTTAAAACTTGTGAAAGACTTTAAATAGCATAATTTAGTTTTTTCGCAGCCAGCAAAAACGGCGCGACTTGAAAATTTTGCAGATTTTTACAAATGGCTGGTCCATATAATCTAATGAAGAAACCATTCAGCAAACAGCCAGCCCAGGAACTCCATGACCTTGACAAAGAACTCGAAGAAGATGTCCTCGGGTGGGAGGGTGAGGGCCCGGGCAATATTCTTGGCCTCGTTCCAACCAGCTGGCATTGTTAACTGAATATATATGGTTGTTTTTATTTTTTTATTTCATGTAAAAAAGGTTTCGTGATTGTTAAAATTAACTTAGGTTGTTGGTTACAGCTACTACCCCCATCCCCTTCCAACTGATTAAGGTTATTCCCCATAAATAAACTTTAAAATGAACCTACGGACATTCTGGTAATGATTATATAGTTGCTACGCTTTCTAAATCGTACCTAACTACCACAGGAATCTCCATGCAAAGTTTGAAATCGATAGGACAATTCTAACATGCCTAAATTAACAAATAAAAGCTATCTATCTCAGACGGACGTACGAACCGACCCTAATTATAGAAAAGCTTCGCTTTTAAAAATAGAAATACCTGTTGCGCGCTTGACATAGCAACAAAGGAAAGAACCAGAATGACCAGCAAGTTTCTCATCTTTGTAAATTTGTGTTCTTGTTAATTTAGAAAATGTGTTACAGGTTTGATTGCTTTAATGCAACTGCCTAATATTTTAAATGCTTTTCAAGTATTTGTCTATTTTTAGCATTTTCAGGGATTTATATTTTCAATTTTCATAATTTCATTTTGATAAAATTTATATTTAAGTTGAAAATATTTTTTAGTTTCAAATTTATAAATTTTTTTAGAATTATTTTTATATTCACCCCTGTTCAGTTGACCGCTTGTTGATTGCATGAGTGAGCGGTTTGGTTGGTTTGGGGCAAGGGAAGGTGGTTTATAAGTGGAACGGGTCGTTTAGGGAGAAGGGGATGAACACTCTAAAAAATCACGTATTGGTACAACAAATGTTAATTATAATAATTATAAACTCAAATTATGCAATTCATATTATTTAAACTAGTAATTTCGTTCTAGACTTTAGAGTATCTTTTACTTTAACACATTTTTATGGCATTTTTTATGAATTTTTCAGTACGATGTATACTAAATTAAAATTACTAAATTAAAAGTATTTTTTAGAGTGGATTAATTTATTATTTTTTATTTGTGCAATTAAAAATAACTGTAAATATATATACATGCATACAGTACGGTTAGGGATCTTGGGCAGGGATCTTGAGGGATAAGATAATGGCCGAAAAATTTATGTACATCCCCAATGATAATACACAAAATGATCCTTTCTATAATTACAATGAGAAACGTTTGAACACTCAACTTAATAAACCAACTAGTCAAAATTCAATAAAAGTCTCCAATGTTTCAAGCCAATGAATAAGAAAATGTTATAAAACTTTAGGGACTAGTGTAATAAAAAGCCCTATGCTCCCTCCCGCTATGGGTTTTGTGTCTGTGTGTGTGTATGTGTGTTTGTTTGTGTGTGTGTTAAAACCAACTTGTTTACTACTATTATTTTGTTTTTCTACCTTTAATTCTATTTATAGATACTGAAAGGGTAAATTTGAATATAAATGAATATCCTTATACATAATTCATGTCAGTGCATATTGAACAAACAAAGAGAAAAAAAGATTTAATCATATTATATCAAAAATAGGCGGTTTCCCTCATATTACATTCTATTTCTAGGGTCGGTCCAAAGCTCTTTTCGATAATTAAAACATGTTAGAATTGTCCTATCTCGATTTGCATGATGATTCCAATAATACATAGGGTTGTTTATTTTACTTGTCCACAAAGTCAGATTATAACGTTTTCGATTATCCGTTAGCTTAACAACTTTAAGGGGCTTTTATTGAATGTAAACGGGTTGGTTCATTTAATGAAGTGTCAAAGCGTTTCAACCACTAACTGTGACCTCATCGGCCATTGTCTTATCCCTTTAAATCCCTGGATGGTAAGAAAAAATAATGAAAATTCTGGAATGTTGATTATTCCTTTTGGAGAAAACTTGCAGTCAATTGGTTTCTACCTCAAGGATGATAATCTAAAGGGATAAGACAATGGCTGATAAATAGAAGTACATCCCAAATGATGATACACATAATTACCCCTTTGTAGATGGCAATTAGTGTTTAAAACGTTTGGACACTCAACTAATGAGCCAACCAATAAAATTAGATTAAAGCTGTTAAGCCGACGAATGAGGAAACGTTATTGTAGAATTGTAAAACCTTGGGGACTATTGTAATAAAAAGTCCTTCCCTTTCTCTCTCTTTCTGTATTTAACTGCCATTGTATATATACCCAAAACAGACAGAAAATAATAAAATAATTCTTTACATTGAAGCTTTTTAAAGGTCTAGTTTCTATGATACTAGAGGATTCGAAGGGATATGAAATGGCTGAAAATAGCCTAACACCATGAGAAGCTTCACTGTAAAGGAGAGGAACGGACGGACGGACGTATTGACGTACCGATGAAAGGACTAAACCTAAACGTAGAAAATCTTCGATTTTTTAAATACTAGCGGTTGCGCCCCTAGCATCTAGGGCTAAGGAATATGGAAGAGCAGAAAAATAGCATAAAACTATACCTACCCCGACTTTTATAAAAAAAAAATAGTCTAAAACCATCCCGAGACCTATAAGTAGCTTCACTGTAAAGAAGGACCATATCGGTTCAGCAGTTAGCGAGATCCTTCTCTACAGACAAAAAAAAGCGTACTACATAAATTTCAATGAAAATAATATTATTTACTATAATTTTAATAAAAAAACTCACCAAGATAAACAGACGATTATGTACTTAACAATAAAATCATCCAAGTTTTAATTATTTTAATCTTTTTCTAATAATTTTTATTAAGTTTTATCTGTTTTTAAATCTAAATTTCAATTCATATACATATTTTTAGACTGTTTGTAATTTTAAAATTATTTCGTTTAAACCAGTTTAAAATGTAAACAAAGAATGGAAAGGAAATATTAGTTTAACTTTATGGTTCAGTTGCTTGTTTAGTTACAGTTCATACTCACTGTAACAGGTAAATTCTTTAGTTAGCTAAGTGTATATGATGCGTTTTAGTATTTCACTGTAACGTTTGAATCATTGAAATTTTATAAACGTTGTAAAAAGCGAAGCTTTTCTATAATTAGGTTCCGTCCGTACGAGATAGTTAGCTATTTATACGTTAATTTAGGCCTGTTAGTATTGTCCTATCGATTTCAAACTTTGCAAGGGGATTCATGAGTAGTTGGGTACGATTTAGAAAGCGTAGCAACTCTATAATTGTTACCAGAATGTCCGTACGTCCATTTTAAACATGTTGATATTTTACGTATTTAATAACATGATTTTTTATGTGATAAAAATATCAGAGTGATCTGATTTTTTGATGACCGTTTCCTATTACAATAAGGTACAATATTATGAGTGAAGCATCTCTATTGTCCAGTATTAAAAATGTCAGTATGTCCTTAAACAGAATTCAGTATTTAAGATTAAGAAGTTTTGCAACAAATTTACGTCAAACCTTATATTTTCATATTTTGTATATTCAGTTCTAACACTCAACAAAAGTTAATGTTCGTCTGTAATATCGTTTTAGAGCTTCGCTTTTATGGATTTTGTCATCTTTGTTTATTAGTTAAGGAACGTTTTTTTTATTTAAATTCTTTCAGTTTTAGCATTTACCTTAATACTTGTAATATTTCTTTTTGGCTGTTTTGATTTATTTCGTTTTTAGCAAAGTTTTTTCTACAATATTTTTATTTGATATAATATATTGTTTATTGATTTATGGAACAATTATTCTTTAGTCTGCAAGGTACAATATTATACAATTTTTACAATTTTGTTAATTATTTCGCTTTTTGGATGTTTTAATCCTTATTCTTACTATATAATGTGTATAATTTAGGTTAATCATGAATAAAACTTTATTTGTGCTCTTGTTCGCAGCAGTCAGCAATGCAGCTGTTCTTGGAGCTGACAGCGGCGCACCTCCAGCTGGAGATGGTAAGTTTTTAATAATTTCTATTCACAAGTCTAAATTAAAGATTCCTGACTAAAACCAGGGTCTGTTGTTAAAATATTTTATTTGGCGTAAAGTTTACTAATTTTTTTGCTGTAACTTTAGTTAATATAGTGGTCAGAAGGGTGGGTAAGAAAGAAGTGAATTTCTAGCAAATTTTCACAAAGATATTTACTGTCAGGATCCTGGAATTTGTTTCTTTGTAATTTAAAGTTCTTTGATATTTTATAATTTAACATTTCTAGAATAATCTTAATTGCAAATAATTTAATCTTAAGGGCTTTCATTTCTGTGTTTTCTAGTTTCAGTTTAGATCTCTTTATATTAAGAATTTTCCTTTTTAATTTGTTGTTATTTACTCTATTATTTGAATAATGGAAATAAGACAAAGTGGTTGGTTTCGTTGTATTTTTATCATAGCTTTTCTAATAAACTGGGCAAACTTAACATAACCTATAATAACTTATCAATAGCTAATGTAAAAATACGATTAACCCAGCCATCTTGTTCTCTTCCCATGATGCAAATTTTTTAAGGTCCAAGTGGATGCTGTGATTGGCCTTCCTGCTATGACGAAAGAACTGGGCTTTGTCTTGGTAAAACATTTTTTAAAAAGCTTAAGATTTTTTATATTTTAAGTCTGTTCGTAACGGTCAGCTCTTTTCTTTAATTTGAGCATGCTAGAATTGTCTTATCGATTTTAAACTTTTGTTGTGCTTCCTGTACGAATCCGGAAGTATATGATCAATAAAACTTAAAGAATGTCTGTTCTTTTATAAACTGTTCTTTTTTATCATTTTTGGCTAAATCCATTTATGTGGTATAATTGTCCTATTTTTTTTATACAGATTCTTATTGGAATAGGGACTAAATTTTTAAGTTTAATATATCTATAATAATTTTATAAGCCTGTAGGTATATCCTTAAACAGTAGTTTTGCAACAAATTTACCTAACTTTGTTTAGATTTATATATTTAAATTCTGCCTATTTAGTTCTGACACACTACAATTGTTTATGTTCGTTTGTCCTACAGTTTTATTGCTTTGCTTTTATGGATGTTGTCATCTTTATTTAAAGTGTCATTTTTTTAATATTAGATATTTAATAATTAAAATTAAATCTTGTTCAATTTTTAGATAGTGTAAAATTTGTTTATCAATATTATGATTTTAGACACCTGTCTTGGTACTTGGGCTCAGTGTCCAGCAAAGCTTTTCTTGATGAACTGCTACAGCCAATACCTTTCTCCATTCGGTAAGCTTTCATATTTGGTAGTATAGCTAGGCTTTTTTTATCAACTGCTACAGCCAATATCTTTCTCTATTCAGTAAGATTATATATTTGGTAGTATAGCTATGCTTTTTTTTATTAACTGATACAGACAATACCTTTCTCCATTCAGTAAGTTTTTATATTTAGTAGTATAGCTAGTATTTTTTACTAAGTATATTTGCGATAACTTTTATTTAATGAAATCTTCCAATTTTTAACCTGTACAAAACGGCCTGCTTAATTGCTTCAAGATCCATGTCAGATCTATATAGGAAATAAATGTCTATAAACGAGCTCAAGTTTTCCAAGGACTATTCGTTGAAAACTCATAGTGCTCCAATAATCCATAATAAACTCTCATTGCCCAGAACGATAAGACCCATTATTTTACTTTATTAAAAACAAATTCATTTTTTTCATTTCATGTTGCTATTTACATTATAATGAAGTATTTAATTTCTAATCATAAAAAAGAAAATTTAAATTTATGATATAATAAATTTAAGAAAACTCTGTTTTAAAAGAATTCGATTGTGGCGACACTTTGTGTGTTCAAATATTGAACTAAAATTGTAATCATATAATAAACCCTTTGGTGATGGTAATGTAAAGAAAAAAATATAATTTAAAAGATCTTTTTAGGATCATTTAAATTATTAAATATTTACTTCCGTTTAAATAGTAATGCCGGGTGAGGAAAATAGATTTATTGAGAAATATATATGCATATAGAAAACTAGCCAATAGGGAGATAGTTATATCGAGCCAACTCTAGTTACTAATACAGCCAATATCTTTCTCTATTCATTAAGATTATATATTTGGTAGTATAGCTAGGCTTTTCTTTATTAACTGCTACAGCCAATATCTTTCTCCATTCAGTAAGATTATATATTTGGTAGTATAGCTAGGCTTTTCTTTATTAACTGCTACAGCCAATATCTTTCTCCATTCAGTAAGATTATATATTTGGTAGTATAGCTAGGCTTTTCTTTATTAACTGCTACAGCCAATATCTTTCTCCATTCAGTAAGATTATATATTTGGTAGTATAGCTAGGCCTTTCTTTATTAACTGCTACAGCCAATATCTTTCTCCATTCAGTAAGATTATATATTTGGTAGTATAGCTAGGCCTTTCTTTATTAACTGCTACAGCCAATATCTTTCTCTATTCAGTAAGATTATATATTTGGTAGTATAGCTAGGCTTTTCTTTATTAACTGCTACAGCCAATATCTTTCTCTATTCAGTAAGATTATATATTTGGTAGTATAGCTAGGCTTTTCTTTATTAACTGCTACAGCCAATATATTTCTCTATTCAGTAAGATTATATATTTGGTAGTATAGCTAGGCCTTTCTTTATTAACTGCTACAGCCAATATCTTTCTCCATTCAGTAAGATTATATATTTGGTAGTATAGCTAGGCTTTTCTTTATTAACTGCTACAGCCAATATCTTTCTCTATTCAGTAAGATTATATATTTGGTAGTATAGCTAGGCTTTTCTTTATTAACTGCTACAGCCAATATCTTTCTCTATTCAGTAAGATTATATATTTGGTAGTATAGCTAGGCTTTTCTTTATTAACTGCTACAGCCAATATCTTTCTCTATTCAGTAAGATTATATATTTGGTAGTATAGCTAGGCTTTTCTTTATTAACTGCTACAGCCAATATATTTCTCTATTCAGTAAGATTATATATTTGGTAGTATAGCTAGGCCTTTCTTTATTAACTGCTACAGCCAATATCTTTCTCCATTCAGTAAGATTATATATTTGGTAGTATAGCTAGGCTTTTCTTTATTAACTGCTACAGCCAATATCTTTCTCTATTCAGTAAGATTATATATTTGGTAGTATAGCTAGGCTTTTCTTTATTAACTGCTACAGCCAATATCTTTCTCTATTCAGTAAGATTATATATTTGGGAGTATAGCTAGGCTTTTCTTTATTAACTGCTACAGCCAATATCTTTCTCTATTCAGTAAGATTATATATTTGGTAGTATAGCTAGGCTTTTCTTTATTAACTGCTACAGCCAATATCTTTCTCTATTCAGTAAGATTATATATTTGGTAGTATAGCTAGGCTTTTCTTTATTAACTGCTACAGCCAATATATTTCTCTATTCAGTAAGATTATATATTTGGTAGTATAGCTAGGCTTTTCTTTATTAACTGCTACAGCCAATATCTTTCTCCATTCAGTAAGATTATATATTTGGTAGTATAGCTAGGCTTTTCTTTATTAACTGCTACAGCCAATATCTTTCTCTATTTAGTAAGATTATTTATTTGGTAGTATAGCTAGGCTTTTCTTTATTAACTGCTACAGCCAATACCTTTCTCTATTCAGTAAGTTTATATATTTGGTAGTTTAGCTAGGTTTTTCTTTATTAACTGCTACAGCTAATATCTTTCTCCATTCGGTAAGCTTTTGGGTTTGGTAGCCTGGCAACCTTGCAATTCAGAGCTATACTTCCCTGTGGTCGGTAGCTTGAACAAATGTACAAGTTTAGTCTTATAACTCAAACCACTGTCTGCCCTAATTGGTAGCGTGGGTACGTTTTCGTCTGCTGGCAAGTTGGGTTCTTTTATAAGGACTTTGCCGTGTCAATATTTCTGACACTATTTGCTGATATTTTATAACCCAACTGATTTTAAACAGAGCTGTCTATTACACTAGTCTCTTAAAGTTTTTGGGTCTTTAATTAAATTTTGATTGTTTGGTTTATTAATTTGAGTGTTCAAACTTTTAAACAAATAATTGCAAGATACAGTAGAGGTAATTTTGTGTATATAATCATTTTCTTTAATTTGTTGTTCATTGTGTTCTCTTTATATCCCTGACTTAAGTGCCTGTTTATATATACTTATAGCTGTGCCCCTAGAGCATCCATGGGCTCTGTATTTTAAGATTGAAAAAATGGCTAAAACTATATTAAGAAGTAAATATAAAAATTAAATAGCCAAAAACATTCTGGAACCTTTTATATTCCTTCTATAATAGGATATATATTGAAAAGGTATAAAATATTTTTTTATCTCAGGTGAGCTGCCCGTGCAGTGTTTCCCAGATGCTGCGCCCCACCTGGCCGAAGCTGAGGAGCTTGGTCTGACCGGCCCACCACAGAAAATCCGCAGTGAGCTGCACAAATTGAACGCCAAGAACTGCCATCCCAGAACTGGAATCTGCAGACCTGTTATCCCTTGAACAATTTTATTATTCATAACTTTATGCAATTTTAATAAATTTTAGTAACTAGGTATTAAATTTTTGTTTTATGAGGTAAAAGAATTGTTTTGTCCTCTTAATAAAAGATTTCCAGTATCTCATCGTAACCGATTAATGTCCGATTTAGAACACATATAGTTTTTCAATTTTATATCCGCGGGAAATAGTTTGTAGTACAGTGAAATATTTAAACATTTCTAAAGCTATTAGAGGAGAATGTGTATTTTGGTATAATTTATTTAGTCGGTTGGTCTGTTGATAATATTTTCAAATCTATTTGTTACAAAGGTTTCGTGATTTATTATTTATTATAATTATTCTCTTTTACCTTCAATCCAATGACTATTTTATACCTGCTCTATGACTCTTAAATACTTTAATTATATTAAATTTAGAATATCTGAAACTCTCTAGAGGATAAATCCTGTTGCATTTATAGAAGAATTAAAGACAAAAGTATATTTGGCTTGGATATCCTGAATCATTCTCTTTGTATGACTAATAACTTACGGCAATGTGTCTGACTAAAAATTTATTCATAATAAATGTAAATGTCTATAATTTTTTTGGCAAATAATGTTGGCTTACAAATGTGTCATTCTGCCATTTGTTGTTTTAAATGTATTAATTATACTTGGATGTTACACCAGATTATATGTTCTCTAATAGAATAAAATTTGTAACTGGATAAAATATACATATATCTCCTATCCAACCTCTTTAGCCTATCTACTCCCGTCCTACTTGATAAACGAATTACTAATAAATGATGTCCATGTTAGCAACTTTAATCTAATATTCCCCCCCTGTTTTAATATCCACGTTTAATCTAAATACATTGTTATGATTTTCATTCTTGCTGGAGTTCTTAATAATTTTTCATTCAGTAGCTTAAAAACTTTAATAGAATTTGATTAGTTAATTCATTAAACGTTTCAACCAATAATTGTAATCTACAGAAGAGGGAATTTAGTGTATACATTATGGTGATAAACATCAATTTATGTCTAATCCCTTTGGATCCTAGGAAGATGACACCTCTTGCCAAATTAGTGAAGGTAAAAGTTGGCAGATCCATGCATAATGGTTATACTAGGGATCTAAAGAGATAAGACAATGGCCGATGAAATAATGTACATCCTCAATGATCACAAAATTCCTCCAAAACGTCCAGTCTGACAGACATTAAGAATTAATAAAGTAGCTTCGTTACTAAACACTGAATTCTTTCAATTAAAGTTAATTTTATAATTTTTTCTTTAAAACGCTTAATTCATCTTCCTTCTTGAGTCTTGATTAAAATGAATATTTTTGTTTAATCTGGAAGGAAGAGGACATTGGGGCCGTTTATTACACTAGTCCCCAAAGATATACAATAACGTTTTCTTATTCTTATTAACTTTGGGCAGTTTAATTGAATTTTAATTGGAAGGTTCATCAAGTTGAGTGTCCAAACGTTTAAAGCAATAATGGTAATCTGCAGAAATGGTCGCTTTGTGTATTATCATTTAGGATGTACTTCAATTTATCCGCCATTGTCTTATCCCTTTATATCCCTGCCATACAATATCTATTATGAAAATTGTAGTGAAGAAAGGAATAATTATTTAACGCATCGTAATATCGAGAACTTACCGCGGAAAGTAAAGCGATAAATTATACGGTTAATTCCGTTTCTGTTAACCCCGAGGAGCCGAAGGCAAGGACCTACAAAACTGGTTATAATATTAATATTCTCCATTTTAATATTCATAGAAATTTATGATTAAGGATAGAGGAATGCTGGCTCATATTCTCAAATCAGTTACAACAATGGATATATTATTACTTGAATCTTACAAAGGGAAACTTGCAACGGGCTAAACTTGCAACGATTTGCCTTTTCCACTCCCTTTACCCCATCCTCTTCTTTCGTTATTTCTATGAATTATTGCATATTTATTAACTGAAAATCTTCTCTGTAACTAATTTTGTCTGTTTATCCTTCCATGAACTGTTAGTGTTTCGCTATTTATGGATGTCGTCATCATTGTTGTTCCTACTTTTATTGATGTTATAAGTGTCCTTGTTATTTAACAAATACCAACAAAAGTACAAAAACTAAAATTTATTTATAATAGAAAAATATCTAGAAATGCTAGGCTTATAGAGGATTAAAATGAAAGAAATTAAAATAACAGTTTATAATTATTAGTACAGGTAGAATGGAGAATGAACTGTAGTGATGCTTTGCTCCATTGCACAGGTCTCGTGTTGAACACCAACAATATTCTAAAATTAAAGTAGCAGTCTATAGAGCCCTAACAAAATGGAGATAGTTGTCACTGCTTTTGGCCTACCTATTCTATTGACGTAAGGAAATACTACATCTCTTTTCTAGGGGGTTTCTATCCCCCTTCCCTTTCTCTGTCCCTCTACTGTGACGTCAATAGAATAGTTAGGTAGCTGTGACATGTATACTAATTTTCCTAGGGCACTAAACACAGCTACAAAATTAAAAATTACAGATCTTCAAAAAGTACTAAGAAATACATTTGAACAAAACTAATAATAGTTATTTATTGCATTGTATAAGGACAACTTTCCTCGGGTATTCAAATGAAGAATTGTAAGAATAAAACTAATTTTGTGTAATATCATTCAGGACATATATTAATATTTCTCTTGAAAGGGTTGTAATCTTCCAAAATAGTTAAAAATATTCCCAGGACCTATGAGAAGCTAACACGTAAAGGAGAGCCATGGTTCAGCGGTACGTCTCGTTATTTTATTATAAATATATTATTACCTAATCCATCTTTTGATGAAAAGCATATATCCTAAAATATGAAAATTAATTTTTATAAATGGGGGCGAGATTTTTGACAATATCCCATAAAACCAACTAATTAACATTATGTGGAAAAATCCTAGAAAAAAACAATAAAAAATAGCATTCTGAAAAATCATTTATAGCATCGTTTTACAGACATTTTTTTATGAATATTAAAATAAAAATCATACAAGTATTACCAGTTTTGTTGGCCCGGGCCCTTACAAAGGTGATAAAGAATTTCTAAAATCTAAAGTAATTTAGAATAGTTATTTCTCGCATCGTATTATAAACGGCTTTCCGTGGATATAGAATGTACAATTATGAGATTAAAACTAGTTTTTTTAGCCCCGTGGTGCCGAAGGCACCGGCTAAAAAAAACTGGTTTTAATCTTATGATTGTACATTTTTATATTCGTAGAAAGCTGGATATAATACGATGCTAGACATAGTTTTTGTATGGATGAGAACCGGTTCCTATCCACCGGATTCGAATAAATACGAGAAAAACTATGTTTAGTAGATTTAAATAAACTACAAGTATAATCACGAAACCTTGTTGTGTATCCTTTTACTAAAGTAACAGGATGTCTGTATGTCTGTCTGTGTGTTTGTGTGTCTGTGTGTTTGTACCGAAGGATCTCACTAACCGCTGAACCGATCGGGTTCTCCATAACAGGGTATCTTCTAATAGGTCCCGGGAAGGTTTATAACAATTTTGGGGGAGGGTACCACCACCCTCCCAAGAGAAATCACAATAAATCGAATTTTTTTCTTCTCGAATAGAGACTCGTAACATTGCAAAGTATTGTATAAATTTGATAGAGACTCCTTCGCAACATTGCAAGGTATCGTATTATTTTTTTTTAAAACACCAAACATTTAAAGTGCCACTAGAGGCCTCTAGGGGCGTAGCCGCTAGTTGTAAGCTAAAATACTTTTTTAGCTGTAACTTATGGAGTGATGGACAGACATACGGACTTATCTGTAACAGGAGCCGAGATAGAGGGGGGAATCGGGGCCCGATCTGTAAGGGTTAAAAGTTCCAATTTTATTTCAGGCTAGCCATTCAGAATCGTCTACCTGTATTCTATTCTATACTTTATCGTCTTTGCTAATATCATAGCTAAAGAACAATAAGCATATTTTTCAACATAAAATTTGGAAATATTGAACAGAAAATTAGCACAATTGCACATTAACTAGATAGACGCAAATAGTTCTCTTATAAAGTTTATATTTTTTAAGAAAATTATAATAGATTTTTATCGCATCGTATTATAAACAGCTTTCCGCGGATATTAAAATGAATAATTATAAGATTGAAACCAATTTTGTTAGCTAAACAAAACTGCTGGTAATTTTATGATTTTTATTTTAATATTCGTTGAAAATTGTCTTCTAAGATGCTAAGATGCTACACATGATTTTTCAGAAAGGCGAAGAACCAGTTCTAATCCAGCGGATATTAATCGGTTTCGAAGACATACTGGAAAAGTGTAAAAGAATTCTTACCATTTGCATATCAATAACAAAACATCCTCTGAAAAATATAATTATAATTCAACGTTATGTAGGAATCGAGACATACGTTATCGAGACAAATTAAATAGCCCCCCCCCCCCCATAGACGTCCAAGGGGGGGGGGGGGGTAAAGTGGCGATTACCCCCCCCCCCCAACGAATTTGGGGTGCCAAAATTTTTTTCATTTTACACCCCCCCCCCCCCCATTAAAAATTTGCGGCGCGCTTCGCGCGCCATTTTACCCCCCCCCCAAAAAAGCGAATTACCCCCCCCCCTTAAAAAAGTTTTACCCCCCCCAAAATAAAAAGCTTGGACGTCTATGCCCCCCCCCCCCACTGTTCATTTCTAAATAAAATATACGAAGGGGTAAATAGTTTCTAGTTTTTTTGATTATTACTTTATGCTAGGTTTGGTTGTGTTATATTAGGTAGTCCCACACAAGGGGTCACCAATTTTAGGGAAAGCACCAAAAGTTTTAATAATAATTAATATTATTTAACAAGAAACTTTTTTATAGTGCCTATAAAAACAGGCGTCATACAATACAAATGACCAATGATAGGCCAATACACAGACTAAATCACTAATGGCAGGCCAGTATACAATTTAATTGACCAATGGTAGGCCAGTATGGCGATATTTTTTTTATAGGCTTTATTTGACCTGAATAGAGTGCTAAATCCTGGACGTCTGCCAGGCGGCAGAAACTCTCCATACTGGTTGAACATGGACGGGGGCTTTGATATCTAAAATTGGATACACATTAAATTTTTCTCCTACGGGGTTGGTGGGGGGGGGGGGGATAAAAACTCACCTCTCCCCCTTGGACAAAATGAAATAATTATTTATTGAAATGTCTGTCATCCCATTTATCTATTTTCTATGTATTCAACTAAAGCCAAAAAAGACAAGAATAGTTATTTCTCGCATCGTATTGTAAACAGCTTTCAGCGGATATAAAATGTACAATTATAAGATTAAAACCAGTTTTTTTAGCCTCGAGGTGCCGAAGGCACGGGCTCAAAAACTGGTTTTAATCTTATGATTGTACATTTTTATATTCGTAGAAAGATGGATATAATACGATGCTAGACATAGTTTTTTCGTATGGATGAGAACCGGTTCCTATGAATACGAGAAATGCTTTCATTGAATGCAAATTCGTTTTATGGATTTTAAGTAACAGACAGCGGACATTACTACCTCTTTTATATATGATAGAGGCATCAATAGGGTTTTTTAAAATGGGAGTGAACCAAATTCTTAAATTTTAAATTGAAAACATATTCTCTGGGGGGATGGCAATACCTCCCCTCCCCTTATTATAGCAAAATTTCCCGGATTACATTGAACGGCTCAATGTAAAGAAATCTCTTTGGTCTAGCGGTTAGCGAGATCCTTTGGTACAGACAGGCAGACAAACAAATAGACAGACAGAGATCATGTTACTTTATTAAAATTACCTTTAAACATGCGGTACTATCTCCACACTAAAAAAGAAATCAAATAAAATTCAAAATATTTATAAAAATAAAATAAGATATAATATTCTAAAATTTTTAAGTGAACGCCAGATAAATCCTTCGTGTGCTACTAAAAAGGGATCTAAAGGGATAAGTCAATGGCTGATAAATTGATGTCCATCCCAATGAAGATACATAAAATCAACCCTTTCTGTAGATTGCAATTAATAGTTGAAACGTTTCGACACTTAACTTAATAATCCAACAAACATAATTCACTAAAAGTCCCTAAAGTTGTGAAGCCAACGAATTAGAAAAGGCTATTATAAAACTTTGGGGATTAATGTAATAAAGAGCCCATTGTCCCCTCCCTCCCTGACTAAATAATTCCCAAAATATTAAACAAAAGCATTATAAAAGTAAATAAAATAAAGACACTTGAAATTATTTTTCTATTCAAATGTTTTATTCAAATTCTGAACAAGATTTATTTAAAATTTCTTTTGTTAAGTTGAGATGGAGAATATTCAATTATTTTGGTATCTAAGCTATTCTGTTATTTGCTTTGTCTGTCCTTTCGTCAGTCAGCTCGTAATACTAAGGGAGAAGCGTGTATGTGTCTGCAGAGAGAGATGGGATTAGTTATTAAACTAGTTCATAATAACGTTTTCTTATTCGTTAGCTTTACAACTTTGGAGACTTTATTTACTACTTAGGAATACTGTCATCCTTAGCTGGATCTTTAAATCATTTCAATGGTGCGCCAAATTGGGGTGAGCCAACTTTCCACCAATGAGAGCACAGTATTTTACGAAATGCCGCGCTGTGATTGGCTGAAATTCGGCGCACCCCGATTTGGCGCACCATTGAAATGATTTAAAGATCCAGCTCTGTTATTTATCTAAAAGATAAATACAACAAAGAATAATAGTTCATTATTATATTTGTTTCAAATTCTTTTTTAAGGGTTACTACATAAATACAACCAAAATATTGAGTTGATTTTTTTAACAGAAAAAAACAGGATGACAACATCCATAAAAGCAAAGCTCTGAAACTGTAGGACAAACGAACATTTACAGTTGTAGAGTGTCAGAACTGAATAAGCAGAATATAAATGTATAAGTCTAAACAAAATTGTTAGTAAATTTGTTGCAAAACTGCTTAAATAGATGATTCTTTTTAAGGACATACTTATATTTTTAGGACAGCATTATAGAGATGTTTCATTACATTGTACCTTGTTTTAATAGAAATCAGTATGTTTTAAATGGATGTAGGTACGTACGGACGGACCTATCCTTTTTATAGAAAAGCTTCGCTTTAAAACAATTAGGCAAACTTGGGGTAAAAGTGCTAAAATTAAGGTGTAAATTTTTAATCTTAGAGGGTTTACTTTTTATAAAAATCATTTGCTATCAACTCTTACCTCTACAGAATCTCGTTTGTTAGCTATCGGCTTAATATAACATCTAAATCATTTAAAATAAGTATTATTCTAAAAAATCACAACATTATTTTCTCGCCAACCGCCGACTGCTGCGACTGGCAGCTGCCAAGCACAGCTGCGGCCGCTGAAATTTATATTTTGATTATAATGTAAAATTTCTATGCAGATAAACATTTTCTGGAAAAAATTGTTCTTCTAGCTTCAAATATAAGAAAATTACAGCCGTTTGAAATTTTTAAGTAAAAAAAGACCTAAAACCAAAGGTTGTTTAAGGTTGCACAAAAAAATTTAGCCCTTGAACGCCCCCCCCCCCCCCCACCGATTAAGGTGCGGCAAGGGGTCCGACTGTAAAGGGTTAATGTTCGTTTCTCCTACCGTTTTAGATCTTCGTTTTATGGATGTTGTCATCCTATTTAGATGAATATTGCATATTTTACCTTGTTGAATAAACTGTTTGAAAGTATAAAATAAATGTGAGACACACAGGTACTATCGCACATTCTCGTGGTATCATCCTCTATCCAGGGATCTAAAGGGATAAGACAATGTATAATGTATAAATGTGAGACACACAGGTACTAGCGCACATTCTCGTGGTATCATCCTCTATCCAGGGATCTAAAGGGATAAGACAATGTATAATGTATAAATGTGAGACACACAGGTACTAGCGCACATTCTCGTGGTATCATCCTCTATCCAGGGATCTAAAGGGATAAGACAATGTATAAATGTGAGACACACAGGTACTAGCGCAAAGGCTGATGAATTTGTGTACAACCCAATGATGATTCACAAAATTAATCCTTTTGTAGATTGCAATTAGTGCTGTACACTCAATTTAATGAACTAATTAATCAAAATTCAATAAAAGTCTCCAAAGTAAACGTTATAATAAAACTTTGTGGACTAGTGTAATAAACACTCCTATGTTCCCTTTCTCCCTTTCCACTACCAATATTTATTAATATTCAGAACCCTAAGATCATAAAATCAACGAAAGGCTTAGGAGCATTACAGACAGACTAACGTACCAAGAATATTAGAGATGTTAATTGGCCAAGAATTTCTTTTCAAAAAATATTCAGCTTTGTATCTTGAATAGCAGCCAAGAAAATAACGTTTTAATTTAACTTAAATAACAGGCGGATATTTGGATATATAGATTAGCTTTGCTACAAAAAAAATCATGAAGTACAAACGAACCTTTTAATTTAGTAAACCGTGACAAAACTGACCATTTTATGTATAAAATTTATAGCATTCTGAAAATAAATGAAATATTAATTTGTTCAACAAGGATAGCATCATCCAAACACAAGCGAAGCTAAACAAATTAAATTGAGTTGCAATTAGTTTTGTTATTCTTTTAGAGTAAGCTTTTAATTGTAACGTCATACTGGTATACCATTGGTTAATTAAAATGTATATTGGCCGGCCATTGGTAATTTAGTCTGTTAATTGGTGTATCATTTATCATTTGTATTGTATAACGTCATTTCTTATTATGCACTATAAAGAGCTTCTTTAAGAGGCATAAATCCTAATAATTTTGGTTAATGATTAAGCAGTTACAGAAATGCTACATGTATATATAATATTCTTGTTAGTCATACCAAAAATTATATATGAAGTAATTTGATACAAAAATAGATACATACATAATTATCAAAAAGAGTCATGCTAATCATAAATATAGATTTGCTTTGCTTTTTAGATAATAGTATATGGTATTAGTAAAGGTATTTTAAATCAATTGAACGAGTCTAAAATACATAAGTTATCCATTACAGACAGACAGACAAACAATAATGTATAAAAAATTAGTTGTTAAAACTTTTAAAATTTTATTTGTTTCTTTCTATTTAATTGTTTATAACTTTATTAAAAAGTTGACCAGTTTTGACATTTTAATGAAAAAAAACAAGGATGACAACATACATCAGAAGTGAAGCTGAAAAAAATAGAGAAGATATTTAATATCATTAAGAATAAATTTAAAAAATTATAAAATATGTATTGCTGTTTTGTAGCATGACTAACATATCAACGGACCAAGTTAATTAAATAATCTATACTGACTTGTATCCTCACAAAATTCCAGCCGTCTTTTATGATATTAGTCCACATTCTCACGTTTCATACAGACAGATGAATATTTCCAATTAAAGAGTAGCTTTACTACTAACAAATATAAATTTTTAAATTAAAATATAATTCTACTTTTAAGTAGAGCGATGTATGTCCGTCCTTTCGGTCGTTTGTCCCTCTGAACCAATCGTGGTTGTGCTTTTTGGGAATATTTCTACTTATTGAATTAAAGAATGGTAGATAAGATGAAAGTACTTTGAAAGTCTAATCATGACAAAAGGTCACTTTTGCAGATTTATCTTATTCCGATATTCTTTTTATAAGTGAAGATTTATATAATCAGGGTCGGTCCGTCTGTCCAAAATGGATGCTCCTTTTTTAAATTTAGACATTTTCCAATAGATTTCAAACTTTCCATGGTGATTCCTGTAACAGTTAAGGACGATTTAGAAAGCGTAGCAACTCTGTAAGCGTTACCAGAAAGTCCGTACGTCCATTTAAAGCATGTTGAGTTTTAACCTTTTTTATTTTAAAATTCCTAGAACAAAACAGGTACAATGTTACTCTATAATCAATTGCTAAAAATGTAAGAATGTTCGTTTAAGACCTTCGCTTTTATGAATGTTGTCAACCTTGTTACAGAGCAAATTTAGGCTCCGCTTTTTTGCTTCATTTAGTATAGGTATCAATCTTCTAAATCTTTTTGATATTTATATTCACGACGATGGTTATATCTTAACAGGGTAGACTTAATTTTACCTGGAAATGGCTAAACTCTTAATTTACACGCCTCCGCTTGAAATTGAATCAGCTTTCCAAAGGAAATGCTATATTTACTTACAAGCGGCTACGCCCCTAGAGGCCTCTTGGAGGGGTGGGGTGCCTCATCCCAATTTTTAATTTTAGTTAAAAGAAATTTTTTAAAAAAATTACGGGGGGGGAGGGTATTTTTTTCTAGAAGGGTGGTGGTACCCTCCCCCCAAATAGTTATAAACCTTCCCGGGACCTATGAGAAGCTACCCTGTGAAGGAGAACCCGATCGGTTCAGCGGTTAGCGAGCTCATTTGGTACAAACAAACAGCCAGACAAAGATCCTTTTACTTTATTAAAAGGATTTAGCCAGGGATAGCTTATAGTGCCTAATAAAAAATGAAGTCATACAATACAGATGACTAATTATAGGCCAGTATACATTGTAATTGACCAATGGTAAAATGTCTACAAGCCTATCATTGGTCATTTGTATTGTATGGCATTTTTCATTATGCACAATAAGCTGCTTCTTAGAATCACACCTAAAAAATAAAAAAATCGTAATTCGGGTTTTAAATCTATACCCTTTTATAGGCACTTTACTAAAAAACAATTAATATTACGTCATATTAGAATTGTAAAGACACTATAAATATCTTCCATTGACGATAACTGTGGGGACAGTTCATAATAAAGAATAAAATATCTCCTATGGTCCTCTCTCTCCCTGTGTCAAATGATAATATTTGCTTCTAAGAATAGCATATTGTTATTGATTTCAGAGTTGGCAGGTGATAATAAAGTTAATCTCTGTAATAAATTTTTAATTTTTTTTTATCCTATCAGCTTAAATTGTTTTTTAAATTTAATTTGAAAAGTTTTCAAGAAATCAAAACATAATTTCGGTATTGTCGGTTACGTAAGATCGCCTCTAAAGGGATATATTGACGTATTTAAGAAGTAGCCTTTCTCCTATTTCTAGCACCTGCGGGGGGCTATAACCCTGAGGGTCAATCATTAACATTTACCTAACTTAAAATAAACTATCAAAAGCTACTGTGAAAATATGACAGAGGCGACGTCATGAAACCGACAATACACGATAATTTTGATTTAAAGTGGTGTATAATATAATATGCAAAACATGTTAATTAATCTTGTATGATATTTTTAAATTCCCGACTTTTAGTAAAATATACCTAATTAATATCAAAATTAACAAACAACACCTTAAGAATAACATATTATGAGATAGGAATTTTTGTTTTAAAATATTTCCTGTAAAAAATATTACAGTTAAAAAATTTGAGGAATCATCAAGCCAACTTTGGAATCGATCCTTTGATTACCTTAAAGGAACCCTGCAAGAAATATACCACTATAACTGCTGAAAAACTGCCACGAGTAGACCAAATAACCAAAATTTGAAGCCTCTAGCTTGAATAACAAAAAAGGAGTATAGTCCCTTTCGTAACATCGCACCTTATGATGCGATTCTTCGTATTTTTCACAGTAGCTTTTCTCCTTTTTCTAGCCCCGCGGGGGGCTCTAACCCTGCAGGGCCAATTATCTAACCCTGTGGGGCAACCACCTAACCCAATATAACCTAACCTAACCTAAAATAACCTATAAAAAGCCATTTTAAAAATAGGACGAATCGCCCCTTATGGGGCGATGTTACGACAGGGACTATCCCCCCAAAAAGTTATGGACATTTCAAAATGATTTTTTAGTACATTGGAAATTTTAAAAGTTTTTCATTGCTAATAACATAATTTTCACTATTAAAATACGTCGCCTAGAAAGAAAATTATAAGCTTATTTTTGGCAGAAACTTAGGATGTCAGTAAATGATAACATTTTTACAATAAAAACACCCTTCTTTATAGTCACCAAAGTTGTTATGCCAACGAATAAGAAATCGTTATCAAAAACTTTCAGGGCTAGTGTAATAAACAGCCGATTGTCCCCTTCCTAATATACATTTCCCTTTATCTATCCTCACCAGTATAAAGATAGATAGATGTTTTATGCTGAGAAAATAAATTGGAGATGTTCCAATTGACCATCATATGTTTTCTCTCTGTCATGCTCTTCCTATAATCCTGGTTCCAAGGAGTTTTTCCTATAACCTATAAACAACTCTTGGTTCCTAAGAGTTTTCTCTCTGTCAACTTTTCTTATACACTAATCCCGGCTACTAGAAGTTTTCTCTCTGTCCTACCCTTCTTATAATCCTGGTTCCTAGGAGTTTTCTCTCTGTCCTACTATTCTTATAATCCTGGTTCCTAGGAGTTTTCTCTCTGTCCTACTATTCTTATAATCCTGGTTCCTAGGAGTTTTCTCTCTGTCCTACTATTCTTATAATCCTGGTTCCTAGGAGTTTTCTCTCTGTCCTACTATTCTTATAATCCTGGTTCCTAGGAGTTTTCTCTCTGTCCTACTATTCTTATAATCCTGGTTCCTAGGAGTTTTCTCTCTGTCCTACTATTCTTATAATCCTAGTTCCTAGGAGTTTTCTCTCTGTCCTACTATTCTTATAATCCTGGTTCCTAGGAGTTTTCGCTCTGTCCTACTATTCTTATAATCCTGGTTCCTAGGAGTTTTCTCTCTGTTCTACTATTTTTATAATCCTGGTTACTAGGAGTTTTCTCTCTGTCCTACTATTTTTATAATCCTGGTTCCTAGGAGTTTTCTCTCTGTTCTACTATTCTTATAATCCTGGTTCCTAGGAGTTTTCTCTCTGTCCTACTATTCTTATAATCCAGGTTACTAGGAGTTTTCTCTCTGTCCTACTATTCTTATAATCCTGGTTCCTAGGAGTTTTCTCTCTGTTCTACTATTCTTATAATCCTGGTTCCTAGGAGTTTTCTCTCTGTCCTACTATTCTTATAATCCTGGTTCCTAGGAGTTTTCTCTCTGTCCTACTATTCTTATAATCCTGGTTCCTAGGAGTTTTCTCTCTGTCCTACTATTCTTATAATCCTGGTTCCTAGGAGTTTTCGCTCTGTCCTACTATTCTTATAATCCTGGTTCCTAGGAGTTTTCTCTCTGTTCTACTATTTTTATAATCCTGGTTACTAGGAGTTTTCTCTCTGTCCTACTATTTTTATAATCCTGGTTCCTAGGAGTTTTCTCTCTGTTCTACTATTCTTATAATCCTGGTTCCTAGGAGTTTTCTCTCTGTCCTACTATTCTTATAATCCAGGTTACTAGGAGTTTTCTCTCTGTCCTACTATTCTTATAATCCTGGTTCCTAGGAGTTTTCTCTCTGTTCTACTATTCTTATAATCCTGGTTCCTAGGAGTTTTCTCTCTGTTCTACTATTCTTATAATCCTGGTTCCTAGGAGTTTTCTCTCTGTCCTACTATTCTTATAATCCTGGTTCCTAGGAGTTTTCTCTCTGTCCCACTATTCTTATAATCCTGGTTCCTAGGAGTTCTCTCTCTGTCCTACTATTCTTATAATCCTGGTTACTAGGAGTTTTCTCTCTGTCCTACTATTCTCATAATCCAGGTTACTAGGAGTTTTCTCTCTGTCCTACTATTCTTAAAATCCTGGTTCCTAGGAGTTTTCTCTCTGTCCTACTCTTCTTATAATCCTGGTTCCTAGGAGTTTTCTCTCTGTCCTACTATTCTCATAATCCAGGTTACTAGGAGTTTTCTCTCTGTCATACTAATCTTATAATCCTGGTTCCTAGGAGTTTTCTCTCTGTCCTACTCTTCTTATAATCCTGGTTCCTAGGAGTTTTCTCTCTGTCCTACTATTCTCATAATCCAGGTTACTAGGAGTTTTCTCTCTATCCTACTATTCTTAAAATCCTGGTTCCTAGGAGTTTTCTCTCTGTCCTACTATTCTTATAATACTGGTTCCTAGGAGTTTTCTCTCTGTCATACTAATCTTATAATCCTGGTTCCTAGTAGTATTAAAGTATCCCAGTGATTTCCCTCAAATCTTTTATTGAACTCATCCCCCCCCCCTCCGATTATTGTACATTAATTGAAAATAAAGGGGGGGGGGGTCTTCGTAAAGGAAAGGCTTGGGTGGAACCAAAATCAACTTCATTTGATTTTTGTTGAATCGATAATACCACGTTTTCTCTAAGCCTAACCTATGGTAGTTCCCTATCCCTGCAGGGCCTAAACCTGCGGTGTTCTTACAATGCAAAGATATTTTGAGAAAAACCTCCGTTTTCAACAATAATTTCAATTGCTTTGCTATTTTGCAGTTATACTCCTACAATGTATCTTTAGACCCAGCTAAATAAACGCCTCTAAATTTAGTTTTTCCCAAATATGAATTGTCTGTTAGTTTTGTTATTAAAAACTAGCGGCTTCGCCCCCCTCCCCCTTTCAATTTAAATTATAAAAAGAAAATATACAAAGGGTCATTTTTTCATGAGAAATAAAATCTATAATATTTTGATGGAACGTTTCTTATTCGTTGGCTTAACAACCTTTAAAGGAATTGTGATTGTTTGGGTCATTAGTGAGTGTCCAAACGTTTCATCCACTAATTGTAATCTAATCTACAGAAGGGAAAATTTTGTGTATAATCATTAAGGATGTACATCAATTTATCGGCCATTGTCTTATCTCTTTATATCTCTGATTCAAAACACAGTGTCTTTTTTATCTTGTTAAATTAATTAGAAATAGTGGTTTGCTTTGGATAATTGATTCTTTGTTTTGGATAAGAAAAATCTGACATGGGTTAATTAATTCTAAAAGCAAAACTATAAAAAATGTAATGATATTTAGTAGCGAAGCTACTCTATAAGTGATTGTACTTGTAAGGCAGTACAAAAACTTGAAGACTTAATTTTTAGATTTCTCTTCTGTCTTTCTTCATCTTTTTTATTCTACCCCCCCCCCCCTCTCTCTCTCTCTCTCTCTCTCTCTCTCTCTCTCTTTCTTTCTCTCTCTCTTTCTCTCTCTCCTTTTTTCCTAATCTCCCACTCAAACTCCCTCTTTCACTTCTTTCTCTATCTCTGATTTTGCTAAAAGTTAAGGTACTCGTTTAACTCTGATAATTCGTTTGTCTCTGATAATCCTTATACTAAAGAAACAGGATGTGTGTCTGTGTGTTTGTTTGTACCGAAGGATCTCGCTAACCGCTGAACCGATCGGGTTCTCCTTAACAGGGTAGCTTCTCATAGGTCCCGGGAAGGTTTATAACTCTTTTCTTTGGGGGTGGGACACCCCCAACCCCCCAAATAAAATGAAAAAACCCCCCCCAAAAAAATAAGGGGCGTAGCCGCTAGTTCATTTATATTCAATTTATAGATGTATTTCAAATCATTTACGTAAAGCATTTATAATCATTCAGTATTAAAACATTCATATAAATCTATTAAACTAAAAACTAAATGATTATCAAATATTTTACTGAAGTCAAGAGAACCCAAAATAAATTATAAATTTTAATGCGCATCCTATATTCCTCCAGGAACGTCCAAGCTTTTTTAAAGGAGTGAATATATCAGTGTATGGTGATAATTCAAGCTTATACCAATAATGAAATTAATTCGGAAAAAACGAAACCTATACTTGGTTTTCAGCTGTCGTTGGTGGACGACATTTAGTAAAATTGACGACATCTCCATTTTCCCCCCAAAATATTTAAGCGAAGCTTTTCTATAATTAGGGTCGGTTAGTCCGTCCGTAACGGTTAGCTCTTTTCGTTACTTCAGGCAGGTTAGAATTGTCCTATCGATTTCAAATTTTGCATGGTGATTACTGTAGTAGTTAAGTACGATTTAGAAAGCAACTCTACATTCATTTTAAACATGTTGATTTTTATCATTTTTAACAGCAAATTTTTATGTTATATAAATTTTTGATTGTTCTGATTTTTGGCATACTGATTCCTAGAACAACAAAGATCAATATTATAACTCTAATGTAATCAAGTCTTAAAATTGTATGTATGCCCATAAACAATATCCTGTAGTTTTCATCATTTTTACTTAAAATTTTGGTTTATACATTTATATTCTCATTATTCAATTCTGATACTCTACAAGTGTTAATGTTTGTTTGTCCTACCGTTTCAGAGCTTCGCTTTTATGGATGTTGTCATCCTTGATTTAAAGGGGGGGGGGGGGAGTAATAAAACTGTCTATCCCCCTCAACTAATTACATTATTGCCTATATTTGTTAAATATACCGAGTAACCCAGAGAGAGAGAGAAGACAATGGGCTGCTTATTACACTAGTCCACAAAGTTTTAAAATAACGTTTTCTTACTTGTTGGTTGATTTACTTTAGGGACTTTTACTGAACTTTGATCGGTTGGTTTATTAAGTGTTTAAATATTTCAACAACTAATTTAGTGTATCATCATTACGGATTAATACATTAATTTATCGCCCATTGTCCCATTCCTTCATATCCCTGTTAGTACCCTGTATTTTTAGTGTAGAGGGTCTATAAATCATGTATGATAATCCCTACACCCGCCCATGTGCAGCTGTTTCCTAAAATTCTCCCAGTTACAGCATAAAAACGTTAATATCATAGCATAAACTCTACCGTGATAGCATCAAAAAAAAGTGTTTAATCATCTTTGATCATACACATAATGCATATAAGTAAGGAAACTTTTATGTATCAAACTATCCTGAAACCAGTGATATAGGAATACATTAATTGCAGATTTTTCAAAACTCATATTGTTGAAATTTTGCTTTCTGAAGGGATAAAACAATGGATGATAGATTAACGTGCATCCCGAATGATGATGAACAAAATTACCCCTTTTGTAGAATAATAAAATTAGTGGTTAAAAAGTTTGGACACTGCTGGAAACAACCAATTAATAAAAGTACCCAAAACTGTGTAGTCAATGAATGAGAGATAACTTTAGATACCAGTATAAGTTACAGTCCCTCTCATAATTTTGCTTAAAATTTCAAGACTCTCTTTAATCTGATATCCAAAAATTAACTAAAATTCAAGTTATGAAATAATTTTTAAAAATGAAAAGCAGCAATTTTAAGAGCAATGTTTTCTATGATCAGCAATATTGTTTTTTAAATCAATAATTTTTTATTAATTTTTTTTATTTATTTCTAAAAAAAACAGAGGTGATTTTTATTATAAGCCTCTTTGAAAAGTGGAAAACTGTAGTTCAAAAAAGGTTGTCATTTGGAAAAGAATTTTTAGGATATCGACTATAGTGATTATCTATAATACAAAGTAGAACGATCTCGCTAACCGCTGAACCGATCGAGTTCTCCTTTACAGGGTAGCTTCTCATAGGTCCCGGGAAGGTTTATAACTATTTTCTTGGGGGGTGGGACACCCCAAACACCCCAAAAAATGAAAAATACCCAAAAACAAATTCCCCCCCCCAAATTTTTTTTTTCTTTTTAAAAATAAAATTGAAATAGTGGGGTCGACTACCCCCCCCCAAAAAAAAAACCCAAAAAAAATCCCCCCCCCAAAATATTTTTTTTTTAATCTAAAATATGAAAAATTGGTTTGATCAAACCTTTGGGGGAAAAGCACCTAGAGGCTAGGGGCGAGGCCGCTAGTTTTATAAAAAGCAGTCGTGGCTGATATAATTTCGACCAAGGGATCTAAAGGGATAAGACAATGGCTGATAAATTGATGTACATCTCCGTTGATGATACATGAATTATCCATCTTGTAGATTACAATTAGTGGTTGAAACGTTTGGATTCTAAACTTAATGAACAAACCAATAAAAATTAATTAAAGTCCAAAAGTTAGGCCATTGAATAAGAAAGCATTATTATAAAACTTTGGGGACTTATGTAATAAACAGTCCAATTCCCCCCCCCCCCCCCCCGATTTCGACCTTATATTTTTGAAATGCTGTTTTTTTTTATTTCTACGTATATTATATGGCGTTAATAATAAAAATGTTAATTTCTGATATGATATCGAAATATAAAAAAGTACAAAACTTAACTCCCATGTTGACATAATAACGAAACAACTTTGTTAACATTAAATAACAAATGGTATCAATGTTATGGTTTTTTATTTTATTTTTCGTAGAAAATTGTCTTGGATACGATACGATGCGTATTTTTTAGTACAGCCTAGAATAGTTTCTAATTTAGCGGTTTTGAAGCCGTAATTGAAAATTGAAAAAATGTGTCAAATTCCACATAAATTATGAATACAATACTAATCAAAATATAACAAGAAACTGTAAATAAATTGTCTCTTATTAATTTTTATTTCTCTTTGATAAATCAGGGAGGAAGGGGACAATGTGCCTGTTTAAAACACTAGTTCCCAAAGTTTTATAATAACTTTTTCACATTTTGGCTTAACTAACTTGGGGACTTTTAATGAATTTTGATTCGTTGGTTCAGTAAGTTGAATGTCCAAACGTTTCAACCACTACTTGCAATCTGCAGAAGGGATAATTTTATGTATCAATTTATCGGCTATTATCCTTAGATCCCTGTTGATAAACTATGAGCAAATTATAGTAGTATCCTATTCAAATATCTCTATTCAAAATAATACAGATTTTTGGAGGCTAAATTACTAAACAAGTAATTCGGTTTCCTAAATTTATACATCTAAATGGATAGAATGAATTGTTTTATAATTAGTCACTTTCTTCTAACTTTTTTTCATGTTATTCCTCAAACTGACTGGTAGAGCAAAGAACCCCACTAACACATTATTTTAGGATAAAATGAAAATAAAGCGGGGGGGGGGGGGGGGGCGTGTTTTCGTGTGTATGGTTTTACTTTATTTTAGTTTAGGTTATATAGAGTATGGGTAGCACTGCAGGGATAGTGCATCCAAGAATATAGACTTAATTGCCCAACAGACACTATCTTTTTTATAAAAAAATTTAATTCTAAAAGGTACTTCTCACCAAAAGATCTGGGAGCCAAAATTTTTAATTCTAATGTAATACAAATAGCGGCTACGCCCCCTAGAAGCCTCTAGGGGCACTTAAGTTAGGAGGGGGAAAAGTCGACCTTATCTCATATTAAATTTGAGTATTAAAAGAATTTTAAAAAATACTTTTGGGGGACACACAAAAAACGCTTACTACTTTATATAATAGGATTAAAAAATCATTAAAACATTATGCCATGCCACTTAAGATCATAATTGTCCTAGTTTAACTCCTTTGAAGGAATCTTAAATGACAATATATGCATAAAACAAGGATGAAAATATCCAAAGAAGCAAAAAAAGGACAAACGAACAATAACTGTTGTAGTGTCAGAACTTAAAAATTAGAACATTGATTTGTAAGGTAAGACTAAACAAAATTTTACAAATATGTGTTTTAAAAAATTTACATAAACTGCTTAAATACAGGATACAGGATTTGATTATAGAGATACATAGCTTATAACATTGGACCTTGTTGTCCTAGAAATCATATTCACAAAAATCAGATGAATGGGAAAATTATATCATACAAAAATTATTTTCAATGAACGTACGGACTTTCTGGTAACGACAGGGATAAGGGATGGGAAACCTGACCGAAAATTAGGTCTCAGCCTCCTTTTTAAAGTGATGGGGCAACTTTTCTTTTTTGCCTATAAAATCAACTCATTTTCGCCAGTTCATTATTGGCTGTAGGCTAATATCCAATAGCCTGAAACTTGCTTTTAGCATTAACCAATTAATTAATAACCAACGCTTCCCCCAGTTCCTAATTGGCTAAATTAATTCAAGCAAACATAAATTTCTGCTATTAGAATGACAACAATGGAAATTTTCTGCTATCAGAATGACAACAATATATATGATGTTCAATCACATCAACTTATTATTAAATCTACACATTAATAAATGTCCATATAGCAAAACATAAACAGAGAGATCGTTTTTTGAAGACTGCGTAGGATTCAACATTTTATACTTCAGAACAATGTGAAAAACTCATGTCTTTAGACAATTTAAAAGTTATATTTCATGTGGAATTGATAACCCACCTAAATGATTACAAATACAAAACTAGTTCAATATGTAAATAAAAAGTGTACTGTGTTTTGTTAAAAAAAATTTTCATTAATTTTGGTAAAAATTATTGCACACTTAATTAAACTTTTCTGTTAATTTTTAACGTAAATTTTTTTTTTTTAATTCTTAATTTATATGTATACTATGGAACAATTAGTTGATAGAATGTTACCCATGTACTTATTCAATTCTACTTAATTTATTTATTAAAGCTGGGGGGCTAAAGCGGTGTTTATTTCTATATACAAATTTTGGGGTGAAGTAGATCCCCCCTTAAAATGTTTGAAAATAAATCAGATTTAACCATCTCAAAAAAAAAAAATTTTTAAATGGGGGGGGGGGGGGTGGCAAAGTAATGACAATCTTAACGGGATTCTACTTAAACCCACTAACATATTGGTTCTTTGAAAAGTTTGTATTATATTTTATGCTAGGTGGAATCAACTACCTGAATTCTATTCTATACTTTTTTTCTTTGCATTCATATAATAGCTATTTCATCATTGTTCATAGTTTTCAAATCTAACTACTGCGTCATCCCAAAACTAGTTTTTTAGGCCTAGTTGGAAAATAGGCCTGGAATAATTTTTTCTTACGTTTCCCATCCCTTATCCCTGGGTAACGATTGTAGAGTTCCTACGCTTCTTTTATCGTACTCTATGGTTATAGGAACCACCATGAAAAGTTTGAAATCAATAGGATAATTCTAACATGTCTAAATACGAACAGACAGACCGACCCTAATTTCAGAAAGCTTCACTTTTACTAAGAAAGATATAAAGATATGTGTATGTATGTGTATAATCAATGTGAATATCTAAGCGAAACTGATCTATAGAAAGAAAACTTGATCGTCCGCCAAATACACATTTACCATTATCCAATGGGTCCTACCACATTATCATACATTACAAAATGCTGTAAGATATATTTTATAAGACTTTTTTCTATAAAATTTCTATAGATTCTCAGATATACTAATACATTTTACCAGTTTTTATAGTCTCTTTTAAACACTATCGCAGTGTTTTGTTAAAAAAATGCCTCTTATTAAATGGTACACTCCCCCAAAATAGTTATAAACCTTCGCTTGACCTATAAGAAGCTTTGCGAGGGAACCATATCGTTTTAGCAGTTAGCGATACCCTTCGCTACAGACAAAAAATATTACCTCTTAATTATGTAATAGGGTAGGCATATTTTAAAGGTTTTATAACAACTAATAATCAACCCTGTTATTATAATAGCTAATTCATTAATGATTTAAACAAATTAAACTTGATCTGTAATTATAAATCATATCAGCTTTAATATATTTCAGTATATATTTTTTAAAAATATAAAAATGATGGATATAGTGTTGTTACTCCCTGTTTAGCACGTAACTCATTGTCCATATACCTTTTATACATACTCCTTCAAGGCAGGGATAAATGGGATAAGACAATGGCCGATAAATTGATATATCCACAAAAGATGATATAAAAAAATCACCCCTTCTGTGGATTACAATTAGAGGTTGAAACGCTTGGGCACTTTATATAAAACTTTGGGGACTAGTGTAATAAATAGCTAAATGTCCCCTCCCTGTCTCCAAGGCGGGTGTTCATACCTTCCAGCTATATACAAAAAAGCGTTGCTATAGCATAAATTTAAATCCTATAATATAAAGTAGTAAGGTTTTTTGTTTGAAGATAAAAATCTCGGAAACTGCTGGTCTAAATTGAATGTTCTTTGGGAAATGTACAATATTATAAGCGAGGCATATATGTTTGAAAATCCTAAGAATGCAAGTATGTATTTAAACAGTACCCTTTTTCAAGCAGTTTTGCAACAAATTTACTTACAATTTTGTTTAGACTTATTTATACTCTGATTATTCAGATCTGACACTTTACAATTGTAAATGTCTGTTTTTCCGTCTTTCTGATTTTAGAGCTTCACTTTTAAATATGTTGTCATCCTTGTTTTTGCTATGTTTTAGCTGTTTTGATTCCTAATTTTGGTGGTTTTAACTGTAAACACTTTGGTGTGATTTTACAGTCACCAAAAAATCTAAATGACCAGGCAACAAAACATCAGAAATTGTTAAAACAAATAATTAAATAAATGTAAAACTATAAACATTGAATTATTAAAATATTTTTATTTTTTTTCAGTTTAGCCAACAGTTAAATAATAGCAATGTATAAGTATAGATGTATAACCCAGACAACTACCTTTCAAAATGTGGTGGGGACCTTTTTTATCCGCTAGCAATTGCTTTCTGCTTTATTGTGTTTATATTTCCGACGCTATTGGCCAATACCAATTTGAAGGTCGGCACAGGGTCCTCAACCGTCACGGTAGAGTTACATATAGCTAATGCACCCTGTACTCTTTTACTTTGTTGGTCGTTTCACAATTTCAGAACAGCTTTATTGTGATTATTGAAATATTATAGGCTATATTAAGGGGGAGGGGTGGGGGGAAGGGGGGTACTTCAAACCTGGGACAAATGTCACCGAAAAGAAAAATTCCTCAGTTATAGAATAGCCGCGCTACTAATACTAATCAATGCATAAGACATAATTGAACAGAGTTCCAAAACACATAATATTCAGGGAACTAAAGGGATAAGACAATAGCCGAAAAATTGATGTACATCCCCTATGATGATTCACAAAATTACCCCTTACAATTAGTGGTTGAAACAGTTGGACACTGAACTAAATGACCCAACCAATCAAGATTCAATAGAAATATTATTAAACGTTATTGTAAGACTTTGGGGACTAGTGTAATAATCAGCCCAATGTCTCCTCCCTTCCTGTGTAATATTAGCTGTTAATATAATATAATATTGCTAGGGTGCCAAAATTCTTATATCCCCAATAATGAATATTACATTTACTACATAAGAGAAAGGAGCATTCTTATCATTTAGCGAAGCTACTCTTTCGTTGTAAATTTCTGGCATAAGAGTAAAACAATAGAAAGGGAAGCAGTTATATAACTGTATGACCTTTGCCCTGTGCCGACTTTTATATGGGTCTTTGAATATCAGCCAATAGCGTTGGTAACATTAACACAGTCAAGTCGGTACAAAAGATCAGAAAGCAATTTGACAGCAGACGAAAAAGGTCTTGCAACATAAGATCCAGGAAGCTGTCTGGATTATTCAGCTATATTTAAAAATAAATTTTTCTGGCGTGTGTCAGTAAGCTAAATTAAAGGGTGAAAACTTAAATTTTATATGTTGAAAATTGAAAATGATTAAGGAACAACTTTTTCAAGGACGTCTGCAAGAAATAACACGCTTTATCTGCTAAAAGACTGCCACAAGAAGACCCAATACCCCAAATTATAAGCCTTCAGCTTCAATAACAAAAAAGTTCTAGGCATTTCAAAATAGCATTTTATGTACAAAGGAATTTTTGAAAGATTTCCAATGCTCATAAAAGAAAAAACAATATTAAATTACGTTGCCTAGACATAAAATTATAACCTAATTATCTTTGTCAGAAACTTAGATTGCCGGAACTGATTACATTTTTACAATAAAAACACCACATTTCATAGTCAAAATCTATGAAAAAAATTCGATTTAAATTGCATTTTTAAACGAAAATCATAGCGGAAACAAAGGGGTAAACTAATACAAGATTAGCTGTGATTGGTTGTTAAGCTGATTCAGCCTTCTGATTTGCTACAGTACATTCGGTACAACGCAAGTAAAACTTAATTCTTTTTAATGATTTTGACTATAAAAATGGGTATTTATATTGTAAAAATATAATTAGTTACTGGAAACCTAAATTTATGACAAATATAAGCTTATAATTTTGTTTCTAGGCCACGTAGTTTAATTTTAAAGTTTTCAACATGAGCATTGCAATTCTTTCAAAATTTCCATTGTACATAAAATGTCATTTTAAAATGCCTAGAACTTTTTTGTTATAGAAGCTGAAGGCTTCAAATTTGGGGTATTTGGTCTACTTGTGGCAGTCTTTCAGCAGTTAAAGCGTGGTATTTCTTGCAGGCTTCCTTTCAGTGTGGTTTCAAAGCCGACAAATATCCGGTGGATTAGAACTGGTTCTCAGTCATACAAAAAAAATCATGTATAGCATCACAGATAATTTTCTACAAATATTAAAATAAAAATCATAAGATTAATGCCAGTTTTGTGAGCCCGGCTCTTCAGCATCTCGGGATTAACAAAACTGGTTTTATTCGTATAATTTCTTATTTCAATATCCCCGGAAAGCTGTCTATAATACGATGTGATAAATAACTATTCTATATCTTACTTTGTATATCTGTCAATTTTATGATGCTTTGATTCTTAGGTAAAATGATATCATAGTGAATTATTTATTAAAAGCGAAGCTTTTCTATAATTAGGGTCGGTCCGTCCGTACGTCACAGTTAGCTCTTTTCGTTAATTTAAACAGGTTAGAATTGTCCTATCGATTCTAAACTTTGCATGATGATTCCTGTAGTAGTTAGGTACAATATTGAAAGAGTAATGTCCTTTAACAGTATCATCTATTTATGCAGTTTTGCCACAAATTTACTTACAATATTGTTTGTACTGATGCATTAATATTCTACTAATTCAGTTCTGACAATATAAAAGAATTAATGTTCGTTTGTCCTAACGATTCAGAGCTTCGCTTTTATGGATGTTGTCATCCTTGTTTTAATTTTATTAAGCTTCGTAACTGATGATTTTATCATTCTTGTAAAACCAAGGAAGATTTTATCTAATAGTAAAACTGTCCATTCATAAAAAAAAATCAGTTAAAAAGTTCTGAATCAATGGTTGGCCCGTCTGTAAAGAATCGTCAACATAGGCATGTTAAACTCATCCTATCAATATCAAACTTTGCATGATGATTCCTGTAACAATAAGTTACATTTAAGAAAGCATCCACAATATATGCTACTTTGTTTTTATGTTCGTTTACTTGTCATTTTTTAATATTTTGTACTCAACTATTTTGGTTTTTAAGACATGCTTCATTTATTGTTGCTGTATTACACTTGAAATATTTTCATATGCCAAGGATGACATCATCCATAAAAGCGAAGCTCTGAAACGGTAGGACAAATGAACATTAACTCTTGTAGAGTGTCAGAACTGAATATGCAAAATATCAATGTAAGAGTTTTGACAAAATTGTTAAACAACTGTTTTTAACCTATTTTTAAAAGGCATATCAAAATTTTACTTTGACACCTGTAGAATCATACTGTAGAGATAAATGTATAAATAGGCCCTCAAATATCTTTTTTGGGGGGATTTAAAAGTTTTTTTTTTACTATAGATTGAGAAAGTTAACAGATGTTAAGTTTTTTATCTATAATACTAAGTAGAATGATCTATGTCCGTCCGTCTGTCTGTCTGTCTGTCCGTCTGTATGTCCGTCTATCTGTCCGTCTGTCTGTCCGTCCCTTAAGATCTCGGTAACCACTGAACCGATCGGATTCCACTCTTCAGGGAATATACCTATTGGTCCTGTGGTGGTTTTAGGCTATTTTCTTGGGGGATGGGACACCCGCAACCCCCTCAAAAACAAAAAAATCCACCCAATTTTTTTTTTGCTGAAGATTTCCTTCGCTAAAAAAAATTATATCACCTCTTGGGGCAAAGCCCCTAGAGGCTAGGGGCGAAGCCGCTAGTAATTAATAAAGAAAGAGAAAAATGCTTGTAGAACTAACAGACAGAATAAATGATTTATATTCTTAGGTTGCAAGAAAGACGAAGTAATTTACATAAATATAACATGACTGTTTTTGATAGTAGGTATTTATTTTAGCTCATTCTTCAATTGACTGAGTTCTAATTTTTTATTATTTTGTCACGGTATTGGACAAAAGCTATACTTGTTTTAAATGAATTCGAAAAAATAAAATGTTGAGAAGGATTTAATAGTTATTTCTCGTATCGTATTATAAACGGCTTTCCGCGGATATAGAATGTACAAATATAAGATTAAAACTAGTTTTTTCGTATGGATGAGAACCGGTTCCTATCCACCGGATTCGAATGAATACGAGAAAAAGTTTTACACCACAAAGAAGAATAGTAAAAGAGAATGTGAGTAAAAAATTTGTTTATAATTACTGTAATTTACTGTACATCAATTATAATAATAAATACACAAAATTGTTATTTATGTAGATTACAATTAATGGTTGAAATGTTTGGACTGTCAACTAAATTAACCAACCAATCATTATATAAGAAAAGTTCCTAAAGTTGCTACGTCAATGAATAGGAAAACGTTACATACAATTTTGGAAACTAGTGTAATCAACAGCCCATTGCCCCCTCCCTTTCTGTTCTATATATCTGAAACTAATCACAATCGACGTGAACCTAGTAATAGTGTCTAACTTTTTATCTCTGTGACGTAACAAAAATCCATCTCTTTTTTAGGGGTTTCCTTTCCCACCTCCCTTCTCATCCTTCGATTTTTGTTACGTCACAAAGATAAAAAGTTAGACACTATTACTAGGTTCGATATCCGGAAAAAATGAACTAAAGATTTATAACTTGAAAATCTAGGAATCAATCTAGCACCTCAACTAATAAGCAAATCTTAATGAAACTTTGTGGGGATATGTAAATTGCTATTTTTAACTTATTAAATTCCTAAAAATATCAGCCGTCTATCTCGAATATGAATAAAGAAAATCATGAAAACTTAAAATCTAGGAATCGAACTAGCACCCCCAACCAATGGGCAAATCTCAATAAACTTGATAAAAGTTTGCAGATTATCAAATTATTCAATCACGGAAAATTTCAGCCGTCCATCTTGAATAGGAGTTGAGAAAATTATGAAATCGAACCCAGTAAAAGTGTCTGACTATGACGTCAGAAAAAATTAATAATTAACCAATGAGAGACCGCTATATATTTTACCATTGGTCAATTACAGTGAATAATGGCTTCTCATTGGTTAATTGTTATTTTTTTCTGACGTCATAGTTCGACACTTTTACAAGGTTCATGAAATCTTTAAAAATGTAGGAATCGATCTAGCACCTCAATTTATTGACGAATCTTAATGAAACTTGGTGAAAGTATGAAGAATAGAAACATATTCAATCCCTAAAATTTCAAGTGTCTATCTTTTATATGCCCCCTTTCTGTCTCGGACACTAGTCCCTCAAAAAAAACAACATGTTACGTCTTTCTTTGAGTGACTTTCTTCGTCTTCTTATAGAATAGCTTCGCTACTAAAAATGCGTCATTCCTAAGTAACATGTAGAGTAACTTTGTGTCAAAAATGATAGTAATCATAATTTATAATTTACGGATTTTTCGTAATTATTTCAACATTAACTAGCGGCTACGCCTCTAGGCGCCCTTGAGGCAAGGGGGAAGTAGACAACCCCGCTTTCAATTGTAACTTTTTTTTAGGAGAGAGCATTTTTTTTATAGGGCCGATTTCAACCAATAATTGTAATACACAGAAGTGGTAATTTTGAGTGTCATCAATGGAGATGTACACTAATTTATTTGTCATTATCTTATCCCTTTTACCATGGTCTATAAATCCTATATTATTGCTATGATATAAGCACAAAGTTTTTATATGTTAATACCCGCGCCTATGACACAGCACGTAGCTAGCGCATCGTCTCGTCGTCAGGAAAAAGATAGGTTCGAACCACGGCTAGGGACGTAAAAAATGGTTCCTACTGCTGCCATACCAGGTACACGACATTAATTATGGGATTATGGGTAATGCCTTGACGCAACTCAATACCATGCACAGTCGTTGGTTTCCTGTTGGGTGTTACTTAACTTAACATCCTTGGATGTTGTATTGGATTCCATTGCACACGTATGATGCTCTGGAGTCTCTAGATGATCACTTAAACTCGTGGAAGAATCTCGCTAACATAATGTCAATTCTTGTTAAAACAAGGATGACAACATCCATAAAAGCGAAGCTCTAAAACGTTAGGACAAACATGGTATTAACACTTGTATAGTGTCAGAACTGAATAATCAGGCTATAAATGTATAAAAGTCGAACGAAACAAATTTGTAAGTAAATCTGATGAAAAACTGCTTAAATACAGGATATTGTTTAAGGACATACTTACATTTTTAGGACTTGATTATAGAGATGATTCGCATAAAACAATATACTTTGTTGTCCTAGGAATCAGTATTCCAAAAATAAGACCAATCATATAATTTTATCACATAAAAATTAGATGTTAAAAAGTTGAAAATTAACATGTTTAAAATAAACGTACGGACTTTCTGGTAACGATTATAAGGTTGCTTTGCTTTCTAACTCGTACCTAACTCCTAAAATAATCATCATGCAAAGTTTGAAATCGATAGGACAATTCTAACATGCCTAAATTAACGAAAAGAGCTATCCGTTACGTACGGAAGTACGAACGGACCGACCCTAATTAAAGAAAAGCTTCGCTTTAAAAAAAAACTTCAAGAAACTATCTTTTTCACAGCATCTAATTGAATTGCACAATATTGATAAATTTGCGCAAAATTTTGCAACAGTTATCAGAAACATTACTACAATACACAATCGGTTCAATAGTAACTACTATAGAGTTGTATTATTGGAAATTGTAAAACAGACTAAACTGATAGAAACCTAGATTTATCGACAAGGGCGTACCAAGACTTTGTTCCAAGAGTGGAATTTTTCAGTGAGAGGTTGGGTTGTTTATTACACTAGTTTCCAAAGTTTTATAATAACTTTTGTTTATTCGTTGGCTTCACAACTTTGGGGACTCTAGTGAATTTTGAATGATTCTTTAAGTTGAGTGTTAAAACGTTTCAACCACTAATTCTAATCTACAGAAAAGGAGTAATTCTGTATATCATCAATTTATGGGCCATTGTCTTATCCCTTTACATCCCTAATAATTTATATTATGAAGGCTGCTCTACAAATCAACCTATTGTGCCATTCCATACCTCAACTTTCATATTTATGTTTTGTTTCAGTTACTTTGATATGCCTTTAAAGGGGGGGGGGGAAGGAAAGTTAGGTAGGTTACATTAGTCTGAAAATTATTATTGTACCTTTTGAATCAAGATTTCTCTTTCGCTGGTCTAAAACTTTAGGTTCATATTTAAATCTTAGATTAAATCAAACTCAGGGAAAAGGGAAAATTTTCCCACAACCCCCTTTTTCTTTTCTTCCCCTTCTTTCCCACCCCTCTTAAATTACATGACAAAAACAAAATATACCACCAGATACATAATAAGGTTTTGTGATTTTTTATAGTATTGTTGGCTAGAACCCCTGGTTCAAACTAACAGTGTCCAAATATCCAAACTATTCAACCAATACTTTTAATCAGCAGATAAAATTACTTTATAAGTTTGTTCATAATTATTGGCGATATCTTGTACATTAATTGATTTCCCATTGTCTATAAAATTCTTCCACTATTTTTTTCATATGCTTTTTAAATGTTATTAGTGGCTTCCCCCTTGCCTCTAGGGGCATTGCCCCAAGAGCTTTGATATTCTGTTTTATAAAGCTACCCCCTATATACTCGATCATTTTTCCTTAAATCATGAAACCGACAAAACATTATTATATTCTTATGAAAAGGGAAAATTTACAGCATTATGAAAATATTCAGGGATATAAAGGGATAAGACAATGACTGATAAATTGATGTACATCCCCAATGGTGATACATAAAAGTATCACTTCTGTAGATTACAATTAATGGTTGAAACGTTTGGACATTTAATAATTCAACAAATTAGAATTCACTAAAAGTCTCCAAATTCGTTAACCTAATGATTAAGAAAACGCTATTATAAAATTTTGGGGACTATTTTAATAATCAGCCAATTTTAACCTCTTTCTCTGTAAAAATATTATATATTTGCAGGGTTATTCCGATCAATCAATGCACAATGGGGCAAAGACGGGATTACTCTTTCAGAGACGTGCAGGAGGGATTTTAAAAACTCCCCTGTCAAAATTAAAGAGGATGAATACAAACATCTATACTAGGGCGGGGGACAATGAGGGAATATGCAACAGATAAAATTAATTTTTAAAAAAATTCTGACTGAAAAAGAATTTTAAAAAATGAGTTTTAGAATGCGACCACTTAAAAATGTATTTCATTACTTATTAATATGCAAAGACGACATTTCAAATTTGTTTTGAATCAGATCTATGTCTTCATGGTGCTCCCAGAAAAGGTCTTGAGGAGTAGACTCAGGAACTTTTGTCAGTTTCAAAATATCTCATTCCTAGCCATAGAAATTTCAAATAAATAATTTCGTCCAGATAAGAAGGGTTCAAGTTTTTTATATTAATTTTTCTGTCCACAAAAAGTAATCTAATAATAAATATATTTTTGAATAAATTCAACTGTCCATTTTTCGTTACGTAGGGGGAAGGGGGAAATTTTACAACCTCAAAGGTTTTTAATGACTTTCAGGTAAAACGCCAAATTAATATGTATTTTGAAAAATAATCACCAAGTGGGTAATTTTTAAATACTTGTATACGAAATCTATAATCTTGATTCAAAATAAGTTGTCCTTTAGTTTATAAAAAAAATCTTTTTTGTGTTTAGTTGTGTTATTAAATTGTTACAGTGAACATTTTTTTTAAATGACATGAATCATGTCTCACCACTGCACCGACCACCGTCAATGAGTCAACTTGCGATTGAGCATATGTGTCATGAACTTGACCGCTCAAATCATAGGTATACTTAAATATTTTATTGCAACTGTTTGTTTAATTTTTAATTTTGACATTTAATTTCTTTTGCTTTTATGGATGTTGTCATCCTTATGATGTGCTTTTTCTAAAAAACTTTTTCCTCTAAACAGACGGACAGAAATTTTGAAATATAGAGTAGCTTCGATATTAAAACTCAAATAAACAAAACTTTTAGGTTTGTTTGTCCTATCGTTTCAGAACTTTGCTTATGGATATTGTCATCCTTATTTCTTATGCCTTACCCCTAAAACTTTACCTAACCTAACCTAAACATTTAAAGTGCCACTAGAGGCCTTCAGGGGCGTAGCCGCTAGTTGAAAATAAGGGAGGAGTAGGGGAGTCTACTCATTTAACATTTCTTAATCTCAAGTTATTTCAGAATGGTGGGGGGGGCATATACGTCCAGGGGGGGGGGTAAAGGGGTGATTACCCCCCCCCCCAAACGAATTTGGGGGTGCCTTAGGTAAATACCCCCTCCCCCCCAAAAAAAAAAAATAAAAAATCTGTAATAAAAAAAATTTTTGCGAGCTTCGCGCGCATTTTTAATACTTTATATTTTAAGTACCCCCCCCCCCCAAAAAAAAAAAATTTACCCCTGGGGTAAATTTTGGGGGGGTGAACAAAATTTACCCCTGCAAACAGATTAGGGGGGGTAACTTTTTGCAAATTTTACCCCGGGGTAAAAATTATGGGGGGGAGGAGTAAAAGAAATTTGCGGCGCGCTTCGCGGGCCATTTTACCCCCCCCCCCCCCCAAAAAAAAAAAAAAATCTATCTATCTATCATACTTGAAAAGTTTCACTGAAAAGTACAAAGAATTCGGAGCAGCATTTTCTGAGATAATAGCAGCAAGTAGCTTGAGAGTAAATAAATTTTTCCTTTGTGTGTAAATTTGACATCCGTCAAAGCATTACTGGCAAACCGAGGGACCAAGTAAATTATATACTAGTTGCTCATCTTGGTATCAATCTTGAATGGCAGCCGAGATAATTACTAATTGATTTAATTAATTCCCATACTGTTTCCTAGGGACGGGAATTCAAATTTACGAACAGGCCTAATTTCTAACGTCATAAGTTGGATATACGGTTGCTCAGATAGCACCGTGACAGTGTGTAATATGTGTATGTGTGTGTGTGTGTGTGTGTTTATGTGTGAGTTAGTACGCGCGTCTATAGTTTTGTACAATCCTTTTCTTTTGTAATAGTACTTAAGTAGTAAAAACTTTGATTTTTAATAAAGATCCACTGATAAAATGCTTTTGATTTATATCACTATGAAGTTTATCATATGTGCATGGAAATTGAGTCTTTTTATTATTATTGAGTTTCAAACTTTACCTTTTTTACAAATATATAAGGCAAACAAAACAGTTTTTGAGATAACTTATCCGTATGTCTGACATCGTTGGCCAAGGACAAAGGGGTAAAGAGACAAATGTGAATCTTCCCCCCCCCCCCCCCATTATAATACACAATATACACAAATTACCTGTGTTGGGTCAAAAAAAACATTCTTGTTGCGGGAACCACTATGTACTGTACAAAAACCTTTTTCACCAAGCTTAATTTAGATTAACTGAAAATTGATTGCCCATTACTTTCCAAATTTCCAAAGTTGTACAGCAGATACGTTATACATTCAAAATTTTACAGTTAGAGACATAATTTTTTTTCTGGTAGTTCATGTGTATTTTTAGAAAAAAATTACTTTTTCTAGTCATAGTGGTCAGACCGCTCCTTAGCCGCTTTTTAGCGGCCAGCCGGTAAATATTAAAACAGCTGTAGAGCGGGAAATTTTGCAGCTAGGATGACCAAATTTTAGGACAAACTTTTATTTTTCATAACAAAAATTTTTTTCTGATCATCGCCGAAAAACGGCAAATAACAGAAACCGCCATTTTCGGTGGTTACGGCGGTAAAACAGCGGTTGGCAGAGCCAATTAATATTTTTATATGTTTATTGTTGCTCAAGGATTTACCAAAAAAATTTATAGGTCTCTAGTTGTAATAGAAGCCATGATATTCATGATATATGTCTGTAGTAAAAGCCGGACAAAAATTGGTTTAGGTTTCTACCTTATACACAAAAGTCATAATGTAGAAATTAAGATTTATTTAGAATTTTTTTTAAAATTTGGTGCCCCTTTGACTGGACCCCACGACCAACACAGACCAGATATCTTTATAAGATCAACTTTTGCCGACGTATAATTACTAAACTTAAAAAGTCATGAAGTCACAACTCTCTATCTTACCTACAAAAAAAATGACATTGAAAAAAACTAGAGGGGGGAGGGTCAATATGACCCCCCCCCCCCCAATCTGTAAGGGTTAAAAAAGGTGTCAAATTAAAGATCTTACTATTTTTGTTCATAATGGCAATTTTCTTCTTTTTTGTTGTGTTTTAGTACCTTAAACTTGAATTACTTCAAAATTTTATCCCTACCTTGGGAAGGGGGAAGGAAGGAAATATTTACCCCCCCCCCCATACAATTTAAGTGGGGTAAATACCCCCACTACCACCAAAAAAAAAAAAAAAAAAAAAAAAAAATTTTGCGCGCTTCAAATTTATTTTTAATACTAAATATTTAATATTATTTCATTATTAGGTAGGTATCTTTTTACATTAACCCCCAAAAAATTTTACCCCAGGGTAAATTATGGAGGGGATAAAAAAAATTTACCCCTGCCAACAGATTTCAGGGGGTGTAATTACCCCCCTTCCAAAGCAAATTTTACCCCTGGGGTAAAAAAATTTGCCATTTTACACACCCCTTAAAAAACTTTTACTTCCCCCCAAATAAAAAAGCTTGAACGCCCCTGATTGCATATCTAAGTTCTATGGAAAATTTTACATCTACTACTTACTAAAATCACCTATTTAGCTATTTTAAATAAAAATAAAAAAAGTTAAGACACCTTCTTTAAATTGTTTTTTGGAAGTTTAAAACTTTTGCCGACGTTTAATTACTAAACTTAAAAAGTCATGAAGTCACAACTCTCTATCTTACCTACAAAAAAAATGACATTGAAAAAAACTAGAGGGGGGAGGGTCAATATGACCCCCCCCCCCCAATCTGTAAGGGTTAAAAAAGGTGTCAAATTAAAGATCTTACTATTTTTGTTCATAATGGCAATTTTCTTCTTTTTTGTTGTGTTTTAGTACCTTAAACTTAAATTACTTCAAAAATTTATCCCTACCTTGGGAAGGGGGAAGGAAGGAAATATTTATCCCCCCCCCATACAATTTAAGTGGGGTAAATACCCCCACTACCACCAAAAAAAAAAAAAAAAATAAAAATTTTGCGCGCTTCAAATTTATTTTTAATACTAAATATTTAATATTATTTCATTATTAGGTAGGTATCTTTTTACATTACCCCCCCAAAAAATTTTACCCCAGGGTAAATTATGGAGGTGGAGGGGATAAAAAAAATTTACCCCTGCCAACAGATTTCAGGGGGTGTAATTTAGCATTTAGGGGCTTTGCCCCAAGTGGTTTAATCAAACCGATTTTTCGTATTTTAGATTTAAAAGAAAAATAAAGAAAATTAAAAAAATTTGGGGGGTGGAATTTTTTTTTGGAGGGGGGTAGGTAGTCGACCCCACTATTTTAATTTTAGATTTAAAAGATTTTTTTTGGGGGAGGGGGGATTATTGGGGTGTCCCACCCCCCAAGAAAATAGTATAAACCTTCCCGGGACCTATGAGAGAAACTACCCTGTAAAGGAGAACCTGATCGGTTCAGCGGTTAGCGATATCCTTCGCTACAAACATACAGACAGACAAACAAACAGACAGACAGACAAACTAACAGACAGACATCGTTCTACTTTGTATTTCAAATAATAATTTCAAATAATACAACGCAATAAGAATATTTTTCTAGTTCCAAATACAAAACGCTAGGTTGTATAGGTTGTATTTGTTGTGTAGAGCTAGGTTGTGCACGTGCACGTGCAGAGCTAAGATAATCTACAGTAAAGTTAGGAAAATAACTTGTTTTATTTTTAGGTTAATCATCTTTTTGGTCGTGTCCGGGGTTCAGTTGTTTAATGAGTTTTTGCAGCAGTTTTTGCTATGTTAGCTGAACCTTGGTATGTATGCTAGTAACGTAGATAGGGTGTTCTATCTATTCCCTTTACTTACATGGAAATTATTTTATAAGATTTATAATGAAGATTGTTGCTTTTCTTGTTTAATAATCTTATATAAATTTGATACAAGGGTGACAACATCCATAAAAGCGAAGCACTGAAACGGTAGGACAAACGGACATTAACACTTGTATAGTGTCAGAACTGATTAATCAGAATATGAAGAGTCGAAGCAAAATTATAATTAAATTTGTTAAAAAACAGTTGTACTTTGTTGTCCTAGAAATCAGTATTAAAAAAATCAGACCAATCGGATAATTTTATCTGATACAAATTTTGTTGTTAAAAACGTTGAAAATCAACATGTTTAAAATGGACGTACGGACATTCTAGTAACGATTATAGAGTTGCTACGCTTTCTAAATCGTACTTAACTACTACAGGAATCACCATGCAAAGTTTGAAATCGATGGGACAATTCTAACATGCCTAAATTAACGAAAAAAGCTATTCGTTACAGATGGACGGACGGACGGACCGACCCTAATTATAGAGAAGCTTCGCTTTTAAAACTGTTGTAGTCTAAGTAGTAGTTTAAAATAATTGAATAAATTAAATGTTTAATGCTAATAAAACAAGTTAGTATTTTTTATGTTTTAATATTATTATTGAAATAATATGGAAACTGTTATTTTGTTTTTGCAAAAATAAAAGTAAATTTAAAATAAATTAAAGATTGTTTTTGTATCCTTGATTTTGAATATTAAAATGTACAAATATGTTTTGCGGACGTTATTGAACGCTGGAAATTTTTGAAAGTTGGCTAAAAAAATTTGGTATTTCATTTTTTTTTTTGCGAGTTGGTTATCGTAGGCTAGCCAGGCTAAACCAGGCGGTTTTAACAATTTCTCAGCAATGGGCAGTTTTTTGCTCTTCTGCATATTTCAACTAAAACATATAAGGCCAACGATATGATATCTCAAAAAAATCTTTTGTCAAAGCCTACTCTACAACTAGTGCCAGTCAGTTGTCTTAAATCATGCATTTTACATGTAAAAAAAAAGAAATCGCCGGAGCTACATGTACATAGTCTCGTATAAAAGCTATCACATCACACACTATTGAAACAACATACATAAGGACATTTCACCAAGGAAATTTCTTAAAACCATCACAGGACCAGTAGGTATATTCCCTGAAGAGCAGAGCCCAATCGGTTCAGTGGTAACTGAGATCTTTAGACATACAGACAGACGGACATACAGACATCATTCTACTTTGTATTATAGATACTAGGTGCTCTGTATTCGAAATGGTAGGATGTGACTAAAAATAGCTTAAAACCATCCCAGTACGTATGTAAAAATTTCTTAAAATGGATAATTAGCTATGCAAATCTTTAGCTACAGACAAATAAAACCTACTACTTTATATAAACAAGGATGACAACATCCATAAAAGCGAAGCTCTGTAGCATTAACACTAGAAGAGTGTCAGAACTGAATAATCAGAATGTAAATGTGAAAAAAGACGACACAAAATTCTTGGCAAATTTGTTGGAAAATTGTTTAAATACAGGATAAAGTTTAAGGACATCATTACATTTTTTGACTTGATGCTTTGCTTATAACATTGTACATTGTTGTCCTAGGAATCAGTATTAAAAAAATCATATCAATCGAATTATTACATCACATAAAATGTGGTTAAAAATGATAAAATCAACACGTTCAAAATGGACATACGGACGTTCTATTAATGATTGTAGAGTTGCTACGCTTTCTAAATCGTACCTTCAACTACAAAAGGAATGTCAATACAAGGTTTGAAATCGATAGGACAATTCTAATATGACTAAATTAACGAAAAAAACTTTTCTTTCCGGACGGAATTGGCCACAACCTAATTATGGAAAAGTTTCGCTAGAAAAGGGGTTTGGGCAACCATATGATAATAACCATTAACAGGTACACTGATAGACTGGGGGCAAAAGAGTGGTGGGGAGGGGAGGGGGGGGGTGAGTGGTTAAAGGATGAGAAAATTTTTTCATAGAAAACGGAGTGGTCCTCAGCAGGGAGGGAGGGGACAATGGGATGTTTATTATACTAGTACCCAAAGTTTATCAATAACGTTTTCTTATTCGTTGGCTTAACAACTTTGGGTACTTTTATTGAATTTTGATTAGTCGGTTTACTAGGTTGAGTGTCCAAACGTTTCAACCAATAACTATGACATACAGAAGGGGTAATTTTGTGAATCATCATTGGGGACGATTCGGGATCTATCAGCCATTGTCTTATCCCTTTAGATCCCTGGGTTCTCAGGCGACATGACAGGCAGAAAAATAAGCGTTATAAGGTACAGAAGTTATAAGATGCACAGGCTACGCACTATGGGAAAAAATGTCAAAATATTGAGTTTTCAACCTAAACAATATAGTCCCTTTTGTGGCGATATTTCGTATTTTCACAGTAGCTTTTTAGAGGTTATTTTAGGTTAGGTCAGGTTATGTTAGATTAGGAAATTGGCCCCGCAGGGGCTAGAAATAGGAAAAAAGCTACTTTAAAAAATATGACGAATCGCCCCTTAAAGGGCGTTGCCACAAAAGGGACTATAAGTATACCCATATATTTTATGAAAATAGGGATAGTTGCATGAAGTGAATTTTAAACAAAAATGATTTCAAGCATAAGTTACAATTAACCAACAAACATATATACTTACAATATTTTTGTATTAGAATAAACTAGCGACTACGCCCAATAGAAGCCTCTAGAGGCACGTAAAGTGGGAGGGGAAAAAGTAGACTGACTCCCTTTTCAGTTTGAATTTAAAAAGAAAAATATATTTTTTGTGTAGATCTTTTTTTATTATTATTTTTTAAAAGCATACATTTATTGAGGGTTCCATTGGAATTCAGTCCACACGGTATTCAACCCAATATATATAAAACTCAGTTTTAAAAACAAATAATTTTTTTTCAAATTTGAGAAACAAATTTTTTGAAAATAATTCTTTTTTCTCAAATTTTTTTTATAAAGCATATTTTATAAAAAAAAAATTCTACAATAAAAAATTTTTTCAAAACTTAAAAAAAAAAATTTTCTAAAAATTTAGTTCTCAAATTTAAAAAAAAATATTTTTTTTTCAAACTGGTAATTTTACATATATAATGGGTTGAATCCCATGTGGACTGAATTCCGTGGGTTGAGTCCCGTATGGACTGAATTCTGTGGGTTGAGTCCCATATGGACTGAATTCCGTGGGTTGAGTCCCGTATGGACTGAATTCCATGGGTTGAATCCCGTGTGGGCTGAATACCGTTGGGTTGAATCCCGCTGGGCTGAATTCCGTGGGTTGAATCCCGTGTGGGCTGAATTCCAATGGAACCATTTATTGAGATATCCTCCCCTAAAATAGTTTTTAAAAACATTCTCTGGACCTGTAAGTAGTTTCACGTTCAGCAGTTAGCGAGATCCTTCGCTACAAACAAAATAGGCTTACTACTTGATATTATAGGATAACAAACAATTAGACATCACTAAATTAGTCGACATGCTGTTTTTTGTGAAAACAAGCTTTATAAATTGCATATTTTACAAAAATACAATTTTTAAGTCTTGATATTTTTAAAAACTACCTGGTAGAAAATTGAAATTCTTTTAAATATATGCCCTATAGATGTAGTTTAAACCCTTGCAGAGCAGAAGAAAAAATGTGGTTCACTAAATTCAAGTGTAAATGCATTTCGTGCAACTTTAAAATCATTCTAAAAGTGTTGTAAAAGTGTGTAAATCAAAAAGTAGTATAATCACAGTGTATCAAAGAAGCATTTCAAACACATTAAAAACTGTAAAAAAATATATCCCACTGTAAGGGTTTTAAAGCCAACGATCTACCAGTCCACAAATCTGACCTAAGATCCGGCCTAAGGACATTGTGTGTTAGATATTAGACAAACCCAAGAAACCAAATTTTTTGCTGCTTGTTTAGATTAAGATTTGTTCGTCCCCCCCCCCCCTTATCCATTCCGTCCAACCGCTATACAACAAATATACATACGATCATTGTTCCGAAGAACTCGGTATTATATCATATACTAGCGGCTTCGCCCCTAGCCTCTAGGGGCTTCGCCCTATATAGTTTTGGGAAGTCAAACCTCCTTAATAGAAATATTTAAAAAATTTGTTCAATTACTCTGTGGTAAAATTAAACCCAGGTTGTGCGCTTTATGCACAAAAATTTTAATTTGTACAAATTAAACCCAGGTTGTTTGCTGTATACACAAAAATTTCAATTCATAAAAATTAGACCTAGGTTGTTTGCATACACAAAAATCAAAATTAAAAAAAAAAAATATATCATATATGTTCATACAGTGAACTTCAAATACTTTGTTTGTGATTTTTATTGGCTCTCGCCAAATTCTGGTATAAGCCCTTTTATAATACAGTGTGTTTTTTAATGAGAACTGTTTTGAAAGCAATTTTACCCCAGTTATAGTTATCAGAATTTAATTGCTTATTTCCTTCATTTTTAAAGACAATAAATAGAACAACAACAAAAATATTTCAGTTTTTTATTTAAAAAGTACAGTAAAATCTAAAATTCAAGACTTTGGTGTCAACATCTAAAAATGGTTTTAGCGCATTTTTCTTATGCTGAAATCTTCTACCTTTTGCAAGAAAACAAGGCTGACAACATCCATAAAAGCGAAGCACTGAAACGATAGGACAAACGGACACTAACACTTGTATAGCGTCAGAACTGGATATTCAGAATATAAATGTATAAATGTCGAAGCAAAATTGTTAGTAAAATTGTTGAAAAACTGCTTGATACAGAGTAATGTTTATGGACATTTTTAAGGACTTGATTATAGAGTTGCTTCGCTTATAATATTGTACTTTGTTGTCCCAGGAATCAGTATACCAAAAATCAGATCAATCGGATTATTAGATCACATAAAAATTTGTTGTTAAAAAAGTAAAAAAAATCAACATGTTTAAAATGGACTTACGGACATTGTGGTAATGATTATAGAGTTGCTACGCTTTCTAAATCGTACCTAACTACTACAGGAACTACCATGCAAAGTTTGAAATCAATAGGACAATTCTAACATGCCTAAATTAGCGAAAAAAGCTATCCGTTACGGACGGACGTACAGACGGACCGACCCTAATTATAGAAAAGAAAAAAATGTTCTCATTAAAAAAAAACACTTTATGAATAAGATACAAGGATCATCCATAAAAGCGAAGCTCTCTAGGACAAACAAACATTAACACTTGTAGAGTGTCAGAACTGAATAATCAGAATATAAATGTATAAAAGTGGAAACAAAATTGTAAGTAAATCTGTTGAAAAACTGCTTAAATACAGGAAAATGTTTAAGGACATACTTACATTTTTTGGGCTTAATTATAGAGTTTTCAGTTTTTCAAAATGGACGTATGCACATTCTGGTAACAATTAGAAGTTCTCTTTTTGTTGGCTTAACAACTTTTGGGACTGAAAAAAACTGAATTGGTTGGTTCATTTAGTTTCAACCAATAATTATAATCTACAGAAATAGTTTTTGTTGGCACTATTTTTTTATTTACATCAATTTATCGGCCATTGTATTATCCCTTTAGATCCCTGACATTGGTAATGAAAAATATATTCAAATATTTTCCCAGAAATATTAACAGATTTTGTCAATCCTTCTTGATTATAATTTTATACCTGATTGTTGTCTTTAAAATATTGGGGACCTTTTATTAAATCTTAATTTGGGTATATAACTAGCCCAAACATTTCCAAACATTTCCATCAATAGTATTAATAAACGCGAGGGGTAATTTTAAATATCGTAAAACTAGCAATGTCAAAACTTATCCATCAATAGTTTTAATAAACGCGAGGGGTAATTTTGAATCCTTATGATAAAGTTACAGGATGTCTGTTTGTCTGTCTGTGTGTTTGTATGTTTGTACCGAAGGATCTCGCTCACCGCTGAATACAGGGGCGTCTAAGCTTTTTTATTTTAGGGGGGGGTACAATTTTAATTTTTTTTTTGGGGGGGGGGAGGGTAAAATGGACGGCAAATTTTTTTCTCCCCCCAAAATTTTACCCCGGGGGTAAAATTTCCTTATGGGGGGAATTACGCCCCCTGAAATCTGTTGGCAGGGGTAAATTCCCCTCCCCCCAAAAAAAATTACCCCCAGGGTAAATTTTTTTGGGGGGGGGTAATTTAAATACTATTACATCTTTAATATAAAATTTTTGTTGGAGATTATATATTTTTTGTGGGGTAAAAATTGTTTTAGGGGGGTAAATAACCCCTCCTTAGGTAGGGGTAAATTTTAAATGGAGGGGGGGGGGTAATCCCCACTTTACCTCCCCCTTGGACGTTCTTGGCTGAACCGATCAGGTTCTCCTTTACAGGATAGCTTCTTATAGGTCCTGGGAAGGTTTATAACTATTTTAGAGGAGGGTACCACCATCTCACCAAGAGAAATCTAAAAAAAATCAAATTTTTTATGCAGAGACTTAATGCAACATAGATAGGTAACGTATTATATTTAAAAGAAACCTAACATTTAAAGTGCCACTAGAGGCCTATAGCTTTTATATAATTAGAGCCAGTCCGACTGTCCATTTTATTGGGATGACCATCCATAATTTGTAAGCTTCGCTACATATTGATGTAGTCATCCTTGTTTATATATATTTTGTTATGAGTATTTTTGTTTTTCAGAATTATAAATAATAACATATGTTAAAAAATGAAGAAATTTTCATGTATTTTTTTATTACTCTATGTAGCTGTGACAGGTTTAGCTAGCCCGATTAATATACGTTTAGCTAGCCCCCTTAATGTACGTTTAGCTAGCCCCCTTGATGTATTGACAGATAAACAGGTAGTGTTGTAACTTCATAATTATACATTTATTTGCCATACAGTTTTTGTTTAAATTGAGTTTAATCATAGATTTTTTGCATTTATTTGAGTACAATATTGTTTAACGAACCAAATATGTACTAAAATAATAGGTAATTATCAATGGACTCATTATCACACCAGTCCCCAAACTTTTATAATAACGTTTTTTTATTATGTTGGCTTAACAACTTCAAGGACCTTAATTAATTTTGATTGGTTAGTTCATCAAGTTAAGTGTTCAAGCCTATCAACTATAACTTTTTTAATCTACAGAAAGGGTAATTTGTGTATCATCATTGAGGACTACAAATTACAATGCTATATGCCAGGTATCTCCATAATCAAGTCCTACAAATGTAAGTATGTCCTTGAAGGTTATCCTGTATTTAAGCAGTTTTTCAACAAATTTATTTGCAATTTTGTTTAGACTTTGATACATTTGTATTCTGGTTATGAACAACTACAACAACTACTACAACAACAACTAGAACCACTCCTTCAACAACTACTCCAACTTCAAGTAAGGTCATTTCAAAATCGAATTTTTAAAAAGGACTAAATAGACGCAGAAATATGTAAGAGGACATTGGGCTGTATATTACATTAGTCCCAAACTTAAAACACATTTTTATCCTAATGGTTTTACCAAAAATTGTAATCTACAGAAGGGAAAATTTTGTGTATCTTAATTGGGGATGTACATTATTTTATTGGCCATAGTCTTATCCCTTAAGATCCATGAAATAGACGTCAAAGCGTAAAAGGCCAAATAATCTAAAAAACTTTACAGAAAACGCGACAAAAAATACCCCTTTTGGCTTATTATTATTTTTTTTAGCAAAGACCAGCTGAATTACTTGTAAAACTAACACAACCTGATCTACACACTCAACCTCATCAATTATCACAGCCATTTAAACAAGTAGGTTGCATGAAAACGATGTCACAAAAGATAATTTAGTACAATAATTACCTCTAGTGGTCTTGGTGGTACTTTGGGTTCTAGATCTCTCCGCATACATTGAAACATACTCTGAGTCTTAATTGCGGTGTAAAGCTTTTTCTTTAAAAATCTAACATAAACAAGGATGACAACATCCAAAAGTAGCGAAGCACAAAATCTATAAAAAAAAATAGACAAACAGACAAAGTAATTTATAGAGCTGATTAACTGTTATCATAACAAAGAAAAGAAATAAATAAATATGCAAAATTTAAAATCATGAAACTTTGAAAAATTAAGGTTTCTGAAAGTTTTAAAAAGAAAAGCAGCTAAAAGCAATCAGACTACCAAAGATAGGAACCGAGAAAATCTGTTGCAAAAAGTAAAAGCGGTTAATGAGCTGTTTAGAAGCAGTCTGGCAATTGATGATGAATACTTAATTGTGCTTCATATTGTTGGGAATGTTGACAAGATGTTTCAGCCTTCTATCTTTTACAGGAGCCGAGAAAATCAGTTTTAAAAAATAAAAACGGCTCTAAACTGCTTAAAAGCAGTCCGACCGCTATTGATGTTTCATACGTAATTATGCTCCATATCAATAGGAATGTTGACCGCTATTGATGTTTTATACTTAATAATGCTTCATATCAATAAGATTGTTGACAAGAAGTTTCAGCCTTCTCTCTTTTACAGGTGCCGACCAAATTAGTTTTGAAAAATAAAAGCGGCCAAAAAGCTGCTTAAAAGCAGTCCGACCGCTAACGATGTTTTATACTTATTTATGCTCCTTATTGATGGGAATGTTGACAAAAAATTTCAGCCTTTTTGTAGGAGCTGAGAAAATCACGTTTCCCCAAAGACGTTTCAGACATACATACATACAGACGGATATTTCAAATTAAAGAGTAGCTTCGCTACTAAAAATTGAGTTATCAAATTCAACTCCCCCCTCCTCAAGTGCATATATTTTAATAGTTTTATAGAAATACAGAAAGATATATTAATAGCTAATCCTTATACTAAAGTAACAGGATGTTTGTGTGTCTGTACCGATCGGGTTCTCCTTAACAGGGTAGATTCTCATAGGTCCTATTTTGGGGGAGGGTATTTTTTTAATATTCAGGAGACTTCAACGTATAATAATAAAGAGGTATCATAAAATAAAGAATTATCATATAGAGACTTAAACAAACAAAAACATTTAAAGTGCCACTAGAGGCCTCTAGGGGCATAGCCGATAATAGATAGATATAATGACAGACAAAATTCTACCAGAATAAAGCATCATACGCACCTTTTGAAATATTTTTGCTCTAAAATGAGCCATTATTTTCACAGATATTGAAAAACACCTTTTCTAAGTTTAATTTTTTTTACAGAGAACAAGGATGTATAATTATTATTTCTATATTTCTTCTGGTTGTATCAGAAAATCGGAAAACACAGTTTTTTCTGAATCACCCTGTATTTTTTAGGAAATTTTTCCGAAACTTCCTTATCTACACCCTCAACCTCATCAAGTATCACATCCATTTACACAAGTAGGTTGCATGAAAACAATGTCACAAAAATAACAAAAACAAAAAACGCCTCTAGGGGCGTAGCCGATCATAGATAGATATAAAGACAGACAAAATTCTATCAGAATAAAGCATCATACGCACCTTTTGAAATAGTTTTGCTCTAAAATGAGCCATTATTTTCACAGATATTGAAAAACACCTTTTCTAAGTTTAATTTTTTTTTACAGAGAACAAGGATGTATAATTATTATTTCTATATTTCTTCTGGTTGTATCTGAAATCGGAAAACATAATTTTTTTTCTGAATCACCCTGTATTTTTAGGAAATTTTTCCGAATCTTCTTTGTTCTCTGTTTGGTCTAGGTATTATTTTAATTAGGAATCTAAAGGAATAAGACAATGGCTTATAATTTGATGTACAAACCCAATGATTATACACAAAATTGCCCCTTCTGAAGATAACAGTTAGTAGTTGAACCTAATGAAACAACCAATCAAAATTCTATAAAAGTACTCAAAGTAGTTAAGCGAATTAGAAAACATTATTATAAAACTTTGGGGACCGGTGTAAAAATTAGCCCAATGTTTACTCCCTCCCCCCTTTTAATAGACAACAGCGCAGCTAATCTAAAACTAGATAATATCCGTCGTCCGTAATAAATGGTTTCCAAATAATCATAAAATCAACTATATATTAAATTTAATCTATAATACAAAGTAGAACGATGTCTGTCTGTCTGTTTGTTTGTACTGAAGGATCTCGCTAACCGCTGAAGAGATCGGTTTCTCCTTTACAGGGTAGCTTCTCATAGGTCCCGGGTAGGTTTATAACTATTTTCTTGGGGGGTTTGACACCCCCAACCCCCTCCAAAAAATGAAAAATACCCGCCCCCTCTTTTGGAGGGTAGCTTCTAACAGGTTCGGGATAGGTGTTGGGGGGTGGGAACCATGGGGGAGGGTACCACCACCCTCCCAAGAGAAAACACAAAAGAATCGAAAATTTTAAAAATATTCTTGCTTTTTTTAGAGACGTGAGGAAAATGTCGACCATCTACTTTTAATTTTAATATAAAACAAGGACGACAACATTCATAAAAGCGAAGCACTGAAACGTTAAGACAAACGGACATTAACACTTGTATAGTGTCAGAACTGAATAATTTGTTGAAAAACTGCTTGATAAAGAATAATGTTTATGGACATACTTACATTTTTAGGACTTGATTATAGAGTTGCTTCGCCTACATTATACTTTGTTGTCCCAGGAATCAGTAAACCAAAAATCAGATTAATCAGATTGTTAGATCATATAAAAATTTGTTGTTAAAAAATTAAAAAAAAAACAAGTTATAATGGACGTACGGACATTTTGGTAATGATTATAGAGTTGCTACGCTTTCTAAATCGTACCTAACTACTAAAGGAATCACCATGCAAAGTTTGAAATCAATAGGACAATTCTAGCATGCCTAAGTTAACGAAAAAAGCTATCCGTTACGGACGTACGGACGGACCTACCCTAATTATAGAAATCTTCGCTTTAATAAAAGAATAATAATATGACGGATATTTTTTTTCCATTGACGAATTCATTTGGGTTCCCTCCTAAATAAAATAGTTATAAACCTTCACTTTTAAGAAGACTCATGTCAGTCCATAAGTTACAACTACAACTGCTACAAACACACCAACCACAGCAAGTAAGTAACATTCATTTTAAAATTGAGTTTTTAAAAAGGACTAAATAGATTCAGGAATGAAGGAACATGGGGCTGTATATAATACTAGTCCCCAAAGTCTTAAAATAACGTTTTTCCATTCGTTGGCTTTACAACGGGGGATTTGAAATAATTTTTATTGGTTAAGTGTCCTAAGGTTTTAACCACAAATTTTAATCTTCAGAAGGGGTAATTTTAGGCATCTTTATTTAGATGTAAATCAATTTACCGGCCATTTACCTTTTGTCAAACGCATTTCCTGTACTCTAACTATTTGTGTCACACACCTGACATAGCAGCAGTAGGAACCATCTTTAAAGCCTTTAGTTATTACACGTGTCTGGCCGAGATTCAAACCTATCACCTCCCTGCACGATTTTCCTCAACAGTTTAGCGGATTGAAAACAAAAACGTAACAAGCAGTCAATAGATCCTATAGATAGACATATTTTCTGTATCAAAACAGGTTTTACCTAAATGTAAATTGTATCTGCTCATTCTTTGGGATTATAGAATTTCAAAGATTTTAACTAAAAATGTGCTATAATTTGACTTTAAAATGGCCTTTGATGCAAAATACAGATGCTATATGTATTACCCTTGACACATGAAAGCAGTAGTTGTTTTAAAAACCTTTTTTGTAGATTAATCATAATTATAACTTATAAAATTGTCGACGACGGTACCTTCTGACTTTGATTAATGCTTGTTTTTCTTCAAATTACCTTGAAATCTTAAACTTAGAAAGTAAAAATAGTAATAAAAATCAACATATTATTTAACTAAAGATACTGACACAATTGATTTACAACATATACTTGTTTTCAAAATTGAAGCTTTTCTATATTTAGGGTCGGTACGTCCGTCCGTCTATCTGTCAGTAACAGTTAGCAATTATTTTTTTTCGTTAACTTAGACATGTTAGAATTTTCCTATCGTTTTCAAACTTTGCAAAGTTATTAATCACATAAACAATAGATTGTTGAAGACATTAGGCATTTAATTGATTATATCAAAGGACTGTTATTAATAAGTATACCTAGTCAAATCAGTTAACAACTTACATTATCTATAATACAAAGTAGAACGATGTCTGTCTGTCTGTCTGTCCGTCTGTCTGTCCGTCTGAAGCTTAAGATCTCAGTAACCACTGAACCGATTGGGCTCTACTCTTCAGGGAATATACCTACTGGTCCTGTGATGGTTTTAAACTATTTTCTTGGGGGATGGGACACCCCCAACCCCCCCAAAAAATGAAAAATAACCCCCCCCAAAAATTTTTTTTTTACTTTTTCTCTTTAAATCTAAAATACGAAAAATTAGGTTGATCAAACCTCTTGGGGCAAAGCCCCTAGAGGCTAGGGGCGAAGCCGCTAGTATGTACATAAAATAGTTTTACTTTTTTACATAAAACATATGATTTTAGGTAAATGACTTTCATATGACAACAAGGATGACAATATCCATAAAAGTGAATCTATGAAAGGGTAGGACAAACAAACATTAACAATTGTAGAGTGCCATAACTGAATAAGCAAATTTGTATGTATAAGTCTAAAAAGTGTAAGTAAATTTGTTTCACAATATAATTCACTGTTTAAGGGCATTCCTACATTTTTCGGACTTTATCATAAATATGCTTTGTTTATAACATTCTTTTTGTAGTAGCAATATCAAAAATGTTTAAAATCAACTTTTTTTTAGATAGACAACTATTGTAGAATTTTTATGCTTTCTAAATCGTACCTTACTACTACAGAAATAACCAAGTATAAGATCAATAGGACAATTATGTATAAAATGCCTAAATTAACGATAAGATCTATCCGTTATAGACAGACAGACCAACCCTGAGTATAGAAAAGCTTTTCTTTTAAAATCAAGCAGCAGAAAAGAGATGTAAAGGTTTTCTAATCTAACCTAAAGACTAACCTTTATAAGTTTGATAAAGTAAAATCCTTCATGTATTAAAGATACTTGTTGTATGTATATGTTTATATCCTTTATTCTTTATCTTGAAAGAGTCTTGTTTTTAAAAAATTACAATTATAGATCAACAAGGACCAAAATCTTTGACCTATTTAGATTATGATCATATTTTGAAAAAGGTTTTCCCATGTCTTAAGTAAGATTCAAAATTAAATAATAATTGTTTTCAATTTCTAAATAATCTTAACCCTTACAGATCGGGCTTCAAGAGCCCCCCCCCCCTCTAGTTTTTTCAATCTCATTTTTTTTGTAGGAAAGATGGAGAGCTGTGACTTTATGACTTTTTAAGTTTAGTAATTATACGTCGGCTAGAGTTGATTTTATTAGGATATCTTGTCTGTGTTGGTCGTGGTGTCCAGTCAAAGTCGGTTGGGTAGCACCAAAATTTGAAAAAATTCTAAACAAATCTTAATTTATACATTATGACTTTTGTGTATAAGATAGAAACCTAATTTTTTTTGGAAATACTTGGATATCAATGACCTTCTTAGAAAAGTGGTGTTATGACCGTTTGACCGCTTCCTGACCGACTTAATGACCGAATTTTGTCCGGCTTTTTCTACAGACATATATCATGAATATTGTGGCTTCTATTACAGCTAGAGACCTATATTTTTTTTGGCAAATCCTTGAGCAACAATAAACAGATAAAAATATTAATTAGCACCGCCAACCGCCGTTTTACCGGTTTCCGTTATTTGCCGTTTTTCGGCGATGATCAGAAAAAGTAATTTTTTTGTTATGAAAAATAAAAGTTCGTCCTATGACCGCTATGACTAGAAAAAAATTACGTCTTTATCTGTAACAGGAGCCAAGATAGAGGGGGGGCTCTTGGAGCCCCCCCCCCCCCCCCCGATCTATTAAGGTGGGAATTGGGGCCCGATCTGTAAGGGTTAAATACACAAGACATTAATTTCATATGTTCATAATGGCCATTTTCTTTCTTTTTTTTGTTGCATTTTAGTACCTTAAAATCGACTTAATTTTTTTTTCAAAACTTAAATTACTTAAAAAATAAGAGGTCTACAAAAAAAACCGATTGCATATCTGAATTCTATGAAAAATTTTACATCTACTACTTACTAAAAGAACCGGCTAGCTATAAAAAGAAAAGTTGATACACCTTCTTTAAGATTTTTTAAGATAATGTTTTTAATGAAAACTTTTGCGTCATGTATTAACCTACTTACTTTTTCATTATATCAATCATTTTATCCATATAAAGTTCAAAATGGTTTAGAAAAGAAAAATTTTACTTTTGTGTAATAAACGGCTAAGTATCTAAATAATTAGAATTATTATATAAAAAGTACTTTTGATATGACTTTTTATATCTTTAATAATGCATAAAAAAAACATTGTTATACATTCTAAATATGCAGTGTTGAATTGTCTATAGAAATATTGTTTTGAAGCCTCAACAAATATGACAAAATTATATTAACAAGCCATAAAGCATAAGATGATTTTTGATTAAAGGCTATTTTAAAGTCAAATAATCACACATTTTTTGTTCAAATCTTTGAAATCCTATTATCCTGAAGAAAGAGCAGATACAATTTAGGTAAAACCAGTTTTGATACAACAAACATGTTTGTTTTTAATCCGCTAAACTGTTGAGGAAAAGCGTGCCTGACGACAACGGGATGCGCTACATGTTATGCCACGGTCTCGCAGGATTATAATAAAATACAATAAATATTGTTTTGTCATAAATATTGGGACAAGTCAGACAGACATACAGACACAAGATTGTGATTCTGAATGGTGGAAATATAGATATTGTGACAGCTGGACAAACAAAATAAAGGTAAATAAAGGTGGTCATTTTTTTGGCATAATTTCTGTAAAGTTGATTGTAGTCAAATACTCTTATTAAATCAAATTGTTCTTAATTATGACTAAATGTAATGATAAAATAATATATTAAATGGTCACAATAAAGAAAAGTTTGATTAAAAAAGAGCATTTCAATAAAAGGTCACATTCATCTTAATGGAAAATATGTGAAAAAAATTACCTCCTTTTAAATAAACACATTTTATAAACATAAAATTTATTTTAAAAATTTTGTTTAGCAACTACCACAACTACTACTATAACTACCACAACTAGTACAACAACCACTACAACTACTACAACTACAACTACAACAACAACTACAACAACAACTACAACTACTACAACAACAACTACTACAACTACAACTACAACTACAACAACAACTACAACTACAACCACAACTACAACTACTACTACAACAACTACAACCACTACAACTACAACCACTACAACTACTACAACAACAACTACTACAACTACAACTACAACTACAACTACAACTACAACTACAACCACAACTACAACTACTACTACAACAACTACAACCACTACAACTACAACAACTACAACAACTACAACTACACCTAACAATTGTAATAATGGTAACAATAGTAATAATGGTAATAATGGTAATAATGTAACTAATGGAAATAACGGAAATAATGGAAATAATGGAAATAATGGTAATACTAATAATAATGGTAATAACAATTGTAATAATAATAACAATAGTAATAATGGCAATAATGGTAATAATGGTAATAATGGTAATACAACTACTACAACTACAACTACAACAACAACTACAACAACAACTACAACTACTACAACAACAACTACTACAACTACAACTACAACAACAACTACAACTACAACTACAACTACTACTACAACAACTACAACCACTACAACTACAACCACTACAACTACTACAACAACAACTACTACAACTACAACTACAACTACAACTACAACTACAACAACAACTACAACTACAACCACAACTACAACTACTACTACAACAACTACAACCACTACAACTACAACAACTACAACAACTACAACTACACCTAACAATTGTAATAATGGTAACAATAGTAATAATGGTAATAATGGTAATAATGTAACTAATGGAAATAACGGAAATAATGGAAATAGTGGAAATAATGGAAATAATGGAAATAATGGTAATACTAATAATAATGGTAATAACAATTGTAATAATAATAACAATAGTAATAATGGCAATAATGGTAATAATGGTAATAATGGTAATAATGGTAATAATGGTAATAATGGTAATAATGGTAATAATGGTAATAATGGTAATAATGGTAATAATGGTAATAATGGTAATAATGGTAATAATGGTAATAATGGTAATAATGGTAATAACAGTAATAATGGTAATAATGGAAATAATGGTAATCTATAATACAAAGTAGAACGATGTCTGTCCGTCTGTCCGTCTGACCGTCTGACCGTCTGTCCGTCTGACCGTCTGTCCATCTGTCTGTCCGTCCGTCCCTTAAGATCTCGGTAACCACTGAACCGATCGGATTCTACTCTTCAGGGTATCTACCTATTGGTCCTGTGGTGGTTTTAAGCTATTTTCTTGGGGGGTGGGACACCCCCAACCCCCCCAAAAACAAAAAAAATCCCCCCCCATTTTTTTTTTTTTTTTTTTTTTTTTTTTTTTTTTTGTAGAATTCTTTTGTAGAAGAATTCTTTTGTAGAAGAATTCTTTTGTGGAAGATTTCTTTTGAAGAAAATTTCTTTTGTAGAAGATTTCTTTAGTTCTTCTTATTTTTTTTTTTTAATTTTTTTTGTTGTCATCTCTTGGGGCAAAGCCCCTAGAGGCTAGGGGCGAAGCCGCTAGTAATAACAAATAGTGGGGCAAAAGTTTTTTAAGAATTCACCTCCGTATATTCCGCAGATATCTAATACTAGATATCAAGTATTAGACAGATTACAAAAAATATTTTCTTTATAAAATTGTGTTTTATTATATAAAAAAGGTAAATTTTAAAATTTAACCCTTACAGATCGGGCCCCAATTCCCACCCTATAAGATGGGGGGGGGGGGGGGGGCTCTATCTCGGCTCCTGTTACAGATAAATACGTAAAAAAAATTTCCTGTGGTTTATGTGTATTTTTAGAGAAAACTTGATTTTCCAGTCACAGCTGTCAGACCGCTCCTTAGCCGCTTTTTAGTGGCCAGCCGCTGAATATTAAAACAGCTGTAGAGTGGCCAAATTTTAGGACGAACTTTTATTTTTCATAACCAAAAAAATACTTTTTCTGACCATCGCTGAAAAACGGCAAATAACGGAAAAATATTTTTATCTGTTATGATCACAATATAGACTACATACAAAAATTGACTGGTCTAAAGCTGTTTTAAAATTCGGCAACTGGCAGCTTAAAAACAGCAAAACTACAGGTAGGAAATAAAAAATCAGTCAAAAATCGGTCAAGGAGTGGTCATACGGTCCTGACCTTACTATTCACGGAAGTTCATTATTGCTCAAGGATTTACCATAAACAATTATAGGTCTCTAGCTGTAATAGAAGCCACAATATTCATGATATATGTCTATTGTATAAGCCGGACAAATAATCGGTCAGGGAGTGGTCAAATGGTCATAACACCACTTTTCTCAGATGTTTATTGATATCTTAGTAATTTAGTTGGATCATGGAAATAAAACGAAGTTGCCGGTTTCGTTCTCTACCTTATACACAAAAGTCATAATGTAGAAATTAAGATTTATTCAGAATTTTTTCTAATTTTGTTGCTACCTAACCGACTTTGACCGGACACCACGACCGACACAGACCAGATATCCTTATAAAATCAACTTGTTGACGTATAATTACTAAACTTAAAAGGTCATGACATTAAAAAAAAACTAGAGGGGGGGCTTAAGAGGGCCCCCCCCCCCGATCTGTAAGGGTTAAAAACTATATTATACATCCAAAAATCTGTCAATCTGTAATACAAATGGAGTGATACTTATTACTATACGGTATCAAGAATTTAAGAAATAATAATTGTAACAGCGATTTTAGTCATAATACAAAAATGATATTGCTGGATATCTGGCCCAGCCCTAGTCATAATAATAATAAGGTAAAGATAGTGCATCAAGTGCATCAACTATGAGTTTGATTAACACAACAATACTTCAACTACAATTACTACCTCTAAGAACACTGTGGTTTCTTGATAAATATTGTTATAAATAAAATATAAAACATATATTATATATAATTAGAAAAATATAAATTTATTGAAAAAGGCACAAACTTATGTAGAGGTGTAAATATAAAAAAAAAATTTTATTGGTTATGAACTTTAATGAAACATTCATTTAAATCAACAAAATTGCACCATACTTATGTGATAAGATAATTTGTATAAAATTTTTTATCATTTTTAGAATACAATTCATTACACTAGATAAAAGGTTTTCTTAACCATGATGAAATTACGAGTATAGTATGTAAATATACTGATTTTATTGGCTTTAAGTTGCATTCATACCCAAAAATTTTTTTCTTCTTATCTGTAGGTAACTGTTTATGAATCCATACCAGAATTATATATTGTGTGATTTTACTGTATCCTATAAGACTGAATTATTTGTAATTGTCTTTTTGTAGCAAATTTTCTCAATTCAGCACTTCAACTCTTTTATTAAATAAAAATGCATTCTATCATTTCAGTTATGTTTTAAAACTAAGCTTTTCTATAATTATGGTTGGTCCGTACGTCCGTAAGTCCATTACAGTTAGCTCTTATTGTTAATTTAAACAGGTTAGAATTGTCCTATCGATTTCAAACTTTGCATGATGATCATGTAAAGGTAAGGTACGATTTAGAAAGCGTAGCAACTCTATAATCATTTCCAGAATGTCTGTATGTCCATTTTAAACATGTTGAATTTTTTACTTTTTTAATAACAATTTTTTATGTGATTAAATCATTCCATTGATTTGATTTTTGGATTACTGATTCCAATTACAAAAAGGTACAATATTTTTAGCGAAGCATCTCTATAATCAAGTCCTAAAAATGTCAGTATGTCCTATAACATAATTCTGTATTTAAGAAGTTTAGCAACTAATTAACGAATAATTTTGTCAAAATTTATAAATTCATATTTTGTAAATTCAGTTCTCACACTCAACAAGAGTTAATGTTCGTCTGTCATACCGTTTTAAAGATTCGCTTTTATAGATGTTGTCATCCTTGTTTGTAACACAAAAAAGAATGATGTCTGTAGTGTTCATTTGTCTGCCTTTCATTTTAAAATTGAGATCTCGGATAGACTATTAGATGGACAGACACACATCATTCTATTTTTATTTTGGCTAGATTGAATATTAATCTTTTTCTTCCATTGGCCTATACCTGAATATTAATCTTTTTCCTCCATTGTCCAATCCCTGAATTTCAACCCAACTACAAACTTCCCTTTCCTTCCGTCTTTTTTAAATTTCATTATTTTTATTTAAAACAGTATTTATAATTTTGTATCTCTTTCTTTAAAATATTTTAAGATCCTAGTATTTTTGTTTCATTTATCATCATGAAAGGGTTAAAATGTTAAGCTAAATGTTAAATTTTAGTTTAATTTTTGAACACATTATGGACGCATCGCTAGTATCAAATTATTTTAAAACTAAGTTTTCTTTGATTTACTATTTTATAAATTTAAATTTTCTATTTTATGAATAGAAATCTAATACTTTAATATAATTCAAATAGTAACATGAATTAAAAAAGATAAATTTATTCTTCGTAGAGTAAAATAATGGGTCTTATTATTATGGATTATTGGAGCACTATGAGTATTAAACACTCTACTATTGGAAGATTTGAGCTCAATTATAGACGTTTATTTCCTATATAGATCTGTCATGGATCTTAATGCAATAAAGCAAGCCGTTTTATAAAAAAAATCTGTCAAAAATAAATCATAAGGTAAAAAACAGAATAAGTAATCGCTCATATAGGTATAGAATAATACAAAATGCATTGAATAAACACAAAACCTTCCTGACTAAGGTGGCCAATTCTAAAATTATGTAGAACGATGTCTGTCTGTCTGTCCGTCTGTCCCTTAAGATGTCGGTAACCACTAAACCAATCGGATTCTGCTCTTCATGGTATATACCCACTGGTCCGGTGGTGGTTTTAAGCTATTTTCTTGGGGGGTGGGACACCCCCAACCCCCCAAAATATGAAAAAATCCCCCCTCCATTTTTTTTTATTTATTTAAAATTACTGGTGGAGTTTGGGCTTTTAAACAGGTACTTAAAATTCTTTTTTTAATGATTTAAAATTAGTGGTTGAGTGGGGGCATCTCCACAGGTACTTATTTATTTTTCTTCATTAATTAACCCTTGGGGCAAAGCCCCTAGTTAGGTATATAAAGTAGTGATGTTTTTTTGTTGTCCGAAAATGTTTTTAAAAGCGACAATTTTCTATAATTAGAGTCGGTCCGTCCGTACGTACATACATAACGGATAGCTCTATTCGTTAATTTAGGCATGTTAGAATTGTCCTATTGATTGCAAACTTTGCATGATGATTCCTATAGGAGTTAGGTACGAGTTAGAAAGCAAAGCAACTCTATAATCGTTACCAGAAAGTATGTACGTTCATTTTAAACATGTTGATTTTTAACTTTTTAATATCAAATTTTTATGTGATTAAACTATCCGATTGGTCTGATTTTTAGAATATTAATTCCTAGGACAACAAAGTACATTGTTATAATATAAAAATTTAATGTTAAAAAAGTTAAAAATCAACATGTTTAAAATGGACGTACAGACTTTACAGGGTAGCTTCTCATAGTTCCCGGGAAGGTTTATGACTATTTTCTTGGGGGGGTGGGACAACACCAACCCCCCCAAAAAATGAAAAATACACCCCCCCCCCCAAAAAAAAAAAATTTCTTTTTAAAACTAAAATTTAAATAGTGGGGTCGACTAGCCCCCCCCCCAAAAAAAAAAAAAAATTCCCTCTCCCCAAAGAAATTTTTTTATATTTTCTTTTAAATCTAAAATACGAAAAATTGGTTTGAGGGCCTAGAGGCTAGGGGCGAAGCCGCTAGTTCAAGTATAATATACTAGATCTCGGTATCAGATATATTTGGCCAGGACCCTAATCCTCACCAAGCCTAAGCCTAGGCCTACTACATTTTTAATTTTAAAAAAAGTAAGAAAAATATGTGCTTTTTAGTTAAATAGTTAAAAGCCTTCCCTGGACTTACATTTACCAAATCAATTAGGTGGTTAGCTTCATCCTTATCTACAGATAAAAAAGCTTACTACTTTATATTATAAGATTAGTATTAAGTGAAATAAAACGGACGTATCCTAAATGTTGAATAGAGTCCGCTATAAATATCTCATTTGGTAAAGCAAGGATGACAACATCCATGAGCAATGAAGCAAAAAAATAGGGATTAGCAGTGTCATAAAAAAGGAAGAAAAAGAAAGAGTGATATTAGAAAAGAAGAGATCAAAAAATTGTAAAAAATCATAAGAAATAGATATAAAAAAGGTACCTACCTAATAATGAAATACTATTAAATATTTAGTAGTGACAATGCGCGCATAGCGCGCCAAAATTTTTCACAAATTTTTTTTTTTGGGGGGGGAGGGGTAATCACCCCTTTACCCTACAGCTTGGACGTCCTTGTAAATGATATACATATTCTAATCGTATCTACAATAAAGTCTTAAAATTTAAGTATGTCCTCAAAATCTTATTTTTAATCATTTTTTCTATAGATTGAAAATTTATTAATCGTTATGTCTGTCTGAATTGTTGAGCTTCGTTTTCATAGATGGTGTCCTCCTTGTTTAAAATAGTGTTTTTTTACAAAAAGGTAGATATGTGGGATCTAAAGGGATAAGACAATGGCGTATAATCCCCAATGATGATACACAAAATAACCCTCTTCTTTATATTATAATTGGTGGTTGAAACGTTTGGACACTCAACTTAATAAACCAACTAATCAAAATTTTATACAAGTTCCGAAAGTTGTTTAGCCAACGAATACAAATACGTTATTATAAAACTTCGGGGACTAGTGTAATTTACAGCCCAATGTCCCCTCCCTTCCTGCATACCAACCCATCTCAACCCTCTCTATTGATTGTAAAGGGTATGGGGAGGTGGGAGAGAGGTGGGGGGGGGGGGGCGAAGCAGTTTAAAGTATACTGAACAGAAGAAAGTTGAAGAATGACTTGCAAAATTAATTTATTATTGTTCGATTTCCGATTAGTTTCTCATGAACGGTGAACACTTTGTGATCTTATAGTAACAGGACCTGAGCCTGTGTGTCTGTCTGTACTCAAGGATCTCGTTAACTGCTGAAACGAAATACAATGATCTTCTCATAGTTTCTCGGAAAGTTTATGAATATTTTGGGGGAAGGTACCACTACCCTTCCAATAAAAATCACCCCTAGAAAAAAATATTCCCCCCCCCCCTCAGTCAATATTAGAAAGAAGATAATAGTTATTTCTCGCATCGTATCATAAACGGCTTTCCGCGGATATAGAATGTACAATTATAAGATTAAAACCAGTTTTTTAGCCCCGAGGTGCCGAAGGCACGGGCAAAAAAATGGTTTTAATCTTCTGATTGTACATTTTTATATTCGTAGAAAGCTGGATATAATACGATGCTAGACATAGTTTTTTCGTATGGATGAGAACCGGTTCCTATCCACCGGATTCGAATCAATACGAGAAAAAGATATTTTATCTAAAATTTTTGAAAGCGAGGCTTTTCTGTAATTAGGGTCGGTATGTCCGTATGGGATAGCTTTCTTCGTTAATTTAGGCATGTTAGAATTGTTCTATTGATTTCAAACTTTGCATGGTAATTCATTTAGTAGTTAGGTACGATTTAGAAAGTGTAGCAACTCTATAATCATTTCCAGAATGTCCGTACGTAAACATGTTGAATTTTTGTGTGATCTAATTATCCGGTATATTGATTCCTGGGACAACAAAGCATAATGTTATAAAAGAAGCAACTCTATAATCAAGTCCTAAAAATGTAAGTATGTCCATAAACATTAACCTGTATAAAGCAGTTTACAACAAATTCACTTACAATTTTGCTTCGACTCTTATACAACTATATTCTTATTATTAGTTTTTGTCACTACTTTGTGTCTGTAACTTTATGTTCTAAGATTAGGATCTAGCTAGCAACCACTGAACCAAATTCCAATATGGTTCTACTTTATTATCTACTAGCGGCTATGCCCCTCAGAGGTCTATATGGCTCTTGAGGGGGAGGGGGGTAGGGAGTCGATCCACTCCACTTTAGTTTTAAAAAGTAAAAAAAAATGTTTGGTTCTTTGTTCTTTGGGCTATTTCTCATGGAAGGGTGGTGGTACCCTCTCCCAAAATAGTTATAAACCTTCCCAGGACCTATGAGAAGCTGCACTGTGAAGGAGAATCATATCAGTTCAGCTGTTCTAAAGAGACATTTTAGATATGGGTGAACGACTAATGTATTTCACAATAATGGATATAGAATACGTGGATATGTTGACAAGGGAAAATATATCTCAGTTTAGGTTGCTAATATGGACCTAATTTATTGCTTCATCCAAGAGGATTTTTGCCACCTACAAATATCATTTGATTAGAGTACATAAAAATCTTGGACAACATCCAAAGTGATAATATATCGATTATTGTACAATTGACATATATTCATTTATTTATTAGTATCTTTCACATAAAGCCCATGTTGATCTTTGACACAAACATTTTAATATCCACAGACAGTTAACTCTAATACAATGCGAAAACCATTCTTTTAAGGCATCTACCAGATTTCAGATGAACGTGTAAAATGTTTGAAAACTTGATCAAGAAGAAAACACTGGTTCTTTTATCAGCAATATTTCAATTTCTGGCTGTTTACAGTATACATCTGTATACATCAAGTTACAGGTATATCTAGGGTTACATGTCTGATTTGTACATGTCAGATAGTTTTTGTTACATATCTTCTAGTTTTTTTTTTATACCTGTCTTCTAGTTTTTGTTCTACATCTTCAAGTTTTTGTTACATGTCTGCTAGTTGTTGTTACATATCTACTAGTTTTTGTTACATGTCTTCTAGTTTGTCTGCTAATTTTTTATACATGTCTGCTAGTTTTTGTTACATGTCTGCTAGTTTTTGTTACATGTCTGCTAGTTTTTGTTACATGTTTTCTAGTTTTGTTCCGTGTCTGCTAGTATTTGTTACATGTCTGCTAGTATTTGTTACATATCTGCTAGTTTTTGTTTTGAATTTATTATATCTTTTTTATTTCATTATCTGTGTTAGGAGACCAGGGGCGTCCAAGCTTTTTTTTGGTGGGGGGGTAACATTTTTTTAAGGGGGGGTAATTCTTTTTGGGGGGGGTAATATGGCGCAAATTTTTTTACCCCCAAAAAAATTCTTACCCGGGGGGTAATTACCCCCCCTGAAATCTGTTGGCAGGGGTAAAGTTTTTTACCCCCCCCCCCTCCAAAATTTACCCCCGGGGTAAAATTTTTTGGTGGGTTTATTTAAATCTCATTAAATATTTAGTATTAAAAATGCACGCGAAGCTCGCAAAAATTTTTTTTGTTAGGGATTTTTATTTTTTGGGGGGGAGGGTAATTACCCCCCCTGAAATCTGTTGGCAGGGGTAAAGTTTTTTACCCCCCCCCCCCTCCAAAATTTACCCCCGGGGTAAAATTTTTGGGTGGGTTTATTTAAATCTCATTAAATATTTAGTATTAAAAATGCACGCGAAGCTCGCAAAAATTTTTTTTGTTAGGGATTTTTATTTTTTTGGGGGGAGGGTATTTCCCCCCCCCCCATGATTGTTTGGGCGGGGGTAAATACCCCCTCCTAAATGGTTGGGGGTGCCTACGGCACCCCCAGGGTAGGGGTAAATTTGAAATGGGGGGGGGGGTTAAAATGAATTTTAGGGGTGCCCCAAATTCGTTTGGGGGGGGGGGGTAATCCCCACTTTAAATCCCCCCCCTTGGACGTCTTTGAAGGAGACAATTATAAAATGCATTAGAGGACTATTATAATTTTAGCCTGAGAGCAGTAAAAGAAATAGAACAAATGAATATCAAAGATGGGGGAAAACAGCTGAGTAGACAGGTAAGGCCAAAATAACTCTATAAAAAAAGTATTTATTGGAATAAACTATAATTTCAACAAAATATATTGGGTTATAACAGGATTTATAAGCACCAATACAAGAAAGAGGTTTAATTATTTGTGTTGATTCCTTGGACCAGATCGAAATTTGTATTTTAACCATAAATCAATATACATATTTGTAAGTCTAACATCTAATGCTACATAGGATAAACTATTAAATAAAATTGTTAAATCAAATAAAAAAAATTATCAAATTATTAAACAACTCATTAGTTTAGTTGTCCATTTCTTTAGATTTTCTTGATTTACTTTGCTCATTGATGCTGTCATCCTTTTTAGAACCTAGTAATAGTGTCTGACTTTTTATCTTTGTGACGTAACAAAAATCGAAGGATGAGAGGGGAGGTGGGAAAGGAAACCCTTAAAAAAGAGATGGATTTTTGTTACGTCACAAAGATAAAAAGTTAGACACTATTACTAGGTTCTCCTTTTTACTTTTCCTAGGTAAAGAAAGCATACAACAAAACCCTGCCAGCTAATTATTTAAGTGGTGGATGGACTGAAGTTGATATTTGGAAAGGGTTAGGACAATGGTGGCAACTTTACCAATGAATGCATAAGATTAATTGGCTCAGAAGTTATGTTTAATTGTTTTTCAACTAAACAATTTAAAAAATATATTATTAAGAAGTCTATTTTTCACTGAATATAATGATAAAGATGTTTGTTTGTATCTTAAACTGTAAAAAATTCTCAATCAGAGATGGGTTTTTTAAAGATGCCGCGTTTTTTCGACAATTTTTTAGACATTGATTGATTGAACGAAGACGGAGGGATTTCAACACAGAGTATACAACATAAGAATTCAAATATTAAAATGTCTAATACAACTTAAATCCATTTTCGCTGCATATTTATTAATGCATCTTTTTAGAGATGTGTTAGACATTATACAAATGGCTAAAATAATAATTTAAAATTTTGAATTCTCAAGTTGATTACTCTGTTAAAATCGTACGGGGCATTGATCTTCAAGATGGAATAAGGTTTTTAACAGGGTATACAACTTGAGAATTCAAAATTTTAAAACGCGGCATCTTTCAAAAACCCATCTCAGTTCATGTAATTTTTCATGATAATAAAGGGGACTATTCACGAACGAGAGCAAGTAATTCTAAGCACCTTCCAGATGGGATTCTAAATGTTTTTTGGCGAATATACTAGGGTTCTGTGTAATATCATTATTAACCCGTCATGTTTTAGAAAAATTTTGTTAAAATTTTGGCCCCCAGCCAAAATATGGAGATTTATGCAAAAAAATGACCCATGCAAAATATTTTGGCTCAATACCAGCTGAGTATCCACAAATTCCCCAATAGTAGCTGAGTATCCACGCGTATTTCCCAAGAGTAGTTGAATATCCACACTTTTCCCCTATGTTAGTTGAATATTCACAATATTTCCTATTGGTATTTTCATTATATTCTTTCATAATGCTGATTCCCATTACAATAAAGCACATTAATGCAAGCAATTTACACCTATAATTTAACTTTAATACAGATTTAGAAAACAATTATTGAAAATCCATTAAGGGAAACTCTGAAATGAAAGGACAAACTAACATTAACAGGATAATAATGCATAAGTCTGTATAAAATTATTGTAATTATAGTAAATTTGTTGCAAAACTGCTTAAGTATATGCTATTGTTTAAGGTCATACTGACATTTTTAGGACTTGATTATTGAGATGTTTGGCTTATAACATTATACCTTAGCGTAATAAGAATCAGTATTCCATAAATTAGATATCCTCAAACTTATAAATAATAAATAACATTTAAATATAAATCAATCCACGAATGTTTTTGTCTTGAATTTAAGAAGCTGAAAAATCTCCACCCACTTATTGCACCTTGCACTTTAAAACAAGGATGACAAAAATAAAAAATTACGAGAGTAGTAAGTACACTAATAAAACTGTTTATAATATTACAAGTTAATATCCCTTTACATTTTTTATTGAAAAGCTTTACTTTTGTGTCACCGCAGTATGAAATCAACAAAACATTTGAAATGCCTAACATTTCAAAGTTTTTTTTTATATAAAACCATGGTGAAATTTTTTTAAACGATATAATGATATTACACAGAACCCTAGTATATTTACCAAAAAAATATATAAGCCACTAGTAGATTTAAGCAATCATAATTTGATTTATTGAACAAATATATTCTTATACATTAAGATTCATTTGCTACCATTAAATAATTTGAAAGGAAATATGGAAGCCAAAGTGAACAGCCCCTGCTAAACATACCACTTCCTACTATACCAGAAGTAGCTATAATTCCAACTAGTCTTAATGTAACCAAGTCAAAAGATCCATCATATCTAGTCTACAATCGAGTGCCAAAATGTGGATCCTCTTCAGTTATAGGAGTGATGTATGATCTAATAGATGTAAATGAATTTGATGTGGAGGGCATTGCTCTAAGCCATGCTCTGGATGATCAAGATATTGTAAATATTATTGGCACAATGCAGTTTTTGAAAAGAGACAAACTAGTTTGGGAAAATCATTTTTATTATGTAGATTTTAAAAAGTTTAATTTTAACCCAATATTGATGAATGTTGTAAGAGATCCAGTACAGAGAATGATTTCAAAGGAAATGCCAATATTACTTTAGATTAGGTTGTTCTAAAAATTGTATTTTAAATATTATCCTCAGGGATTAACATAAATGATAGCATGCCTGCTTTTTTCAGGTTCAAGTCTGGTCAACACCATGTTATACTAGAAACGTTAAAAGTACTGCAATGTCTGGCTCATAACATAAATCAAAATTGATGGTAAATGCCTTGGTCCTCAAACAGGCACAAACCATTACTATGCACAGTTAGTACTTCCAGGTTGGTTGTCTGTTACTTTATCTATTATCTCTGGGTGTTAAAGCATCATATCCCATAAGAAGTGAATAAGACGTTGCTACAAAAGACCTACTCTACAAAAGACATACACTAAAAAATACCTACACTATAAAAGACCTACATATAAAAGACTTACTCTACAAAAGACCTACACCGACAAAAGACCTACTCTACAAAACCCTTCACTATAAAAGACCTACTTACAAAAGACTTACTCTACAAAAGACCCACACCTACAAAAGACTTGCACTACAATAGACCTACTCTACAAAAAACTAAAACTGTGGAATTACAATGGGATACCAAAAAACCCAATACAACATTGGTTTTAAAAAATCTACCCTTTTGTAGGTGTAGGTCTTATATAGATATAGATCTTATGTTGTTATAAGTCTTTTGTACTGTAGGTCTTTTGTTTATATAGGTCTTTTTTAGAGTAGGTCTTTTGTAGCATAATATGCTAATGCTAATGTCGTATGGGTGAGTTGCACCTGGACTGAACAGTCAACTTGTCAACTCAAGGCCAGACTCTTGGTCCTTCACCTCATACCCGTGGTACAGTACATTACAGACAACCAACTCTCTGTGATGCACGACCTTTGTCTGAGAAGTCCTAACTGTGCATGGTAACGAGTTGCGCCTGTTTCGGGCCAAGGCATTCCCCCCACTCTAACTATTTACGTCGCGCATCTGACATAGTAGCAGTGGGAACCATTTTTAACGTCTTTAGTTATGACGCGGTGTCGGACCGAGATTCGAACCTAACACCTTCCCGACGACGAGCGGATGCGCTACGTGTTGAGCCACGGTCGCGGGTAGGTCTTTTGTAGCAACGCCAGTGGATAATGCTCTTGATTAGGTAATTGACCAGATTTCCTTAGGAATTTCAGGGGGCTACACTAGTTATGGTCTCCTATTGGTAATTCTACAGTTTTACTTTATGAGAGCTGAGCAGAGATGGAGATATGCCCTGAAGAGACCAGCACAAGCATGGTTCAATAAAACTCTTGAAGAGTGTTTATTTTCTGATGATCCAGAATGTCAGGAATAGTAAATTACACTATTTTAGTTTAAGTTCTGCTTCCCTTACATGTCTCACTAGTGCAGCGAGATGTGCTTTATTTATTCAGTCCTGAGATCTTTATGTGCAAAACACAACAGCGTTGATTCTGATCTATCAAGATACAAACAGGATGTCAGATAATTTTATGACTTTATTGGGAACTAGCGGCTTTGCCCCTAGTCTATAGGGGCTTTGCCCCAAGAGATATAATTACATCTTCTATTACCTACCCAGCCAAAAAAAATGCGAATGGATTACAAATTTTTGTGAATTAATGGTGAATTGGCAAAATTTGTAAAAATTTTAAAAAAATTAGGGGTATGGCATTTTTTGTTTTTAGGGGAGAGTTGGGGTGTCCCACCCCCCAAGAAAACATCCTAAAACCACCACAGGACCAGTAGGTATATTCCCTGAAGAGTAGAATCCGATCAGTGGTTACCAAGATCTTAAGGGACAGACGGACAGATGAACATACAGATAGATGGAAAGACAGACAGACATCATTCTACTTTGTATTAAAGATAATTTTACAGTCCTGAAATATATAAAATACATTAATATAAATAATATAGATACAGTCTTATGAAATGCATTTAAGGGGAGTGTGAATGTAAAAATCTCTCATCAGATTATCAAATCTTAACATTTTCTAAGCACCTTTCACTATACTGATCAACCAAAAACGTCCTATTGACAATAACATTTATGCCTTTATTTTGCGGCATTTTGGTAAAGAAAAATGGAAAATCTGAACGTTTTTGTTTATTATATTGTTTATATGGATATTTAACTTTTTTATATATAGTTAAAACAATTTACTAACTATTAAAGATTCATTTTATGACATAAAATTGCCAATTTATGTTTTAATAACATAGTAATTAGGAAATGAAGATCTATTAATTCGTGTTGATTCATTTTATGACATAAAATTGTCAATTTATGTTTTTATAACATAGTAATTAGGAAATAAAGATCTATTTTAAATTCGTGTTATTGACAAAAAAATACCTCACTGTCTACAATCTCAGAGGTTATTTAAAATGATAATATCCTTTTTTAATGTGTTGGACAATAAATAACCCACTTAGGATATTTAGATTACACTTTTATCAGATTGTCTATAAAGAAAAATTGCACCTTTATTATTTAATATTTGTTATCAAAAGTGAGCGAGAGATGGGCCAACTGAAGTTACTTGGTTGCTAATAAATAAACCTGTTTTTAGCTTTGTTATTGTTATTTGATATTAAATTAAAAAAAATAATGCTTATTTTATCAATTTCTAAGTAACTATACATAGGTTAAAGGCAAGGATTATGTGTAGGCTTAACTGTTAGGAAAAATAGAGAACTATGTCAAAAAGTTTAATTTTACCTATAGAAAGAGAAAAAAGACAATTGGATTTAGTAAAAACAGCTGTAAAGCCCTTTGTTAAGGAAACGAGAGCCCGATTTGCCCTATCTCTGAGATTATATGAAGAAGATAATGTTAAGATTTGATAATCTGACGAGAAATTTTTTCATTCACAGTCCCTTTAATCGGTTTACTATATATAAGTTTGGAGAATATCAAGAACTCATGACAACATATTTCTGTGGAAGAGCTTGGGAGTGTGGAAACAGGTTATATATTAACTTTATATCATGGTACAAGCATATATGCCTCTAGAGGCTTCTAGAGGATGAGGGGGAGTCAAAAAACTTTCTACTTCTAATTTCACCTTTGAAAAGAAGAAAAGCATTTGGGGCGTCTTTTTTTTCTATAGCTGATTTCTCTTGGGAGGGTGGTGGTACAAAAATAGCAATAAACCTTCTAAGGACCTATGAGAAGCTGCAATTTGATTGAGAATCATATTGGTTTAGCGATTACAGAGACACTTTATACACACAGACAGACATCTTGTTACTTTTCTGTAAGGATATCGAAAGAAAATGGTGGATAAAATAATATGTTAATAATTAGATGTTTTAGAAAAGAAATTACTCATGGAACCTTTAATTGCATTAAAGGACGCCTGCAAGAAATAACACGCTCTAACTGCTGAAAGACTGCCACAAGAAGAGCCAATACCCCAAATTTAAAGCCTTCAGCTTCAATAACAAAAAAGTTCTAGACATTTCAAAATAGCATTTTATGTACAATGGAATTTTTGAAAGATTTCCAATGCTCATAAAAGAAAAAACAATATTAAATTACGTCGCCTAGACACAAAAGTATAACCTTATCTTTGTCAGAAACTTAGATTGCCTGTAACTGATTACATTTTTACAATAAAAACACCACATTTCATAGTCAAAATCATAGCGGAAACAAAGGGGTAAACTAATACAAGCTTAGCTGTGATTGGTTGTTAAGCTGATTCAGCCTTCTGATTGGGTACAGTACATTCAGTACAACGCAAGTAAAACTTAATTTTTTTTAATGATTTTGACTATAAAAATGTGTATTTTTATTGTAAAAATATAATTAGTTACTGGAAACCTAAATTTATGACAAAAATAAGCTTATAATTTTGTTTCTAGGCCACGTAGTTTAATTTCAAAGTTTTCAACATGAGCATTGCAATTCTTTCAAAATTTTCATTGTACATAAAATGTCATTTTAAAATGCCTAGAACTTTTTTGTTATAGAAGCTGAAGGCTTCAAATTTGGGGTATTTGGTCTACTTGTGGCAGTCTTTCAGCAGTTAAAGCGTGGTATTTCTTTCAGGCTTCCTTTAACAATAAAAAAGATAAAGTAACAATATTTGTAGAATGACTGATTCTATGAGTTTTCACTTTTTGTTTAGCCGATCTCTGGATGCTCTACAGCTGGCCAAGAAGCATATAGAAGAAGAATACAGTGTAGTTGGAATTGCGGAAGAGTTTGCCAATACAATGCTCCTACTTGAACATTATATTCCAGGAATACAGATATATTTTATATCTTTAAGACTATAACACATCATTTTAAAAATGTAAATATATAAGGTAGAAATATATTTACATTATTTCAAATTCTTATATAAAAGAAACAGGATGTGTCTGTGTGTATCAAAAGAAATCATTAACCTCTGAACCAATATGATTCTTCTTTACTATTTAGCTTCTCATAGCCCTTGGAAGGTTAAAACAGTACAATTACCCCTGAAAAAAAATTACAACCCGAAAAGAATATAAAAACAAGGATGACAACATCCATAAAAGCGAAGCACTGAAACGGTAGGACAAACGGACATTAACACTTGTATAGTATCTGAACTGAATAATCATAATTTAAAAGTATAAGAGTCGTAGCAAAATTGTAAGTAAATTTGTTGAAAAACTGCTTGAAGCAGGATAATGTTTATGGACATACTTACATTTTTGGACTTTAATATAGAGTTGCTTCGCTTATAATATTGTTCTTTGTTGTCCCAGGAATCAATATACCAAAAATCAAATCAAACGGATAATTAGAACACTTGAAAATTTGTTGTTAAAAAGTAGAAAATTCAACATGTTTAAAATGGACGTATGGACATTCTGGTAATGATTATAGAGTTGCTACGCTTTCTAAATCGTACCCAACTACTACAGGAATTATCATGCAAAGTTTGAAATCGATAGGACAATTCTAACATGCCTAAATTAACGAATAAAAGCTATCTATCTCGGACGGACAGACGGACGGACGGACCGACCCTAATTATAGAAAAGCTTCGCTTTAAAAAATTTTATTTCCCTATTTTAAATTTCCCTGTAGGCATGTAGGGGCGTAGCAAGCATAATATAAACTAAAGAAGGCGTCTTAACTTTTTTGCTTTTTATTTAGAATAGTTTGCCGGTGCTTTTAGTATGTAGTAGATGTAAAATTTTCCATAGAATTCAGATATGCAATCGGTTTTTTTGTAGACCTCCTATTTTTGAAGTAATTTAAGTTTTTTAAAAAAATAATTAAGTCAGTTTTAAGGTACTAAAACGAAACAAAAAAAAAAGAAAAAAATAGCCATAATGAACAAAAATAGTAAGATCTTTAATTTGACACCTTACTTTTTTAATTCTGTTAAGTAATTGTTAAAAAAAATCAATTTTTTTAACCTCGGTGAACGAAAACTTTAAACCTAAATATTTTCTCATACAGGCATAAAAAATATGTGTTTATATATGACTTTAGAATGAGAAAAATATTACAAATCCATTTTAAGCAAGATTGAAAAAGTTTTATAAAAATATAATAAAAAATATAAGTTTATTTTAAGAATCATAACTTTTCGGCTTTAAAGGGTTGACTTGATCAAAACCTGAACAAAACCTAAACAAATGTACATACACTGTAACAGATATTTTTTAAACACAAGAAACAGTAATGCATTTTTAACTGCATTGTTTTGAAGTTTATAAACAGATTAAAGCATATTTGTTCATAATATTTCATTCTTTACATGTTATGTAAGTATCACTATTTTTATTGTAGTATCTATTGTATATATTGTATGAACATTATCCTTTTTTTTTGTCAATTCTATAGGTTAAGTTTTGAGTTGAAGCTTCTTGATTTGTCAATTTTTGAGATTTTTGATTGGCTAGTTTAATAGTTACAATTAAGTGTTGCCTAAAAATATAATATTTTAGGCTTTTTTTATTTTTTAAAGTTTTTACTTTTTTTCAATTTTGCTTAGAATGGATTCACATTATTTTTCTGATTCTAAAGGTATATATTAACCCATATTTTTTATGTCTGTGTGAGAAAATATTTAAGTTTTAAGTTTTTATTAAACCGAGGTTAAAACAATAGATTATTTCAAAAATTACTCAACAGAACTTAAAAAAAAAGGTGTCAAATTAAAGATCTTACTATTTTTGTTCATACTGTCAATTTTCTTCTTTTATTTTGTTGCATTTTAGTGCCTTAATCCTTACAGCTCGGGGCCCAATTCCCACCTTAATAGATTGGGTGGGGGGGGGGGGGGCTCCAAGAGCCCTCCCCTCTATCTCGGCTCCTGTTACAGATAAAGACGTAAAAATTTTTTCTGGTGGTTCATGTGTATTTTTAGAGAAAATTACTTTTTCTAGTCATAGCAGCCAGGCCGCTCCTTAGCCGCTTTTTAGCGGCCAGCCGCTAAATTTTAAAACAGCTGTAGAGCGGCCAATTTTGCAGCTAGGATGATCAAATTTTAGGACAAACTTTTATTTATGCTCAAGGATTTACCAAAAAAATTTTAGGACTCTAGCTGTAATAGAAGCCACGATATTCATGATATATGTCTGTAGTAAAAGCCGGACAAAAATCGGTCATAAAGTCGGTCAGGGAGCGGTCAAACGGTCATAACACATTTTTTATCAGAAGGTCATTGATATCTAAGTATTCACCAAAAAAATTTTAGGTTTCTCCTTATACACAAAAGTCATAATGTAGAAATTAAGATTTTTTTTTAATTTTTGTGCTACCCAACCGACTTTGACCAGATATCCTAATAAAATCAACTCTTGCCGACGTATAATTACTAAACTTAAAAAGTCATGAAGTCACAGCACTCCATCTTACCTACAAAAAAATGAGATTGAAAAAACTAGAGGGGGGGGGCTCTTGGAGCCCCCCCCCCCCAATCTGTAAGGGTTAAAACCGACTTAATTATTTAAAAAAAAACTTAAATTACTTCAAAAATAAGAGGTCTACAAAAAAACCGATTGCATATCTGAATTCTATGAAAAAATTTACATCTACTACGTACTAAAAGCACCGGCTAGCTATTCTAAATATAAAGCAAAAAAGTTAAGACGCCTTCTTTGAAAATTATAGACATAACTGTATGACCCAGGCTATTTCAAAGGGGCATCTGAATCATATGCTGCTAAAAACTTTAAAGAAAACGTGAATCCTCATCCAGAGCAGAGTAACACAGTTATACAGAAACTTAGACAAGAATTACAAATTGATCTGGAACTATATGATTTCATTGTTCAAAGATTCAATCTCCAACTTCAACATGTAAAAAACTTGTAAAATTATAAGGATCCCAGCTCCCAAATTTTACCGAGTGAAAATCGTTTTTTTAATGAAAATCTATTAAACCCTGTAAAATTTCTAAATTTAGTAAAATTTTGATGGAATTTCAGTAAAATAATTTTGTCAACTTTTTTCTTTAGAATTTTAGTGTTTTTTACTAAAATTTTAACATAACATAATTTTAACATAACCTCATATCAAATTTTTGTACCCCATGTGCATTTGGTGACCGTATTCTCTGGACTCCACATTCCAAAAGAGAGACGCGCCTAAACTGAACTGAACCCCATGTGCATAAATGGCTTCTTTATGTAAATCTGAGTTACCACAGTCAAGCAACTAGGCCTCTATCTCTTACGGTTCTCCAGATATAAGCACTTGAACCTACCTCATCATGAAAAAAAATACCCAGTATCAAATTTTGGTTCCCCATGTGCTTAAATGGCTTCCTTATGTAAATCTGAGTTACCACAGACAAGCAACTAGGCCTCTATCTCTTACAGTTCTCCAGATATAAGCACTTGAATCTACCCCATCATGAAAAAAATACCTCATATCAAATTTTGGTACCCCATGTGTATAAATGGCTTCTTTATGTAAATCTGAGTTACCACAGTCAAGCAACTAGGCCTCTATCTCTTACGGTTCTCCAGATATAAGCACTTGAAACTACCCCCATCATGAAAAAAATACCCCATATCAAATTTTGGTCCCCCATGTGCATAAATGGCTTCCTTATGTAAATCTGAGTTACCACAGACAAGCAACTAGGCCTCTATCTCTTATGGTTCTCCAGATATAAGCTACCCCATCATGAAAAAATGACCCCATATTAATTTTTTGACCTCCATGTGTGAGTTTTAACCACTTGCTTCAATTTTAATATCATAGCATTGTTTGCTATCCCATGTGTGTTTTTTATCCCTTAATCATGTTTTAACATTCAGAAAAATGTATATTATGTAGTTCAATAATCTGCCACTAGATGTTCCTATTTCAAACAAACTATTGTATTTGTTCGCCAATGGAGCAAAATTTTTTTTTAGAATATAAAGTAAAGGAAAGTATCAGAATATGTTGGTGATTTAGTATAAAAAAAGTCTTAAAAGAAAAATAGAAAAAATAAATAGAGGCATTTTCATATATTATTTAAAATATAGCTAAATCATGAAGAGTGAAAGGTATAGCTTCACTACAGTGTAGCCAGGTAGCTTTATGCTCACCTAACGTATATTCATTCGCGTGTGTCTTACCTCGCTAACCCCTCTAGACTCTCCCCTCCCCCCTACTCAGATTTTAATTCCCCTTCTGTTAATCATGTCCCCATCTTATTAGTCTGGGCCCCATCTATCAAATCAGACCCCACCTTCCAATTCTGGCCCCGTGTTCTAATTTAGACCTCATCCTTTATTTTTGTCTCCTGTTCAATTATTTATCCCTTCTCTGACATTATTTAGTTTCTCTTGGAGAGGTACAAAACATTAGGATGGGGATCAAATTTCATAATGAAATCACATGATGGGGTATAAAATTTCATGATACCGGTGAGGCGGGGGTTATTTTAATAGATGGCAGGGGGGGGGGGGTTATTTTAATAGATGGCAGGGGGGGGGGGGTTATTTTTTCAGATGATAACCAAACTATTTTAACTGGAAAAATACCTTCTGAATTAAAAATTGCAAAAGTTATACCTATTTTTAAGTTAAAAGGGAATAATTCTAATGAAAAATCTGATCCATCAAATTATAGGCCAGTAAGTTTATTAGCTATTTTCTCAAAAGTTTTAGAAAAAGTCATTTATCAACAACTGTCGTGCTATTTGATTAGAAATAATATCATTTTTGAACATCAGTATGGATTTCAATCAAAAAAGTCTACAATACACCCCGTGATACACCTCTTAAATTATATAGCTGAAGCAAAAAACGATAATAAAACTGTAATTGGAGTCTTCTGTGATCTTGCAAAATGTTTTGATGCAATTCCACACTCTATTTTAATTAAAAAGTTGTCAAAAATTGGCATTAATGGCGTTGAACTTGAATGGTTTAAAAATTATTTAAGTAATAGACAGCAATTTGTACATGTAAACAATACTGACTCAACAAAGCTGAATATAGATAGAGGTGTCCCACAGGGCTCTATTTTAGGACCAATTCTATTTTTAATCTACATAAATGATCTTAAAAACTGTACTGATTTATTTACCCTATTATTTGCTAATGACAGTAATTTTTTAATTTCTGGTAAAAACTTTACAGAGATTAAACTGAAATTAAACAATGAACTTAAAAAGATATCCGATTGGTTTAGGAGTAATCAAATGAGCTTAAATCCTGATAAAACTAAAATCATGATATTTAATAAAAATGAAAATACTATTGATTGGAATGCTCTTAATATTAAGCTAAACTTTAACAATGAAAATGAGTTTGATCCTGAGAAAATAAAAATCTTAAATTATGTCAATTCAAGTAGCAATATTCCTGCAATTAAATTCCTAGGTGTATTTATAGATCCTTCTTTAAATTTTAAATATCATGTAGAACATTTGCGTAAAAAGATTTCTAGTTCCTTATTTCTTATAAATAGAGCTAAACATATACTGAATTTAGATAGCAAAAAAATGCTTTTTCACTCACTTATATTTAAATAGTCATTTACTTTACTGTTTACCTGCCTGGAGTTGTGGTCTTAAATCTACTATGGAACCATTAATTAAATTGCAAAAAAAGGCAATAAGAATTGTTTTTAGTAAGAAACACATCTCACACACAATGCCTTTATTTAAAAAAATGAATGTCCTTCCTTTACATGAATCGGCTAATTATTTGAAATTATTATTTATGTATGATTTTATAAACAGTAACCTACCAAGTTCCTTTCAAGGTACATGGCTTCGCCGTAATCAATTACATAACAGAAATCTTAGAAACTCTAATATGTTTGATGTTAAAAAACCGAAGTTTAAATCTATTGAAAGATTTCCTAAATATCATTTTCAAGAATTATGGAATAACCATTGTAATAATGATTTATTAACCCACAATCAATCAAGAAAAAAATTTATAAAAAATCTAAAAGAATCTTTGTTATCAAGCTTAACTTTAATGTGTAACAACCCATTATGTCAAGAATGTAGATAAAATTATATTTCTTTTCAATATTGTTTGAAATCTGATAAATCAATCAAAATCTATTTGTTGAAATGTTTTTTTTTAAATTTCTATTATTGCAATAATGGTGTGAGACTTGTATGCCCTAATCAATCCTTCCTATTATCATTCTTTCCTCTCCAATATGATTTTATTTATTGCTTATTATCTTTTTTCTATTTTTTTGTCTTATCTATATGGCCTGTATGAAAACAATGTGTGAAAACACATTACTGCATACTTCCTAGTTTTTAGGAAACTGCCATTTGGGAAGAAATTTTTTTTTATAAATTAACCATATCAATAAAATTTGACTGTATATATAAATATATATAATATTCATTTAATTCATTTATTATTTTGTTGTTTTTTTTCTATGTATGTACACCCAAGAATAATAAATCTAATCTAATCTAATCTAAAAACCAAAGATATAAAGAACTATGTTAAAAATAAAAAAAAATTACTTGTCCTTTCAAATCTCTTAGAAATATAGAAAACTTTGGGGTATAGTCTCTTTCGTGGCAACACCTCTTAAGGGGCATTTCGTCATATTTTCACAGTAGCTTTTAATAGGTTATTCTAGGTTAAGTTAGGTCAGGTAATTTCCCCACAGGGTAAGGCAATTGGCCCCGCAGGAGCTAGAGAGAAAAAGCTACTGTGAAAATACGACTAAACCACCTTAAAGGGACTGTGAACGTAAATTTTTCTCATCTTAATATCAAATCTTAACATTATCTCATTCATAATATCTCACAGATAGAGCAAAACGCGCTTTTGTTTGCTTAAAAAACGGCTTTTTCCGACGATTTTTATAAGGTACGGGGAAAGGAAGAAATTTTCTGTATTATATAAAATGTGCATTAAATTGCTTTTTTCTCCCATTATAGCTAAAATTAAACTTTTTCACATAGTTCTAGATTTTTCCTAACAGTTAAGCTGACTTTTAACATAATCCTTGCTTTAATCCAATGTATAGTTACTTAGAAATTGATAAAATAAGCAATATTTTTTTATTGAAAACCAAATACAATAACAAAGCCAGAAACAGGTTTTTTATTAGTATCCAATTAACTTTAAATGGCCCATCTCTCGCCCACCTTTAATTACAAATTTGTAAAAATAAAGACGCAATATTTCTTTATAAACAGTCTGATAAAAGTGTAAACTAATTCTCCAAAGTGGGTTATTTATTGTTCAACACAATAAAAAAGGATATTATTATTTTATATAACCTATGAGATTCAACCCTTTGTAGACAGTGAGGTATTTTTTTGTCAATAATACGAATTTAAAATATGTCTTTATTACCTAATTACTACGTTATAAAAAAACGAATTGGCAATTTTATAGCATAAAATAAATCCTTAACAGTAAGTAAATTGTTTCACCTATATATGACAAGTTAAATATCCCTACAAACATTATAAGAAATAAAAACGTTCAGATTTTCCCTGTTTTTTCCTTTTTCCCTCTCAAAATACCATAAAATCAAGGCTTTATTTCTGGATATTTTTGTGAATAGGACATTTTGGTTGATCAGTGTAGTGAAATGTGCTTAGTAAATGTTAAGATTTGATAATCAGATGAGAAATTTTTACGTTCACACTCCCTTTAAGAGGCTATGTCACGAAAGGGACTATACCCGAAATTTAAAAGATACAAAAATAGCCAAAAACATCCAGAAGAGCAGTCCGAACCCCATCACGAAACCTATACGTGTTTATCAGCTGTCATTGAGGGGCAACACATCGTAAAATTGACGACCTCTATATTTGCCCCCCAAATATTATTTTAGATTTATTTCGCTTGTTGGTTATACCTTATTCATGGATGCTAGACATAGTTTTTTTGTATGGACGAGAAAAAGAATTCTGAAGATAAAAAGAATAAAATCAGAATAGAATCAAGAATAAAGATTTTTATTTTGAACACAACATTAAAGGAAGCCTGCAAGAAATACCACGCTTTAACTGCTGAAAGACTGCCACAAGTAGACCCAATTCCCCAAATTTGAAGCCTTCAGCTTCTATAACAGAAAAGTTCTAGGCATTTTAAAATAACATTTTATGTACAATGAAAATTTTGAAAGAATTTCAGTGCTAATGTTAGAAATTTTGAAACTAAACTACGTGGCCTAGAAACAAAATTATAAGCTGTTTTTGTCATAAATTTAGGCAACCAGTATTTAATTATATTTTTACAAAAAATACCCATTTTTATAGTAAAAATCATTAAAAAAATATTCAAGTTTAACTTGCGTTGTACCGAGTGTACTGTAGCAAATCAGAAGGCTGAATCAGCTAAGCAACCAATCACAGCTGAGCTTGTATTAGTTTCCCCCTTTGCTTCCGCTATGATTTTCGTTTAAAAATGCAATTTAAATCGAATTTTTTTCACTGATATTGACTATGAGATGTGGTGTTTTTATTGTCACAAGGATGACAACATCCATAAAAGCGAAGCACTGAAACAATAGGACAAACGGACATTAACACTTGTATAGTGTCAGAACTGAATAATCATAATATAAATGTATAAGAGTCAAAGCAAAATTGTAAGTAAATTTGTTGAAAAACTTCTTGATTCAAGATAATGTTTATGGACATTTTTAGGACTTGATTTTTAGAGTTGTTTCGCTTATTACATTATACTTTGTTGTCCCAGGAATCAATATACCAAAAATCAGATCAATCGGATAATTAGATCACATAAAATTTTGTTGTTAAAAAAGTTAAAAAATCAACATGTTTAAAATGGAGGTATGGACACTTTGGTGACGATTATAGAGTTGCTATGCTTTCTAAATCGTACCTAACTATTAAAGGAATCACAATGCAAAATTTGTAATCGGTAGGACAATTCTAACATGCCTAAATTAATGAAAAAAGCTATCCATTACGGACGTATGGACGGACCGACCCTAATTATAGAAAAGCTTCGCTTTTAAAAATATAATCAGTTACCGGCAAGTTTCTGACAAAGATAAAGTCATAATTTTGTGTCTAGGCGAAGTAATTTAATTTTGTGTTTTCTTTTATAAGCATTGGAAATCTTTCAAAATTTTCATTGAACATAAAATGCTATTTTGAAATGCCTAGAACTTTTTTGTTATTGAAGCTAAAGGCTTCAAATTTGGGGTATTGGGTCTACTTGTGGTATTTCTTGCAGGCGTCCTTTAAAAACTACGCTTTCTATAATTTAGGTATTTACATTCGTGCATTATGCCCTTTTTGTTAATTTAGGCATATTATAATTGTCCTATCAATTTTAAACTTCAGATGACGATTCCTGTAACAGTTAGGTATAATTTTAAAAGCCAAGGAACTCTATGATCATTACCAGAATGTCCATACATCGTTTTAAACCATTTTTAACTTTTTGACATCTTTTTGATATATAATCATTATTCTATTCATTACCCCAGGGGTATAAATTTTGGAGTAGGGGGGGAGGGGTGCGATTTTAACCCCCTAAAACAAATTCCCCTTCTCCCCCCGATGAGGATATGCAAAAATTACAATTAGTGGTTGAAATGTTTTGACACTCAACTTAATGAACAAACCAATAAAAATTGAATAATAGTCCCCAAATTTGTTGAGCCAACAAATAAAAAAAAACATTATTATAAAACTTTGGGGATTAATGAAATAAGCAGCTCATTGTCCCCTCCCTCCCTGGTAATTAGGATTAAACAAAACCACACTTATCAACTCATTCTTTTGGAATCCTAATAATAGGATGTCTATAAAGGATGTCTATCTGTCTGTACCGAAGGATCTCGCCAACCGATGAACCAATATGGTTTTCCTTTACAGGGTAGGGCCTGGGAAGCTTTATAACTATTTTGGTGGAGAGTACCACCACCCTCTCTAGAGAAATCGCCAAAAATGTCAAAAAATGTCGTAGAAACATGAATAAAAAATAAAAGCGAAGCTCTGAAACGGTAATGTTTAAAATGGACGGACGGACATTCTGGTAACAATTATAGAGTTGTTACTTTTTCTAAATCGTACCTAACTACTACAGAATATTATTATGCAAAGTTTGAAATCGATAGGACAATTCTAACACGGACCGACTATAATTATAAAAAAATCTTCGTTTTAAACAGCTGATCTTAAAGTAAACAAAATGTTTATGAAATTAGATATTTTGGATCTACTGCAGTTCACGGTAAAATATTCCTGGTAAGGAATATTGCCAAAAATCTATGACTTTTAAAGGCTGCTAGCAGCCAAACGGCTAAACGTACAGATCATGCCCGCACACTGATATAAGCGGAATAAGAAGGCCTACAGATAATCTGAAATAGCGATAAATCAATAATGCATAATTATCTCGCAGTTCAGAGAAATGCGCAAAAAGGCCTATTTTACGCGTTTTTTCTTCAGTGAAGCTTTCCCTGTGCATCATTGGATCTTGGCTATTCCAGATTATTTGTAGGCCTTTTATACCGCTTAAAATGGTGTGCGGGTATAATCTGTACGTTCAGCCATTTGGCAGCTTGCAGCTTTTGAAATTCATAGATTTTTGACAATATTCGTTACCAGGAATATTTTACCGTGAAATGCAGTAGATCTGATATTTTAAATATAAAAAAAAACATTTGAAGTGTCACTTTATTAGGTAAAGGTTTAAAAGAGGTAAAGTAAAATTGTCATAATATACAATATACCAGCGCGAGGACGTCCAAGGGGTGATTACCCCCCCCCCCCAAAAAAAAAAAAAAAAAATTCATTTTACCCCTTGGGGGTGCCGAAGGCAACTCCAGCAAATTTTTGGCGGTAAATAACCCCCCCCCCCCCCCCAATAAAATAAAAAAAAAACTTTTACTGCGTTTCTCGCACGTTTTTATTAGTAAATATTTAATAGTTCTTCATTATTTGATTATTTGATAGGTACCTTTTTACATTATTAAATTACCCCCCCTAAAAATTTTAACCCGGAGGAAAATTTTTTTGGGGGTAAAAAAAATTACCCCTGTCAACAGATTTCAAGAGGGTAATTCCCCCCCCCCCCCCCCCAACAAAGCAAATTTTACGTTTGGGGTAAAATAAATTTGTGGCGCGCTGTGCACCTCACCCCACCCCACACCCCTCCAAAACAAATTACCCCCCCCCCCCTAAAACAAATTTTAACCCCCCAAAATAAAAAAGCTTGGACAAACTTGTACCAGCGGCTTCGAATGAATCGCAAATTTTTGCGAAAAAAAGCAAATTTGCAAAATTCTTAAAAATTCTTTTTTAAAAAGAAAATAGGGGTTTTTTTTTTGTTTTTTGAGGGGTTGGGAGTGTCCCAACACCCCTCCCAAAAAAAAACCTAAAACCACAACAGGACAAGTAGGTATATTCCTGAGTAAAATCCGATTGGTTCCGTGGTTACCTAGATCTTAATGAACGGACGGACGGATGTACAGACGGACAGACATCAATCCACTTTGTATTATAGATAAACTCTTCAACAAATTATAAATTCTAATAATTTTGGCCTATTTTGGCACCCGGGTTCAAATAGAACAATTGTATCATACCAAAATTATGATTTTGATTCATAGAAGATTATCTTCTAAAGCTATCTTGATTCATATTTGCCCATAATTAATTTATGTTATGTGTCCCTAACAACTGCACCTTTCATTATTTGTAATTAAAATCGGAACCTCCAGAAATAAAAGCAAATTTTCATTTCTTTTTCTTGGAGTGGGGGGGGGGGGGGGGGTAAGAAAGACAGACGCAGATCCTGTTACTTTATTATAAGAATAGAAAAAGATTTTTTATGAAATAAATCAAATGAAAAATGCCGCAAACTTTGCAAACATGCTGCAATTGATAACATTGAGGTAGGAAACGACCAAGTTAGTTTAAAACAGCTCTTTAAATGCAGTTACAAAGTAAAGGACATACCATGTTTAGAGAGAATCTTTTTAGAAATGAATTGGCAGAATTTAAACAAAAATATTTATTAATATTTATATTAGAATTTCAAAAAAAGGTTGAAAGCATAAATTAAAAAAATATACAATTGCCATTTGATTTCTCTGATGAACTTTGTTCAAATGGTCAAATTGCGGGTCATCATTCAGCGTCCGGCCAGGAGTGCATTGACAGGGAAGAGGATGTTGCAGGGCAGAGTGGAGAAGATCAGGGTACAGCTGGTGGTGGAGGCGAAGGCAACGGCAGACTAGGAAAAAATATTTATAAATGAATTACTTCAGGGCCTTTTAGATTGTATATTACTTTATGGTATACTAGCTGATACGTCCCAGGAGAAGGGGAAGGGGGAGAGGGAAGTCGACCCAACAACTTTTAATTGAAGTTTTAAAAAGAAAAAGTTAAAAAGCTGGGGGCAAGAAAAAACATATTTAACTTACGCAAGTAGTGAAGCATCTAGCCTTGGCAAGAGCAAAGAAGAAGAATCTATTGCTTGGCTCAGGAGCATCAACCGCAGCTGCTTCAGTGTACATAAGTACAACTGAGAGGACAACAAGAGCAACAAGCAAGTTCTTCAACATCTAAATAGTTCAAATATTAGTCACCAGGTATCTATAGTATTTTTTAAATAAAAATAACAGCAAAGCAAGAACAACAATCATTATTTAACATTTTTATAGTTCAAATATTAGTCACTAGATGGCTCTAGTGCACTGAAGTAAAACTGAAAGCATAACAAGAACAACAATCAGATTCTTCAATATGTACAATGTACACAGTTCAAATTTCAGTTACTAGGTAGCTCCAGTGTATAAAATAAAACTGACAGGACAAGAAGGGCAGCTAAAAGTCTCTTTAAAATCTAAATATTTAAAATATTAGTCACTAGGTATCTCCAGTGTACAACTAAGAGGTCAAAAAGAGCAGCAATCAAGTGCTTCAGCATCTAAATAGTTCAAATATTATTTAATAGATAATTATAATTGCCATTAGATGGTTTATTAGCCACTAATTAGCTTTGTTGCAGATTTGTAATCATCTATAAATAGTTTTAATATTTGGTACCAAAGTAAACTTAAGTGAATTGGAATATTTGCCGTTAGACAGCTCTGATACAAAGAAACATAATCAGAACTATGTTTATTCATCTATTCAAATACAAGATAATAGATTAATTATAAATATACAAGTTGATAGAAAAACTTATGAAGTAATAAAAAATCTCAATTAAGATAAGATAATTTGCTTCTAAAAGAAAGAACCATTCTTTAAGTTAGATATTTATTGAAAGTAAAATTTTCTCACCATGATTTTGTTTCTTGGATATCCTTCTTTGAATGATAAACTTTACTATTATATTTCTTCTTTTATAGTAAAATATTGTACATTTTATAATACATCTACCTGACACTTGGGTTTCAAACTACAAAAAGATCCTAAGCTTGTTTTTGTTACTTTTCACAATAAAATGTTCCTGGTAACGATTATCTCCAAAAATCTAGGAACTTTAAATTCTGCTAGCTGCCAAATAGCTGTTAGTCCCATTTAAAGTTGATAGATTTTTGGAGCTTTTCTATACCAGGAAATTTTATCATGAACACTGCAAAATAGTAGTTTTTTAAATAATTTTATTCTTGTAATAATAAAAAAATCTTCTATAGCATCACAAACAGACAGATAGGCAAAACTACGTATTAAGTGAATTTACATACATCATGGGAATTTTCAAAATATTTCAACTCTAGGAAATTTTTTCGTTGTTTTCATAAAATTCAAAGTTTCTTTCCAGGGAATAGTGTTGGATATTGTATTGAATGATCTATGCAAAAACTAGTGTTTACACAAATGTAAAGTTTTCTCTGATAAATAGAGCCTAATACATTATTAAATGAACAATTGATTCATGAACAAGGATGACAACATCCATAAAAGCGAAGCTCTGAAACGGTATGTCCAACGAACATAGTGTCAGAACTGAATAATCAGAATATAAATTTATAAACTTCAAACGAAACAAAATAGTAAGTAAATATGCTGAAAAACTGCTTAAATATAGGATATTGTTTAAGGATATACTTACATCTTTAGGACTTTATTATAGAGATGCTTCGCTTATAACAATGTACTTTGTTGTCCCAGGAATCAGTATTCCAAAAATCAGACCAATAGGATAATTTCATCACATAAAAATTTGATGTTAAAAAAGATATAAAAGCAACATGTTTAAAATGGACGTATGGGCTTTCTGGTAACGATTATAGAGTTGCTTGCTTTCTAAATCGTACCTAACTCCTATAGGAATCATCATGCAAAGTTTGAAATCGATAGGACAATTCTAACATGCCTAAATTAACGAAAAGAGCTATCCGTCCTAATTTACCTATTAGGAAACTAGATCAGTTGTTCAGACTCTCTTTAAATTATTTCAGGCAATTAATATAAAGGGAAAAAAACAATGATGATAAATTGATATACATCCCCAATGAGAATAGACTTAGAGTGACCCTTTTGTAGATTAAAATTATTGGTTTCAAGGTTTGGAGACTACTAGTTTTAAAATAATTAATCAAAATTCAGATAAAATACCAAAAGTTTTTGAGTCAATAAATAAGATAACGTGGTTATGAAACTATGGGCACTAGTATAATTAACAAAGTCCAAAAAATTGCTAATTATTTTTATATACTCATTCAAAATAAGAAAATTAAACTAGAGTTATGTTCAAATTTATATTTTTTTCATAGTTTTTCATTAAAATAAGTAAGTTTAAAATATTTTCTTTCATCAATCCATTTCATTTCCATAAACAAGGTTGTCATCTTTTTCTTAGGTATAATTATAAAATAAAAACTTATGATAACAAAACTAGTTAAAATTCATATTGTATTTTGAAATTTTACATTAGTAAGATTAATTAAGTAACTAAATTAAAAGTTTTATTTATATTGTAAAGTGAAAATTAAAAATAACATAACTTTTAAAGGTAAAAAGAGTTGTTTTGGAGACAAAAATTAACCTGATCTACATAAAAGTTATGATATGGTTGCTAGCTTGCCTAAAACTAAAGTTATTATTGCTAGACTAGATGATGCCTACCTGTATTAACCAGCAAATGGGAAGAGAACATTGCAAGGAAGAGTTGAGAAGATAAGAGTACAGCTAGTGGTGGATGCAAAGCTAACAGCAGCCTAAAATATATAAATATACAAATTCAAAGCATATTCATCCTATTTATTGCATATTTAGTCAATTATTACAAAAGTATCAGAAAAAAATGACTTTCATAAAACATTGAAGGTACAACAAGTTTGGGGTTGGAAATACAATTTAACCCCCCCCCCCCTCCCTGTCTACCCCCTTAAGCATTCCTGTGAAAACGCCCTAGAGGAGCAGCTATGAATTAATTACATTAGATTATTGAATTAATTATACTTACACAAGTGTTGTAGCATCTGGCCTTGGCAATGGCAAAGAAGAAAAATCTGTTGCTTGTTTCAGCAACAGCTTCAAAAGAAGCAGCTTCTGTGCACATAAGTACAACTGAGAGAACAACAAGTACAGCAATCAGATTCTTCAGCATCTAAATAGTTCAAATTTTAGTCACTAGACACTGGTAAGTGCAGTCAATATTCTCTAAAATGGCTATAACATTTGGAATGATTGTGCAGCTATTACCTTTTATGATACAAATAAGGATTTTAATTGCCAATTATCTGAAAAGTTTATATCCTTGAGCTAAATTTTTTTTTTAATTTTATAACTCTGCTAACCCTAAATCTTCATGCGGTTTTTAATATCTTTGTTATGATTCAATCCACGCATATAACGATTGCTTTAATCGTTTTCCAGGTCCCATAACTGTGCTGCTAGACCTTTATTTTTTAAAAATCGGTTCAGAAATAAGGATTTTAGAAGCTATAATATTAGAATATTAGTTGTTTGATCCTTATCCTATTGGGGAGTCTGATGGAGGTCAGGAACAAAGCCTAAAACCAACCCTAAGACATTTATAAACCTTCCCTTAAAAGTGTAACCAAATTGGAACAGTATTAGCAAGCTGTTTTCGTTATCGGCCGGCCGGAAATCGGCCGACTTCGGCCGGATTCGGCCGATGAACATAATCGGCCCAAATTTTCTTCATGTTAAGTTTAAAAATATCGTATTCGGCTATTCCTCAGCCGATTTAGTCGTCTAAGGTGGCAAAAAAATAGTCCTGGTCGTAATAAATTCAAATCCGTTGACCAATCTAAAATCCGTCCACTGGTTGTCGCGTAACGATGTTTTTAAAGTTGTAGACATGATAATAATTGCATAAAATAGAAGTAAAATTTAAAAATACCGTAGCCGGTTATTCCTTGGCCGATTTAGTCGGCCAAGGTGGCAAAAAAATAGTCCTGGTCGTAATAAATTCAAATCCGTTGACCAATCTAAAATCCGTCTACTGGTTGTCGCGTAACGGTGATTTTAAAGTTGTAGACATGATAATAATTGCATAAAATAGAAGTAAAATTTAAAAATACCGTAGCCGGTTATTCCTTGGCCGATTTAGTCGGCCAAGGTGGCAAAAAAATAGTCCTGGTCGTAATAAATTTAAATCCGTTGACCAATCTAAAATCCGTCCACTGGTTGTCGCGTAACGGTGATTTTAAAGTTGTAGACATGATAATAATTGCATAAAATAGAAGTAAAGTTTAAAAATACCGTAGCCGGTTATTCCTTGGCCGATTTAGTCGGCCAAGGTGGCAAAAAAATAGTCCTGGTCGTAATAAATTCAAATCCGTTGACCAATCTAAAATCCGTCCACTGGTTGTCGCGTAACGATGTTTTTAAAGTTGTAGACATGATAATAATTGCATAAAATAGAAGTAAAATTTAAAAATACCGTAGCCGGTTATTTCTTGGCCGATTTAGTCGGCCAAGGTGGCAAAAAAATAGTCCTGGTCGTAATAAATTCAAATCCGTTGACCAATCAAAAATCCGTCCACTGGTTGTCACGTAACGATGATTTTAAAGTTGTTATAAATGCTGCGTATATTATAAATATAATAATGTCGTCTTCGAAATGAAAATGTCACTCTAAGAAAATTTTTGAACTACAAACAAGTAACAAATGTGATTTAGATGGACCTTTTACCATAAAATTACTTTTTCATAAACTAATCATTTTTTAACTACCTTTTTTAAAGTAGCTGCAACCATTTTCCACCCAAAAAAAATTATTGACTGCACTTACAGACAGCTCTAACACAACACTAAGAATAATTATTCAGGATCAAAAAAGAGAAAATGTTATTCACTAGATGGCCCTATTGTACACGCAGAGAGAGAGGGCAATGGACTTAAAATGAATCTTCCACCCAAAACATTAAATTTTACAGTTTTACCTTTAACAGCTTAGAAATTATTTTTCATGATATTTTGTCCATTGTCCTATGCCTGTTAAACTAACTTCAATTTACTTTTAAATATAATCTTTTTATGATTGTAATCCTTAATATTACTATCAAAGAAATTTTTACCTTGTGTTAGTGATATATCTTCTCTTAATAGATTGATAATTATACAGTTGACAATCAGACTTTATATACAAAATAATTTTATCTATACACAGAGCAATATATTTGCTTTTTTGATTGATTGATGGAGTAAAGAATAATTAGAATGCAAAGGGGTGATTTATGAGACAATCATGTCCTTTGATAGCAAAGTAATATCAAGCTTTATAAAATGAATATAAATTATTATTTAAATTTAAGGATTATTTAGACATATTTAGGATAATTACATATTTCTAAAAATAATAATGCACAGAGCAAAGATTCAGATTTATCTTGATGTTTACAAAAGTATTAGTTGTTTATCGGGATACTACCAACTATGCCCCTAGAGGCTTCTAGGGCCACTTAAGGAAAAGGGGGGAGGAGGATTTAACCACCCAACCTTTAATTTAGTTTTAATAGGAAACAGTAAAGAAATTTAATTTTTTGGGGGGTGGGGGAGGGGGTAATTTCTTCTCGGGGCGATTTTTCTTGGGATTGTGATTATTAATAGACATGAAACGCACATCAAAAAGTGCTGATATTCAATTTAATTATATATTTACATTTTACACATAACAATTGACTATAATATATTCATAGATTTATCATATTAAAAAAGGTACATTTTTGGTAGATGTATAAATTTAATTGTTTTATTCCTATAAATCATATGAACAACAATTTTATGGTCAGCCGAATTTAATTTAAACTTGTTGGATGCTGTGAAAATGATTTTAAAAAAGATGGAATGCCATATTTGGGTCGCTTTTAGACTTCCAGCAGATTTTAAAAATTGTATAAGGTTGATTTCCCTGAGGCTTAAAGGCGGCTGGCGGCTGACACACAGCTGCTAAAGAAGTTAGAAGTTGTAAACCACAATAAAATGATTTAAGTTTTAATCTGGTCTGGAACAGGCGGCCTGTTTAGTATATAATATGCTCTAATCATGCAAAAACAGCTTCGAAAATAACTTTTTTGGAAGTATTGCTCCGTTGAATTGAAATCAAATAAAAAAAACATGTATATTGTATATCTGATAATGCAACTACGTAGGCAACTTTTGAGAAAAATAAATAATACATAATTCATTCCTAATCTTTTAGGGGCCAAAAAACAGGAGTTAATCCTAGCATCTTTCATTTTCCTATAAGTTGACAACTACGATGTGAAGAAAATACATTTATTCTATACTAATATCTTCATTTTATTTTTTTACACTATCTACACAGCCTAGAATCTACAGTATCTACACAGTCTAGACTTTACAATATCCACGCAGTCTAAACTTTACAGTATTTACACAGTCTAGACTCTACAGTATCTGAATAGTCTAGATTTAAAAGATCAACGCAGTATAGAATTTAATGACGCAGGCTGTAAAGAGTATTTAGATTGTCTAAACTGCTTATCTACATGGTACATTCTACAGTAAGTGTGAACGTGTATCCACTTAATTTTTTTTTAGGTTAGAATAGAGTTTAATTTATTAGTTTGGGTTATCCCGCAGGGGCTAGGTACATTTAATATGTGAAATCCTATGAAGGTGAGATTCCACTAGAATCAAACGCAATCTAAACTTTACCAAATCTACGCAGTTAAGACTTTTTTTGCATAAAAATATCATATCTAAAAAAAGGTTTACGAAGTAAAATAATTATACAAAATATTATGGGAGAAAATGATTTAAATATCGACTTGAATAAAATTTAAAATTTGATTTTAAAAATCTCATTAAGTTGCTATTTCCTTAATTTTTTTACGAGAATCTTACGATATGCCCGACGACAGATACATCGTAGATGTAAAACGCATGGCTTTTAATAATCCTATTATATAGGGTAGTAAGCTTTTTTGTCTGTAGCTTATGATTTCGATAACTACTGTACCTATTGAGTTCTTTGTTTTATGGAAGCTTCTTATAGGTTCCTGGATAGTTTAAGGCTATTTTCATATCTAAGTTAGGTTTTAGGCTATTTTACTAATTTCCTTACTCCTTTAAATACAGAGCTCCTAGATGCTTGAAGCGCAGCTGCTAGTAGAACAATAAAGAAGGAATATTTATTTATGAAAAACACAAAAAAAATGCTTCATTTGTAATTTATTAGAAAATGTTAGTCTCAACAAATAAACATTAAACATGCATATTATTACAATTTACAATTGAAAGAAGTTGACAAGGAAGTTACTTTCCAAGGGCTGGGACATTAGTTGGGATTGTTGACAGGATAGTGGACAGGTTCTGCAGAAGGTAGGACATCACATCAGTATTGATGAAGTTCTTGCAGGAATCATGAAAGTTCTCCATGAAGCACTCAAAGCTTGCAATCTTGACGGCGACCTCCTCGAGGATAGTTGTTTCGTCATCAGAGAAGTTATCAGCACACTCTCCCAGCTCTTCCTCCATACCAGCAACCATGTTATCAACACACAAGTCGATAACTGTCTCATTGAGGCCAGCTTGAAGTGTTGGGCTCAGAGTGGCGAGGTCAGCATCAATGGTGTCCTGAAGAACATTGCCCTCCTCATCAGCCCAGCCGAGGCTGACAAGTACACAAGCCTCAACAGTGTATTCTTCTTCAGCTGATGAAATAAGTTCGTCAAATGTGGGACAGTCATTGTTCTTGCCCTTACCCTTTCCTTTGCCCTTGCCCTTGCCCTTGCCCTTACCCTTACCCTTACCCTTACCTTTTCCTTTACCCTTACCCTTTCCCTTGCCCTTACCCTGTCTGCCCATAATAGTGGGTTCATCATTCATGCAGGCAACCATAGCTGCAGGAAACTTGGCCTCCAGGGTTGATCCATACATGCAGATGGCCCCAGTTGTCATGGAATCCAGGCACACACCATCTTCTCCCTCTCCCCCGTCCCAGGCCAGAGCAGGTGCGGACAGGGCCAAGAGAGTAAGGAAAATGTTCATGTTGTTAGGAAGGTTTGTAAGTATCTGATGAATAATGTATCTTTTAATAACTTTTTATTTGATATTATTTACATGCCACAGGTGAAAATTTATTTTACTTTGTTTAGTTATGTAAATAGTTTTTGTTATCAAAAATATTCTTCTTAGAAATTTACTTATCATATTATAATACTAGCAGCTGCGCCCCTAGCATATAGGGGCTATATATTCGAAGCTAGAAAAAACTCAAAACCATCCCAAGACTCAAAAAAGAAAACTAAAGAGCCTAAGATTATCCTGGGACATGTGTGAAGCTTATCTAAAATAGATAGTTAAAAGCCTCTAGGGGCACTTAAGGTAGGAGGGGGAAAAGTCGACCTCATCCCATTTTAAATTTGAGTTTCAAAAGAGTAAAAACTTTTTTTTTTGGGGGGGGGAGGGGGGTGAAGACACCCTCTCCAAAAATAGTTTAAAACCTTCCCAGGACCTATAAGAAGCTTCACTGTAAAGGAGAACAATATCGGTTCAGCAGTTATTAAGGTCCTTCGGGACAGACAAAAACGCTTACTACTTTATATAATAGGATTACTAGCGGCTACACCCCTAGAGGACTCTAGTAACACTTGAGATGGGAGTGGGAAGAAGACTTCTGACAACCCCATATTTTCAATTTAAGTTTTAAAAAAGAAAGAGTAAAAATCCATCCTAGTAAGGTGGAGGAACCCTCCCCCAAAATATCAGTTCAGATGTTAGCGAGATCCTTTGCTACAGACAAAAAAAGCTTGCTACTTTATACAAGAGAAATAAAAAATTTTGAGTTTTAATACACTTAAAAGCTAAAAATTACGTATTAAGGAAATTAAATGATTTGATTTAATCAAATTACATTAACATTAAAGATCTCAGCATTTGAAATAATGACGACATTTGTATTATTTAATCTTGATTGGTTTGTACAAAGAATTATCCTCCAAACTTTGATACTGCTCACTGCTAAATATATAAATTATATTATTGTTCATTATCCTATTTCTGATAATGTTTGGTTAAACTGAACTAAGAAAAAAAAAATAACTTTTTAATAAGTAATTGAATTGGAAACAAACAAAAAAATATTCGGATTTCAAACAATATTTATAAATTTCTATCTTCCTCGTTCATATTTAATTGATTATTTTTATAGATAAAATCATATTTTTATTTATTTCTCTAGAAATATTAATTTAAGCTTGCAACATTGTTTTGGTTGAATGGAGGGAGAGGACTTTATAGATTAAATTTACTTACAATGCAAATTTTATTCCGACTTGTTACACTAGTAGCTACTTTCCTAGATGTCTCTAGGGACAATAATGGAAAGTGGGGTGAGGAAAGTTAACTATTTACTTTTAGTTTTTTATTTAGGAATGTTTTTTTTCGTTGTTTTGGGAGGTGGGGTAATTTAGAGTTTAGATACCCTCCTCCATAAACTTTCCCTGGTCCTATATGAAGCTACTAGCGGCTTCGCCCCTAGCCTCTAGGGGCTATGCCTCAAGAGGTGATCAAAAAAATTTTTGGCGAAATTTTTGGACCAAGGAAATCTTCAGCAAAAACAAATGGGGGGGATTTTTTGTTTTTTGGGGGGTTGGGGGTGTCCCGTCCCCCAAGAAAAAAGCCTAAAACCACCACAGGACCAGTAGGTATATTCTCTGAAGAGTAGAATCCGTTCGGTTCAATGGTTACCGAGATCTTAAGGGACGGACAAACAGACGGAGAGACAGACAGACGGACGGATAGACATCATTCTACTTTGTATTATAGATAGGTTTTATTACAACAATCAATCCTTTGATAAATTTAACATGATGTCTGTCTTTATTTAATGATCTCGTTAACCGTTGAACCGATATGGTTCTCTTTTACAATGTAGCTTCTCATATGACTGGAAAGGTTTATATATATGTATTTTTAGGGAGGGTACCACAAATATTTACGCATCTCTATAAGTAATTATGACAAACAGCTTGGTTATAAAGAGTATCTACCCTACAAATAATTTACGTAGAATTTTCAAACGATTGAGAGCAAGGACACTAATGTCTATAAACAGCGTTGCAATAATTTAGTAGTAGTTGCAATATAGTAATTCTAGTCAAAAGAAAATGTGAAGACTAGAGTTAGTTAACTATAAAACATAATGAAATATTCACAATCGCTACATATGATTATCAAACAGGGGCGTCCAAGCTTTTTTATTTGGGGGGGGGGGGGTAAAATTTTGAAAATAAAAATTTTGGGGGTGCCTACAGCACCCCAAAGCTCATTTTGGAGGGGGGTAATCTTTATTTCATTTTTTTTATTTGGGGGGGGGGGGGTAAAAATTGAAAATCCAAAATTCATTGGGGGGGGGGGGGGTTAACCACCCCTCCCACCCCCCCCCTTGGACGTCTATGTTATCAAAACATGACGTTGAATAAAGGTAGCAAAGACTGACATATTATCGAAACAACTGACATTCAGTTTTAACAATTTCCTTGGATATAACTAAAGTAGTTCAAATCTGCATTTGAATAAGAAAATGCCGTTAAGTACGTATGTAACTCCATCAAATGGACAAACCTACTGATAAATCCAAATTATAGATTATCTACGCTACTCATTTGAGTCAATACAACGTTTATCATATGTACACTTTTTCTTTTCATTTTCTTAAGAAAAGTAAAAATTGACGTAAATTTGGGATAAACAGATGATATTTTCAAAGGATTTTTTCTTCAAATAAACAATTGAACATTTGTTTAATAAATAAACAAGAAAATAAAGTATTTATATTTATTTTATATATCTTAAATGTTAAAGAAAATGATCAATTTTATATATTTGAAAGCGAAGATTGTCTACAATTACGGACGGTCTGTCCGTGACGTATAGCTCTCGTCATTAAATTAGTAATTGTCCAATCAAATTGAAATTTTATATAATGATTTCTGCAAGAGGTGGGTACAATTTTAATAAGCGAAGCAATTCTACCCTACGTAATACCTCAATTTTTCTAGATTTTTTCAATGATTATTCCTAAGTTTAATATAAAACAATAAACGCAATGTTTGTTGATTAGATTTTAAGCTTCGCTTTTATTGATGTGGTCATATTTTTTTCAATGTTGTTTTTATGAATCATATAAAGAAATAATAAATGCAGTTTTTATAGAGAGAAATAAATAGAATATATCATTTGAATATAAAAGATATAATGCATCTTATATATATAATTCATTATTCCAGTATGGCTTCCAACCGATTAATATCCGCTGGAATATAACCGGTTATTAGCTATGATAAAAAATCATGTATCGAATCTTATCATAGACAATTTTCAACGAATAATAATATAAATAATCATGAAATCAATACCAATACGATACAATAAATGATTATTTTAGTTAAAAGAGTTTAGATTGTTTAAAAATCACTAGAATTAGAATTGTTTCAAGACAAATATCAAAATACATTTAAAAATAAAATTGAAGTAGGGGAATCTAATAAAAGGGCGTCCAAGCTTTTGCATTTGGGATGGGGGGGGACAAGGACGTCCAAGCTTTTTTGTTGTTTTTTAGGGGGGGGGGGGAGGGGGTAAAAGTTCAAAGTTAAAAAGTTTTGGGGTGCCTAAGATAAGCAGAAAAGGCTTCCTAGCTTGGTATTTTACAGAATGCCCTCAAGTTTTACTTTTTTCTCGGCGCTAATAATAATTTGACTACAGGACTTTAAAAAACAGAAAGGTAAAAGATTTAGCGCATCTGGCGCCAGCCAAAGGGCATTTTTATTTAACCCTTAACGGTCGGGGGGGGGGGGGGCGTTGAACGCCCCCCCCCCTCCGGTTTTTTCTATCTCATTTTCTGTGTGTGAAAGATAAAGAGCCCAAACTGCTTGACTTTTTAAGTATGGGTATGACACATAACTGAGAGTTGGAATTTTTTGAATATCTCCATCCTGGCGGGCACAGGATGCCAGCAAACCTGGCAGGGTCATCCAGGTAAAGAGCAAAAATATTTTTTTGACTAAAACAAAGCATTTTATCATACCAAATTACTAAAAAATCCTCTAGTAGTACATCCTTATATAAAATACAGGTGTTTAAGTCACTTTCAGGTTCCAGGTATGATCCTGCAGGTCCTGATCCTCCAGGTCTCCAGAAATCTTTAAAAGGCTCCTGTGGCCGCAATTTTTGATCTAGAGACTTCAAATTTTAAACTTAAGCTTTTCTTACATGTCTACATAACGTATTAAAATTTCATGAAGATCCGCCGCCGTTTTCCCGCCGACCGCCGACTGCGGCGGCTGGCAGCTGCCAAGTACAGCTGCGGCCGCTGAAATTTATATTTTGACATTTCTAATGTAAAATTTACATAAAGATAAACATTTTCTGGAAAAAAAATTTTCTTCTAGCTTCAAAAATAAGAAAAATACAGCCGTTTGAAATTTTTAAGTAAAAAAAGACCTAAAAACAAAGGTTGTTAAATAAAAGGGTGAAGGAAGCGAAAATTGACTTAGACCTATAAAAGATCGGAAATTCATTATTAAACAGGGGACTTGCACAAAAAAATTTTGCCCTCTAGCTCTAATAGGAACTGAGATAATAAGGGGGGGCGTTGAACGCCCCCCCCCCCCCCCCGACCGATTAAGGTGCGGCTAGGGGCCCGACTGTAAAGGGTTAAACGAGATTCAGGGAAAGGTTTACAGATATTAAATAAAATGCTGAGGAAATAATTGTAAATATTTCACAAAATAGCGAGTAATTGTTAGTCATAAATTATAATTGAGATCGGGTCTAATACTGAATGCCTATAAATTTATGAATCTTGTTAGGAACAAATTAAGCAGTTTCTCTCAAAGTGCTTTGTCGAGCAGCAGAGATACCCTCTTATTTAAAAAAAAATGAAGCTCGAGGTTGTAAATGTGTTTACCTTAGGTTAGTTTAGGTAAGGTTAAAGTGGGAACAGGGTAGCCCCGCAGTTTAAGGGCACCAAGGTTTAAGCCCAAGAGGGTTAGGTCTTCAACAGGGGTTTGGGTTATGTAAAAAAAACTACCTGCTCTTATTTCCAATTTATTTTAATTGTAATGAGGGGGTTCCATGTTCGCTACGCACTATGAGAGAAAGCCCAACATATTTTTTTTTAGTGTGTAAAGTTAAGCACTTTTTGGTAGCAAAGTTACTCTATAACTCAATTTTTAAATATAAAAAACTGAGATATATTCGTTTGATATACGATATTTTTAGATGCCTATGAATTTTCTACAATTTTTTTTTTAGAATTCTGCACATCTACTCTAGTCTAAAATTCACTATTTGTCTTTTTTTGATATTTATAAACAATGTATAATCCTCATTCTAGGGGCTTGCGCTACAGTTCATGAGGATCGTTAAACAAGGGGATGATAATCCTCCCAATTCTCTAATTGTCATGATACCAGGGTTCGAATTACTTTTAACAACCCTTTGATTGTTAAGATTTGAAACAACGTTTGTATTTCCTTAGTAGTGGTTAAACTTTACTGAGGGGAGCCAACCCTGTGGGCTTTCCTTGTCATAGCTTCACCTAACCTAAAATTAAATAAGCATCGATTTTTTTTAGAAATATCAAAAGAAAAGGTTTTCGAAACCACCGAACTTATCTTTAAATTTTTGTAGTTGCTAATTATGAATATTGATGATCTAGTTTTAGTAACAATATAATCTACATTAACCCTCCCCATTACTTTCTATTTATCCTTTCCTCCTTATATTAATAAAAAAAGCAAATATTTGCCTTTGTAATGGATATTACTATAAAAAGAATGATTGATAACTGAAAATTTGTCATTCTATTAAGAGAAGATACATTAATAACACAAGGTAAAACATTTTCCTTTGCATCTAATTAGTATAAAAATATTTATACATCCTAAATTACAAAAAATACGCCTACTGTAGATTAAATTATGGGTTGAAAAGTTTGGACACAGCTAGTTTAGAACTAACCCATCACAATATAACAAAAGTAACCAAAGTTATTGAGCTAACCAAAAAGAAAACATTTTTATAAAACGATGGGTCCCATGTCCATTCCTTCCCTCTGTATTATAAAATAAAACCAATTATATTAAAATGTATTCTAGGTACTTTTTGTAACTATTCTAATCATAGTTTTACTATAAACCACCAGAGTCTATTAGAGGCTAAATTTTAAATTATTTCATAATATACATTATGAAGAGCTGCTCTTCTTGTTGTTCCGTCTTTATGAACACTAGAGCTACCAAGTGACTAAAATTTGAACTATTTAGATGCTGAAGAATCTGATTGCTGTACTTGTTGTTCTCTCAGTTGTACTTATGTGCACAGAAGCTGCTTCTCTTGAAGGTGTTGCTGAAACAAGCAACAGATTTTTCTTCTTTGCCATTGCCAAGGCCAGATGCTACAACACTTGTGTAAGTATAATTAATTCAATAATCTAATGTAATTATGAGTTTAGGGCCTTCTCCCAGCAAAGATGGTAAGCCCAAACTTTCTTCTAGAATGAAAAAGATTTTTAATTAGCTTGCTGAGTTATATCTATTATATTGAAAATTGACTAAAAAAATTATACTTTTCCTAAAACCTGGCAAGACCTAATATAACATTCTATAAGTCACCTTACCAAAAAAAGGCTAAACATCCACAAGGACAGCCAGGTTTCTAGCTTTAGTAATAGAAATAACAAAGAAGCTTTTTTAATGAAATAATTTAGGCTGCTGTTAGCTTTGCATCCACCACTAGCTGTACTCTTATCTTCTCAACTCTTCCTTGCAATGTTCTCTTCCCATTTGCTGGTTAATACAGGTAGGCATCATCTAGTCTAGCAATGATGGTAGGTTTAATAAAATTATCAAAAAAAAACATGTTACATTCAATGTTCAATTTACTTTCTCAAAAAAAAAGTAGAAAGCAGTGGTTTGTGATAGTTTGTCAGAAAGACTAACTTTAAATTTAATTCTTAGTAATATTCATCATCCCCATCCTGGTTATCTCTTCTTCCCTTAGCATAGGCCACTCACAATACTGTTTCAATCTTCTTTGGATATAGCAAATCTAGAGGCATCGCTGAAAGATGAGATTTTCCCAGTCTTAGTAACTTTACAATCTAAAAACTCAATATTTTTTTTTGTTTTTAGAACACCATCCATACCCTGATGAAAAGAATGACTAGAATGCCCTCTGGACTCCATTTATTATATCTGTATAATTCAAATGTTTAAACTTATTTTTAAAATGTTTAACTTTTTTTCAATCAATAAAACTTTTCAAATAAAAAGTCTTTTTGTAAATATAAATAGTAAACAACTCTAATTGATAGTCTTAAAATACAAAATACAAAATCATATATGTTATTTCAATACAGTTGAGAAATTCTGTTGACAAAAGATTATTAATTTGATAATAAACTAGTCACAGTAATGAAATATCTTTGATTGAACAGTATTATTTCTACAGCATATAACTCTAATGACACTTAATAACTTAGCTTCTATACCATAAATAGAACCAAGATGATAATTATACTTTCAAAACTATATAGAACCATTAGCAAAATAGTTTGCAAGGAGATCATTTTCATTCCAATCTTATTACTTAGAGGGGTACTGAGAGTTAATACCATCTGTATGACTAATAATTATTTGATTTTATATAAAGATTTATAAGCTAATTATCTTATATCTTACTTGTAACTTATTGTATCTCTTTTGGCTGCTCTTGATATTTTTGTATTATTTTCATGCTTCACTATTCATGAATTATGTTTCTCTTATTGTTTGAATTACAGAAGAACTTTACATCTTTTATTTCCTTCAAATCAATTAAGTAAACAAGGCTATTAGAATTTTCTACTAGGAACTATACCTCTCTTGAAAATAAGTAAAATCTCAACCAAAAACTAAATCAGTCTTCAGTAAGAAATAGAACTGAATAAATATTTTTTATGTTTATGTTTATGTTGACCTGAAAAAGTTCTGTGGTTAGCAAGATCAAAATGTTTAGTTATTTTTATGTATTATGGTTAATAGATTTATGAAATAACTGGAAATTAACTCTAATCAATCGCTTTTTCACAGTCTCAGAAAATCAAAGTTAATTTATTTGATTTTGCTTCTTAAATTTATTTATTTTATTTTTGCCCACCACATAATAATTTTTTTTTTCATTTTAATTGAGATTATTTTTTTAATCTCTGGGCATTTAACATCCCTTGTTCTGTATTTTATCATTACTCAATATAGTTCATATCTATATGACTCTTTAGACTTTAAAAAAAATGAAAATTCAAGGACAAATTTATATCACCCTAATTCTATTTCATATTGTAAAAAAAAATTATCTCTGGCAAAGTGGCCGACAAAAAGTACATGATATCTCATTTATACATTTATACATATGTTTACATAAAGATATTAACAAAAAATTGTTGAGATGTGTATATAAGTTTGCAAAAAGAGAGTTAGGGCATCATTCAGTTTAGAATATTCAAGACAGTCATGGTAAGAATTAAAAATTTATCTACAAGCATAAACTAAAATTATTTTAGATGAAAACTTTTCAAATCAATTTAACTATAAAAAATTTATATTTGGTACAATAAGTTTTATGTGTAATTGGCAGTATTTCAGTAAAAACCTATTTATCTGAAGGGATTTAACTTCAGGTTTTAATGAATTAATATAAATACTTTTTGAAATTGAAATTATATTTCTCTCATCAACTCTTGTATATAAAACATAAAAAAAATGCTTTGATTTTTTTGTCAAGGTCACAAGAATCACCAAGTAATTAGTAATTAAATAATTTAGAATCCTTTTGTCTCTCCACTTTCATAGTTGTACTTAACCATCTAATAGTGCAATTATTTACTGATTTGTAATTACCAGTGACTAATATTTGAACTATTTAGATGTTGAAGAACTTGCTTGTTGCTCTTGTTGTCCTCTCAGTTGTTCTTTTGTACACTGAAGCAGCTGCGGTTGATGCTCCTGAGCCAAGCAATAGATTCTTCTTCTTTGCTCTTGCCAAGGCTAGATGCTTCACTACTTGTGTATGTATTTTTTTGTTTGTTAATTTTTCAATTCTATTAAGTAAAGCAACAATCCTTTTTTCGCATGAAAACAGTTATGAATCTAAATTAAACCAACAAATTGATTGACTTTGTTGAGATGAATATGCTATATTCTGCAGAAATTTCAACTTGGCCAACAAATTAAAATTATTTAAAACTAATACTTTTTATAATGTCGTCGTTGTTTGTGGCAGTGCAAATTATGCGTTTTTCTAAGAAACTATATAAAATATTTAAGATGACTTTGGAATTAGATGCTAAATATCTGTTAAGTTTCTCAAAGGAGTAATTATTCTTTTCTAGTCTGCTGTTGCCTTCGCCTCCACCACCAGCTGCACCCTGATCTTCTCTACCCTGCCCTGCAACATCCTCTTCCCTGTTAATGCACTCCTGGCCGGACGCTGAATGATGACTCCCAACTAAACCTGTTATCAACATGTTGACATGAAATATTTTTATCATTTTGACTTTTAATGATCATTACTGACCATGAGATTTTAATTATGACTACTGTCAATATATATTGATCCTCTTAATAAAATAAAACTCTTCCTTTCATTTTTAAGAAATTAATATTAAATAAACCACTTTGTCGAAATTTGTTCTTAATTATTTGATTTGAATAAAGTTGATAGTAAGATGATTGTATTAATTATATAAGAACTTTTTTTATAGGTTGTAAATCTACTCTTAAAGCCTTTGTACCTACGTACCAGGAATTGGATCATGATAACTATTAACACCTCTATAAAGATAGATTTAATGGACCATTTTTAAAAGGCGTATCAAAATATACTCTGGCACCTGTAGAATTATACTGCAGAGTTAAAAATAAAATAAAATAACTGACATAATTTTTAATACAGCTAAGTTTCTTTTATTTATTGGGTCGATTTAACTGTTATGAGTAAGAACTACCTTACCCATTGGTAGTAAGATCTTACTGTTGCAAAACAAAAGAAAATTAATAAAAAAATTAAATATGTGTCTACCTTGGTTGTTTTAAAGAATATAATTTAGAGCTAAGAATATTAATAATTGATTCTACTTTTTCAAATATGTATTCAAAACCTTGGAAAAGTTGAGGAGTAGTGTCCCAAATATTAATGTAAGCGAAATTTTGAATCTATTGAAACTAATCAGTCAATATGTTTAAACTAGAGGCGGCGTTCTAAAATTATCCCGCTATTGGCTAGATTAAATATTATTATTTTTCTTCCATTGGCCTATCCCTGAATATTAAACTTTTTCTTCCATTGTCCTATCCCTGAATATCAATCTTTTTCTTTCATTGTCCAATCCCTGAATATCAACCGAACTACAAAAAAAAGTTACTACACATCATTTCTAAAGATTTAATGTCCCTTTCTCTCACTTCCCTTTCCTTCTGTCTTTTTTTAAAATTTCATTATTTTTATTTAAAACCGTATTTATAGTTTTGTCTCTCTCTCTCTTTAAGATATTTCAGGATCTTAGTATTTTTTTGTTTTAAATTATCATACTGAAAGGGTTAAAATATTTAGTTAAATGTTAAATTTTTGTTTAATATCAAATTATTTTAAACTAAGTTTTCTTTGATTTACTATTTTATAAATTTAAATTTTTATGAATAGAAGTTTAATACTTTCATATAATTCAAATAGCAACATGAAATAAAAAAATGAATTTATTCTTCATAGAGTGAAGGATTTTATTAAAGGAACCATGCAAGAGATATACCGCTTTAACTGCTGAAAGACTGACACAAGTAGACCCAATACCCAAAAATTGAAGCCTCCAGCTTCAAAAACAAAAAAGCTATAGACATTTCAAAATCATATTTTTAATACAATGAAAATTTTAAAAGTTTTTCATTGCTAAAATTATTAAAATACGTCTCCTAGAAAGAAAATTACAAGCTTATTTTTGGCAGAAACTTAAGATGCCAACAACTGATAACATTTTTACAATAAAAACACTCTTCTTTATAGTCAAAATCATTGAAAAAATTTGCGTTGTATTGAGAGCACTGTAGCGTGAGAATGCCAGCCTTTAGGATTTCCAGCCAATCAGAAGTCTGAGTCGTCGCTAAGTCCGCTGAACAACCAATCACAGCTGAGCATCTGTATTACCTACATTAGTTTAATTTTTCCTTGCTATGATTATATGCTTTTACTGGCATTCTAAGTTTCTGACAAAGATTATCTTTTAATTCTGCTTCCAAACGACGTAATTTAATATTGAAATTTCCATAATGAGCAATCAAAATCTTTCAAAATTTTCATTGTACTAAAATAATCATTTTGAAATGTCTGTATCTTTTTTGTTATTGAAGCTGGAGGCTTCAAATATTAGGCATTGGGTCTACTCGTGGCAGGCTTTCAGCAGTTAAAGCGGGGTTTTTCTTGCAGGGTTCCTTTAACCGACTTTTCATTGAGAAAAAAACACATAATTTTATACCCATAAGTGCCCAATTTCCACACATTATAATTCGTGGAATCTTTGTGGTGTTCTAGTTCTATTTTCCATAATTTCTGGTATAATCTGACTTTTCCAATCAGAATGCATAAAGATATTTAGTACAAGGAAGTCCAAGCTTTTTTTTATTTTTATTTGTGTAGTAGTAGCATAATTAAAATAGAGTTAGTAATTATACATATTTTTGGGGGGATGAGTAGGGTAAAAAATGAGCCGTATTTTTTTTTGTCAAAATTCTTTGAAGTGAATGGTTAAAATTTTATTTAGGGGTAAAATCTAATGAGTTTTTAAAAGTTGGTAGTGTCTACAGTAATTATACATATTTTTGGGGGGTTGAGTGAGGCCAAAAAATGCGCCGTAATTCTTTTGCAAAATACTTTGGAGTGCATGGTTAGAATTTTATCTAGGGGGTAAAATCTAATGTATTTTATAAAAAAAAATTGGTAGTGTCCACAGTGCTTTTTAATTTATTTGGGGGGACGGTAAACATTAACCCACCACACCCCTCATGGAACGTTCTTGATTTAGTGTTAATTAAATTGAATAATATGTTATTATAATATGAATTTATTTTCTCTTGAAATATTAGAATTAAAACCAGCTCATACCAATAACGAAATTAATTCGGAAGAAAATCACGAAACCTATACTTGTTTTTCAGCTGTCGTTGGGGGGCAACACATCGTAAAATTGACGACCTCTCCATTTGCCCCCCAAATATTTTTTTAGATTTATTTTGCTTGTTGGTTATACCTTATTCCTGATTAAAACAAAACTTTAACAAATTATTTTAACTGCAAAATCTTTTCTATTGTATGAAACTAGATTTTTCTCTCTAATATTATTATTTTGTTGAAACTCTATAAATAACAAGTCTGATGTATTACCTAATGCTAGAAAAATGTCCAAACAACCTTAATTTTTTTTTCTTTTTTTATTATTTTTTTCTTTAAAATTTTTTTTTACTTCTACACATTAAAAAAGTGCCTCATCTAAAGTTTGCTGGATTATAATCCATAACAATAGAGTAAATCTTTTGTCATTTGATTTATTTTGTAGAATAATGAGATTTTGAAATTTTTAATTATAAATTATCAAAATATTTCTTTTCTACTAAATAAGAAAAAAAAAGATAAATCCTCTTGCAGAACTAAAAAAAGAGAATATTATAAAATTTCAAGCGCTATTTATGTTGCATAATCAATCAATATGCAACTTGAGTATAAAAAGGTAGCAAATTCAGAAGAGTCAATAGTCATAGAACTTAGATTAAGTGTTAGCACAAGGTAAGAATATATCAACCTTTGTTTATCTTTTTTTTATTTAATGTTCGTTTTTGTATACTACTTACTTGCTTAATTTATATCTTATTAATATTCTCTCTATATTGTTAGAACTATTTACATTGAAAAGAATTTTTATAATTATAAATAAAAACTTAAAGAAATCGAGTGGTCAAATTTTTGGACTATTTAGAAGCTCATTGCTGTTCTTGTTGTCCTATCAGTTTTACTTATGCACACAAGAGCTACCTAGTGACTTTTATTTGAACTATCTAGATTCTGAAGAATCTATTTTTTGCTCTTCTTGTCCTATCAGTTTTACTTAAGAACACTAGAGCTACCTAGTGTTTTATATTTAAACTATTTAGATGTTGAAGAACCTTTTAGCTGCTATTCTTGTCCTCTCAGTTTTACTTAAGAACACTAGAGCTATCTAGTGACTTATATTTGAACTATTTAGATGCTGAAAAACTTGCTTGCTGCTCTTGTTGTCCTCAGTTGTACTTATGTACACTGAAGCTGCTGCTGTTGATGCTCCTGAGCCAAGCAATAGATTCTTCTTATTCTTTTCTGCCAGAGCAAGATGCTTAGCTACTTGCGTAAGTTTTTAAAGACTACTTTCTTCTATTTTATGTTTAGGAAAAATATAAATATGTGTTATTTGTTAAATTATTTCTTATATTAGGAATTATTATTAACTGTAATAAAATAATGTTCATATTTATTTAATAATCATTATTTAGTCTGCTGTAAGCTTTGCCTCAACTACAAGCTGTACCCTTATCTTCTTGACCCTACCCTGCAATCTCCTCTTTCCCATCCAGGCACTGCTGGCTGGAGCTACTTCAGCACCAGTGATTCTTGGCTGAGAATTCCACGAAGGTAAATTTGTCTAGTTTATAAACCCAATCAAGGACGTCAAAGCTTTTTTAGAGGGGGTTAAAATGAGAGTTTTCAAAGGTTTGATATGGTGTAATCTATGATATTTTTAGGGGTTTTAAAGTTTGAGGGAGTTAAACCCTACAGCCCAGCCCCCTCCCGGCCCCCTTTGTCATCTATATAAATATTTTTTGTTATACTAATATTGATAATATTCCAGGTTTATGACAATGGAAAGAATATTTTGATAATGATATTTGGACAATGGAAAATTTTAAACAGCAATTGTATTATAATTTAATTATTATTTGTAAGTTAAATAAATATTTGAAAAGCTTAGTTTTATGTTTATTTCTTTAGTGCTTACTTTTGTATGTTATTTGCAGATATATTATATATTTGCAAATACATAAAATGAAATAAAAAACTTAAGTGTGCAGATATTAGTTACATAATCAATCGATGAATATGTTAAGTATAAAAGTTTAATGTAAACATCAAAAGTCACCATTCAGTTTCAAATCTGAGATTGATCTTCATTTTTAAGGTAACATTATCAATTAGTATAAAATGTAATATTTTAATAATTATTACGCCCCTAGACACCTCTAAGGGGGGAGGGGGGCTGGGGACAGTAAAGTGTACCTCCCTCACTTTTAATTTTAGTTTTAGTAAGAAGTAAAAAAAAATTTAGAGTTTGTCATTTTCTCTTGGAGCAATTTCTTTTTGGAAACATAGTTATAAACCTTCCCAGTACCTAAACTGAAAAGCTACACTGTAAAGGAGGAACATTATGAGAGATTAGACAAACAGACACAAATACAAAAAGACAGACAAATAGACACACACACAGACAGACAGGCAGTCTTTCTGTTACTTTTATGAAGATTTTATAATGAATCCTGTCATAGAGAATAATCTAAATTAATAAACTTTTGGTTTAGAATCTCTAACAATGCATTTTTAGATGTTTAAGAATTTTCTTGCTGTTCTTCTTGTCCTTTCAGTTGTACTTATGTACACTGAAGCTTCTGCTGTTGAAGCTACTGAGCCAAGCATTAGATTCTTCTTCTTTTTTCTTGCCAAGGCTAGATGCTTAACCACTTGTGTAAGTTTTAAAGGCTGTCGAGTCTATTTATTCTGTTTATTTCTAGTGTTTCATTGATGTTTTTAATATGAGGATGACAGAATTTTACAATCTACAGTTCATAGTCGAATTTTGTTATCACATTATACAGCTATCCAATTGCCCCTTCAGATTTAGCTTCTACCACTGTATAAATTTTATCATGTTTCAGCAAATAAGTTTTTTTTTGGAGGGGGTTTATCCCCCCCTTAAACAAATAATTATTTAAAATTTCATTTTTAATTTTCTATTTGTAAAATTATATTTATAAAAGTATTGTTGTATCGAAGTATTGTTTTTTTTAATAACCTCTCATTAAATGTGGATAGCTAAACAAGACCCAAGTTTTTATAAATAGATATTAAAGATCTAGATTAATACTCTCCAGATTGGACCAATAGGATTTTAGCGGAGGAACAATCTGGCCATATTGTTGATTGGAATGTTTACATTAATATGAAATAGCAGTTAGTTTTTATTATTTCCTTTGTATTATCTATAATACAAAGTAGAACGATGTCTGTCTGTCTATTTGTCTGTCTGTTTGTTGTCTGTCTGTTTGTAGCGAAAGATCTCGCTAACTGCTGAACCTATTGGATTCTCCTTTACAGGGTAGCTTCTCATATGTCCTGGGAAGGTTTATAACTATTTTCTTGAGAAAAAAAAAAATTCTCCCCCACCAAAAAAGTTTTTGTTTAAATTTTTCTTTAAAATCTAAAATACGAAAAATTGGTTTGATTAAACCTCTTGAACAGCCCCTAGAGGCTAGAGGCGAAGCCGCAATTGAGATTTATAGAATGAAACATATTATATTAATAAATGTTAACAAAAACGTACAGATGCTAGAAATTCCTTTTTTTTATTTGACAGATTCTTGTGTCTTACTGCCCATTTGGGGTTATAAATCTATTATGAATTTAAAAAAAAATATTTAGTCTGCAGTCAACTTCGCCTCTACTACCAGCTGCATCCTGATCTTCTCGACTTGCCCTGCTATATCCTCTTACCCATAAATGCAGCTCTGGTCCCTACATCTATACTGACTGGTAGAAGATAAACAGGTAAATTGAATAATTATATTTAGTTTAAAAGTAGTAAGGTTTTAATGTATGTAAGATCTTTCTAACTTCTTAATGAAATAAGTTTTTAAAGAAGGTGTATTAACTTTTTTTTTCATAGCTAGCCGGTGCTTTTAGTAAGTAGTAGATGTAAAATTTTTCATAGAATTCAGATATGCAATCGGTTTTTTTTGTAGACCTCTTATTTTTTAAGTAATTTAAGTTTTTTAAAAAAAAATTTAAGTTTTTTAAAAAAAAATTTCAGTTTTTTTTTAAAAATTTAAGTTTTTTAAAAAAAATTTAAGTTGATTTTAAGGTACTAAAACGCAACAAAAAAAAAGGAAAAATGGCCATTATGAACAAAAATAGTAAGATCTTTAATTTGACACCTTACTTTTTTAATTTTGTCAGGTAGTTATTGAAAAAATTGATTTTTTTAAACCCATGAGAATAAAAACTTTGAACTTAATTTTATCATTTCACAGGTAAAAAAAATATGGGTTCATATATACCTTTAGAATCAGAAAAATATTACAAATCCATTGTAAGCAAACTTGAAATAAAAAGTTTACAATATAGTTTATAAACTACAATAAAAGGAATTATATGAAAATATTATATTATATTATACAGGCAACCACCTTATTTTTTTAATTGAGAATAAAAATGGGAAGGGGGAAAAGAGGGGGTAACTAGGGGATGACGAAAGTGTTGCATGTACAACAAAATACAATAGGCCATTTTTTTATTTTGTATTTTTTTACTTTTTTTCAATTTTGCCTACAATGGATTCGTAATATTTTTCTGATTCTAAAGGTATATATGAACCCATATTTTTTTTACCTGTGAAATGATAAAATTAAGTTCAAAGTTTTTATTCTCGTGGGTTTAAAAAAATCAATTTTTTCAATAACTACCTGACAAAATTCAAAAAGTAAGGTGTCAAATTAAAGATCTTACTATTTTTGTTCATAATAGCCATTTTTTTCCTTTATTTTGTTGCGTTTTAGTACCTTAAAATCGACTTAATTTTTTTCTTTTAAACTTAAATTACTTAAAAAATAAGAGGTCTACAAAAAAAAACGATTGCATATCTGAATTCTATGAAAATTTTTACATCTACTACTTACTAAAAGCACCGGCTAGCTATGAAAAAAAAAGTTAATACACCTTCTTTAGGTGAGCTTTACATAGATCCTGGGATGTTTTGGGACTATTTCCCTCTTCCCATCTCCAACCTTAATATTCTGATCCCCTATATTATTTTCATTTCAAATTTAAAGTTGCCCCCAGAGGCTCCCCGCAGGTGAAGACATAATGCAGCAGAGACCTTTCAAAAAATCAAATATGAAATATATATATTTCTTTACGTTGCTCATTGATTTAATCTTTGCTAAATATTTAAGCTAAAAGAGCAAATACTAAATGGAAAGTAAACAAAATTTTAAAGGGAAATTAAAAGAAATAGAAATACCATTAGTAATGAAAAATTTAAATGATAATTGAAACTTGATTGAAAGTTATTTAATTAATTTATGGAATCGTCTGAATGCCTTGATATAAGAAAAGCCCAAATGAAAAAATTATCATTATACATATTATTGTTGCAAAATTTGTAATAAAATCTTTCATAAATCCAGTTTCCATAACTTATAAATTCATTCTTTCATTGAAAAATTAACAAAAGAATCTAATAAAAACACAAGTGCAATTTAAACTTGCGTCAAACTAAGAATGTAAAAGAGTATAAAAGATTGAAAAGATTTTAATAGTTATCATTTAGTCAAATATCTATTTGGTAAACTATCATTTTAATGGTAAGAAATATTACAATTTAGTTTCAAATTGCAGAATAATATTTACTACCCAATTATATAAATCAAATGATTGCAATTTCTTTTGCAACAAAATAATTTTTTATCAAATAGTTTCCTCATTGCATTGAAACCACAAATTTTTTTAAAAAACCTCATTTTTGATGATTATTTAAGGTTAATTAAAAATAAAGTATAGATGATCCCTGAAGGGATAGTACTGATTAGATTAGAAACAATTTTTTAAAAACTTGCATTTTAGAGGGAGGGATGTGGTCAAGAAATGTGTTTAGGATAAAGCACCAATCACCCCCTATTCCATATCTTCTTTTTTCAAGAATAATGGGGCGGGGGGGGGGAGGCTTCAGTGAAGCTAAATAGATATTAAATAATATGTAAAAGAGGGTGGCCAATATTTGAACAATTTGGATACTATTCAGTGATTAATGCCTTTCTAGTGACTAATGTTTAAACTCTTTAGATGCTGAAGAATCTGATTGCTGCCCTCCTTGTGCTGTCAGTTGTACTTATCCACACTGATGCATCTGCTGTTGAAAAAGCAGAATCCAGCAACAGATTCTTCTTCTTTGTTCTTGCCAAGATCAGATGCTTCAACACCTGTGTAAGTATTACCTTTTCCAGACTTATCGAGTGCTAATCTCCATTTTTCATACATGTCATATTTTTACAAAGTTTAGATAAAGTTAATTTTTAGTTGCAGAATGTAATTTTATCCCATTAGATTTAATTTTAAATTTTTCCCCATACTTTTTCCTATCTCTACTACTGCGTACAGTATAAAACCTGACCTAAAATACCCCTCTCACTATTTCAATTTATTTCAAATAAAGGAAGGGGATTCAGTGTTCGACTAAGCACTGTTAGGGAAACCGCCTCAATGAATTTGTAAATCTAAGGGTTTCAATTATTAAAAAAAAATTCTTTTAAGTCTGCTGTTAGCTTTGCCTCTACCACCAGCTGTACTCTGATATTCTCGACTCTGCCATGCAACATCCTCTTCCCCCTGAATGCTGCATTGGCAACAACCACAACTACTACAACCACTACAACAACAACCATTGCTGGTTAGATTATGTCAAGACTGATGGCTTTATTTGGAATAGAAATGACTATATGAATGACCTTTAAAACTTTGGAAATTGACTGTATATAAATATTCTTAGACTATATTTTCTTTAAATATATAATTCAATATTAGATAGATAACTTTGCATTTTATTTCATTTTTAAGTAGCGAAGCGGCTCTATAAAAAATGTAAGTCTGATGTCCGTCCGTCTCGCTGAAACATTTTTTGGGAAAAGTTATTTTCTTGTCTCCTGTTAAAGATGGACGGCTGAAGATTTTTGTCAACCATTTTTCATATTTAAGTATAAAACAACCATGGTGGCCAGACTGCTTTAAAGAAGCTTATTAGCCCTTTTTTAAAGTATAAAGCTTAGGTGTTTTTGTTCCGATTTTCAAAGTTTTTGCTATCAAAATTAGTTTTCCGTCGTTATAATGAACTTTTGTTTTTTTAGATAATAGGATTCGTAGCTTTAATTTTGGATTTCACATATTTTTGAAGTTAGATTTTTTTCTCCAATTAATCGACCCTGCAACAGAATGCATATAAATATTTTTAGGAAGTTTACATTATATTCTGTCATGTTTTTTATTTCTTCCTCTCTTTTTTAACAGACAACTGGCAATTGCTTGTTAATGACTTTGTCCATTTGCCCATCTATAATATTTTTCTACTTATGAATATTTTCATACTTGTTTTTATAAAACATTTTAAAACTTTCTAAACATTATTTGCTCTCTATATCAACCGCAATGAGAAAAACAACAATCAAACCACTTTTGCATATTTATACTGTACTTAAAGATCTAAAATTTCAGAGGGTATTTGAATTATGTAATATTTTTCTCGTATTCATTCGAATCCGGTGGATAGGATCCGGTTCTCATCCATACGAAAAAACTATGTCTAGCATCGTATTATATCCAGCTTTCTACGAATATAAAAATGTACAATCATAAGATTAAAACCAATTTTTTAGCCGGTGCCTTCGGCACCCCGGGGCTAAAAAAAACTAGTTTTAATCTCATAATTGTACATTCTATATCCGCGGAAAGCCGTTTATAATACGATGCGAGAAATAACTATCAAATACATAAATAACCCACTACCTTATATCTTAAATAACTTTAATTACATTTCTCCTTAATAAAATATTTTTTTTCTTTTATTATATTATTACTGAACATTTGTACGACATACAATATTACAAATTTAGATATAGAATATAAATAAATATAAGTTTTAATAAAAAATATAAAATCACTTAAAATAAAATAAAAAATATTTATATTATAAGTGCTTTTGCTTAATTAATGTTGTTTTTTTAATAATTTTTATTTAATAGTTAACAATTGTTAATTTGATTTCAACAAAACATTAAACAAAAATACTATTATACAAAGCTCTCTTGTAAAGGACTATATAATTTCAGAGAATGTAATATATCAGATTCTAGAAGATTAGTGGCTCCTAGCCGATCCAGATCTACACGAATATCTAGAGTAACCGCTACTTTACGTACAGCCGTTACAACGGACACTAGAGTATAATCACTGTCTAATCTAGCCGCTCGGCAAACGGCTAACTCAACCAGCCGCTCCAGGCCGCCGCCAGAAACTATAGACACACAAATATCATGATACACAGACAGCCGGCCAATTGCAATGGCCGCTTTTTGTTGCACTCGTTGCGTAGCCGCCAGAATAGGCAAGGATATGTTGCCGCCGCCGGTAGTATTGACAGTAACGGCTGGGTTTGCAGCCAGGCCGCCGTTTGTGGCAGAATTAGCCGTGTTTGGGGTGTTAGGATCTGCGGCCAAAAGTAAAAGCAGTGCAGGTACTAAATCCTAAACAAGAACAAACAACACTAAAAAGTATTCTTAAAGTGAAACTTTTATGTAATCATTAAAAGCTTTTCAATATTTAGGGTAGGCCAATATGTCTGTTCATCCGTAAGGAATAGCTGAAATCGTCAATTTAGGCATGTTAGAATTGTCCTATAGATTTTAAGCTTAGCAGGTTGATTCTTGAAATATTTAAGCACAGTTTAGAAAGCTTTGCAACTCTTTAATCATTACCATTAAGTCCGAATGTCCATTTTTAACTGTTCATTTTTCAACTTTTTCTCATTTACTAATATTTTAACGTTTGAAAATAGTGATTCTTAGACCGATCAGGTACAACCTTATTGTCTAAATAGCTTGTTAACTTATAAAAAGCGATTCAACTCTATGATAATTTATGAATTGTAATCTTACAACTACAAGTAGCTGCAATACAATACATAATTTTACCTGTCTAGTAAGTGATTCTCTAGCAGCTGCTATACAATACATAATTTTACCTGTCTAGTAAGTGATTCTCTAGCAGCTGCTATACAATACATAATTTTACCTGTCTAGTAAGTGATTCTCTAGTAGCTGCTATACAATACATAATTTTACCTGTCTAGTAAGTGATTCTCTAGTAGCTGCTATAAAATACATAATTTTACCTGACTAGTGCATGATTCTCTAGTAGCTGCTATACAATACATAATTTTACCTGTCTAGTAAGTGATTCTCTAGTAGCTGCTATACAATACATAATTTTACCTGACTAGTAAGTGATTCTCTAGTAGCTGCTATACAATACATAATTTTACCTGTCTAGTGCATGATTCTCTAGTAGCTGCTATACAATACATAATTTTACCTGTCTAGTGCATGATTCTCTAGTAGCTGCTATACAATACATAATTTTACCTGTCTAGTGCATGATTCTCTAGTAGCTGCTATACAATACATAATTTTACCTGTCTAGTGCATGATTCTCTAGTAGCTGCTATACAATACATAATTTTACCTGTCTAGTGCATGATTCTCTAGTAGCTGCTATACAATACATAATTTTACCTGACTAGTAAGTGATTCTCTAGTAGCTGCTATACAATACATAATTTTACCTGTCTAGTAAGTGATTCTCTAGTAGCTGGTATACAATACATAATTTTACCTGTCTAGTAAGTGATTCTCTAGTAGCTGCTATACAATACATAATTTTACCTGTCTAGTAAGTGATTCTCTAGTAGCTGCTATACAATACATAATTTTACCTGTCTAGTAAGTGATTCTCTAGTAGCTGGTATACAATACATAATTTTACCTGTCTAGTAAGTGATTATCTAGTAGCTGCTATACAATACATAATTTTACCTGTCTAGTAAGTGATTATCTAGTAGCTGCTATACAATACATAATTTTACCTGTCTAGTAAGTGATTCTCTAGTGTGGTGACTAGCGGATAAATTTGCCAGGATAGTGGCAACCTAGTTCATATATTGCAATGTGTTTATGGGCCGGGAGAGGAGGATGTTAAACTTAAAACTACACTAGTACCCAAGATTTTCAAAACTTTGGGCACCAAAATGAAGTTTAATGTGTTTGTTCAAAACTATTGGTGTACAAACTTTGCAAATAATTAATAATCATAAGTGGTAATTTTGTTTATCATAATTAGGGATGTATGTATAATTGTATATCAATTTATCTTACATTGTCTTATACCTAAAACTCCATAGTAAATGGATATTTAATGATTCATTTATGAAATAATAAAAAAAAGTTGAATACTGATCCTGATGTAAAATAGATAAAAGGCTAAAGATTTTTTCATTTTTAAAGACAATATTTGCCGAAAAAATGTTAATTAAGTGCTATTTGATTATTATGATTATTTTTTTAAAGATTCTTAGATTCTAAGATGATTATCAGAATATTTATCTTGACCCAATGAACATATACACAACTTTCCTGATCCATAATATAAATACTCGGCCTCACACGTCCGTACACAAATGTGAGGAGTGGGGCAACAGCGTCCAGCTGGGACATGGCGGTCAAGAAGAGCGGGGACTGGTAGCTCAGGTTGGCCAGCGCGGCCGCGCATAACAAGAATGTCTCGCTTGACCTTTGACAAACAAAATCTTTATGGTTTAAGTTTTTTACTTTTAAAAATTATTAGCCGTCTGTCTGTTCATTTTTTTCTAAATGTGTATTTAACATTTTGTTGTTTCCCTATTTAATTAAGAACACCTAATTTTGAAATATTTTATTATTACTTTAAGTAGAAATAGGTTAGGTCATATTTTGTACTGATTAGCCACACAAAACTAAAGCAAGTATAGGCCCCCGCAGGATTTGGGCCTTCTGCAAGAGTTTAGGCATAGGAAAAAAAACTACCCACCCCCATATTATCAATTTATTTTTAAAAGTATGGTAAGGGGGTCAGTTCTCGATTAAAACTTTAAAAAGAGAAGCACCAAAACTTTAAAAAAAACTTAAAACAAAAACATTTAATTTAGTTAAATAAAGATTTTTGTGTGAACCTAGTGCGCCCCGCCAGGCTAGTTAGGGAGTTGACAATATCATAGGCGTGTTCGTCCAGCTTTGTAGAATCTATACAGTTCTCTATCCAGGGGCTAGTGATCTGGGCCATCACTCCTGCACAAGTTTGTCAGATTTTAGAGTCATAATAAGTTTATGTGTCCTGATCATATATTTAAACAAGATTATTCAATATATATAATAGCGAATCTTTAAAGTCAGACAGCAGAACAAATGCATACTTACATTCTTGATTTACAGAGAAGCTTTGTTTTTAATATTGTACCCTGGGGAAAGAGAGAGAGAGAGAGAGAGAAAGAAAGAAAGAAAAGAGAGAGAGAGGGACAGAGAATGAGAAAGAGATAAAAAAGGAGAGAGATAAAACTTAAAAAATTAATGATAGGGTTTCTGTGCTAAAAAATGTAAATAAATTATTTTATCACTCTAAAATCTAATTTCCTGCAGCCTCCATTTGTACAGTTTCCGTGGATTCCCGCAGGGTTTGTGCTAGGATGTCTAACCCTCCCCTCAGCTGAAGATCTTCTATACTTTCTTCCACACAACAAATGGTTCCTATGTAAACATGTCCATTAGTTATCTTTGAATATTATTCTAAAAATTTACAGAAATTGTATATTCTTAGCTTTTAGGGAAATTTTTAAAAGTTTCTAAGTTTTCTATAAGCATGAAAAGCTAGCCAAACCATTGGAACTATTAAGAAGATTAATTTTAGAGTGGGTTTACTACTTTATTAGGAAAAATCTTACTAATAACACTACAAAATATTTTATTATATTATTTTGGAGAGGAAGGGGGTATCTTCACAGTATAATCAAGCAATTAATATTATAACTCTATATCTTTTTTTTTTATTTCTTATATTTTTTTGGAAAAACATTCATAATTTTGTTATCTTTTATTCATATTCTAAAGTTGGTTTTAAAGTGCGAACAAAAAAATGTTGAGATAATTTGATAACAACCTAACAAATCTGTGTACATAAATGTTTCCTCATTTGATATTTTCCAGAAAAAACTGTACCTAAAGCTCTAAGCACAACCGCGCCATGTTGTGGAAATGGCGAGGTAGGTCCCAGCAGCCTAATAAGGGCTGCAACTCCGCCCTCACGGGCAAAAATGCGGCAAATATGGTTTCCTTCCAGTCCGAGTTTTGATATCAGGCATAGAGAGTCTCTGTCATAATTGGATTATATTAAAAACATTATTAAATTCTAACTTACAATTATTGCAGTTATAAAAAGCTTACAAAATTATTAAACAAATATTAATACTATCATCTTATGGCAATTTCAGTAAATGTAATCTTTAGAAGTTTGTTTGCCAAGTATTTGCAGAAGGTTTTGACATAAAAATAATTTTTTTAAAAAAAGATCAGACTTAATATTATCTTTTATATGGTGCATTATTTGCCAAGTGTACCACTTTTCTGTACCTCTTCGATTTTGTTAATACTCTATATTTTGGTCCGTTGGGTAATTCAAGGATGCTGGATGGCCAAAAAAAAGTTTTAGAGTCCCTGGATGTCTAGATATCTAGCTATCTATGGAGGTAGGTAACAAAAATTTAAAAAACACCCATTTTTTCACAATTTAAAAAAATATTTTTTTATCAAACTTTTATCCAACCTATACATACTGTCCGAAAAAAAAACGTTTTTTTCTGGCTTAAATCCTGTGTTTTATCTGTGGGCATATGTGGTACATATATAACGGTCCGGACAACCCGGGACTAAAATGTTGTCAAATTTAACTTTGGGATTCCCTGTAAATGTGATTTTAGCGTCTGTAGAGCTAAAAATTGGTCCAAATTGGCTATTTTTTTCAAATTACTCTACTAATTGTCTAAGTTTGTTTGGCCATATTGTTTTCTGACCAGATCAATATTTTCCTACTTTTTGGACACCCTGTATATTCTAAAAAATGGGAAATTTTTATTTCTTTTTTTTAAAATATGCATTCATATGTATTATGAATCAGGGAGGTAATTTTGCTGGTTATTACACCAGTCCCCAAAGTTTTATATCAACTTGTTATTTATTGACACAACAAGTTTAGGGACTTTTATTGAATTTTGATTTGTTGGTTCATTTAGTTTAGTGGCTAAATATGTATGTTACCCACTTATTATAATATACGCAAGGGGTAGATTCGTGTATCATTATTAGGGATGTACATCATTATCTTATCCCTTAAGATCCCTAGATAGTGTAGCTATTCTATAATTGATATAAATCCTTTCCTGAGACACGCTTCTGTTCTGCACTTGCCCAACACATCTAAACTTTCCTTTACTATATCAGTGAGCAGAGCCTCAATTAAATTTGTAAACATGTCACCATACTCCTAAATATGTTAAAAGATAATTCCCTCACTCTGAATGATTTTTTTTATAATTGTGTAAGTAAATCTATTTTTAAAGAAAAATATATAATATAAAATATTTGAGATGAAATGATTGATATTCAATTTCAGTTAATTCAGGCTTCGGGGTTTTTCAACTTGCCGCAACAAACCAAACCTAATTAAACCCATAGCCCAAAATTAAATAATAACTTAGTGACACAGCTTACATATAAACTCAAATGCAACAACTGCAAAACATAACCTGCCTTATTAAAATGTGTTTTTCTAACATTTTACTATTTCTTAAAAGTAATGCTAATAGATGTTGAAATATTTTACCTGTAAAATATTGACTAGATCCTGTTGACTTCTGGAGGCTACCCCACGCGAAACCATAATCTTCATCTAAATACGCACACGCATAACAGTATGAATTTAAGTTGTACTAGGATATAGCTAAACTGCAATAGACTGAAAGGGTTCACCGAAAGATATTTATAAACAAATACTGTGAATTATCCTTTGTGAAAATATTTTAAATCATCCTACAGCTAGGCATTGTGTTAATTAAAGGCCAGCTTAGAAATTACTTTAGATAGCAGAGACCAAAAAAAAAAATTCAGCACGCAAAAAAATTTACAGCAATAAAATCCTAATTTATATTTTAAAAGGTTTCGTGATTTTTGTTATTGTTTTAAAAAGATACTTTACCTTATGTAGCAGATGAAACATTCTTTGAGATACAGACATCAATGTATCATTTCCCTTCCCTTTGCTTGTTATTCTAAAACATAATTATGCATTACAGACAAACAGACAAAGATCGTTCAAGCACTGGTTGTCTGCTGGGTGTCATCTGACATAATACCCGAGGAGTTTACCCTTCGTAGCATATACCTGCAATGACTTTAGCTAACCAAAAGTAAAAAGCTACCCCCCCCCCTCAAAAAAAAAAAATTGGAGTCAGTTCTCGACTCTGAGGGAAACGGTTTTATTATTCTGTCTTACCTTAAACCAGGAAGTTCAGCAATGACTAGATCAATTTGGTAGCTCTGAAACCTCCAACTATTGTGCCTATCAAGTATAAACATATAAAACAACAAGAATGATAACATCCATAAGTAGCGAAGCACAAAAAATCATAGAATGGACAAGCAGACTTAGGGAAATATAGAGTAGATGTTCAGTTCTCATAACAATGAAAAAAAGAGAGAGGATATGAAAAACTCCAAGAAAATCACGAAACCATAAAAAATAACGTTTACAAGGGTAGCTTTACTAGTATGGTAGCAGTGAAAAAAAATGCATTTTTCTACTGGAATTCTCAATTCAACTCTATCGTGATGGACAGACAAACAGATACAGTGAGATGTTAAGTAGATTCTCATACAAATCTGTATCAGAAATTTCAATTGACCTATAGAATGAACGCTAATTTGTATGGCTTGGCAGCTCGCGTCAGCCGCCCATAAGTTTCAGAAAATCAATCTTTTACAAATTTAGAATTTAACCCAAACATGGCAATCCCTTTTTTATAAAAAAAAATCAAAGCATCAAAACGGGCTTAAATTTGAGGTTTAGTCGCTGCTACATCTATATTTTATAGATTATATTCTTTTTGTATGTTTTGCCTGTTCATGAGGTTTTGTAGGCCAGACTCCAGCTCTTTCACCTTGCTGGTCAACTCACGTCTCTTCATTTGCTCCAAGTCCCTGAAAAGCAGGTATTTAAGCTGGTTTAATAAAAATAACATAATGTCTGTTTGTCTACGTGTACCAATGGATCTCGCTAACCGCTGAACCTATATGGTTCTTCTTAACATTGTAGCTTCTCATAGGTCCTGGTAAGGTTATTTAACTTGAATTTTCATTTTTTTTCTCTTTCTTTTTAAACTAAAAATACAATTTAGGGGGGGAGGGGGGTTGGAGTCGACTGACGTCTTCCTCCCTTTCCGCAAATTTTAACATTTTCAGCAATTTTTAAAAGTAGCATAAGAAATCATTTGTAACCCAAGATTATTGCAATCAGAGGTTTCGTGATTTTTCTGTCACCTGCAGAGTGCTGCAAAAGTATTTGAAAGGGTGACAGCTTGACTTTGGAGCTTGTACAGGTTATCCAGGGTCAGGTATCTGCTTCCTCCCTCCAGCTGTAGGCTCTAGATAGATAGTTAGATAGATATATCCAGGGTCAGGTATCTGCTTCCTCCCTCCAGCTGTAGTCTCTAGATAGATAGTTAGATAGATATATCCAGGGTCAGGTATCTGCTTCCTCCTCCAGCTGTAGGCTCTAGATATATAGATAGATACGTTCTCTATTTCTTTGGCCTAAAAACTTTGAAAGTTTTGGTACTTCTAGGAAAACAGTGTCCAAACGTTTCAACCAATAACTTAAATTTACAGACTTTTGATAATCATCATTGAAATGCAAAATATCAATTGACAAATGGACATATATTTTTAAATAAATTTACCTTTGATTGTAGCATGTTCGAGCATTCTTGATCAATATTGCATGGTAACTCATGTAGCCACTAAAATAGTTATTTATTGCATTTGTATTAGACAGGTTTCCGCGGATATTAAAATGAAAAAAATAAGGTAAAAACCGGGAATATCCTCTAAGAATTTTTTATTTTGAAAATTTGAGTACCCCCCCCCCCCCCCCACCAGAACTATGAACACTGCCCACAGCGCTCGGCTCCCGGGCCTGCCTAGCCGCAGCGCTCGGCTCCCTAGCCTATAACCTAACCTAACCTAAAATAGTTGTTATCTGTCGAGGGGGGGGGGGGTGATAAACAAATTTTCAACATTTCAAAGAGGATAACGCCTTAAAACCAATTGTATTATCCCCGAGAGGCCGAAGGCCCATGTTAAAGAAAAATAGCTGAGAACCAGTTCTAATCCACCGGATATTAATCGGTTTCAAAGCCATACTGGAAAAACACATTAAAAAGTTAATTCAGGAAATATACATATAATTGTATGTTGATTCTTTTTGCGATAAAGTATAATCTAGAGAGGTTAGCAATTTTATAGATAAGTTAGATTAGAAAGTTAAAATTAACAATTTTTACAAGCTTTGTCATTCTTAAAACTAAAAAGAAAAGAAAATCATAACTAAATAATCAAATAAATTAGAAACTGTCTATAAGTAATAAAAAACTCTTACAATTATCTAATAAATTATTATCTTACAAAAATATTTGGGAAAAGGGAATATACTTATTACTTATATTAAAATAGAGTATTATATGTATTATTTTTACTTGAACATCTATTCTAAATTAGATCTTTATAAAAAAAGTAACAGGATGTTTATCTGTCTTTTTGTACCAAAGAACTTGCTAACCGCCGAAGGTTTGTAGTTTAGGGGAGTATACCACCACCTCAAAAGACAAAAAAAAACCATTTTACGTACCCCTAGAGGCCTCTAGGGGCGTAGACGCTATTATAAATTAAAAGGGTTATAGTACAGGCTAATGCAAAGTTTTAACATTGTTGTAAGAGGTAGACGTTTTTAAAAGTTAATTTATCCTTTATTTAACTATCACTAAGTTTCTGACTAAATTAAAGATAACTTAAAAATTACTATAATTTTATTACACCTATTAAATCACTTTTTTTTAAATTTGTACATTCATAAATCATGAAAAACATTTTTTTGTCAATGTTTTTTTTCCAGGGCTCGGCAGTCGCACGCCTTTGACATACAAACGTGCCTTAACTATATAATAGCTACGATAATAAAAAATCTTACAATAAAGTTTCTGCTATTTGGTTCAGATATGCAGTCATTTTGAAAATATAAATAACAGAAAAACATGATTTCATTATTAGCTTCAATAACCTACTGAATGAGGTTGGGAAAAATGTATTTTTGCTATTCTACGTGGCAATAAATGGCGCAAATATATGGCCAAATAATAACTCTCGGTTTGGAATTTTTAAAGCCCGTTGATGCTTTCCCATTAAGACGCTAGGATTCTCACATAAAAAGGGCTCCGCAACTTATTGAATTAGGTCTGTCTGCAGTAAAATTACTATTAAACAAATGAATGATAGAAAAAATTAAAATCCTGTATTTGTTGTTCTATTGCAACACTCATATTATGAAAGTCAAATTTCATTATAGGAATCATTATAAATAACAATTAATAGGGAAAAAGTCATTTTACAACGATCATTTTGGTTTATAATATTCATATATGAAGTAGTTATGATAATAAAATTTTGATATAAAGGATGTAAATCTAGGGGCTAACTCTGTAGATAAAAAAATTTCGATTTACATAACGACCCCTAAGACAAGACCTTCCTCAAAAGAATTTTTAAAAATGTTCCAACCTGTTTGACGGGACTAGGCTCGGCAGCAGTCAAACTCTTTGACCTTTTAACCCCACCAATATCAGCAGCAGCAGTAGGATCATCTTTGACGGCAGTTAATCCCCCAGCCGCATCACTCCGCGTCCGCACAACCACAGGATTAGTCCGCGGCAACGTGTGATGCGTCATTTGTGGCTGGATGCGGATTGTTAAATTGTTGTTTGATTTTGTAATATTTTCTTGACTTTCAACATTATATAAATCTCTATTAAAAGACGTCTTTTCAATTGCAGGAATGGCTCCACTCTGAACGCCGCCATCTTGGAAAACATTACTCGAGAACGGTACAAAAATCCGCGACACAAACTGTTCCGAACCAGCTGTTTTTGTCTGTGACTGATTATCAATATTTTCAGATTCAGACAAAGTCGGCTTCTGCTTGCTTTTTTCCTTTTTGCGAAGTTTCTTCTTTTTCAATTTTTTCGTGGATTTTTCATCTTTTGATGATTTACTGGCGCCAGGGTCCATGCTGATGTTATTCATGCTGTTACTGCTAATATTACTAATGCTACTGCTGCTACAACTGCTTTTGATGTTATGTTTGCTGCTGCTTTTAGCAGCTAGGTCATAATCAGTGACTAGAATACTGTTGGTGTGATAATCAGCTGTTGTGGGCATATGAATCATATTGTTTGTGTTGTCCAGAAATTCTAGAACCTTTGTCCTGGAGTCCTGCATCCTGCGCCAGTCCTCATAGTCCAGATCCTTGGACAGATAAAAGATGTTTTAATGAATTTTATTAAAATAGGTATAATCATAATGTTTCGTTGGTGAACTAGCGATACTCCCCCCCCCCCCCCTACACATCTTTATTTAAAAAAGGTGCTTCTAGCCTTGCTAGGAGCTCTTACAATGCCTGGCTCTGTTCCTATTCCTGAGGGGATTTTCTCACCCTTACTTATCCTACTTAACCTAACCTAAGAATGGTATCAAAGTATTTTTGAATTAACGATTACTGCACCCATCCCCCCCCCCCCAAAAAAAAAAACAACCAATAACAAACGGTAAAAAATGTTAAGTTGAAAGGTTAAAAATGCAGTTTACCTTCAATTCCCGTGACCACACTGCCTGTTCTTGGCTCCATGCCCGCTTCACCCGACCCCACGGATCTGGCTCCCTCGCCCCTCCAGGGTATAGCCCACAAATTTCCGGTTCTTGCAAACCCGCCACGTTGGAGCCATGATTGTAATCAGTCGTTGTGGCGGGAGCACTGCCTTTATACGGCGATTTTTCACGTCTGCCGTCATTTTCAGCGGCGGTTGTTAGATAGTCATTTGGTGACCGACACCACTCTTCAGAGTCGGAATAACCGGAATCCTGGCTCTTGATCGGTGATATTCGCGTGCCCCTAAAATCATTATTATTACTATATAAAAGTATAAGGATGTTTGAGTGTTCTCCTTTACAATGAAGCTTCTTATAGTTTACCTCCATCCTGCAAAGATAAAATCCCCAAGAAAAAATCTTTACTTTTGTGTTTGAAATTACATTTGACCAAATTGGCCCTAGAAATATTGACGTCTAGAAAACAAATAAAAAGCTATTCTAAAATGTTGCTTTTTTGTTCCAAAACTGTAACACCTAGAAATTTTAGTATGGCCTTGATTTAAAGACCCTAAAAAATTAATATTTAAATCTCATGACAATCAGCATTAAACTTGTAATCTTTTATATTAATATCTACATAAGAAAAAGACTAAAGAGAGAGAGAGAGAGAGAAAGACGGAGAGAGACGAAGAGAGAGAGAGAGAGAGAGAGAGAGAGAGAGAGAGAGAGAGAGAGAGAGAGAGAGAGAGAGAGAGAGAGAGAGAGAGAGAGAGAGACAAAGAGAGACAGAGACAGACAGAGACAGAGAGAGACAGAGAGACAGAGAGAGACAGAGTGAGAGTGAGAGAAAGAGAGATGAAAAGAAAGGAAAAAAGAAATAGAGAGAGACATAGATAGATTTAACCCAAGAGAAAAAAAAAGAGAGAGAGAGAGAACGAAGTAGAAAGATTGTTGTCTAAGAAAAGGTCAAATTAAATTTGGTATCTTATGCTACATCAAAACATTTGTTTTTGCAAATTAACCTTAGGGTTTATATAAAATCATAGAAAATAACATTTAGAATTACCTTAGAGTTTACATAAAATCATCAAAAAAACAACTAGGTTAAATTATGAACATACCATGATTCTTGTTCAACTTATAAACATTTATTATTCTATGTTTTACAAAGAAGTATATCAAATAAATGTGGATTGATAATCCGCCCCTAACATCTTGGGGGTATTCGAAAGATGAAGTATTGGATATAAGAATAAAAACATAAAAACCACCCCAAAACTCAAATATTGAAAAAAATAACCTAAAATCATACTGGGACCTATATGAAACTTCCCTAATATAATAATTGGTTCAGCCAGGTTAGCGAGATCTTAACTTACAAACTAAAAATCTCACTTTATTTATAAAGTATGTATTTATTTTGAGATAGAAATAAATAAGGATAAATTATTTACTTTTCTTCAAGTGGCTATATGCCTGACCTAACTATTTGTTCTCCAAAATCGGTTATGAAAACACTCCATATTCTTTTTATGATTTTTAAAAGCGAAGCTTTTCTATAATTAGGGTCGGTCCGTCCGTACGTCCGTCCGAGATAGTTAGCTTTTATTTGTTAATTTAGGCATTTTAGAATTGTCCTATCGATTTCAAACTTTGCATGGTAATTCCTCTAGTAGTTAGGTACGATTTAGAAAGCGTAGCAACTCTATAATCATTATCAGAATGTCCGTATGTCCATTTTAAACATGTTGATTTTTTTACTTTTTTAACGACAAATTTTTATGTGATCTAATTATCCGTTTGATTTGATTTTTGGTATATTGATTCCTGGGACAACAAACAACAATATTTTAAGCGAAGCAACTCTATAATCAAGTCCTAAAGATGTAAGTATGTCCATAAACATTATCCTTTATCAAGCAGTTTTTCGATAAATTTACTTACAACTTTGCTTCGACTCTTATACTTTTATATTCTGATTATTCAGTTCAGACACTATATAAGTGTAAATGTCCGTTTGTCCTACCGATTAAGTGCTTCGCTTTTATGGATGTTGTCATCCTTGTTTAAATTTGTCGGATTGGAACAATTTTTTTAGAGGGTTATGCCCTGTGGACATACATACATCCTATTACTTAAAGTACAGGATGCATAGATGAATTTGATATTGTTGATATCATAAGGTAGCAATCAAAATAAAAAGATAATGTTTGATATTTGCCTATCATTGTAAAATGGATTACATTATAGATAAGATATTAGAAAGATCAAATCAAGGATATACTTTAAATATATTTATCTTTATTCATTAAAATTTAAAACAAATATAAAGTAATTTTCTAGTAGACAAACACATATAATTTTGATTTATTTTAAGTAACGGAGCTACTAAATATTTATATACTATTCCATCTACTTTATAATCTTACTATTCGCTACGCCAATAGAGGCCTATAAAGGTCTATTCAGGAGAGGGGGGGAAGGGAGGGTTGAATTAGATAACTCATTTTTTTAAAATTTATAAAGAAAATATTTTTAAAAAGTTTTTTTTTTTTTTTGGGGGGGGGGGGCGACGAACACCCCCCCCCCCTCCCTCTATTATAGAATTAATTTTTAAAAAATAATAAAATTTTATTATAATCATATATATTATATTCTCTATGAATTTAGGACCACTGAACATAGCACATGTATGTTTAGTAAGAAAAGTTCTTGAAAGTTAAAATTATTTTATTTTCGTAATTATCTTTATTTTCATATTTTATAATCTCCATTTAAAAGCAAAAATTTTCCTTGTCTTTAAGGATATTTTTAAAACAGATGTTTTTATATTGGAGGATTTTTTCATGAATTTCCATAGCCGCAAGATATAAAAATTGGATTAATAAGATAAGAAGGGGGAAAATATTATGTCATAACGTCGATTAACAATATTAGATAAGAGGCCAATTTCCCACTAGAAACTTTTGGATGCACTTAATCAACCACTTTAGATTATCAATTTATACTCGACTATAATCTTTAAACCTATGAAATAGATAACTGCTACTACAGTATTCCAAATAAAGGGATAATGAGATGTCTGTCCGTTTCTCCGTTTGTACCAAAAGATCTCGTCAACTCCAGTACTGATCTGATCAGGATATGTGTGGAGGTAGAATTGTTTTCTTAGAAAAATTACCCTGAAATAAATTTCATCCCATATCTGTAAAGTCAGAAGCGAAGCCACTAGTTCGCGCTTATCAAAATAAAGAAGTTGTACCTGCTTAAGTCATATTTCAGAGAATCTTGATTTTTAGGCAGCAGTAGGTCAGAATTAGAACTCTCTGGATCACTGAAATAGATAGATAGATAGATAGATAGATAGATAGATAGATAGATAGATAGATAGATAGATAGATAGATAGATAGATAGATAGATAGATAGATAGATAGATAGATAGATAGATAGATAGATAGATAGATAGATAGATAGATAGATAGATAGATAGATAGATAGATAGATAGATAGATAGATAGATAGATAGATAGATAGATAGATAGATAGATAGATAGATAGATAGATAGATAGATAGATAAATAGATAGATAGATAGAACAATTAGAACAAACATTATTATTCATTTTTTGAAAACAATAAGTAATTTTTTTCTTAAAAACACACAATTTGACAGAAAAAATACGGTGTCCATATGAAACAATAAATGTTTGGCTTTTAATAAAGTTTGCTAATTTTTATGTGTTACAAATGAATAGTCAAATAAAGTACATAAATATCATATTTTGCCAGGAAAATAACACTACCCCCACCAAAGACGTCCAAGCCTTTTTGAGGGTGAAGAAATTAACCATATATCAATATACCAATTGTGTCTAACATAGATGTATTTTTGCTTATCTATCTTTAATAGCAAACTAAAAATTTAGGTTTCATAAGAGATGTTACAGTTGTACAAACATACAAATGGACATTTTTTCAGAGTTTATCTGTAATGCATAAACATAAATTGCTGGATGGTAGGAAGAAACCAGACCAACACTTTTGCCAGGGGCAGGTTTTAGCCATTGGCTGGCGTGTGTCTCTTTCAGAGTATACTCTACGTTTTCTTTTTCAAAACAGAAACAGAAATATTAAAGATTAGTTAAGTTTAAGACTATTTGCTAAAAAGCATACATTTATTAATTTGAATTCCCATAAAAACGTAAAAACAACGATCTATACTTTGTTAAAAATTAAATTTTCATAAACGCGGCCAATTGTTTATAAATCTCATGATAAATATATGTTATAACATTTTACAAATTGAAATTGTAGAGCGTCCTTTTAATATGGATATAATAAACAGATATGGCATATTCAAGGTTTTGACCTTAACTTTTATAAATCAATATGTTTTATATATGTGTCATTGTCCACAGTAATTCTACTCAGCAAGTCTTATATGTATGGAGGTCTGTTGCCATTAATATATTCACTGAAGGGTGTTTGTTTAAACAATATGACTACAATTTTCAAAGAAGGGGGGGGGTAGGAATTGGGCCGTTTATTGCACTAGTCCCCAAAGTATTACAATGGCGTTTTCTTATTCATTTGCTTAACAACTTTGGGAATTTGGTTGGTTTGATTGGTTGATTTATTAAGTTGAGTGTCCATGCGTTTAACCAACATATTGTAACCTATTAAAGTGGTAATTTTGTGCATTATCATTGGGGATGTACAGTACATTAACGTAAAGATGTATGCATTGTAAAAAGCTATACAAATCTCTAAAATGCAGATTGCTTGTATATTTTTTTACATTTTATTAAATTTTTTAATGTCAGTAATTATATATTAGCAAAGATATTCTACCTTTGGACGTAAATGTCTTGATCTGTCAATTATATTTTAAAGTTTTGACTGCAGATTGTTTTTGTTACAAATACAATTTTTGACAAGGACAGTTATTTACAGAAAGGGTTCTCCTATACAGGCTAGCTTCTCATAGATCCAGGGAAGGTTTATAACTATTTTGAGGGAGGGTACCACCACCCTTACAAGAGTTTAGTTTTAAAATAAAAATAAATGCTAAAACAATTTAAGTTTCGAAAAAATTGTATTTTTGCCTCAATATTTTCTAAATGAATGTGGTAATTTTGAAGTTGCTAATTTGCACATAAAGTAAAAGTGTCGGACTGATTATGAGGTAAAAAAAAATTAGCCAATGAGAGGCCACTATAAATTTTACCATTGGTCAATAATGGCCTCTCATTTTTTTTACGTCATAATCATTCCGACACTTTTACTGTGTTCATGGTAATAGTATTTTATATTTTCTATATTTAAAGATTTTACCCGTCGCATTATTGGAATATATAGTATATATAAAATTTAACAATAAACAAAAGCTACCTACCCTGTATAGGAGATTTCTGCTAAAATTTCCTTTTTAAGTTTTCTAGAATATGGGGCCAGTTTAACCATCTAGATCCGCTATATCTATTTTTTGTTACTTGCCGCTAAAATGACCTTGAAACGTTGAACTGCAGCAATTTTGTTAAAATAAAAATGCACCAAGTACAAGAATGTAAGGATTCAGATTTTTAAAAAAAAATAAACTTTAGGATAAATGGATAGAGCATGGTAAAATGGTACAATTTCAAAGATGCAAATTTTAAAAGAGGAGCATTTGGGGGGGGGGATGAGGGGTGTTTGAAGGGGCAATTTTTCTTGAGATTTTAGAGCGTTAAATGGGGTTAATGAAGTAATTTTGTTAAAAAAAACTGTTCTTCTAAAATCTTCCTCACTAAAAATATATTAAAACCTGTGCATAGGTCCTTATAAATCTTTAGATAAATAAATTTGTCTAGCCATTTCCCAGATCGAAAGGAACAAATCTCTTTTATATAATAGCTATCCATATTTCTAGAGTTTATTTATTTCCACATACACCATCCCTAATTCGTGATACATGTTTTAGACTTATATACCATTGTTCTCATTTACCTGACAATAAAAAAACAGAAAAATCATTAAGTAAATGACTAAAACTTATAAGTATTAGGAAAAATAAATCTACTATTAGAAGCAAAGCTACTGTAAAAATAGGTTTAAATCTTACCTTATGCTAGAATTTGTCTCAAAGCTCTTGCTTCTAGCTGGTGTCTTTACAATCTCTTTGTTTTTTCTCATTTCTTGTGAAATTTTTACAGGCAATTCTGTCTTTTTCGTGGGTGAACTTTTACCCTTGTCCCGCTTTAGAAACCAAAATAACCGATTTTCACTTTTGGCGGGCTTTTTAACTATAGTCTCTTCAGCTAATTTATACACTTCGCCATTGGATTGATTTATTTTGGTTGGGCCAATCACAGACCGAGATTTACTTTTAGCCCCGACCATTGGTTGGTTTGGTCTGTAGAACATGATACTGCCGTCGTTATTGGTCTGTATGATGTGTGGATGACTGAGGTATAACTTTTTCTGTTTGTCACAAAACTCTCGGCCCGCTAGAGGATGGCGTCTGTCTCGAGGCAGCCCAGACATTCTGAAAGGTAAAAATAATTATTAATACAAGAAGAAAAATCTAACAAATTCACCAAATTTCATATTTTCGCCACTTTCTGGCATCGAATCTGAACATAGATACAATAAAAATCTAACAAATTCACCAAATTTCATATTTTTGCCACTTTCTGGCATCGAATCTGAACATAGATACAATAAAAATCTAACAAATTCACCAAATTTCATATTTTTGACACTTTCTGGCATCGAATCTGAACATAGATACAATATTCTCAATTCTTATAGCCTTTCAGAAGATGTAATGTTTGAAACAAAGGGACGTCCAAGCACATTATCGATAAAATTTGTTGTAATTTACACAGTAATTATAAAAATAATGCTCGTTGCTTTGGTTTATTAGTTACGAACAGTAATAAGGATTTTAAGAAACTATCCTATTAAATTAAAGAAATTAAATGTTTGGCTGAGATGTTATACTTAAGATCTCTAAAAAAGTCCGAATGCTATTTTTTACTTTAAGATTTCTCTGACTTCTTAACGTATTGAGTTTTTTATTAACCCCTTACAGTCAGGCCCCTTGCCGCACCTTAATCAGTCGGGGGGGGGGGGGCGTTCAACGCCCCCCCCCCCTATTATCTTAGTTCCTATTAGAGCTAGAGGGCTAAAAAATTTTGTGCAAGTCCCCTGTGTTATGATAAATTTCCGACCTTAAGTAAGTCAAGGTCAATTTTCGCTTCCTTCACCCTTTTGTTTAACAACCTTTGTTTTTAGGTCCTTTTTTACTTATAAATTTCAAACGGCTGTAATTTTTTTATTTTTGAACCTAGAATAAAATTTTTTTGCAGAAAATGTTTATCTTTATGTAAATTTTATATTTGAAATATCAAAATATAATTTCAGCGGCCGCAGCTGTACTTGGCAGCTGCCAGCCGCCGCAGTCGGCGTTCGGCGGGAAAACGGCGGCGGATCTTTATGAAATTTTTTATACATTATGTAGACACGTAAGATAAGCTTAAGTTTGAAAAATGAAGTCTCTAAGTCAAAAATTGCGGCCACAGGAGCCTTTTAAAGATTTCTGGAGACCTGGAGGATCAGGACCTGCAGGATCATACCTGGAACCTAAAATTGACTTGAACACCTATATTGAATATGAGGATGTACTACTAGAGGATATTTTAGTATTTTGGTAAGATAAAATGCTTTGTTTAAGTCAAAAAAATATTTTTGCTCTTTACCTGGATGACCCTGCCAGGTTTGCTGGCATCCTGTGCCCGCCAGGATGGAGATATTCAAAAAATTTCAACTCTTAGTTATGTCTCATACCCACACTTAAAAAGTCAAGCAGTTTGGGCTCTTTATCTTTCACACAGAGAAAATGAGATAGAAAATGAGATAGAAACCCCCGACCGTTAAGGGTTAAGAAGACGAAGAAAGTCCCTCAAAAAATCTCTTTTTTAGGGGTTTTCTTTCCCACTCCTCCTCTCCTCATCCCTCATTTTTATGACGTCATTGAGGGACTTTCTTCGTCTTCCTTTATTAAAGAGAATCTCACATAGGTCCCGTGATTGTAATGGACTCTTTTACATTTAAATTATTTTTTGAAAGCTTTTAGGCTATTTTCTCAGATCCCTTTTATACACAGATCCTCAATATGCTGGTTGCGAAGCTGGCAGTAATTTATATTTAATTATACTTATCTCTTGCCGCCTAAATATGATACCAAGGGGTATTGTATTTGTTTTACAATAGACAAGTAGCAGTTATTATAAGTTATTAGCCTCATTAAGTTTATATGATACCTTAATAAACTTCCTATTATCTTATACTAGCGGATACGATACGTCCCTAGATGCCTCTAAAATAAAAAGTAAAAATAAATATTTTTGGAGGTTGGGACCTTTTCCTCTTGTGAGGGTTGAGATACCCTCCGAAATAAAAATAGTTGTAAACCATTCCTGGACCTATTAAAAGCCTCAATGTATAGGAGAACTATAACAGTTCAGTAGTTTTCTATAGAGAGACGAACATCCTGTTACTTTTATATGTCGAACAAAGTAATAAGTAGTATGAATTTCATTTTAAAAAAAAGATTTCTTAAACGGTATACCAATCTATTGGTGCTTTTCATGAAAACCTCTGACCCTAAATAATTTTAAGCTATTTCTTTAAACAAAACAACCATTAGTTATATATCGCATCGTATTGGTGACAGTTTTCCGCGGATAGTAAAATGTAATAGGAAATTTTTTGTTGGCCCCAAGATGCCAAAGACCCGGTACAATAAATTGATACTGATTGGCATTTTGCATTTTATTATTCGTGGAAAATTGTATGTAATTGTATGGCCCATTACAGGTTCTAATCCAGTGGATATTCATCGGTTTCAAAGTCACACAGGAAAATGAAATGAGGAAGAGAAAATGCGCGGTACAGTGTGTTTGTAGAATTTTGCACTATGACCAATTTTTTGTAACACAAACGAAGCATTTAAAACAATAGACTTACAAATTTACTCACACACACATTAACCAAGAACAATCTTGTTCAAATTAAAGCTTACAAATAAAATACAACCAATAATTTATAGTCTTTTTTATAAATTTCTATTTGATTTTAAGATATATTTTAGCCTCCCTCGCTAAAAACTTTTCTAATGCGCTCCCTTTCCATATTTATTTATCTCTCTTTTTCTCTTTCTCTCTTTTTTCTCTCTTTTTCTTTCTTTTTCTCTTTCTCTCTTTTTCTTTCTTTTTCTCTTTCTCTTTTTCTTTCTCTCTTTTTCTCAATCTTTCTCTTTCTTTTATTTATCTATTTTTCACTATAAATGCAAAACTAATAACACATACAGAGTGACCTAACTGATATATTCAAGAACACTTTTTGCGTGATAAAAATACTTACTCACACATTATTGAACAATGATACATATAATATCCTCCGAGCATAGTTGTAGTGTATTTCCTTTACATTTTTTTGCACATTTAAAAATATATGACAATGCTAAATTCAATTTATGTACAGAAGAAAGACTTTTAATTAAACTAAAACAGTAAAGTTAGATATTTTGTGGATTGTAGAGGGGGGAGGGGGGAATTATCATTGTCAATAAAGCTTTTATGGGGTTGGGATGTACTGTTTTGGTAGATAATATTCAAAATGAGTAGCCAAATATGTTTTTAAAAGACAAAGTCAAGATAAAAAAGCTAGAAAATTGAACCAGGAAAAGTTAACAAAACAAAGAAAACTAAATCCGCCTTATTGAGAATAGCAAAGACTATTTAGCATGCAAGGTTTCATATTTATAGGATATTTCAATCATGTATAAGTTTAAAGTAAAGGTTTTACTTATTTTAATATTTACAAATTGTATGGAGTTCCTATAGGATCAACCCTGGCACTTCTTCAAATTTTAAAAAGTTTTGATCAAATTTTTCAATCGTGGGATTTTTTAATGCACAGCATACTCTTTAAAACGTCTGTCTATCTGTCTTAACACAACTATATAATTACCTATGTGTACAAAGTACATTGTTCTCTATGCATTCCCCGTCACTCTAGTATAAACGAAGTAAAGAAACTCGCTGAAACAGATGGATTCAAATACTATAAACTATTGTTTTGTTAGCTTTTCAAAAGCTGTTCTACTCATGAAAATAATTGTCCTTGTTATAATTTATTTGCGTGAGTTGTATTATTTCCATTTTTCTAAAGGGTCATTATAATTTGATGTAAAAGAGACATAAATTTTCTTTTATATTTGTTAAAAATTTTGACAAAAACATTGTAAAATTTCAAGTAAAATTATTGTAAAAGAGATTCTTTTATACAATAAAGGTATCATCGTCATTATGTCTGTGTTTTATTTATCAAAGTTATAATCATTCTACTGAATTTAAACTTTGAACTTATTAGTTATAAATACATAAGATATAGCGTAATGTTTCGCATGGATCTTCAGGAATAAGACAATGGTCTATAAATTGATTTACGTTTCCAAATGATGATAACAAAACTATCCCTTCTGTATATTACAATTTTTGGGTGAATAGTTTAAAACTAACCAACCAATCAAAATTTCATAAATGCACCTAAAGTTGGGTTCTAAACTTTTAACTATTAGTGTCTAAATTTTTTAGCTCATAATTTAAACTACAGAAGGGGTAATTTTGTTTATTATCATTTATTGTCCATTGTCTAATCCCTTAAGATCTCTAGCAATACTGTACCAAACTGGGAACCACCTTTTAGTTATATGTATATATTTTCGGTGACACTAAGTATAACTTATAGAAATTTATAAACTTAAAATGTATCTTATTTTACATAAGATACATTGCTGCGCCCCTTTTTCCTGAACTCTCAGCTGTCTGTAAATAATATATCCTTATACTAAAGTAACAGGATGTCTGTGTGTGTGTTTGTGTGTCTGTGTGTCTATACCGAAGGATCTCGCTAACCGCTGAACCGATCGGGTTCTTCTTAACAGGGTAGATTCTTATGGGTTCTGGGAAGGTTTATAACTATTTTGGGGGAGTGTACAACCACCCTCCCAAGAGAAATGATAAGAAAATGTAATTTTTTAAAATATACGGGAGACTTCAACGTAACATAAAGAGGTATCGTAACATAAAGAAGTAACGTAGAGACTTTAACAAACAAAAACATTTAAAGTGCCACTAGAGGCCTCTAGGGGCGTATCCGCTAGTCTTATAATAAAGTATTTGTGCCAAGTAATGTCTCATAAACGTCTCGACCTTAATTTCTTATTTAATATCTTAAAAGAAATTCTTTTTATAAAAGTCAAGAATTATAAAATCATTTCTATAAAAAAAAATATCTTAGATAAACAATCATACATAATCATAAGCATAGTTTTAATTATTTAATTGCTACGCTCCTACGCTACTTGTAAAAAACATGAAGTAATTTATCAGTTATTCTTAAATATGTTCCAAATTCATTTATTTCCACCACTGCACTGTAATAATAGATATATAACCCTAGATGGGCCTTCAGTCAAAATCAGCCGTCCAACTTATAAAAGAAAAATACGAACATATGATTTATTCCATTAATGCGCACGACGAAACTTTTTCATGATATAATTTCCTTTAAAAGCTCATTATATATGAATAAAATGAAACAAATAAACAAAACTGTTCTTTCGTTCCTTTATTGTTTTCTTATTGGCCCGTTTTCCTGAGTATGGATCTAGATCTAATAAATGAATTACTGCCCCTCAAGCATAAATCACTTTTCGTCAATTATTTTTTCCACCATTTTTTCTGACTTTTTACAAGGTTATCAAAAGGAAACTCTATAGTTTTTAAAATTTGCTAGTCCTATATGCTAAAGCGCTGAATGTATATGCCAAACATGATCTCAATAACAACTAGGCCAATCGGTCGTCAAGAAATTCATAATCCTGAGGAAGAAATAAGTTTTTTTAAGTCAACCCCCCTTCCATATAAAAATTATTTAACTAAATTTAAATGACAATGAGCAAGGTCAAAGAAATTAATACAATAAATAGATTTTTTTGTGAATTATAACAACAAATAATTTTTACTATTAGTATATCCTTAATACATTACACACACATATATTTATATATATATATATATACAGTATACGTTACGAAAAATGACCGCTCTTTAAAATGTTCCTGCCTCCCATCTAATAAAGTTGTAACCCTATTTTTTGTATGTGTGCTTTTTATATATGTATAATTGTGTGCAGTGTTGTGGTCAGTTAAATTAAAGAACTTTTACCGACATCCGGCAGGCTATAAAAGAAAAAATTAAAAATGCCAAAATTCAACCTATTATTATTTTTAGTGAATTTCACTTAAGCCCAAAAATCACATAGTAAAATTAATTTTAGGCTAGGGGTTATTTAGAGTTTTATCTCAAGCATAAAATTTTGATTCTATAGACACCTTACTCAGCTTCCTAGCTCTCATACAAGTCATTTGAGCACAAAAAGCATGCATCAAGAACTCAAAATCAATGAAATTTGGGCTTTGTGCCCAGGGTGCCCAATTTTTAGATCTCAGCCCACAGAAGGGCTAGAAATAAGTTCTTTAGCTTTTTGGTGATGGCAGAAGGAATAAAAAGCAGTTACCATTTGAATCCATAGTCTAAAATGACTTTAGAGTACCCTTAGGGCCCCTCATAGGCTAGAATCGAGACATTTTCCATTTTCGATTTTCAGGACTCCAGGTATGAGTCTTTGGTTTGACTTTAGCTCCCTATAAGTGGAGCTAGGGTTGAGATATTGGAGTTTTGTCTTCGATTCCCTCTCACTGTGGTATCTCAGTGTACTATCCTAGCTTGGTAGCTTGATATCTCAACTATCAAAGAGCTGAGACATCTTTTAGTGAGACCGCTTCAGTAGAGGAAGGAAAAAAATCACTCAAAATACATAATTGGTTGATTTTTGACATTTTGAATATTTTCTTTTATAGCCTGTCAAATGTGGGTAAATATTCTTTAATCTCATTGACCGCAACAAACACAAGCATACATATGTATAAAGAGCACACACACAAAAAATATGGTTAAAACTTTATTAGAAGGGGGGCAATAGCATTTTAAAGACCGGTCATTTTTTGTAACGTATACTGTATATTTGGAAAACACTAAATTTGTAAACTAAAAATGTCTTCGTCTATAAAATCAATGTTATGAAATGATAAGACAAATTATCAGAGTTTCCTTTTACTGTAGCAAGGAGATGAATGGAGTGTTGGGAAAATAAAAAAGGGAAATGCAGAGAGTTTATAATAATAATTATACTTAAGCCGACTAAATTCAATTGTGATTCAAAAATGATGTTCAAGCGTTTTTGTAAAAATATAATTCAATATTTGAAATTGTTTTGATATTAATTGCCAAATAAAATTATTTTTGGTTTGACAAAATCTGAAAAAACTATTGAATAATCACCTAATGATTTTTATAGAAAATAAATGTATTTAAGTTAGGTTAGGTCAAGTTAGGGTAAACAAAGAACACTTAATTACTTAAAAAAACAAATTTATGAAACATTTTTTTAAGTTAAAGCTTTTGATATTGATTAACTTAATTCTATAATGTTGTATCTTTTATACCTTTTTAGCCATTAAGCAACTCAACTAACAAAAGAATAAAAAGTGTAAATTTTCTTTGTTATTAAAATACAGAACAAATTTTGTTGAATTGAATGGACATCGATTAAGCTTGGGGGTGTAAAGTGTGATTGTTGGAAAAAATGATTGACCACTTTTACACGCTAGACCTAGGATATAGGGTGAGGAACAATTATACTGACAAATATTTTGTCAGGCGTTGTCAATGTATGTGGGTGCAGGGGGGAGGGGGAATTGGGCTGATTATTACAATAGTCCCCAAAGTTTTATATTAACGTTTTCTTATTCGTTGGCTTCTAAATTTTATTAATGATTTCAATTATTGAATTTTAATTGGTTGGTTCATTAAGTTGAGTATTCAAACGTTTCAACCACTTATTGTAATCTAATTGGTAATCACCATTTAGATAACTGTTGTAGATGTTGTGTCAATTACGGTCATATTGTAATATTCATAAGGTAGCTGCGCTACTTAACACCTGCTGAATACATTAGGAATATTGAAAAAATCATGTTAACAATGGTTTTGTAGAAATTGCCTACAGAATCGTAAATATAAATAAATATCTTTAGTTTCTTTTTAATTATGTACCCGCGGTCTACTGTACATAGAACGTTAAATTATATGTTTATCAACATAAATAGTTCGTAATTTCTTTTTTTTTTAATTTAATTAATTAATTTTACAGAATAATCTTCCTTGTCTAAACAACTGCTATTGTTTCTAAAGACAACAACATTATTCCAACTCTCAGTGTAAAACAATGCAGGGAAAGATAAATAATAGAAAAATTTTATTTCAACCAACCATTCCAATCAGTACTTTCTGCTAATAAATAGTACCTCATTGTCACGGGAATCATCATGCAAATTTGGAATTATTAGGATGATTCTAACATGCCTGAATTAACTATTTAATAAATCCGCTACGGACATAAATAATATATTGTACAAAAGCTTTGACTTTAAAAATGGTGTATAATTTTGAATTAGCCCCCCAGAGGGGAAAACGTCTAAAAATGATCTATATGAATTTTTATAATGCTTAAGAAGCCATTATTACTAAACACTATAAGCATTGTGTTCATTTAAATCCCGGAAACGGGTAAGGCGTAGTGCCATGAGAAATAAAGAACATAAAAGTTGTGATGCACTTTATATGTAACAAGCGGCTTTGCCCCTAGAGGCCTGTAACTTAAGATATTTATTAACCTTCTCTGGAAATATAAGAATCTTCATATCGGTTGGCAAGATCAAACCTTCTTTTTAGAAATCCATATCGGTTAGCGAAATCTTAAGCTACAAACAGACAGACATACTGTTACTTTTTATTAGGATTAAGAAGTTTTTATGCAAAATTTTATTTATTTTAACCTTTCATAGTAAACCATACAAAAACTTATAAGGGCGTTCTTCTCCATTTGAATGGTCACAAATAATTCTAATTAGCCTCTTTATAACAGGAATATAGGATAAGATAATAATAATATTAAAAATTATCAAATCTAAACAAAAGTTATATCATTATTAATTTCAACCATTATTTTTCAGTTTTATTTTATTTTTTCTTAAACTAGCGACTACCCCAGTAACTAATACTTCTTAATTCCATTGGCCTCTAAGAAGCTTCAGTGTAAAGGAGAACCATATCGGTTAGCGAACAATAAAGGCACAGACACACAAACACACACACACACACACACACACACACACACACACACACACACACACATAGACATATAGACATCCTGTTACTTTTTTTATGAGGAAGACCAAAGGCAACCAAATTCCCCAAAGAAAATTAAATCATTTTGCCAATAAGCAATTTATTTTCCCGTTTATTTATCTTTAACTTCATTATGAAATCATATTGTATTTTGAATAATAGATTAAAATTTATGTTAATTTCAAAATAAAAGTCTTAATTGTTTTATTTAATATCCTAAAGCAGAATAATGTTTTATTTTTAACAATAGGGATATTGTTAGTAGAGCAACTATATAATTAACTTTGTCTGATTGTCTGTCTGACTTTGTGTCATTCTGTAGTAAGCTGGCTGGTTTGTTTTTAACTTGTCATAAGTAAGTCTAAGTCTGTACATCAGATTTTAAGTCCACTTAGTAGCGAAGCTAAAGTACCTATTGATTTCTGTCTATCTTTGTAGCTTTTGGTCTGTTTTCTGTTTGTCTGCATAGCTTTTGGAGATTATTGAGTCTTTGACACTCTTATCGTTTTCTGTGCATTTTTTTGGGCTAAAAACCGAAGAACTTTTCTCCAGCCGAAAATTTTTGGGATGTGGGGGGGGGGGGGTGTAAAAATAGGTGTTCTAAAGGTTTGATGGAGTCATATAATGTATTTTTTTTTTATTTTGAAGTGGGTGAAATGAGAGGTTTCAAAGTTGGAGGGGGTTAAACCCCTTTACACCCACCCTTGGACGTCTATGTCTGAAGCTCGACGGCTAGGGCATCTCTGGGGTCGAAACGAATGATTACAAATCATATTGTAATGAAAAGTGTAGATCAAAAGATATTTTCAAATAAAGAAACTTAACAATTAACAATTAAATTACAGTTATACTTGAAAGAAATTTAATCTTTGGAAATGTTGATTCTAGCCCAAAGCTTTGATTAAAATTATTGAAATATTTGTTTGAAGTCCAGTAATATAACTTTGCATGACAATTATTATTTAATGAGTTACAACAATCAAACTTATTTTTTTACTAAAAGTTTTATTGCCATTTAAATTATTATTTATGGCATTGGACATGACTGACACTTGAGTAACATGTGCGTAATAAAGGCTAAGTTGATCGTTTTTACGTCAAAACTTTAAGCAACAAGCCTTACTGCTCAACAACAGCAAAACATTTGCTGTTTTATTGGGACATTTCAAAACTGATCTTTGCCACAAGCCCTTACAATTGCATAGAGTAATGATAGTCGAGTATTTTGATATAAAATAGAATTATGGTCATAATTTCCTGTGCTTATGTAACTTCTATTTATAATTATTCTATGATTAAATGATGTAATTACAGTATTTTCTAGAGAATATTCTATATAAAACTATTCTATGATTAAATACTGAAATTACAGTATATTCTAGTGAATATTCTATATAAAACTATTCTATGATTAAAAACTGTAATTACAGTACATTCTAGTGAATATTCTATATAAACTATTCTATGATTAAATGATGTAATTCCAGTATTTTCTAGAGAATATTCTAAAATTATTCTATGATTAAATTATGTAATTACAGTACATTCTAGTGAATATTCTATATAAAACTATTCTTTGATTAAATACTGTAATTACAGTATATTCTAGGGAATATTCTATATAAAACTATTCTACGATTAAATAATATAATTACAGTAAATTCTATTGAATATTCTATATAAAACTATTCTATGATTAAGTGATGTAATTACAGTAAATTCTAGTGAATATTCTATATAAAATTATTCTAGGATTAAATGATGTAATTACAGTATATTATCTCGTGTGCTCGCAATCATATACCCTTTGTAAGTTCCAAGGATTGGAAATGTATTCTAAAATCATCAAATAATGTTAAGATTTATTTCTTATTAAAAACTTCAAATTTTTTATGCTATTCATATCATCGTATTAAAGACAGTTTTCCGCGGATGAAAATCTTACAATTATAGGATGTAGGTCTGTTTTATTAAACCTTATAGGCCAAATTAGCAGGCCAAAAAACAAGAATTAATGTAAACCAGTTCTAATCTAACGGAAATTATTCTGATTCGGAGCTATACTGGAAAATTTATTTTTCTATAAGTATTCCTTGTCTAAGTGCAGAGATACCATGCACACCAAATTTATGCGGCAATAAGATATATTGCAAATTTTTTACTCATTTCGTATTTTGACATTGGTCAGTCTGACACAATTCAATAAATGATATTTTATTTTATCCTTAGATTATGACATTTGCATTATATTTTACTAATTTTCTTATGGACCTATTTATATCAATTTTTCAATAAATTTTAGATTTCTTTTCTTAAAAAATTCCATAATATATACATAAATAGAAATACAAAAGTAAAAAATTACATATATGTCACTCAAAACTGTTATATAAATAATAATTTTGTATAAATATTTCCCATGGATGTATCTAAAAATGGACAGAAAAAGTGCCACACCCTGTAATATTGACATGAAATAAGGAACATACATTCAGAGTTTTTAGCTGCTAATCAAAATAACATTTTGACTTAATAAGTAAGAAATGGAAATAATCTTTCTTGTTTATTGACAAAATTCAAGAATTGTATATGCATATTCGGAAGTTCTACCCTCCCCCTCCCCCCCCAAAAAAAGGATGATTTTTAAACACTAAAATAAACTTTAACTTAAATGAAATAAATTGATTAAAATCTCAGAAAATATCTCCCTGTCCCCGGCCATTGGGAAAAATATTAAAGTATTTTACACACCAACAACATGAAATCTAAGTATTTCAATGTTTTTTTAATGCTATTTTTTTATTGGGACCAAAATATCATTTAAGTAATTGAAATTTTAAAATTTTTAATATTAGTGTTTAAGTTTTACCTTTTTGTTAACTTTTAGTAAACAAAAGTCTAAAAGCAATAACTTGTCTTGCCTTAAAGATTTGCTTTTGTTAAAAAGATTTTAAAAACTGAAAAATTCATTTAAAAAAACCTATTGCTATCAAAACATACCTACAATAAAAAGTTAAAAATTAAGACAGTTTTAAAATTAAAAAAATACTAATGCGGCAATTTCTTGGCTCTTGGAGGAGACGAGATTCAGGGATATTAACAGATCAGAAAATGGACGATAAATTGATATACATTGACCCCCAATGATAATAAACAAGATAACCTCCTTGGATATTTCAATTATTTTTTAAACGTTCGAGCACAAAAAGTTTTGAAATTTTTTTAACCAATTGCCCCTCCCTCACTGGGGGGGATATTATACTAGTAAAATAGCCTAAAATCTGTCTGTACCAATATGAATTACTATATTTATATCCTAAATAAACTATTTATTACATAGAATTCAAATAGGAAGAGGGTGTCAGATACCCATAGGTCCAAGAATGAATACAAGAAAAGATAACCATTGAAATATCAATTTTATAGGAGAAATATTTGGATTTTAAAAAATCTTTTATAGCAATTTTAAAAGTATTAAACTAGAAAAAACCACATGTACAGAATTTACAGTACAGTACAAAATAGGACCTCGAACTAATCTGTCATCAGGAAGAGGTATTTTGTAAAGGCATGTATAAATTATGTATTTTATACATAAAATGTACACAGTTAGGAAGATAAACATCATTCTTCTTTCTTAAAATCAACATTCTTCAACGGAATAATACAAATATTAAACAAAGAAAAGGGTATCTGCTTCTTTTTGCTGTTTCCCTCAGAGTGCGTTCAAACCCACCCCTTCTTTTCTTGGAAATAAATAAATGAAATTAAAGTGGACAATTATGCCTGTTGTTATTATTCCTCTATAACCTGGGTTAAGTTAGGTTTTATTGGGTACAGGGTTAGTACTCCTCGTAAGGGTTAGACTGAAGGAATCCCTCTAATATTTTTTAAATTTATTAATACATAAGAATATAAAGGGTGTGGGAGGGGGGGGGGGTTATGCGCTCGCGCTCGCCAAGCACATTGAGGAATAGCACCAGACAGCAGACACCAGACGAACATTTCTTATTAGTTGCCGATTTGTTTTCGTTACTAGATTTTAAGAATTTAAATGTTTTTAATCCACTCTATTGATGCATGTATGATAATTTCAATACATAGGACAACATTAGAATTTACCATATAAGTAAAATAGGATATTCACAAAATACAAGAATTCTATTAACATCATATTACGTGTTGGATTACTGATAAATTAAAGTAAAACACTAGAGGGTGAAAGGGTTAAATAACTGTATCTCACCATCACAATGTTCTTGTGCCGACTTGCAATTGGGTCATTAAAAATCAACCCACGGTGTCGAGGATATCAACACAGCCTAGCAGCTGGAAATAATTTGGTAGCAGACAAAAGAGGATATTGAAAAAGGAAGGGAGGTAATACATAATGTAGATCTGTTATTGATACCAACATTTTTAAAAGCAAAGCATTTTCATTTTAGAGTGTTCGTCTGAACGAAACGTAACGTATAGCTCTGAACATATATTTTGCATGTTTGAAGTATCTTGCAGATAAGGTTTAGAAAGCGTAGTATATTTATATATGTCCCCAGAAGAAGGCTATTTTTATTCTAATTTTAATTATGTTAACAAAAAATTTGGAAATTAATGGTGATTTCTTGGATTAAAAGTAAAAGTAAGATGGCATTTGATTATTTTAAATTCTAGTTGAAGGGTAAAATCTCTAAAATCAGGGTTTGTATGTCTGGATCTGAAAAGTTTTTCATAATTTTTAAAAGTTAAATACAGTGAATTTAAATAGTTTTGTTAAGGCTAACCAGTTGTTAATATGTAGGAAGTATAATGTTATAATGTTATGAATAAGAAATAATATAGTAAACAGCCTTCAATTTTTCATATGAATCAACGCTTTTTAGCTAGTGGCTAAATTGTAGCGAGAAAATACGTGCTATTGTTTTTTTTTACACGCATAATATGTTCTATAATACTTGTCTTTTATTAGAAGTAAAGCTACTCTATAAGTGGTTGTTCTTTCTGTCTCTATGTCTACTTCTTCTTATTATTCTCTCCATAAAATAATCTATTTCTTTCTTTCTTAATTTCTCTCTCTTTCTGTCCCTTTTCTATACTCTTTTTTTTCTCACATTGTTATGTTTTTAATTTGAAACAGCTTTGCTACTGTTTAATGTAATCGTCCTCGTTATTCCTAATAATTAGTGTGAAGATGCAGGTTTTTAGTATTCCATAAGTAACTTGTTCAATTTAGAGCTGAAATAGCCAACAGGGAGGGCAATTTTGAAACAAATTCAGCTACATCAATCCTTTATTATTTTTATTTCATTCTATTTTATTGTTATGAACGTAAATATTCTTGTTTTTTTAACAATGTTTTAAGTTTCATTTGAATGATTAATTGACAGACATTTTGAATGCATTACAAATAAATGCACATTGCAATTACAGGGACAAGGATAATGCGCAAGTGAATAATAATTTTACGCATTTCCTTTGTCTAACCCCCTAGGGTGGTCATAACCCTATGGGACTACCCAATTACTCAACAGAATTTAAAAAGTAAGGTGTAAAATTAAAGATCATACTATTTTTGTTCATCTTGGCTATTTTTTTCTCTTTTTTTGTTACGTTTTAGTACCTTAAAACCAACGTAATTCAAAAAAAAACTTAAATTACTTCAAAAATAAGAGGTCTACCAAAAGACTGCTTGCATATCTAAATAATTCTATGGATCATTTAATATCTACTATTTACTTAAAGCACCAACTAGCTCTTTTAATAAAAAAAAAAGTTAGGACACGTTCTTTAAAATCTGATTATCTATTGAAAATTAAAAATAAATTTTTATTAAAAAATACTTTTCCTTTCCCTGACTATGAAAAGGACATTGATAGGTTTTCAGAAATTTTAAAAACCATTTCGATTTATGAAAATATTTTTTTACAATATTTCTCTTTCATTTTTTTACAATGGTCTAAAAAACATAATATTAAGTAATTAACCTTCAACCCTTTTCTTCACACCAATATTTAATTGTACACATCATCTTTGGAGAGACTTCATTAATGTATTTAGGTAAATACTGCAATTCGATAATTTGTGTCATTTCTTATGTATGTCTTAATCATTAGATTAGCAGGTACGATACACAGATAGACATCCTGTTACTTTTGTATAAGGATAGATTATAAAAAAGACAATAATTTCTTTAAGAACGGACGGAAAATATTTAATTTTGTGTAATTAAATACAAACAATTTATAACAGCAGCTATAACTGTAAGTAGTAAGGTTCAATTTAACCAATTTTATTGTTTATGTGTGATTCATGCATTTAGTGATGTTAAAAAAGATTAAAAATTATAATTATAAAAAAATAAAGGAATAAAAGTTTGAAATTAGGTATAGCAAAGATGCGAAATAAATGTAAAATAATAATTAAGGGGGGGAGGGGGGCAGAAAATTTAGGGAGGAGTAGCTTAACCCTCAAACCAGCCATCCCAATACCCCAATAGATATCTTAAAAGAGTTTTTAATTATTTATCTTTCACCCTCTATTCATGATGCTATGTTTTTCTTTCTAATTGTTGTTTCTTTAACCCCTGGCAATGGTTTTATTCATGTGTAAGGGTTGTAAAAATCTACAAGGTTAAAACTTAATGAATAATTCATATTTTCAGTTCAACTGCAAAGGCAGCTATTTAATTATGAATTATAAGTTTATTTCTTGGCATTTCTTTGCTCGGCTGTCCATTCATATCTAACAAATAGTACTGATTCGCAAATTTAGGCATGTTAAAATCGATTTGAAACTTTTATGATGATTTTTAAAACAATAAGACATCATATCAATGAATAATAAATGTTGCTTCTTATAATTATTTTTTAATCTTGCGAGAAATTAATACGATGTGTTTTTGTTTTCTCGTTAAGGTCTCCAAAAACAACAAAGATTATTTTGCACATAAGTTAAATTAAAAAGAAATTCCTAACTGTAATATTTTAATAATAAACATATGCTAATCAACTTAAAATATTGATATATTTTTTTTCAATTGATGGAAAAAGTGAAAACTATATTCCTTATTTTCAAAAGGCCAAAAAATCGAAAGTGTTTATATTTATAAAAAAAAAAGTACGTAAATGTGATAAAAATTTGATGAAAAATAAATGATATAAAAAATTGTTCTTTCATTGAAGCATGACCAATAGATAACGATAAATATGTAGTTTTCAATACAGCTAATAACAAGAACGGACAATTATGTACAATAATAATAAAATAGAAAATCATATTGTTCAATAATATCCTTTATTATGTAAAGTAGTAAGGTTATTTTTTGTGTGTAGCTTAAAATTTCAATGATTACTAAACTAATTGAGTTATATCTTTAAAGAAAGCTTCACATAAATCCCAGGATGGGTTTAGGCTATTTTTTAGATTTAAGTCTTAGGAGGGTTTTTGGCTATTTTTGTGCTCTTCCTTGACCTAGCCCCAAGATGCTAGGGGAGCAAATACTTTTTTAGTTTTATTTATTTGGAGGAAGGGAGAGGGTTGTAGAACTCAGGCTAAAGTTTAAAAGTTAAGAGAAAAACAGTAGAATTGAAAAAAGGTACACAATATAACGCTATTCTGAACAATAAATTTAGTTGTAAAATAATTAATTTTTCTTTATTTGTTTTATAAAAACGTAAGCGATGAAACACATGATTATAATTTTTCTAAAAATCCCAATTGTGTTGATTTTTAATGATAAATATAATATAAGGATATAATTATTTTGTTCATGATCCCACATAGTGAAAGGACATAGTTTAATAATATACAAATTTAAGGATTACATCTACTCTTTAACTAAAGTTTGTTGTATAAGATTTTGTTTAAACCATATTTTAAAACCTATAAAAGTAGATTACCAAAATTTTATTCACATCTTAGTATAATTTAATCTAATTAAGTCTAAAGGATATTTTATTTTTACCATTATTGGGATATATAACGGGGGGGGGGGGAATGAGAATTATTTTTCTCGTATTCATTCGAATCCGGTGGATAGGAACCGGTTCTCATCCATACGAAAAAACTATGTCTAGCATCGTATTTTAAACGGCTTTCTACGAATATAAAAATGTACAATCATAAGATTAAAACCAGTTTTTTTAGCCGGTGCCTCTAGTTTTAATCTTATAATTGTACATTCTATATCCGCGGAAAGCCGTTTATAATACGATGCGAGAAATAACTAATCCTTTATTGTCCCATCCAGGGAGGGAGTGTACATTCTAACATAAATTACATTGATATCCAAAGTTTTAAAACATTCTTAAAACATTTTGGAACTTTTATTGAATCTTGATTGATTTCTTCAAACTTTTCAACAAATATTCTACAAAAGAGGTAATTATATTTAGTAATTAGGTATTTTCATCAATTATAATCATCAATTGTCTTATCCCTTAAGCTCCCTGCATATCTGAGTTTATGCATAATTTAAGATTTAAGAAGATTTACCACTTTCTTGATAAGACTCGAGTTTAAATAGTTATAAGTGCAACCAGTTAGATACACAAACATATTAGAGTTTACTGGTGTAGAGTTTAAATAGTTATATGCAACTAGTTAGATACACAAACGTATTACAGTTTACTGGTGTAGAGTTTAAATGGTTATATGCAACCAGTTAGATACACAAACATATTACAGTTTACTGGTGTAGAGTTTAAATAGTAGGGTGGGTCGATTTTGGCCTTTTTTCTGAGACTAAAGCGGGGATCTGCAACTGATTTTTATGAGTATAATACACCTCTGGATGATTTGAAATTTATCCTAGGTCTTAAAACCTAAATTCATTATTAAACTGGGGAAATGCACAAAAATATTTAGCGCTCTAGCACTATTAGAAACTGAGATTATAAGTGGACAGGACTTGAATGTCGTCTTTGCATATTTTTTATTAATGAAATACATTTTTTAAAGTAGTCACGTTCTAAAACTCAATTTTTAAAAATTCTTTTTCAGTCAGAAATTTTAATTAAGTTAGTTTTATCTGTTGCACATCCCCTCTTTGTCTAATTCCGATATGAACCTGCCCGATAAAATAGTTATATGAAACTAGTTAGATACACAATCATATTACTGTTTACTGCTGTAGAAATTAAATAGTTATATGCAAATAGTTAGATACACAATCATATTACTGTTTACTGCTGTAGAAATTAAATAGTTATATGCAAATAGTTAGATACACAAAAATAATACTGTTTCTTGGTGTAGAGTTTAAATAGCTATATGCAACTAATTAGATGCATACACATATTACAGTTTACTAGTAGAATTCATATGATTAGAATAAAATTATGATTTCTACAGTATTTTTGTGGATCTAACTTTGTATATACATAAATCAATGATATATGTAGTTAGAATCATGACTTTACACAGTATATTTGTGGATCTAACTTTGTATATACATAGATCAATGATATATGTAGTTAGAATCATGACTTTACACAGTATGTTTGTGGATCTAACTATGTATATACATAGAGCAATGATATATGTAGTTAGAATCATGATTTACAAAGTATGTTTGTGGATCTAACTATGTTTATATATAAAGTAATGATATATGTAGTTAGAATCATGATTTACACAGTATGTTTGTGGATCTAACTATGAATATACATAGAGTTATGATATATGTAGTTAGAATTATGATTTACACAGTATGTTTGTGGATCTAACTATGTATATACATAAAGTAATGATATATGTAGTTAGAATCATGATTTACACAGTATGTTTGTGGATCTAACTATGTATATACATAGAGCAATGATATATGTAGTTAGAATCATGATTTACAAAGTATATTTGTGGATCTAACTATGTATATACATAAAGTAATGATATATGTAGTTAGAATCATGATTTACACAGTATGTTTGATTAAAATCTACTTACAATTACTTTCAGATGTATCTCTCTCTTTATCTTTCTCTCTTCTTAACACTTTTATTCTCTCTCTCTCTCTCTCTCTCTCTCTCTCTCTCTCTCTCTCTCTCTCTCTCTCTCTCTTATTCATTCTTTCTCTTTCTTGCTCTATCAATCTCGTTCTTTCTCTATCCCTGAATCTAACTATCTTTCTAATTATCTATTTATGCTCAAATCTAACCTATTCTTATAGCAAATAGTGTAGCCGTTTATAAATCTATAAATTTTTCCATCAACGTGTTCATTTATTTAAAACTATTTCCTAGGCAAAAGTCTAACAATTCTTTATTAATTCCAAATATTAATTCGCCAAACTAAATATATATCTATCTTACAACCTATTTATCTTTGTTTCACAAAGTGATTTATTATATTTATCTATCAACTTATCTATTTTTTATCCATCTATTTCTTTATATGCAATTTTCTAACCGTCTATCTGTCTATTCATAAATATAAACATATATTTCCAGGCATAAGCCTAGTCCATGCTTATAGCATTTAGTCCCTAATTAACATTTGTAATCTTCAGTGCAAGCTAGAATAGTAAGCACAAAGTCATTGGACAAACATTGGGATATACAAAGGCTATTTTTATATATTGCTCAATGGGAAATGAACTCTTTATTACACTTGTAACCAATGCTTCATGACCACGATATCGTATACGTTGGCTCATCAACTTGTATTCAATTTTGATTGTTTGGTTCCAAACTAATAGTGTTTAAACTTTTAAAAGTATACTTTTAATTACAAAAGAGGTAATTTTGTTTGTTATCATTGGGGATGTGCATCATTTTATCATAACTTGTCTTATCCCTTGAGATCACTGTCTAATACCCCATGAACTGTTTTACCTGTAAACTACAATGTTTATTTTATACCCTAAGCCCTATCCGTGGCTGTGCTTACCCTAAAGTTTGATTAATATCCTGGCAAATATGCCTTGTATCGGCTGTATTTCATGCATAGCTAATTTTGCAATAAAAATGCTCGCAGAATTTGTCCAAAAGAACCCCAACACAAAAATTGCAAAGTATTTAAAAAATCCGGGACTGTAGCAATACGCAAAACACATCCTATTGTCAACGGGGAGGTGATGAGTCCGATTCTTGGCACAAATCGCGTCATAACTAAAGTCGGTAAAAGTTTAGTCAGATTTACGACATTGTTTGTAAGACTTCGGGGAATTTCGTGACCATAAACAATCGCAACGGATTATACTTAGTGCTAGACTTGTATATAGGTATTTCAATTTGCATGTTACATAGGATATCTCAAATGTCAAGCTAAGAATACTATTGCTATTATTCTGGAAAGCTTTATATTAATATCTAGCAGTTTTAAAGCTATTTTTCTCATTATTTATAAAAAGCTTACCTTATGTGTTATTGTTTCAACAAATTTACCTTTTTCAGAAAAAAAATATTTGTTGAAAAGTTTCGACACTGGAGGTTTTAAAACCCCCAAAAGATTTTACAAAATTCCCTAAAAGTTTTTAAACCAACATATGAAATATCCCCCACCTCCTCCCCTCTGCGAAAACCGAAGCAGAATAAAATTAGAATATGACTTGTCTAAGCATACTTTGTTTGTATATGTATGTAGATGTAAAGAACATATATCACAGGACCAAGTTTTTGTTATAAATGGTCAATTAACAAAGCGTACATGTTCCATTGTATATGCTACTGATTAAAATATTTAATTATTAAGGTTTGATACCCGCATTTCATAGAATTGCGGAAATTGATATACCAAAAATAAAACACATACCTTATCAATTCCTTGAAAACGTGCACAATTAGGACATGTACACAAAGGTTCTGAAATAAAAAATAAAAAAATAGGCGTGAAGAAATGGTTAGACCAACATTTTGATCAATTCTTTAACAAGGATGACAACATCCATAAAAGCGAAGCTCTGAAACGGTAGGACAAACGGACATTAACACTTGTATAATGTCAGAACTGAATAATCAGAATGCGAATGTATAAGAGTCAAAGCAAAATTGTAAGTAAATTTGTTGAAAAACTGCTTGATATAGGATAATGATTATGGACATACTTACTTTTTTAGGACTTGATTATAGAGTTGCTTCGCTTATAATATTGTACTTTGTTGTCCCAGGAATCAGTATACCAAAAAACAGACCAATCGGATAATTAGGTCACATACAAATTTGTTGTTAAAAATGTAAAAAAAATCAACATGTTTAAAATGGACGTACGGACAATCTGGTAATGATTATAAAGTTGCTACGCTTTCTAACTCGTACCTAACTATTACAGGAATCACCATGCAAAATTTGAAATCGATAGGACAATTCTAACATGCCTAAATTAACGAAAAAAGCTATTTAAAAAAGTAAAAAAATCAACATGTTTAAAATGGACGTACGGACATTTTGGTAATGATTATAAAGTTGCTACGCTTTTTAAATCGTACCTAACTACTAAAGGAAGCACCATGCAAAATTTGAAATCGATAGGACAATTCTAATATGTCTAAATTAACGAAAAAAGCTATCCGTGACGGACGTACGGACGGACCGACCCTAATTATAGAAAAGCTTCGCTTTTAAAAATGAATTGACGTACGTCCCTAATGATCATTAACAATTTTCCCCTTCTGTAGATAAAAGTAGTAGATTAAAAAGTTTGTACCAGGCTAGTTTGAACCAAACAATCAACATTTGATAAAATTTCCCAAAATTTTGAGTCAACCAATAAGAGGTTTCTAAAACTTTTGGTACCAGTACAATTTTCAGTTCAAGGTCCCCTCCCTCCCTTGTATCGAAGCGCCATTGTCAACAAATGTAACGACAACAATTAAAAACAGTTCCTATTTACAGTTCACATAGACAAGCAGTAATAAATAATAATTTAGAAGAAAAAAAATTTTGAAAAATTACATGTTTTTATTTTCAAAGTTTAGTACCTTGATAGGTTATGACTGCAACATAAAAACACATATCTAAATTCCCCAAAATATAAGCAGTAATTTTTTTTTAAAACCTTATCTCTTTATTTCAATTCTTCTCACAAATCCAATAATTTTCTCAAAATCATCGTTTATAAATAATTATTGTTTAAAGATGAGATAAAAACTACTTAGAATTTGTCATTTGAGGTGAAATAATCGTCTTTAATCAGACGGTCTTATATGCGTTTAAGAGTGTAGCTTTTTATTAACAGGGTTTGTTCATCAAAACGTCAACAAGACGCAATATTCATTTAAGACTTGAAGAATCGTCAAATTGTTTTGAAACTTTTTTATATAAAGGAATGTCAAACAAGCTTCTAAAAGGGATAAATTTTTGTCAGCAAAATTTAGCTCATTTATCCCAATATCTTTAGAAACAAAAAAACTAATCGCAGCATCGTTAGCTTTAGGTCGCATAAGGTTCCATCTAGCGCTCACGTCATTCTATATGATATGATATAAATAATATATATGATATTAATTGAGACCCCAAAACTAATAAATAAAATTTAATGATCTCAAAGCAATGATGGAATACAGAAGGACAAAAACCAATTAAAATAATTTATGATTTTAAATTGTCATAAAGTAAAGGATTAAAACAAGGGTGTGCTTTAGTGATCTTTTTTTTGTAAGGGAGAACTATATCGGTTCAGTGGTTAGTGAGATCATTAGCAACAGACAGACATCCTGAAACTTTTATACAGGGCGTTTAAAAAAACTGCGTTTTCCGGTTTTGGGAAGCAACCAGTAGGAGTATGAAAAAAATGATTATAGGTCCATATTCTATGTATAAATGTACACCAGATTTCCTTAAGGTGTTTTTTAATATCTCTAAAAATACGGCTTTTCTGATAGGTACATGTAGGAGAAAAATGCTTGATGTTAAATTTGATATATCAATTTGATTAAAATAACTTGTAAATTTTTTAGAAAAAAGTTTTAAAATCCCATTAATAATATGGTAAATGGTTAAATGAAAGTGCATGTTTAATTTTTTGTCATTATTTCCCTTTTTTTTCTCTGAAAAACGCTTTTTAGATCCTTACAAATTGCAACATTTCTCGTTTCTCTTGGTTGAACAAACTTTAGGTGACTAACTCTTTATAGTATTTTAGATTATAACATAAAAATTAAAATACTTTTTATCCCAAGAAGTTATCTTTAAAAACAAAAAAGTTACAGCAGTTTGTTTTATTTACTTAAAAGTGCAACCTACAAATTAATAGCTTAAATGTTGATGTATGCACTTGAGATTTATGGTTTGACCGTAAATATTAAACATTTGATCCGTATTTGAAGGGGGGAGAGTTTAAAGTTTAAAGATTTTGTCTATGATAAAAAAATGCGTTTTATATTTCAGTAAACCTGTAAATAAGTTGAATAAAAATTGAAATGAAAATAAAATATGTTTGTTTATCATTTTAGACAGATAGGAATAGTATTTTTTTATAAAACATTATAAAAAGCCTTAAAAACTGACCGAAAAAATTATCATTCATGCTTTTTAGAATTAATCAACTCTAAAATGCGCCGTTGTTTTTAGAGTAATCAATAAAAACCTTTTATAAAATTAATCCATATTTGTATAGAGAATAAGAATATATAATTACTTTTTTCATACTCCCACTGGTTGTTTCCCAAAACCGGAAAACGCAGTTTTTTTTTAAACGCCCTGTATAAGGATTTTACTAAAATGAAAACGGCCGTAACCGTACTAAATTGTACTTACTACTGAAGTATTATTTGTGAGACATTAATAATTAGGGGGAATACATTTGCCCAAAAAAGCCTAAACTAATCACAATGAACAGTTGATAGAAATACATTGTTAAGTGGCATTTGTGGTATCTTCATCAATTATAAATATTAGTTCTTCCTCATTTATTCTGGAATAAATGAATAGATATATCATTTATTGATCAGGATAAACATAAAAATTATGAATATATATAAAGTGGCTGAAAAATTTGCCGTATAACGTCATAAAAGGGAGAGATGAAAGGAGAAGTGGGAAAGGAAACCCTTGAAAAAGAGATGGATCTAGTGACACGGTTCATTTTTTCAGCCACTTCGAGTCTCAAAAATTATCTAAAAGTTTTAATTGTTGATATTCTTCATCTTGTTTGTGGAAATGGTATAAAGGGCAAAAATTAATGCACCCTCAAATTATGATAAACAAAGTGCCCCTTTTGTAGATAAAAATTATTTATTAAAAAGTTTGGACACTTACTTTGCACGATTCGATCAAGATTAAATGTTAGTCTCTAAACAGTTTGTACTAACGAATGACAGAATAAGTTCAAAGTTCTTTTCCAATGTTCCCTCCCTCCCTGCTTAAACCATATTAGAAGAACTGTTTAATGTTCATAATTTTGAAATATTACATAAACTTAATTAATGATATTATTTTGATTAACTGATTATAATAATTTAATCAAATTAAATTAATAATTTGATAGAAACAGTTAAAATGGTGTAAATTTATCAATAAAATCAGATAAAAACCAATTTTAAAATTACTCTAATAGTATATAATTAATCAGAAAGCTTCCTATTTTCAATTAACATCGCCTGAATACTACGACTTCCAGTGGTTTCGAAACCGATTAATATCCGCTGGATTAGAACCGCTTCTGGGCCATACTAAAAAAAACATGTATAGTATCGTATTAAAGATGTTTTTCACAACTAATCAAATAATAATAATAAGGGACCATCAAAACTAGAATTAAATTTATAAATTTTATGTTAATATTCGCGGAACACTGTCTACAATATGTTGCAATAAATAATTATTATTGAATTTAAATAATTTATATTAATTCATTTGTTAGTCAGTTATCAAATATATCATTCATCATCAAATCTTAAAATTTAATTCGCTAAATTTAAATGGATCCAAATTGTAGAGTGGTGTTTCTTAAAAATTAGCAAACGTGACTGAATGGCTGCTGGGATTTAAAGGGATAAGACAAAGGCCGAAAAATTGGTATACATCACAGTAATAATAAACAAAATAACCCTTCTGTAGATCATAATTAATGCTTGAAACGTTTGGACATCCAACGTAATGAACCATCCAATCAAAATTCATTGAAAGTCCCCAAAGTTTTTGAGCCAACGAATAAGAAAATGTAATTATAACCTTGGGGACTAGTGTAATAAACAGCCCAATGTCCCCTCCCTCCCTGGCATAGCTGTGTGTTTAATTTGTTTTACTTGACAAGTAACATTACTGCAAATAATCAACTAAATTTACTTCAATTTTTTCCCTTGTTGCCCCCTAACCCTTTTTTAGTAGCGAAGTTACTCTGTAATTAGGCAACCATGCAGGGCTTTTTATTTTTAAATAAGATAAAAGTGGATTTTATGCTCAACGGTGAACTTTGAGGAAATCATCAATGAGTTTTTATAGAGCAAACATTCTCTTTCCCTTTCAGTTTCCTATCTTTCTATATTTTTTTCTTTCTCTCTTTCATTTATTTCCTTGCTTAATTTATATCTTTTCTTTTCTGTCCTTCAATCTATATCTTACTATTTATCAATCTTTCCATTTCATATATATTTAAGAATGTTCACAGACATAAAAAATATGAAATGGTCAAACAATTTAAACAAGGATGTTAATATTCATATAAGCAAAAAAATAAACTTTAAACAAATAATTGATAAAGTTTGTTTAGATAAAGGATAGAAAACGAAGTAACGGGTATCGTCGTATTTTCACGGTAACTTTTCTATTTCTAGCCACTGCAGGCGGCTCTAACCCTGCGGGGCAGTCACTACCTATCAAAAGTTACTATGAAAAAACTCGCTATTTCGTTTTCTTTCCATGATCCGTTTGTTTAATATAAGTATAGCTACACTTAAATTGAGCATAAGTTCTATAAAACTCCTCTAAATTAAAAATCAATTTGATTGATATAAACTATAAAGGCAAAGTAAAGCCACAGATCATGTATAACGTACAGACCCTTGTTATAAAAAGCTTTGCTTGTAAAAAATAAGATTTGTAAAGTCCTGCTGCGATAAAACATTAAAATTTTCCGCTAAGTTACTAAAAGATTAAAAGATGACAGAACATACATTTAATTTTCTTTTATCATTCCCCACGAGATTCTCATTTATTTTAACAGCGAAGCTATTCTATTGTTAGGAGGCTATAAATTTTATAAATTAGATATTATATAATCATCGGTTTTTTTTTGCTTCTCCTTTACCTTTTTGGAGCTATGATTTACAGCTCAAATTTGCAAAGTATGCAAGTCCAATTAAACAATTAGTTTTTTCTATTTTGACATAACTCATATTAGGTTTAAAATAGAGCAAACTAATGTTATTGGTTGAGCGTAGCAAATGAGTCTTAAAGTATTATTGCAATTAATTATTTCAATATTATAGGTTTTGTGATTCTACAATAATTTTAATATCCTAAACAATAAGACAATGAATTAATGTACATCCCAAATTACAAAATTACACAATCAGTAAATTCAAAGTGTGATTAGTTAATACAAATCAATCAACATTTAAGTGAAGTCCCAAAAATACTCATCAAATGTAAGAACATTGTTACTAAATTTTGGGGACGAGTATATTTTAAAATCCAAGTCCCTCCTCCGTGATAATACTTAATAGAGGGGACATTTAATTGTAATTACAGTTTTATAAACACGATTTCTCATTCGTTTGGAATACAAACTTGTAATACTTCTACAAAATCTTGATAAGTTGGTTCAAAATTTCATACATGTCAATTAATAATTTTAATCTACAGAAGGTTAATTCTGCTAATTATCATCTGGGAATTAAATCACTTTATATTTCAATGTCTTATCCCTTAAGATCCCTGAATAATACTAAATCTAAGGACAATTGTTAACATGTTTAATATTGATAATATTATGATTTAATACTTGATTCAATTATTTCATGACAGTTCAATATTTCTAGGGGACATAGACAAACGTTGTTATAACAATTCTAAAATCATTTAGATTAATTTACTTTCATTAGCTTTTTTTTAGACCTCTTATTTTTTAAGTAATTTAAGTTTTTTTAAATTAAGTTGATTTTAAGGCACTAAAACGCAACAAAAAAAGAAAAAAATTGCCATTATGAACAAAAATAGTAAGATCTTTAATTTGACACCTTACTTTTTGAATTCTGTTAAGTAATTATTGAAAGAATCACAAAAGTTAGAACACGTTCTTTATAAATTCATATACTTATGACTTTATACTAAACAGCTGAGCAAACTTGTCAACTCAAGTCTAGACCCTTCACCTCATACTAATGGTACAGTGCATAGCAGTTAGCAAACCCTTTAATTGCACGGTCTTTGTCCGTGCATAAGATAGAGAACAGATATATAAACCATTCTCTCATTAAACATCAACAAAATATCAAATTATCAGATTCATTTATTGTTTAATTTCAAAATAAATCATATCTTTTCAATAATGTTTCCTGTCTCTGGCATATATAAAATAAAGCTTTACTTTATCATAACACACTACGTCAATTGTCTTAGATCAACCTTAAATAATACTTTATAACACTATATATAAAGTGGCTCTTCAATTTAAACTCTGAAACATAAAGTAACAGGTCAATAGACAAAATAATCGCGACCCCTCCATAACGCCTATATGGAATATCTATAATACAAAGTAGAACGATGTCTGTCTGTCCGTCTGTCCGTCTGTCTGTCCGTCTGAAGCTTAAGATCTCAGTAACCACTGAACCGATTGGGCTCTACTCTTCAGGGAATATACCTACTGGTCCTGTGATGGTTTTAAGCTATTTTCTCGGGGGGTGGGACACCCCCAACCCCCCCAAAAAATGAAAAATACCCCCCCCCCAAATTTTTTTTTTTACTTTTCTTTTTAAATCTAAAATACAAAAATTAGGTTGATCAAACCTCTTGGGGCAAAGCCCCTAGAGGCTAGGGGCGAAGCCGCTAGTTCTTTAATTAAAGTACTAATATAATATTAAGTATATTATGCATTTCTGATATATCATGTAAGAGACGAAAAGTTTCTAGAATAAGCATAATCTCTTTCAAAAAATAAGATTGTGGAACCTCAAAGCTAAACATACATCTTGAATTTAAATGTCCTTTTTAATTATGCTAAGATATTCGATGATTTATATTTCAAAATATTTATGCATATTCTAAAAAACTCTATTATTTACATTTAAAATTGTGGTTATATTCAACAAGTTAATGCTCAGGAGTAAAGGAATCGAATAAGCAAATAGAAAATAAACTAATGATTCTTGCAGTCCAAAGGCAATGACTATTTTACTTTGGTTTTTTTGGGGACAATTTTAAAAAAATATTTTACAATTCATAAATTTTCCTAATCGTTTGAGCGGTTTTCAGCCGTTGAGAATGCAATGTAAACAAATATCATTTTAAATTATGACTTCGAGACCGATTAATATCCGCTTGACTAGAACCGGGTCTCGGCCATAATGACATAATGACATTTTAAAACGAATATAAAAATAAAAATCATAAAATAAATACCAGTTTTGTTAGACCTGGTTTTGGTTTTATTATTTCATATTTCAATATCCGCAACAAAAACTGTCTATAATGCGATAAATAACTATTCTAATGTTTAATATTGAAAACAAAGACTGATTTTTCCATCCATAAATTGGACAATTAATATTCATACGCAAATATTACTAATGCCACGCTGTAATTGGCTGAAATTCGGCGCACCCCGATCTAAATCACCATTAAAATGATTTAAAGATCCAGCTCTGATAACAATGACCCCTAATATTTTGTTTCAGCAAAACAAAGACAATTATATCCATTAGAAAATCAGTTTTTGTAAATTAACAAGAAAATTGTAAACTGCAAAAAAAACCATAGATTATCGACCTATTAATTACCTCATATGGGCGAGGCTGGTGTGTATGACACTCTAATGTCACGTCTAACAACCAAGGATATTCGAGGTGAGCTAAATATCTCCTTTTCTATCTAAACACCCGGGGTATTAGGAAAAGAAACACCTGTAAGACAACCAACTCTTTGATCAACGACCTTTGTCTGGATGTCCTAACTGTTCATAGTATTGAGTTGTGCCTATTTTGGGCCAAGACAGTACCAAGTAATGTTTGACAAATCAGAATTTTGCGGTAATTTACAATATGCTTTGTAAACACAAAAGTGTAGAAAATTTTAAACATAGCGACATACATACCCTAGTTAAAGCGTATCTACGCTACTTAAAAACTAATGTTTAATTCTCAATTAAGGATACTGGTAATTATACTGTTTTTATTATATATGATATTGTAATTTTTACGCTCTCATTGTTTTAATATATATTACAAATGTTCGTTTTATTTTACATTTTTTCATAATTTTCCTTCATTTTTGTGAATTAAAATTATTAGCAATGAGATGTTTGCCTATCCGTTTGAAGCCTAAGTTCTCCTAAACTGCTGGGATTATTGGGCTTTTCTCTTTAGGAAATATATCTACCTTTACTAAAATGTTTTTTTTATTGGGGGGGGGGGCGGGGTTTGGTCACCTTTATCTAAAAGATTAAAATGCATTACACCCTAGAATTAATTTTACTTTCTTTGAGTTAATTTGTGACTCTACCCCCCCCCCCCCTAACTTAAGGTCCCCTAGAGGCCTCTAGGGGTGTAACTATGAGTATGTAAAGAAAATAAATTAATTGGTAATTTAATGATTTTTTGAGTCAAGAATGCCGCGTTTTTTCGACATTTTTTAGACCTGTCGTCTTTCGTCAATCAATCATTAGTATGAAAATGCCTCGTAGGATTTAAACAGAGTATACAACTATTTATTTAATCATTTCGCTTTTGTTGGTACAGCTTTTATAGAAGAAAAATAAATAATCTTAAATCAATTTTTGCTGTATATTAATTAATGCATCTTTTTAGAGCTTTATTAGACTTTATACAAATGGCTAAAATAATAATTTTAAAATTTTGAATTTCTAAGTTGTATACTCCGTTAATATCTTTATATTATTTTTAATAAAGCTATTAAATGCTATGGGCATAGCCACTACTTTATGTAATAATAATATTTAATGTAAAAGTTTTCAAATTGATTACTTAAATTCATGAAATAATTTTTACGCATCGTCAAATAACACTAAAACATTATACAACTTTTATAGTGCGGCGCTTAAATGTAATCATGATAACTTGTTCGGTTTATCTAATTTACCATTTTCAAGCAAATAATTCTAAGATTAAATGAAATTTTTAAGGCTTTTATATCTTAAAATAAACAGCTACAATTAAATATATTAAACTTCTATCTATAAGTAAATTAGAGATTATTCGAACAACTAAATCATAGGCATTTGAAATCCTAGTATTCTTTATATTAATGGATATTGTATATGTGGATATATTGACAGGGCAAATTTATCGTCAATTGAGGTTGCTAATAGGGACCTCATTTAATGACCAGTTCGTTCATTTAAAGGATAAGAGGGGATGGGGTAACAGAGTGGATTGGGATATCGTTATTTTAGCCAGCTGTTGATATCACTTTATTAAAGTACATGGAAATCTGGTGAAACATCCAGTATCATATCTCACTGTTATGAAATGATCAAAAAAATAAGTAATTAGCAAATATATGTCAAAAGTTTTCTTTCAAAGATGAAAAAGAAATGATTTTTCATTATAACTGTTAGTGAGATTAATACTTTTTTATCGCATTTTAAACAATAAAGTAAAAATTACAGTATGATTTTTATACTTTAAAGCATTTATTTCGCTTAAAATATACTTAAAATTATATATCGCAGTTTCGTAATATTGCAAATAAGGGAATATTTTTAAAAATTATTCTGTCAATAAATGTGATCACATAAAAGATTGTTATTTCATTTTATGTAAACCAAAAGAGGGGAAAGTAGTTAGATAACTGTATGTCCCTACCCCATGGACCCTGTCCCAACTTTCAATTGGTTCTTTGAATATCAGCCAATGGCGTCGTAAATATTAACAAAGCAAAGTCGTTACAAAAGAATTTTGTAAATCAATTTACTAGCAGACGAAAAAGGTCCCCAACACTGGATCCATTTAGTTATCTGAACTCTATATCTATACTTATATGTTTAATGTAATTTCTACCTTCTTTATTCCCGACCAATAGCTTTTATCTATTCTGGGCAGGTTTTAGGCTATTTTCCAGCGAGATATCTTAAATAACCTATCAAAATTGTATTAACTAAGCTTACCTTTTACACAGAAAGTATGGTTCTTGTTAGAGATGATAAAGTGTTGACATTTTATTAACTTTAACTTTTTATCTGAAATTAACTTGTGATATATAGCTGTTGCACAACTAACAAGGATGGCAACATCCATATTAGCAAAGCTCTAAAATCAAACAAACAGCAACAATTGAGTGTCAGAACAAAGCAGAACAAAATTTCAAGTGCTTTTTTTTGGTAAAAAGTGCTTGAAAAGCATTACTGGTCATTAGGACATAATTAAATTTTTAGGACTTGGTTATAGAGATACTTTGCTTATGGTATTGTATCTTGTTGTCTTTAAGAATAATTGGAAATAATCATTATATAAATATTGAATATGTTATAACATACAATTTATTTTGTCAAAAAGTTTTAAAGAGCAGCTAACTTTAAATGGACGTACGGACTTTCTGATACAAATTTTACGCTTTTAACGTCGTTCCTGATACAGGAACAAAAGAACAAAGTTTGAATTCGCTAGAACAATTCTAACATTCCTAAATTAAAAAAAAGAGCTATCAATAACGGACGTAAAGATTGAACGACCCTAATTATATGTGCAAAAAGCTTCGCTATCAAAAACATAAAACATTTAATTTGCGACGTTGTTTTTTTTTCAGCGAAGAAGTCTCCAATAAAAATTTATAATTTGGACAGTTTAGGACAAATTTCATGTTAAATTTATTGTTCTTTTTTATTTATTTTAAATACATTTTCTCCTTGCATTTTCTAAAATAAACAAAAATATAAATTATGAAATTTTCCAAGTTTGTTTAGCAAAAGTTATACAATGTTTACTTACAGTCTGGTTAAGATATCTTTTATGATTTTAAAGATATTATATTGCATATAGATTTTTTTTTTGCAACATTTAATTGAGCATAATAGTTGATACTGAAATGATATATGATTATGAAAGGTTTTATTGTATTACAAGTACGTTTTTTCTTTTTAAACACACTAGGGACTCTGAATTTAAAGAGGTATATAGGAAGGAGAAAATTAGCAATCCCAAGGCTTAATTCTAAAAATAAAATGGCCATAAACTATTTCAGGACCTATGTGAAGCTTCCATAAAAGGAAGAAATCAATCAGTTGAGTAATAATTGAAATTATAAGCTTTAGACAAAAAAAAACCTTACTTCTTTATATGATAGTTAACAGTTTTTTGCTCTTTTTCACTAATTATATTGGTAACTTATAATATTGCACTTCAATCAATAACAAACTTTAAGCCTTTGTCTCAAAAATATCTTAATTTATATCAAAATGGGTTGAAAGTCTACAATTTTTAATCTCTATGCCTACGTACATGGTTGCGCGTCTACGGAAGTTGTCCTCCTCGCTCCATAATGTTTACCAATGTCCCTAACTAACAAACAAATGTTTTACAAGACCTTCTCCAAGAATTTATGATTGTAAAACTTCTAGTAAACAACAAGGAGGACAACATCTTTAAATAGCGAAGCACAAAAAAAAACTTTAAATCAAGAATAGATTTATTGCAAAAAAAAACACCATGAAACCTTTAACACGTATTATCATTTTTTGATACTTTGAAGACTAACTAACAGACTAACCAACAAAGTAAATTACGCACCAGATAGTATAGCAAATCTTCACAAGCAGACTCTATCTTTAATAGCAGACGATAAAATCACATTAGCCTTATAACATTACAGACTGACAGACTTGGACAAAAAGTCGAATTATTTTATTATTCTATGTATTCCCCATACGTTTTATTGCTGAAAAAAAATGACATTTACTAAATATATTCAATTCAGTTTCTAAACAGTTCTTTGAATTATTTAATTTTAATCTGTAGATCTTGTACAAAGATTTTGTATTTATCATGTAATGTTGTCGATTTTCTTGAATTTGTATAGTACACGAAATGTTTGAAAAAATAGGGAAAACTTCTTTAATTTTTTAAATTCTAGAATTACTTTTCTCGTATTCATATGAATCCGGTGGATAGGAACCGGTTCTCATGAATACGAAAAAACTATGTCTAGCATCGTAATATATCCAGTTTTCTACTAATATAGAAATGTACAATCATAAGATTAAAACTTGTTTTTTTAGCCGGTGCCTTTGGCACCACGGGGCTAAAAAAACTAGTTTTAATCTTATAATTGTACATTCTATATCCGCGGAAAGCCGTTTATAATACGATACGAGAAATAACTATTCTCGTATTCATTCGAATCCGGTGGATAGGAACCGGTCCCATCCATACGAAAAAACTATGTCTAGCATCGTATTATATCCAGCTTTCTGCGAATATAAAAATGTACAATCATAAGATTAAATCCTTGGGGCTAAAAAAACTTGTTTTAATCTTATAATTGTACATTCTATGTCCGCAGAAAGCGGTTTATAATACGATGAAAGAAATAACTATTTCAAGTTAAATGTTTAAATTTGAAATTTGAAATAATCCTATATTCAAGCATGTTCTATGTTCCCGCTAATCCCGCATTTGTCAAATTTATTGATGCTTTGTTTAGGTTAGTTTTAAAAGGGCCGGACAGTGTTAGGGCTTGCAGTAAATTCTTAAATTTTTTCGAGGACAAAAACATTTTCGAGCTAATCGTACATCATGTACCTACAAACATTAACAATTGTACAAGAGCCAGTAATGCACCTATCGAAGCCAACACAAAAATTTGATTTGTGGATAGTTTTTTTTCATGTTTTTTCTTTTTTTTTCTGCCTGCATTTAAATGTTTTGTTTCTTTGTGGAAAATCAAAGGATATGCAATTATGGACAAGAACAATTTTATCCAAATTATATTGCAGCTATACTATAAATAATTCAAAATTATAGTGCATCTACACTTTATTTATAGACGTACATCCAACATTATAGTGTCTTCCTCAATGTTGAAAAGATAATACTTTAATAGACAAATTACAAAATTATTTTTTTTTAGGGGCGATTTTTATTTGGAAGCTGGTGGTACCGACCCCCAAAATAGCTTTAAACCTTTCCAGGACATAGGAGAAGTTGCAATTTAAAGAAGAACCATATCGGTTCGTGGTTAGCGAGATCCTTTCGTAGTGACAAAGAAAAAATGAATCAACGAGCAACTTTGCAATTATGATATAAAAGAAAAAAAGTATAAAAAGTTTTTTTTAATTGGCTGCATTTTGTATTTGTATTCGTATATGCATGGTTTCATACTATAATCTATATGACCCTCAAAATATCAGGCATAAAGGATGAGTTAAAAAAAAATAAAATGTTCTTTAGATTTAATTATAGGGATTTACATAGGATGGTTAAAGGGTATTTTGCCCACCTACTTAGTTTTTTTTATAGGTATTACCCTGACTCCAAAACAAGTCCCCCCCTCCCCCTTAATTAATGATTTTTTTTTTTTTTGGGGGGGGGGGTAAGATAAATTCTTGTGTATAAGAAAGATTGTTTTGATAATTTGAGTTGAGGTCCAGATTTTGGATACTCCAATATAAAAAAAATAAAAGAAGGTAATATTTTTTCAACTCATTTGTCGGTGAAGGACGTACCTTTCTTTTAAATAAAAATAGCATTAAACCTACCAAACAAAATAAGATTGCTATTAGTCTATCTTTTTAAAGATCTAAAAGACAAATCTAATTACATTTTCTAATTTTAAATGCGTAAATTTTGTTCAGGAAAAAAATTTAAAATTCTCTTTGAGGTTTATATTCTATATTGTGCATGAAAATATCTGAAGAAAAAATTGGCAATACCAAATTAAATAATTATAAAACAAGGATTGTAACGTTCAATAAAGCGAATCAGCCGGTAGAACAAACAGACATTACACACTTTGTAGATCCAAAACTTAATAAGCAGAATATTAACATTCCAAAAATGTGATGAATAGGAGAATTATTTAATACAAAAAAAATTTGCCAAAGAGTTAAAAATCAGCATGTTTGAATAGAACGTAGGATCTTTTGGTGAAAAATGTAGACCGGTAAATTAATACTCCCACCCAAGAGCAATACAGCAAAAAAAACTTCCCCTTTTTTCTTTTCATAATTATACTTCATTTTTACCATTACCTCGTAATGGCGGGAATCACCTTCGATTATAGTGGTAATCTAGAGAATACAGAGAATCATCCACGTGTAATGGGATGCGATACTCTAGCACCCAAGGATATTAGGTTAAGGTATATCCATCAGACAACCAACCCTTTGATTGCACGAACTTTGTCTGAGAAGTCCTGACTGTGCATGGTAGTGAGTTGCGCTTGTTTATGGGCCAAGTCATTCCCCCTACATTTACTATCTATGTCGCACACCAGACATAGCAGCAGTAGGAACCATTTTTAACGTCTTTAGTTATGACGCGGTGTCAGCCAGAGATTCGAACGTATCACCTCCCCGGCGACAAGAGGGTGCGCTTCGTATTCAGCCACGATCGCGGGTTTATACTTCATTTAATAAAAGTATAAAGGTTTTTAATATGTCCTTCAATCTCTCGCTACTCACTGAACTGATTGAGTTCTAAGTTGCAGGGAAGCTTCCTATACGTACATTGTACAAATATAGACTTAGGATATGATATTTTTAAAATAAAGTCTTGGGATGGTTTTAGGCTGACTTTTCAAACAAAATAAAATTATTTTCTTTTTGAAAAATTATCATCACATTTACAATAATTATTTATTTCTTTATTATATGTATAAACACATTTAATTTTTTAACTATTTATTTGCGGAATACATATGTTTCTCTATAAAAATAGATCATCAGTTCCAATTAAGGTGTATAAAATAAGAGTTATTTTTATTATTTCAAACATTTTACTAACAAAAACATAGCAAAAAGTTATAAATGATAAAAAAAACAAAATATTATTACAAAAGTAAGTCAAAAAAAGTCTCACACCGTATGATTAAATACTTTATAATATCGCTCATTAAGAATTAATGTTTTTCCAGGCTGATTTAGTGATTAACTAATCTTTATAATTATAGTTACACTAGTGGCTACGCACCTAGAGATCTCTAGGGGCACTTGAAGTAAGGGGGAAGAGGGGGGGGTGGCGGCAGTCGATCTCCGATCATTTTTCTTACGAGGTGCAATTTCTCTTGGGTATAGAGGTTAGCGAGAACCTCCGGGACAGACAGAGGGACATACGTAGATCCTCTTATTTTTATATAAGGATTAAGCAGTTTTATAAATTTATTGTCCACCCATCCATTGAAAACAAAAAAATCTAGTTGCAACATTAGGCATTTCTAAATCGGCCGATCAGTTTAAGTCTTTTTAAAAAAGATTCCTTCAATAATAAGGAATCCGCTACAAAGTGCGAAAACTCTATGATTATTAACAGTATGCCAGTACGTTCATTCAATACAATTTGTTTTTTGTTGTTTATTAAATTTGTTATAAAAACCCTTTCGAATTTTTTTTTAAATAGCCATGTTGCACAAGTGTAAAAACGAGCAGAACGGTATCTGTCTTTCTATCTGAAGCTCAAAATTTCACTAACCGATGAACTGATGGGGTTGTGCTTGTGGGGAATATTTATGTGGTTGTTTTAAGCTATCCCCCTCCAAAAAAAATGAAGTAGTAGTATTTTTTTTTAAATAGGTGAAACCTGTCACCTCTATGGTCGAAACTAGAGACTAGGGGCCGAGCCACAAATATGAACATAATTTTAAAATCTTGGAATCATAATAAGTCAGCATTTAAGAAAAATAATAAGAAGACGCACATCAAAAAAACAAAGACTCATATATGTATACATATGTAGAGCAGCTATAAAATAATAAAATGAAGAGCTCAATTGTTTCAGTGTTTAAAGGATAAACAAACAAAAAGCTTACTTTTTTTATATGCAAGTATATATAAGTTATGACGTAATATGTATGGATAGAATGACTGAAATCCTCTAGTTGTAAAGAAGATACACTACTAAACAAAATCTTGATAAAATTATATTTAATCTGTCTAAAATTAGGTTCATACTTATATATTATTACTAATGGATTTAATCAATACGGATAAAACAATTTATGAGAAAAAAATTAAATTGAGGAAGAAAGAAATAGATAGAGAAAGCGCGAGATAAAAAAAAGCGAAATGGAAAATGAGAAAGAAAAAGGGCAGAATAGTTTAAAAGGATGTAAAATAGATAGTTTGGCCGAAAAAGAGGCTAAGAAATAGCTAAATATAAACTCTGTTATCATCATTTTCAAACACTACATCTATAATTTTAATATCCATTATATGATAAGTTACATGAGACATCCTTGGTTTATTCTTCATTATGGTTCATACCTATAATTATCACTTCCGTGACACAGTTTTAGGAAACATACTTTAATAACGAGTATATACGAGTATTCCCACCCCAATAATTTTTAAAACCAAATACCTAAAACATGTTGATTTTTAACTTTCTTAACAACAATTTTTATGTGATATAAGTGTTACTATTATCCTTTTCAACTGATGTATGGAATACTGATTCATCGAAAGAAAGTACAATGATATAAGTAAAATGTTAGTATGTTCTTAAACAGTATCCTTTTTTTGTGCAGTTTTGCAACTTATTTACTTTTTTACAATTTTTTATAATCTTACAACGTAGCAGTAAGTTACGTCTTTAATGTCATGATTCGAACCTAATAGACCTATAGCAGATAAAAAATGTTAATGTTAAAATTCAAGAGGGGGTTATAATTTGTTTACCTGTCGGTTAGTGGGATTCTTTCGTTTTTCCTGTGTAATTAAATAGATATTACATGTAAATTTAGGTTCTTTACAAAGGGAATTAAATGTTAAAAAAATAAAGGGTTTGTTAGCTGAGTTTTAAATATCAATCCTATTATATCACGTATTATTAAGGGTTTATTTTTCACAGTTAAAATGTAGCTTTTTATTGATCTGATAGAGGACTTGATTATAGAGATGCTTCGCTTATAACAATATACTTTGTTGTCCTAGGAGTCAGTATTCCAAAAATCAGACCAATCGGATAATTTTATCACATAAAGTTTGTTGTTAAAAAGTTAAAAAGCAACATGTTTGAAATGAACGTACGGAATTTCTGGTAACTCCTGTAGGAATCCTCATGCAAAGTTTGAAATCGATAGGACAATTCTAACATGCCTAAAGTTACGAAAAGAGCTATCCGTTACGTACGGACGTTCGGACCCAAATTATAGAAAAGCTTCGCTTTTAAAAATATATCTCCTATACAAAATAATGAAAACACTTTTATAACAAACACTATATTCTTTTATAACAAATGTCTATTGGTAAATATCTAGCACAGGGGTTTAAGTCAAACTAAAGTGGTAAAAACCATCCCGACGTTTGACAGAAATATACGTAAACTCACACAAACACACACACACACACACACACACACACACACACACACACACACACACACACACACACAAATACACACAAACATACACACGCCTCTAAGCGCTAAACATAAACAATTGACCGAGAGAAAAAGGGGGGTGGTTTCTGTGTGTATTTATAGATTTATCATTGATATGTGTGTGCGTTTGTGTGTGTATGTGTGTGTGTGTATAGGCGTTGGTGTGTACGAGCGTGTTGTGCGCTATTTGTATTCGATACTCCGAGAGACAAGGTGTGTGGTTATTGAACTACATCACCTTCCCCCTTCTATAGATGCGTATCATTTCTACAATTGTTCGTCTCCCTCATTCAATAAATCACTCAGTATTGATGTAGATACTTTGTTAAGCGATGAATAAATTCAATAAAGAAGCTACTCTGTAATTTAAGATGTCCTCTTGTCCGTTCGTAGGTCAGAAACGGTATTAGGCACATGTGATTTAGCGGCTGTTTAAGATGGATGGCTGATGTTTCCCGGCCTAAACTATTAAGTTTCCTGTTTATAATTTACTTTATTCATCGGTTCGTCAGTCATGCAACAAAACTTTGCATGATGATTCTTATAACGGTTAGGTACGATTAGGAAAGCATAGCAACTCTATAATCATTACCAGAAAGTCGGTATGTCCATTTAAAACATGCTGATTTTTAAATTTTTGACAATCTGTTTTGTTTCATATAAATGTCCTATTTATCTTTATTTTGGAATAATGATTCCTAAGACAACATGGTACAATATTATATTAACTTGAAGCTAGGAAATCAAAGTCTTAATATGTTGGCTGAAGTCCAAAAATGATTCATATTTTTCTAACAAACAACAATAATACTCCTTCTCCAATTATTTTCAAATTAAATAACTTAGAATAAACAAGTATTATATCTTCAATGTATTAACACGTACAAAGAAAATGCAAGATTTATTGAATTAAAAAATAACAAATCTTGGGTGCTTAATTTATGGATGCAGCATTAAAGTAAGATAATAGAGGGGGCATAACACAGCCAAGTAGCTACAAAAATCTGCATATCTCCCTTAAATCAGCGAATGAAGTGTCCATAGATTCTCAAAAAATGTCCTTAAAAATATTAATGACGACTTTCTGTGCAGAAAAGGGGGAGTCATTATCTACACAGTTAAGTGGGGTTACTTGGTTTGTAATAATTCCTTTGTTAATAGATGTATAGCATCTTTATTATTGCCCATCTTCATAACGCACTGACCGACTTACTGTCTGTCAGTGTGTCTGACTATAACTAATTCCCCAGATAGTTTTTCAAGTTTTTTGGGGCTCCTATGGCTTTGCTTTTAATATTTTCTAGTATCGCTTAGAAACGGATTAATATCCGGTGGATTAGAACCAGTTTTCAGCCATACTGAAAAATTATGTATAGCATGTACGATCATAAGAATAAAACCAGTTTTTGGGCCTGTACCTTTAGCAACTCAGGCTAAAAAACTGATTTTAATCTTATAATTGTACATTTTACATCCGTGGAAAGTTGTTTATAATACGATGCAATAAATAACTATTATTACTTTTATTATGCTCTGCCTTTAGTTGCTGTCCTTTAGTTAAAACCTTTTGTTTTTAACAAACATTTGACATTCTATTGTTAGGACTTTTATGAATTAACTGGAAGCTAGGAAATCAAAGTTTTAATATGTTGGCCAAAGTCCAAAAGTGATTAATATTTTTCTAACAAACAACAATACACAATTTTTTTTGTTGCAAAATTGGTCCTGAAATAAAACTAGTAGGATGTCTCAATATCTGTAAGCGTTAATTTCGAATCTGGGAGTTTTGATATGATACTCTAGCTTAATTTCTTGTAATATCAAATTTTAGCAATCTTAATTTAGTTAATATTTTATATATTTTTATTTACTTTTTTCTAACTTCCAATCCATTTAAATCGCGCCATAAGTCTGCTATAATAAAAAAAGGCTTTTGAAATATTTCTGTGAAGGATATTTAATGTAAAACCTAGTTTGTCTATTTGTTTACCCATCAATAACTTCTGGGTAGAACGAGTCTCCATGGTTTGGATGCTTAAAATTTGTTTTTGAAAATAGTAAAAGGTTGATTTCCCTGAGGCTTACAAGCGGCTGACGTGCAGCTGCCTAGCCATGGGATTTACTCAGCTGCAGAGGATCAACTGAAAATTGATTGTCCATTTATTGCCTAATTTCCAAAGTTGTACAGCAGATAACCCAACTATTGCAATATCTATTTACAGCTACTCCGGTCAAAGGGAAAAGCGATATAATGTATAAACGATTTATTAATTGTACTGTGGTAAGCCGAAGCGTTTCAGCTCACCGGTTGCGAGTTCGAATCCAACGAGCCCCTAGCCTTGAAGTATTCTACCAAAACAAACTAGCAGGATTTACTCATACAGAAATTATATTTAAACTGAATACATTTACAATGGGTGATTACTATATATATACAAAATAGATGATAACAATGAGTTAGGTTTGAAGGGGGTGTGGGAGACAAGGGCGTAGCCCGCGGCGGTAGGCATCTGTGGGGTAAGCTGCAGTAAAGGGGAAGGCACCATCTCCCGGTAGGATAGTTGCCTGAGGGGCGCGGGGTTGCTAAGTGTCCGTGCCCCTCCCCTATTTAGCCAGTCCAATCTGACTGCTGCCGATGGGGTCATCTGCGGTCATGAGGTGAATGGTGATATAATAGGATTAGTGCAGAAGGCTTGACTTGATAAGCCACTGCGTAGCAACTCTGTAAAATGCCCGTCCGTATGCTGCCGTATTACCACAGTACATTCAAAAATTTTTATTTTTAAAATTTAGATTTTTTTGGAAGTTTGAAGCTTTTTTAGTAAATACTGAGATAAGATGAGGGTGCTATATACACAATCAGAAACTAGAATTTAGCTGACCCTGCAGAGGGTTCTTTTCTATCAATAACTTTGCCTGTCACAACATAGATTGTAACATCTATACCTATGAATGATGTCATCCCTGTTTTACTTTCTAATTTATGTCCACTCTGTTCAATTAATTAATCTTAGATTCAAGCTTTCTTCATAATACGACGTTACCAAACATGCTATGTAATGCATTTTTAATGAAAACTGAACTGATGTTTAACATTATGATATGATGATAATTTTGTCTATGGAGAAAATGAACAATAAATCATATTAAACTAAGAAGCATGGACAAATAATCTAAGACACTGATAATCAAATTGTTACAACGTTTGAAATCTATAGGACAATTCTAACATGCCTAAATTAATGATACAAGATATATCCGTTCTGGAAGGAAGGACCGAACTTCTTTTTTAAAAATGCAGCTAGATCGGCTAGGTCTGAAAAAAAACATAATGATGCAAATGTTTAAAAATTATTTCAATAATTGTTTAAAGAATATTTTTCCCTGCAAAATTTAACTATAAGTGCAAAGATGTCTAAAATATAATCTTAGTGTAGTAAACTGTCTTATTATGATTTACTGTACTTTTTTCTTACAATAGCTTACTTCGATTTTAACAGAGGAACTACTTTACTCCAGCGATTAACCCTTACAGCTCGGGCCCCAATTCCCACCTTAATAGATCAGGAAAGAGCCCCCCCCCCTCTATCTCGGCTCCTGTTACAGATAAAGACGTAAAATTTTTTTCTGGTGGTTCATGTGTATTTTTTGAGAAAATTACTTTTTCTAGTCATAGCGGCCAGGCCGCTCCTTAGCCGCTTTTTAGCGGCCAGCCGCTAAATTTTAAAACAGCTGTAGAGCGGTCAATTTTGCAGCTAGGATGACCAAATTTTAGGACGAACTGTTATTTTTCATAACAAAAAAATTACTTTTTCTGATCATCGCCGAAAAACGGCAAATAACGGAAACCGCCATTTTCGGCGGTAAAACGGCGGTTGGCGGCGCCAATTAATATTTTTATCTGTTTGATGTTGCTCAAGGATTTACCAAAAAAATTTATAGGTCTCTAGCTGTAATAGAAGCCACGATATTCATGATATATGTCTGTAGTAAAAGCCGGACAAAAATCGGTCATAAAGTCGGTCAGGGAGCGGTCAAACGGTCATAACACAACTTTTCTCAGAGGGTCATTGATATCTAAGTATTCACCAAAAAAAATTTAGGTTTCTCCTTATACACAAAAGTCATAATGTAGAAATTAAGATTTATTTAGAATTTTTTTCTAATTTTGGTGCTACCCAACCGACTTTGACCGGACACCACGGCCGACACAGACCAGATATCCTAATAAAATCAACTCTTGCCGACGTATGATTACTAAACTTAAAAAGTCATGAAGTCACAGCACTCCATCTTACCTACAAAAAAAATGAGATAGAAAAAACTAGAGGGGGGGGCTCTTTGAGCCCCCCCCCCCCCCGATCTGTAAGGGTTAATTATTTATTTTTATCTTAATTTATAAAGATCCTTTTCCAGTTAGGGAGTTGAATCCATTTTTATAGAAGCAGAAATATAATCTGATTCTATGATTACGGTTTTGATCCTATAAAAAACGTAATCAACCATTCCACTTTCCCCTCTACTGGTGATGATATCATCAATGCAGATATGATTTTTGTAATCTACCATCTCAAATTTGCCTCTCTTGGTGATGATATCATCAATGCCAATACGATTTTTGAAACATACCATTCTACTTTTAAGAAAGGCGAAACTGGAATGGTGGTTTACACTTTAAACAACAACATAATTGAAATCATACATACTATTTTTAAATTATGTTAATTGTAGGAATGTATAAAATACTAATTATAATTAATAAAAATAATAACTAGAATATACTATTACTATTATGTCGATTTAAATAAGGAAATCAATGTTTATAAATACGCGGATATGTAAATATAAATGTACAAGTCCAGTTTCGCCTCTATTGAAAGTGGAATGGTTCATTTCAAAAATTGTATCGGCGTTGATGATATCATTAACAAGAGAGGGAAAAGTGGAATGGTAGATTACGTTTTTTAGAGGGTCAAAACCGTAATCATAGATTATATTTCTGCTTCTATAAAAATTGATTTCACCCCCCAAATGTTTTCTATTCATGTTCGCCCGTTTGAAAGTTTTTCCAAAACACATGAAATGAATGCACTACTGCTTATGAATTATTAAAAGCATATTTTTTCAAGACGTTAGTCTCAAATAAAACCCACGTGACATGAATACACCTTATTCTTGTAGAATAGAATTTAAAGAACATAAAACTAATAATCTAATTATTCTTTCTAAAAATATTGGTTTATTGAAAAAATCTACTAAAAATTGTTGGTGGTAGTTTTTTATTGCATACTGTAGGACATGCTTGTCCTTTCTGTAAAAGATATAAATTACTTTTTTTAATTTAAAAAAACTTTAAATTTATATACTGTAGTTAAAATTAGCTAAAATGAAATTGATGCAACCTATTCGTGGGAATTTTTTTATACATTCGTCCTTTCTCCCTTCTATCTCATTTATCTATTATCTCTTCTTCTTTTTCTGTCCCTCTCTCTATTTCTAATACCCTATACCCTTCATCTCTCTCTCTCTCTCTCTCTCTCTCTCTCTCTCTCTCTCTCTCTCTCTCTCTCTCTCTCTCTCTCTCTCTCTCTCTCTCTCTCTTCTCTCTCTCTCTCTCTCACTCTCTCTCTCTTTCTCTCTCTTTCTTTGCTATGCCTCCTAAGTTGGTTATACAGGTGTTAATTCAAAACTGCAATAAAACTAATTTATTAAAACAAATTAAAGATCTTATTATCAATAAGAAGCAATGCAAATTTTACAAAGAAAACTAATAAATAAACAATTATAAAAGTAATAGGATATCCGTGACTCTGTAGGTGTTAATCGATAAGGTTCTTCATATTTTTTTAATGTCGGCTAATGCTAAAATTTGTTTACTTTAATGAAACATAAATGACTGAAACATGGTGGTCACAGGTGATCAATGATTGTCATTAAGTCATTTCTAAAGACATCAATAAATTGGTTTTACAGCAATCTCTAATCACTAAACCGAATTAGTTGGATGTATATGTATGTGTGTGTGTGTTGTACCAAAAGAATATTGTTAAAGCTAAATCGAAAGTTAAAAAATTATCAGGGAAGGTTTGTATGTTGGGAAGATAGATTGATCCTTAATTTTCAAAAGAATTAGCACTAATAGGCTAGTTGTAAATAATTATGAAAAGTTTTAGAGCCATGTTGATAATATAAAAGAATTCCATTTTAAATATGTTGATTAATAATATTTCTTTTTGATATTCCTTTAGCTAACTATTATCTTTTAATGTAAATAGAAAAATATTATTGTGTCATGATTTTGTGCGGACTCTAGAAATGTACCATCTTAATAGGATAGAACACAGGATGACAAAAGTTGTTTTACAAAATAATAAAGAATAGACAATTAGGTCCAGAAGTAGCGCAGCAATAACAAACGGTAAACTTTCTCACCTCAAAAGGGACAGAAAAGTAACAGAACATCTATTCTCCTTTACATTTAATCTTCTTATAAGTCCAGGGAAGGTTTATGACCCTGAGCTGGATCTTTAAATCGTTTAGTGGTGCGCTGAATCGGGGCGATCCAGTTCACCCACTGGGCGCGCTGATTCGCCCATTCCATTTTGATTTAAAGATTGAAATCTAAGAATATCTAGGTGCGCCGAACTGGATCGCCCCGATTCAGCGCACCAATAAACGATTTAAAGATCCAGCTCTGGAAAAAAAACTTCTGTTCTGAAAATTAAACTTTTAGAACCGTAGCCGCTAGTATCAGAATACAGCAAGGAGAGAGAGATAAAAGTAAATGAATACTTAAGACAGATACCTAGTGTTTGGAGGGTATTATAACAATATATTCATACAATAAATTAAATGTATAGTCAATACTATATTGTAAATGAGCAAAACTTTATAAAAACTATTCAATCTTGCCACTTTTAATTATGTGAGTTTGTAGCACCTCTATAAATAATTAATTGGCAAATTGTGGGAGGAGATAGATAGCTAGCAGGGATAAAGGAACTTTTTAATGATTATAATCATAAATTGTGTGTGGGAGGAGATAGATAGCTATCAGGGATAAAGGAACTTTTTAATAATTATAATTATAAATTGTGTGTGGGAGGAGATAGATAGCTACCAAGGATAAAGGAACTTTTTAAAAGCGAAGCTTTTCTATAATTAGGGTCGGTCCGTCCGTCCGAGATAGATAGCTTTTATTCGTTAATTTAGGAATGTTAGAATTGTCCTATCGATTTCAAACATTGCATGATGATTTCTGTAGTAGTTGGGTACGATTTAGAAAGCGTGGCAACTCTATAATCATTACCAGAATGTCCGTACATTTTAAACATGTTGATTTTTCTACTTTTTTAACAACAAATTTCAAGTGTTTAAATTATCCGTTTGATCTGATTTTTGGTATATTGATTCCTGGGACAATAAAGAACAATATTATAAGCGAAGCAACTCTTCAATCAAGTCCAAAAATGTAAGTATGTCCATAAACATTATCCTGTTTTTGAGCAGTTTTTCAACAAATTTAACCTACAATTTTGATTCGACATTTATACATTTATGTTCCGATTTTTCAGTTCAGATACTATACAAGTGTTAATGTCCGTTTGTCCTACCGTTTCAGTGCTTCGCTTTTATGGAAGTTGTCATCCTTGTTAATAATTATAATTATAAATTGTGGGAGGAGATAGATAGCTAGCAGGGATAAAGTAACTTTTTAATAATTATAATTATAAATTGTGGGAGGAGATAGATAGCTAGCAGGGATAAAGTAACTTTTTAATAAGCATAATTATAAATTGTGGGAGGAGATAGATAGCTAGCAGGGATAAAGGAACTTTTTAATAATTATAATTATAAATTGTGGGAGGAGATAGATAGCTAGCAGGGATAAAGTAACTTTTTAATAAGCATAATTATAAATTGTGGGAGGAGATAGATAGCTAGCAGGGATAAAGGAACTTTTTCATAATTACAATTATAAATTGTGGGAGGAGATAGTTAGCTAGCAGGGATAAAGGAACTTTTTAATAATTAAATCATAAGAAATTATAAAAGCAAATAAATGTATTTAAAAAATGACAACATCAAAGAGAAGTATAATAAATGAACAAATACCAAATACAAATTTTACAAGGTTTCTAGCTACATCGAATTTTAACAAGATAATTATATTGGATATATACATAAAACAAATAAATGGTTTAAACAGAACAAATAAATAAATGATAAGGTATTAGCATTGCTATTTACATACACTATAATACAATGGGATTAGATAATTGTTAAAATTTTACAACAAATTTAGGCAGATTTTAATTATTTTTACAGACAAAACAAGGGGCAAATTTATCTGTTATTAATCAAATAAGGGAGCCTAATAATTTTTTATGTATCCCCTTTATCCCTGTGTTTCTCTATAGTGTACAGAGCTTCATATATGTGGTCAAACATCAAATTTTGTCAGGCATAATGGAAAAATTATTTTTAGGGATCTTAGGGAACATAGTAAAAGTGTCGAACTATGACGTCAGAAAAAATTACTAATTAACCAATGAGAGGCCGCTATATATTTTACTTTTCTGAATACTGGCTTCTCATTGGTTAATTGTTAATTTTTTCTAACGTCATAGTTCGACACTTTTACTATGTTCGATCTTAGGTGATAAGACAAAGGACGATGAATTGATTCAAATCTCCAATGATTACAGAATTAAAACTTATATATATATATACATTATAATTATTGGTTGAAAAGCTTGAAACTTTCAGTTGGATCCAACCAACAAAAATTTAATGAAAAGTACCCAAAGTTTTTATAAGCAATTCTTCTTGAGAAGCCTATAAGAAGTTTGTAAAGAAGAGCAATATTACAGAAAAGTCGCCTCCCTTTATCCCATAATTTTACAGTTTCTTTGCCATCTTTAATCATGTTAATCTTGTAAATTTTGTATTTAAAAAAGTGTTTATTATGTACATTATTTATACTTTAAACGCGACTTTGATTAATTATTGCCTTTGACAAATTTTCTTTTAATATTTAAGTAAAAATAAATTAAGTTTACTTTGAAAGGTATATTGTGTATCTCGATTTCTATTTAAAATAGTTATAAAAAAGTGACCTTAATAGACAAACTAATTGCCAAAAAAAGTTATTATCTCAAATTAGCAAAAAAAAGATAAATTCACTGAGTGAAAAAGTCTTTGATACTTCTTATTATTGTTATTTATTGAAATATATTTCGGTGGACATTGCACCCTCTTCAGTCTAAATGACATAAATCATATTATTTTAATTTACATATTAAAAGATAAGTAAAAATAAATTTGAAGAACTATAAAGGCAGAAAATGTTGCTAAATAAAGAAAATAATATGATCAACCTAGTTTAACTGGATCAGCAAAAATCAGAAGGGGAGAGGGGGATATTTAAAAATACAATAATATACATGAATTTTAATATTTAACATTTTTATATGAAAAAAATATATTTTCTTTTTAATTAAATTGTCCTTCAAAATTGAAGTCTACTTTTGTTGATAAAGTATTTATAATTAAGTTATGCTGCATAGATACTGTAGAATAAAATTATTTTTTAAAAGTCATGCTGTTTATACATTATCATTGATAATCAAAAAAAAAAATTTATAGAAGGTTATTGTGAAATTTTTTTTTTAATATTAGAGTTAGCTATCATTTACTATATCTATTATAGTACCCAAAAGATTTTTTAAGAAGTAACTGTAACTATCATAATTATGATAATGAAGTTTTTATAAGTTTAGGTCTTGCAAAATAAAAAAATTTAATTGCCATTAGCTAATTCAATTTTGTAGGATAATATCATTATTGTAAAAAAAACATGTTCAAGACAGTAAAACTTCAGACAAAAGAACTAAAAAGTTTTTTTTTTTAATTATACCTTTTATATAGAGAAACGTCAATATTGCACTATTTGCTCATTGCAAGGTATAATATAACAAGGATGACAACATCCATAAGTAGCGAATCACAAAAAATCGTAGATGGGAAAACGTACTAGTAGATTTAAAGTGTATTTATTAAAATCAAGAATAGATTTATTGGAGAAATTAAACATGGAACCTTGTTTTATTTTGCACGATGACGACGGTCAAAGTAAATTATATAAAAGATGCTTATAACAAAAGGAAAAATTATATTGATACTTATATCCCCAAAAAGTTTGAAAATCGGACCATAAACACCAAAGATATGGAGAAAAATGTGAAAAATATAAAAATAGCCTAAAACCTGCTAAAAAGCGGCTTGACCGACATTAATGTTCTATAGTTAATTGTGCTCCTTAATGGTAGGAATGTTTTCACAAAGTTTCAGCATTCTATTTTTTATAGGAGCTGAGTAAATCCCATTTTCCCCATAGCGTTACGGACGGGCTGACAGACGGACAAAGTGAATTATGAAGTAGCTTCGCTACTAAAAACTAGGATTAAATAACAAGAAAGCTTTAAATCTCAATTTGTAAGATTCATTAAAAAACTCACTTTTTGTATGTCTCTTTACAAATATGAAATATGTGAATAAGGAAAGTAGACAGAAAAGTATTGTATAAGAAGAAAATGTTTTCAATCCAATACAAAAAATCTAACTGATAGACTTACGATCATGACATAACTACAGAATAGCAGTGCTACTAAACTAGTAACTTAGTGTAAGATTTAGAGTCTTTCTTACAAAAATTTGATGAGATAATATCAATTATAAAGAAAAGAAATCTGCACCTTTCAGCAAAATAATTTTTGTCCTATTGTTAATTTTACTTTTTTAGTAGCGAAGCTACTCTATATTTATCGTTGTCTGTCCGCCAGTCTGACAGTCTGTAACGCTGTTAGGAAAATGTTATTTAGCTGCTGTTGAAGATGGCAAGCTGATTTTTTTAGTAAGGATTCTCCTGATAGTCATTTAGCCTTGACAATGTTTTGTCTATGTATCTGTAGGTCATGTTCAAAAGACAAAAACATTATTATAAAAGGTTTTGTGATTTTCTTTGAATATTTGCAAGTTGTCTCTCTTTCTTTTTATTTGTTGTGACAACTTAAGATCTGCCTAATGAATCCCTTTGACCGTCTATTAATTCCATGGTTTTTTCTTGTGTCGCTACTCATGGAGATTGTTATCCTTGTCTTTTTTATGAAAGTTTAAATATTTGAAAAGGTGTAAATTAAATATAAATGCTCTTCTTTATTTTCTTAAACTTTTCTTTTATATAAAAGAATGACCTGCTGTTTTTTAAAGCTTAGAGGGCAGGAACAAATAATTAGACCCAGGCGCGTGCACAGATATCGTAGTAGGTTTTGTCGAATCCTTGTTAATTGTCCAATTTCAAAATAAGTTCGGGACAATTACGTTCAATACTAGCTGTGCTTTTTTAAATGATTAGCTTTATATTGAGTAAAAAAGTGATATGAAACGTATTTTTTTATATGATAGCAGCTGCGCCCCATCCATCTAGGATAACTATACACGAAGGGGAAGGGAGAGAAAGGCAGAAAAATAGCTTTAAATCATCCTATACTAAAATTTCAAAATGATGTAGCCCAAAACCACCCAAGGATTTGTGGCCCTTTTCTATGCCAAGTCGGCTGTGGCTTCAAGCATCTGCGGTTGTAGCCAACATTCGAACGCGGCTGCAGCTGCCAAACTGCGTTAATTATATGGAAATAAAGTCTGTAAATTGAAAAATTGCACACGGAAAAATAAAGTTTTCTGCTCAGTTTAATTTTAAACCACAACAAAGAGTTGAAACATAATTATTAAAACGTAATTGTGTTCTAGATGTTTAGATTTCCTTACTCGCTCTCTAGAAGTTTGAATCTGTCTGTAATTAACTTATAGCTAATGCTCACCTAACCGCCTTTGATTTAAAGCTCTAAAATAATGTTTTTAAGCAATTAATCTACACAATTCGTGTCTGTCTGTCTGTCTGTCATTCTATCTGTCTGTCTTAAATGCAGGGTTGTCAGATTATTATTACTAACTTAAATCACCACTCTGCTTGTGTATTACGCGGGGTACGACGAGCCAAATACTTTTACAAATAACAATCCCATGTATAAAATATATTTGGAAGTTATATTCTCTTATGTTAGCTGTATATTTTGCTTGTAATTTTTAAAATACTTAGATTACAATAGGATTTCTGAAATGGTCGATATATATTATAGTATTGTATTTCATAAAAGTAGTATAATTCATCTCCAATGTTATGCTTTTGCAAATTTGCATTTATGTATTTTTATTTACTTGTTTTACCTCTAATGAAATAAAAATGCTTCCGAGTTGGAAACAAAGAAAGAAAAATTAGTTAAATTTCAAAAAAATTTTATCATAGATATATCCATAACCAGCAGCTTCGCCCCTAGAGCAATATAAATGCACTAGAGGTGGGAAGTCGACCACCACTAATTTACAATTATAGTTTAAAAAAAGAAAAAGTAAAAAAAATTTTTAGAGAGTGTCATTTTTTCTAGGGATGATTTCTCTTGGGAGGTTAGTGGTACCCTACCACAAAATAGATATAAACAATCAAAGAAACTATGAGAAGCTACATTGTAAAGGAGAATAATATAGGAGCAGCAATTACCTAGATCCTGTGGAACAAACAGACACACAGACAGAAATACTCGCCGACATCCTGCTAACTTTTAGACTTGAAGCTCAGCAATTATATGTAACAAAACTTTCTAGTTATATATTGTGTTTTATTAACTTATATTGTTTTCATTTGACTTTTTTTTTAGTTTCATCTAACATATTCTTCAAAGTACCTTGTCGAACACAGAAACCTTATATCTAAATGAAATTGTAATTAAGGAGGGGGTTAGTTATTTTTAGTTGATTTTAAAAATATGAAGTGGAGGTTAAGTGCTCCATAGGCACTGCATGGGAAAGCACCAATATATTCTTTATAAATATTTCACTCTTATGTAACTACACTAATTATTTATATTTACGTAAAATTATGTATTTTTTGCAATGCTTAAGTATTATAAAATGACGTTCAAACACAATTGTATATATCTTCAAACATAGTATTTAAAATTTTCTACAATTATTTGTAAAACTCAAGAAATACCTATATGTACAGAATATGTACATAGGACCAAAATTAGCTTTTAATGTTTAACCAAATCAACGGCTCAATCCATTTTTTTTTAAATCTACCAGTCTTGAAATATACAAGTAGTTTTTTTTTGGGGGGGGGGGAGTGATGGTAATATTTTTCTAGGGGCGATTTCTCTTAGGAGGGACCTATGAGAAGCTACCCTGTTAAGGAGAACCAGATCGGTTCAGCGGTTAGCGAGATCCTTCGTTACAAACAAACAGACAAACAAACAGGCAGACAGACAGACATCGTTCTTCTTTGTATTAAATATAAACAAGCTTATAAGAAGGTTGTTAAACAATCACTTTATATGTTTACGAGATCTTATAGGACACACGCACATACACAATTAAATTCATGCATCCAGTTACTTGAATGTTAAGATTAGGAAAGTTAGTTTGTGATTACTCTAATATTCCTCAATATAGAAGAAATCTAATACTGTAAAGAAACCTAAAAGTTACAACAAATATATTTTATTTCACTTAGTATTTAGTCAACAGTGGCTAAATTCAACAGTATAACAGATGCATATTATATTTTAGTGTGAAATATATACAGAAGCGTGCTGAAGGTGGGTGTATCAACTCCCCTGGCAAAATTAATGAAGGTTTGATATATCTCCATAATTTTGTAAACCCCTCAAAACCCCAATAAAACAACTATGGAGGGTGTCATTTTTAAAAGGTGACAACCTACCCTCCTTGTTGAAGAACGTTTATTTTACTTATTAACCCTTCTGTATTTCAAAATTACAGGTTGAATAGTTTGAACACCACTTGTTAATCAGTAAAAGTACCCTATAAGTAAACGAATAAGATAACTTGGTTATAAAACTTTGGTTATTAGTGTAATTTACAGTCCAATGTCCCTTCCCTCCCTGGTTTTAATCCATTTTTTTAATTTTAGAATTGCAAATTTAGAAGCAAAAATGCAAAGACTAGAAGTGAGAGAAAGGAAGCGAAGGTCGTTTTTGAACAAACTAACCCTACTCATCACTTTTGTACACAATGCAATCAAGGTAAATTATAATGGCGCTTTAACCAATTAAAGTGCATTGTAGAGCAGAGAACCTCTCCTCCTCTATCATTTTTTAAACAAAAAATAGAGGATGAAGGGAGGAGGGTAATTTTCATTTGTTTGTTTTATTACCTTAGATCAGGTGAGGTTAGGTTAAATTTTGTACAGGTAGTCCCATAGTGTTTGAACACTTCATGTAGCGGCCCTGTAGGGTTACCTGCCCCATGATTTATGGTGCCTACTTAGCAAAGAACTCTCCCCCCCCCCTCCTCGCCTAATTTTTGAAACAAATTGCAGTATTAGGAAATCGCAGGTATAGGCCATGTAAACAAAGTGTTTAAACTTTTTAAAAATATTCTGTTAAAATTAAAGTTCCAACACTCTAAAAGTATTAATGTTCTTTTGTCTTGCCGTCTGATTACAGATTTGTTATGAATATCATCATCCATGTTTAATTTAGGAGACTTTCTGTTTTCTAATTCTGTGGCCGGGACCTGCTATTCTACTTGTTCTTGTTCTCATTAGTAATTACTATATCAATATTTCTATTTTGATTTACAGGTAGAACTATTCTTGAAAAATTTCTATAATACGATATAAACGGTACATGATTTTGTAGTTTTGGTTATAATCCAGTGGGGTAAATAAATCTGAATTTTTCTATTTTACTATCTGCAGAAAATTGTGCATATTACGATGTTTCGTATGACTTTCAGTGTGGCTCAGAACTGATTCTATTCCAACGGATATTAATTGGTTTCAAAGCCATACCGATAAAATTATTATATAGGTTTCGCGTTTTCATAAAATAATACAAACTAATATTTCATTATTAAACTGAAGCTATACATGATTTTTCAGTATGGCTCAGTTTTATTATTCGTAAAAATTGTTTTTAATACTATAAACGATACAAGATTTTTCAGTATAGCTTGGTTAGAACCGTTTATGCCAGCGGTTTAATCAATTTCAAAGTAATACTGAAAAAAAACTATAATATAGGTTTCGTGTTTTATGATAAAATTTTTAAAAAGTTAGGAAACGTCTACCATGATCCTGTTCGTTAACGTTATTTATGTTGTTCAGGTTGAAAGGAAGGCCTTTAAAGTCATCAATACATAAAATCAGGAATAAAGTCAATTTTAGATATAATATAAAACACAATTTATATACTAGCAGTTAGCAGATATTCCCTTAGGGGGAATTGAAGAATAAAGTTGGGGGAAGTAAACGATCTTAGTTTTAAAGATAAAAATGAGTAAAATTTTATGGGGGATAAATTTTTTTCTAGGGTCGATTTTTTTTGGGGTGGGGTATTTCCTCAAAATAGTTATAAATCTTTCCTAGACTTGACCTAAGAGAAGCTTCTTATCCTCTCCTCATCTCTCATTTTTATGACGTCACATTTTTTGGAGTCACTTTGTCCCCTTCCCTGTAAAGTAGAACCATGTCAGTTCAGCGGTTAGCAAGGTGAAAACAGACATAAAGAAAAACATCTAGACAAGACATCCTGTTAATTTTATATAAGAATTTGTGTAAAAGAAATGAGTGAGAGATTCTCTTGAGTTTTTCTGTAGTATCTTATAGAAGAAATAATGGCCAAAAATTATATTTTGGAAAATAACAACAAATTTTGAACTTTAAAGGAGTGATATTTCTGAAATGTTTCTTTGTGTAGCTTCATATCTACACAACTGGAGGGTTCAGGGCCTTGATAATATACCAGAGTCAGGTAGAAACATAGATATATAGATTCATATCTACACAACTGGAGAGTTCAGGGCCTTGATAATATACCAGAGTCAGGTAGAAACATAGATATATAGATTCATATCTACACAACTGGAGAGTTCAGGGCCTTGATAATATACCAGAGTCAGGTAGAAACATAGATATATAGATTCATATCTACACAACTGGAGAGTTCAGGGCCTTGATAATATACCAGAGTCAGGTAGAAACATAGATATATAGATTACCTCATACAGGCGAGGCTGCTCTCCATCACACTATTACGCCAGGTCCAATAACCCAGGATAAGTGAGAGAATCCAAATCTCTCCTTGTCTTTCCGAACACCCGTTGCATTAGAAGTAATACCCATCAGACAACCAACTCTTTGATTGCACAACCTTTATCCGGTAGTTCTAAGTTGGCATGGTTTTTGTCAAGGTATTCACAATACTAACAATTAATGTCGCGCACCTGACCCAGCAGCAGTAGGAACCAATTTTAATTTCTTTAGTTATGCCTTAGTGTTAATCCAAGATTCGAACCTATCACCTCTCCCCGATGACGAGCGGATGTTCTACGAGTTGAGCCACGGTCGCAGTTTTTTTTAGATAGATGGATAGATAAACATAACACAAAGACAGATAAAATGGCAATGTCTTAATAGAATTTTAAAAATTGAAAAAATTGATTAAGAAATGCAAAACTGATGTACATATAGATTTTATTAATTTTGTTTGCAGGTGGATGTCTGTTTATTTATCATCATGGAGCTATCCCTATTGATTATATGTACATGGTCGCTTTTGTTTATCTTAGAAAAGGTAAATTTTAGGTGCTTTCTCACAAGTGTCTGGTTGAGCACTGCTAAACCCCTTACCCCATTATTGTTTAAAAAGTTAAAAGTTAGGGGGAGTTTTTTGCTATACCAAACCACTGTGGGATGTCCTAACCCTTCCATGCCCTAACCCTGCGGAGCAACTCTGTACCTACTATACTTAGCTAATCTGATCTAAAGTAATAAACAAACACGGAAAACGGTACCTACGCACAACTGAATTCTGGAGCATAAATAACCCCCCCCCCCCCCCACCTTCCTATTTTGACCAAAACTGAATATTTTCCAAACCTTTCTATTTAAGATGTAATACAGTCACACCTTTTAAAGTAGTGCCAATGGATTACATATATGAAGCTTTTCTGAAAAAAAATTCTATTTACTAAACCTTTAAAGTTATTATACAATATACTTTCAAATAATTTTAGGTAAATTGATAGAAAGTGTAGTAGACAGACAATTGAAAGCAATCCCTGGCGTAAGATCTTTTTCTAAACTCCTTCAACTCTCGTCTCCTAATAGGTTAGTTTTTAGTATAGAAGCTGCTCTATAATTCAATTTGTTGATCCGACCGTCTGTAATGCTAAGGGGGAAATGTGATTTTCTGGGTTGCAATTTAAGATAGACAGCTGCATAAAAATAACTTTGGAAGTCAGTCTAGCGGTCATTTTACAAAAGACAAATCTACATATTAATCTTTCAAAATTTTTATTATTTTCTAATTTTGAAAAATCTTATATTTTCTCTTTTTTTATTTTTGTTATGATCACTGGACATCTTATCAATAACTCAATAATATTTTTTGCTTATTATCATATTAAATTTGAAAAGTCTAATGTTTTGTTTTTAGAGAAGAATGTATAGAAAGGCTCAGAGAGGGAAGGTAAACCCTTTTAAAAATATATTTTTTTGATTTTTTAAAATAAATGTTTTGTAAATAGATTATTAAAACATATATAGAATAAACAGATTATTAATAATAGATAATTTTTTGCAAAGACATAAAAGGATAGTTTCTATTACAATTAATTAGATGTTACCCCTCCCCCCCCCAAAAAAAAAAAAATCTTCCTACCATAAAAGCTTCGATTAAGGTTTATATATGGTTAGATAATTCGTGAGTTTAGATATATAACTCATTTCTCTTTAAAAAGCTATCTCCATGTAGTGAAAATTACTTAGTCTGTTATAATTTTATTTAGATATCTTGGAATAGCTCCTGGTGGAGGCAAAGAATCAATGTTTGGTATGGACTGGGGACAAAGAAAGGGTTACGCAGTAGTTGCCGCTACTGCACAGGTAATGTTTGGTATGGACTGGGGGCAAAGAAAGGGTTACGCTGTAGTTGCCGCTACTTCACAGGTATTGTTTGGAATGGACTGGGGGCCAAGAAAGGGGTATGCTGTTGTTGCCGCTACTGCACAGGTAATGTTGGGTATGAACTGGGGGCAAATAAAAGGCTACGCTGTAGTTGCCGCTACTGCACAGGTAATGTTTGGCATGGACTGGGGGCAAAGAAAAGGCTACGCTGTAGTTGCCGATACTGCACAGGTATTGTTTGGAATGGACTGGGGGCTATGAAAGGGGTATGTTGTTTTTGCCGATACTGTATAGGTAATGTTTAGTATTGATTAGGGACAAAGAAACAGTTACGTTGTGGTTGAATTAGTTTGAATCACAAATGGCCTTCTTAACATGAACTGTTTTTATTTTAAATAAGACAAGATTCTAAAAGATAGCTATACAGTGCAGTGAGGAAATTTTTGGTACCAGTATAATTTACATTCAATTATCCTCTCACTCCCTGGGATACCTGCTTTCCTAATTTTACATTTCTATAATCATAACACCTTAGGAACTTCTGTGCATAGGCTAGTTTAAAATGATTATGAATAAAGTGAAACTTTTAAGCATATTTGAAGAAAATAGAAAAATCATTCAAATAAAAAAATACTAAAAATACACGCTAAATTTTTTATTCTTAAATAGTCTAAGATCAGTTTTTAAACCATAGAAGCATATGTTCAGTGTGTTTGTTTACAATATATTTATTATTGCATTTCCAACCTTCCTCAATCTTTTCAACGTAGCTACTAACGTACAAACAGCATAAAGATGATATCTATATTTCCAAAAACTAGAGCTCAGATAGGTTCTAACGGTATACGTAATATTTTGCAATTTTAAAAAAGGATGTAATTTTTTTGCACACCCCTTATAATCATTTTATTAATTTAGGTTCCTGTATTGACAGTTTACACCGGCAACATAAACCATGCTTTCTCAATTGTTTCTTGGACTAAACCAATGTTTAAATTACTCTATGGGGCAACTAAGGTAATACATAATAGTCAGGCAATTCTACAAAAAATCACGAAACCTTTGGAAGTTAGCTGAGGATATATCTTGTTTTTTTTTTCATATAACTAAAGAGGGGTGGGTAAGAAGGTGAGGAAAAGGGGAAAAGGGTTGTGGGAAAATTTTCCTTTCGAATTGTTTGTCAGAATATCATTCCCTTTTCCCTGGGTAATAGTAAAAGTTTGTAGCATCTAATCAACTGAAAATATTTGTCCGTTCGTCAGTACATAAGTCTCTCCGTCTGAATGATTTACTAAAGTAAAATGGATTTAATGTTTAAATATATTGGTAGATTAAAGAGAAATACAGTCTATCTAGTCTATCATAGAGTCGATCCACCTACCCATTATTTGAAAAAATAAGGGGTAGGTGGATAGTTTTTCGTGTGTTATTGTTTTATCTTAGGTTAGGTAAGGTTAAGCATATAGAAAAAAAGGTACTTTTAAATTTTGATGGAAGCATTAAAAAATCTTCTCAAAATAAAGGACTCTTCTTCTACATCACGAATGCCAATAGCGAGTTATAAGTGTTCTTTAATTTGAATATAGTTGTCCTTTTTCACTATTTTTCAGATATTTATTTCAATTTTGATTTAGATGTCATTAGGACTAGCCTATGGAGGTCTGCCTGTAACTCTGAACACTGTTATTGATGCCCCATTCAAGCCTTTAAATCAAAACTACATGGTAAACATTATTATTATCATTAGTTAAAATACAGGTATTAGGTATAACCAACAAGCAAAATAAATCTAAAATAATATTTGGGGGTTAGTTGTAAAGGTCTTCAATTCTACCATGTGTTGACCCCCAACGACAGCTGAAATTACGTATTGGTTGCGTGATTTTTTTCGTATTGATTTCATTGTTCTTTTAAGCTGGTTAAAATAACAGTTTTTGATAAAATAACACAGCTCATCAAAATTACATCAAATTGCTATAAAAAAATATATCATATGCATTATTTTATCAAAATTTGCTAATGACTGAAAAAATTTGCTTTTTTAAAATCTTAATGAATTTTTGTTTAATTTGTTTTAAAATATTCAGGCTTTTAGTTTTCATTGCATTCTTTTTATAAATGTTCCAACTTCCGTATTTCAATGCATATATACATACATGATTTTTTTTACAAATCTGTAAAAAATTAAATATAGGTTTCGTGATTTTTTTCTAAAAAATAAAACAATTGTATTATAAATGATTTGTTTATTCAGAAACGTCTGGAGGGAAGTCACCCTAAAAATGCTCTGAATAATAAAATAGCTACTAACTGTAAAAGAGATACAGTTATACAAAGGAATTTCTTACGATAAAAAAATTAATTAATCAATAATAATGATTTGTATTCACTTTTAAAACTACATACCAATATTCCTGTTGATATCCGTTGCATTAAAATGAAAAATTTGCCAGAATTAAAAATCATGTAGCGCATTATTGGCAACTTTTCATAAATAATATTAAAAATCATAATGACAATACCACTGGATTTAATCTTTTAATTTTTCATTTCACTATTCGTGGAAAAATTCGTCTATAATACGATATGCGATAAATAACTATGGAAAGCTAAGAAATCTTTAAAACAGAAATAGAGTTAACAGTATAACTGAACAACTTGAATCAACTATACAAGAAAAAAATTTGGAGGTAATTATTTTCACAAGAAAAGAAAAGAAAAAAAAACACCCCCATATTTAGGAAATGAAAAAAAAGGTGGGTTAGTTTTTCTTGTGTTTGTCAGGTTGGGTAAGGTTATATGAGTACAGGGTAGCCCTGCATGGTTAGGGAACCAAAGGTATGGGCCTAACAAGGGTTAGGCATAGGGGAAAAACTAACCCCACAATTTAAAAAAAAATCATTTCACTACTAGGGAGGTTGGTGGATATGATATGTTCAACCGACAATATGAAGGAAAGAATCGAATTTTGTTAATTCTTTCTTCGCTATAATTGGCTGACATCATGCTTGTTTTATGTCTAGGAAAAATCAAATGGGCCTTGTCCTTCTTGTGGCCGCATAAGAACGGATTCAAGGCCGCAAAATTCTCCGACCACAGAAAATAAGAAAATCCACGAAAACGGTAGAAAAATGATTGAAATGGAACACGTTAAAATGATTGAAACTGACATAGACGCCGGAATTGACGCAGCTGAAAATATTGATAAATTTCTCATTGGCAGCAAAGTAGAAAGTTTAAAACAAGAAACTTTGAAACCAAAGGAGAAAATTGGGACACAAGAAACAAGAATGACCTTAAGAAATAGATATAAGACGTTAAATTTCGAGAAAAAAATGTCAAATTGTAATAGAATAATGGAAATATCATACAGTGCACAAAATAGCCAATTAATTGAGGATTTTTCAACAAATCAGGTAAAAATTTTTTTTTTGTAACGCAGTAACAATACAAGTTTAAAATCTTTGGATATGGGGCGATGAAAGGTGTATGAATGTACTCTACCTTAGCACATAACCTAATAGTAAAAAAATTGTCGTCCTTTTTTCATATCATCCAAAATGAGAGGAAAACGCCTATTTTCCTTCATGTGAAAATGTACTAAATATTGTAAAAAAAAAAATTTCATCCCATAATGTCCAACTACAGAAGGAGTAATTTTGTATAATGTCAATTTAACGTCCATTGTCCTATCCCATACTATCCCTGCCTTATTTTTTTTAAATATTTTAATGAGGATATTAATATGATTGAAATAGAATGATGAAGATGAGCAACAGATTGAAACAGTTAATTCTGAAGCAGTCAGATTGGAAAAGTTGTCGCATGATCTGAAAACCTTTACCAGACCTGCCAGGGTTTTCAAGGGGACAGAAGGTAGGAAGAATATATATGTATCTAGTGCAGTTCACGGTAAAATGTTCCTGGTAACGATTATATGAACGGCCAAACGGTGAAAAAGTAAAGCTTATGCTCGCACCAAATTTTCACCGACGAAAGAAAGTCTACATATAATGTGGAATTGTCATTACTAAATAATTCACAGTTATATTGTGGTAATACGACCCCCAGACGGACAGGCCGTTTACAGAGTTGCTTCGCTGTGACTTATGATAACAAACCCCCCGCACTAATCCTATTATATCATCATCCATCTCATGACCGCTGTTGACCCCGCACCCAGCGGTCAAACTAGCCTGCCTAAATGTGGGGAGGGGACTCAAACATGCAACTATCACGAGTCCCTCACGCGCTTATATAATCGGGAGGCGTTGCCTCCCCTTTTACCACCGCTGCCCCCACAGCCTGTCTACCGTCGGGCGCTAAGCCCTAGCGCCCCACACCCCCTTCAAACCTAACCATTGTCATATTTTGTTGTATATATATAGTAAACATAACTTGTAAATATTATTCAGTTTAAATATATAATTTCTGTATGATTGAATCCTGCTTGTTTGTTTGGTAGAATACTTAAAGGCTAGGGCTCGTTGAATCCGAACTCGTTACCCCGTGGGCCGAGAACGCTCGGCTTACCAGAACTTGGTGTCAGCGTGTTTCAATCGAGCCTTACAGAAACTAGCCTATTCTACCTCTGATTGGACCCTTTGGCAAGTAAGGGGACAATCAGCCGCCAACTGACCCGTGAGACGGCCTTTTTAGGTCGAATTTCCATCATTTTGAACGCAATATGTGGGCCTCTGGCCTACGGCAAGCAGATTTAGCCTGCTAAAAGCGCCAGTTAAGACGCTTTTTCCGTGTCGTGTAGGAGTAGCGCTAGGTGCGCAGCCACGGCAATCGGATAATTTAGCTCAGACGGCTACAGAACTGAGTCTAAATTGGCAAGTGTAGCTGGGACAAGCCCCAGGACACCCAGGCCAAACCTACGAGACAGACAGCTGGGTGCTGGTCTCCCTAATAAGGCAATGTGTGGCTGCGAAGCTTCAGCACACAAGTAAGCCCTACCACTGCGACGGATAGCAGATTTTGAGCCACAGGCACGGCAGGACGGGACATTCCCTGCCGCTGCCTCCCAGGATTCGAACCCGAGGCGCTGCAGGACGGGCCATTCCCTGCCGCCATTTTCGGGATTCGAACCAGCGGCGCTGTAGGACGGGTCATTCCCTACCGCCGTCACCCCTCTGAACCTTGCAGGACGGACATTCCCTGCTGCCAGTGCTTCCAGAATCACACCTAGAGCTCCTAGTGATAACAACACATAAGTGTGTATAAATGTCAACCAAGTGATAAAAATAAATATAAAATTGTTGACCAAGTGATAATTAATAAGCTCTAGTGATTCGAAGCTACAGTCTAAGCCACCATGGTAAGCGATACCACCATAGCTGCGGTGCGGCCACCACCAAAGTTTCTGCCAACCCCAGCCGAACGAGAGGCCCCCTTGTCTCAAGGGCAGGACCTCCACTTCCCCTGCCATGTCAGGGTGAGGTTTCCTACTCCTGACCCTGCCCAGCATGTACAGGTTGATGCCATGATTGATTCTGGCAACCGTGTACCAGGGTCTGCTGTAATTTCTGAGCACCTCATGCACGCAATGGGAGTGCAACGCATGTTGATTCCGGACAACACCCAGATCCTGACTGCTAATGAGGAAGGCCAGCCCCTCCAGGTAATCGGAAAATTAAAAGAGTTATATATGGCAGTCTCACACACTCTTATACTCCATCTATACCACGTGACTGTGGTCCGAAATCTCTCACACCCTCTGAACCTAGGAGGGTATTTTCTCAAGGAGTTCGGAACTAGGCTCTGTTTCGACATGCAACCACCTTGCTTGTGGGTGCGTGGGGAGTTTATCCCACTCCGTGGCGTCCCCATTGACCGGGAGACAGCCGAGAGAGAGCTAAGCTATGAGGGGCCTCTGCCAGGACCCCTGCCCGAGCAGCCGCGTGTGGTTGAGAAAGGCACACACTGGGTGGACGCTGAGCTCAACGCACACAAGGGAGCTAACCTGCTAGCCATGGGGTTGCCCCCAGTGCCCAAGGTGCCAAGGGAGAGCCTGCCAACTACGTTTCCTGAGATTGCCAGCCCTCCAGAACCAATCTTCTCCGCCGACACCTTTATCAACGGCCAGCCGTGTCCACCTGGCCCCCTCTACCTGGGACCTCCAGCCAGTCCACCAGCCAAGCCCGAGTCCAGACCCGTCAAGTCGCGGTCTGATGTACCCGGAGCCACACTCAACTCTCAGGCCCCAGCCTCTCCCGGCGCCGTGCCCGTCAAGTCGCGGCCGGACGCCCACGGAGCCAAAGCTGGACCCAGCACTTTGGCCTCTCCCAGCGCCGAGCCCGTCAAATCGTGGCCGGACGCCTCCGGAGCCACACCTGGCTCCGACACGTCAGCCCCTCCAGAAGCCGAGCCCGTCAAGTCGCGGCCGGTGGGTCCCGGAGCCAAAGCTGACCCCGCACCAGCCACGTATAGGCTAAGCGCTGTCACTCCAACTGATGGCCAGCCACCCCAGCTCCGCACAGCCAAGCGGGTGGTCCTGCCTGGCCGCGGGGTTATGGCGGTCCCTGTTGAGCTAGTAGGCCATCGCACCAAGGATGCCATTCAACTAGCTGCCCCAGAACAGAGGTTTGGGGAGGATCTTGTTATTCCAGAGGGCCTGTATGCCCACAGGCCTGGCTCTGCCACTGTGTTTAGAGTACTGGTGGTCAATGAGGGGGAGGTGCCCCTCTTGCTGGATGCTGGCCTCCCAGTGGCAGGGGAGCTGGTCAAACCTGACATTTTAGAGGTCTCTGATACGCCTCCCCCGCGTCTCCACTCGTTCCAAGAACCTGCTGAGCCTATAGACATGCAGGAGTTGTGGGAGGCCCTGGAGATGGAAGACAATGAGTTCCTACGCAAGGACCCCTTGCTCAAGAAGGAGGTCTGGACTATGTTGTCAGAGTACAGGGACGTCTTCTCCAATTCTACCCCCGGCTGCACAGATGTGGTTGAGTTGCAGCTGCGCCTCAAGCCAGGGACCCAGCCAATCCGCCAGAGATTTAGGGATCTGAACCCGCGGCAAGAGGCCGAACTGGAGAAACAACTGGACACCTGGCTACAGGAGGGAGTTATAGAGCCGTCAGACTCCGCCTGGAGCAGCCCCCTGGTGCCCATCAAGAAGAAGGACGGGAGCACCCGCTGGGCCGTTGACTACAGAGCCCTCAACAAGTGTCTGGAGCTGGACAGCTACCCCCTGCCTAGGATCCAGCAGTTGGTGGAACGAGCTGGCGGGCACCGTGTCTACAGTGCTCTAGACGCGGTGGCCGCATACTACACCATCCGTGTGTCCGAGGACAGCCGGCCCTGCACCGCCTTCACCACCCCCAGGGGCTTGTATCAATGGAAAAGGATGCCCTTTGGCCTGGCTACGGCACCGTCTGTCTATTCCAGGTTTATTGCAGGGGTCCTAAACCCACTAGGCACAGCCAACCTCCAGTCATACCTTGACGACGTCCTGACCTTCCACCAGGATACCTGGGCCCACCTGGCCAGGCTCCGAGAGGTCTTGGAAGCCCACCGTAGGGGAGGGATCCGCCTCAAGCCAGCCAAGACCAAGTTGTTCCGATCCAAGGTGGATTACCTGGGCCACACCCTCAGCCGGGAGGGGATAGCCATGCAAGAGGACTATATTGACCGTATCTTGGACTGGCCAGCCCCTAGCACCCCCAAGGATTTGCTGGCGTTGCTGGGGTTCTTTGGATACTACCGCCTGTTCATCCCAGAGTATGCAGACCTCACCTACGAGATGAATCGGCAGAAGACGGCCAAGGCCCTAACCTGGACGCCTGAGATGGAAGCCCAGCTGCTGCAACTCAAGGACAAGTTCCGCAAGGCCCCCATCCGAGCGCCGCCCAGGTTTGATTTGCCAGCGGTGTTCCAGCTCACCACAGATTTCAGCAGCCGCGCCATCTCTGCCATACTGAGTCAATGCCAGGAGGGCAAGGAGAGGCTGATTGCCGCCGTGGGGCGCAAGACAACCGACCCTGAGACGCGCTACCCGTCCTGGAAGGGAGAGATGGCCGCCATCATGTATGGGATCCGAAAATTCCACGGCATCTTGTCCTACCGCAGCTTCCAGATCAACACTGATTCCTCTGCCTTGCTACAGATGAAATCACTGAACACATCCACAGGGATGGTGGCCCGCTGGCAGGAGGAGCTAGCGGCCTTAGACTTTACCGTCTGCCACAGGCCTGGCACCCAGAATACCAACGCCGACGCCCTCAGCCGCCGGGAAGATGACAACATGCCAACGGCTAGCGCCGAAGAATTAGCAGAGCAGGCTGAGTATATCCACAACCTTTGCCAGCTAGGGGAGGCCGCAGCTAGCCGGCCCCCTGCCGCCCGACTGGATTCAGCTAGAGTATTGGAGGCCCAGACACAGGACCCCCTCCTGCTCCGTGTCTGCCAATGGGTGGCTGATGGCAAAGCCCCAACCAAGGCTGAGCTGCGTGGCAAGGAACGAGACGAGCAGCAGTACGCCAGCCGCTTCCCAGCCCTGGGGCTTGACGAGCACGGCTGCCTCACCACCACTGACCAGACTCTGACAGGAGAGAGGACAAGATACCTGCTGCCTTCGGCCCTCCAGCAGGACGCGTTCTTTCTAGCCCATGGGACCCCCATGGCTGGGCACTTTGGGATGGACGCAACTATCGCCCGCGTTGCCATGCACTTCTGGTGGCCCAACCTGGCCCGTGACGTCCGCCTGATGGTACAAACCTGCCCTGAGTGTGTCCAGAAAGTTACCAAGGAGAGGCTGAAGCAGGGGATCCACGTGCCCTCCCGCCAGGGGTATCCACAACAAGTCCTATTCATCGACCTGGTGGGGCCACTGCCAGAGACCCCAGCTGGGAACCGCTACATCCTCACCTGCCAAGATGGATTCAGCCGGTTTGTCAGCCTCTACGCCATCCCCAACAAGCGCACCCTCACGGTGGCTGAAGCCCTGTTGCACCGCCACCTGGCCACGTTCGGATGCCCCCTGAAGATCCATTCCGACAATGGAATGGAATTTACCGGCCAGGTATTCCAGGAACTGGCCTCCAGGCTTGAGATTGGCCTGACACATCCACCACCCTACAACCCGCAGTCCAACCGAGTGGAGAGGTTTCATAGGACGCTCAACACAGGCATGCGCCTGTTCCTAGACAGAGACGATAACAACTGGGAGCCACACCTGCCTGCCATCGCCTTTGCCTACAACACCAAGGCCTGCAGATCCACTGGCGTGACCCCGTTCCTGGCCTTCTTTGGGAGAGAGGCCAAACTTCCGGTGGACATGGTGCTACGGCTGCCAGAGACCGAATATGCTTCAGTTCCAGCCAACGTCCAAGCTCTCTTGCAGCGCTACTATGCAGTGTATGATGCCATCCAGCAGAAGGAGGAGGGAGCCATCAGGAGGAGCGCGGCAGCTTACGAAGGCACGGCCAAGTATGAGGTTGGAGACTTGGTCTGGTACCTGGCCCCCCGCCTGGTGCCAGGGAAGGCAGCCAAGATTACCAAGAGATGGACTGGCCCCTGGAAAGTAGTGAGGAAAGCTACAGAAGTCCATTATGTCATTAAACCTGCCTCTCCCGTCGCCAGGATCTCAGAAGTTACCGCGCATGTAGGCCGACTGCGCAAATACACTGGAGATGTGACTGCCCACCAGATCCCAGAAGACATCCAAGTTGACATGGACGGCGACGAGGATGCCACCGAGCTGCCAGTTGGAGCGGCGGCGCCCGCAGCTAGCAACCCAGGAGAGCTCCCAGTGCACCAGCCAGCCGCAGCCGCCCCACAGCCTAGCGGCCAAGATCGTGACCCAGTGGAGGAGAACCTGCAGGAGCAGCCCAACGAACCACCGCCGCCGCCGCCCGCTCCAGAGCCACTCAGAGATGCCATCTGGAACCCTGACGCGGACATGGAGAACCTGCCAGCCAGCAGCTAGCCTGTAGGAGAAGAGCCAGCCACTGCGATGGAAGAGGCCGCCCCAGAAGAAGAAGAAGAAGCCATGTGCCCCCTGCTGATGACAGCCATCCCCATCCGGGTAGGAGCTAGGAGACCAAGCAACCTGAATCAAGCAGGCGCCCCCATGGAGTTCTATGCACCCTTTGCCATCACCATTCCACCCCTAGGAACCACCAGAGTCTGCCTAGGCCTCCGTGTCCAGCTACCAGCCGCGACAGAACTGATCCTGCAGACTAGGCAAAATTTCCAGCGGCGAGGCTTGGCCGTCGCCAACCCACGCCTAGAAGCCAACCAGGAGCTGACAATGCTGATCACCAACCACAGTCAGACCGAGCAACGAGTGTCCCAGGGAGCCTGTGTGGCCCGAGCTGTCCTCCATCGAGCTGTGCCCCAAGAACTGCCTGTCCGGCGCAGGCATAGGCTGTCGTATCCCCAGGTTCAAGGCCTGGTGGCTCAGGAGCCACGCAACCCTTGAAGGGGAGGTTGTGGTAATACGACCCCCAGACGGACAGGCCGTTTACAGAGTTGCTTCGCTGTGACTTATGATAACAAACCCCCCGCACTAATCCTATTATATCATCATCCATCTCATGACCGCTGTTGACCCCGCACCCAGCGGTCAAACTAGCCTGCCTAAATGTGGGGAGGGGACTCAAACATGCAACTATCACGAGTCCCTCACGCGCTTATATAATCGGGAGGCGTTGCCTCCCCTTTTACCACCGCTGCCCCCACAGCCTGTCTACCGTCGGGCGCTAAGCCCTAGCGCCCCACACCCCCTTCAAACCTAACCATTGTCATATTTTGTTGTATATATATAGTAAACATAACTTGTAAATATTATTCAGTTTAAATATATAATTTCTGTATGATTGAATCCTGCTTGTTTGTTTGGTAGAATACTTAAAGGCTAGGGCTCGTTGAATCCGAACTCGTTACCCCGTGGGCCGAGAACGCTCGGCTTACCAGAATATCACAGTGTACATATATAAATGCGCGAAAAAGATGCTACGCATTTTTCTTTATTGAAACTTTCCCTGTGCATAATTGAATGTGTGGGCAATGTCCACTGGGCATGACACGTACGTTTAGCCGTTTGGCGCAGCTAACTGCCTGTAAAGTGCTTGGATTTGTTGAGATATTCGTTACCAGGAGTTTATTACCGTGAACTGCACTAGATCCAAAAATATATAGTAAATCTAGATCCATAATCAAAATTTTTTACCAATAACATCATTTTGTATGAAACAATTCGGCCACAATATTGGTTAGAACTTATACACATTATGGTACGAAAGTGCTCATATTTTTCCTTCCACATTTTATTTACATGGATTTTTGAAATGCTTCACTACAATTAGATGTAATCATCCTTGTTTTTGTACTGAATTTTCATTTTTTTAGTGAATCGAGTATTCAAGAATTGTGTTGATCTAGAGTTAACTAGGGACAGTAAAGGTAAACTAACTAACCATTTTGACAACATCCATGAATTAAAGCGAAAGTAAGAAAAATAAAAACAAGCCATATTACGAAAAATATCAGTGCCAGAACCTTTAAATTCTCATTAAACTAATCCACTCGTGAAACATGCATGACATTTTTTGCAGTTTAACTTTTAAAAATCGTATTTTTATGCTAATTTTAGGCTAGAATATGATAAAGTTTTAGGGTTAAAAAAGCCCCACATAGGGATAAGGCTAAGATAATTTGATTCCCGCTCATTATTTTTGTTTTTTTAAAAGAAATATTTCATTAACTCTGGTTTAATCCCAGGAATCAGCGATTCGGGCACGAGGCAGCGTAAATTGGCACCAAAAAATGACGTCAGACAATAAAGTTGCCCAATGAGAGGCCAGTATATACTGTAATTGACCAATGGTAAAATTTATACTGGCTTCTTATTGGTTAGTTTATCGTATGACGTCATTGTATCCTTCGGCACAGAACCATATGCCCATTAATTCTATCTAGCTTAGAGGAAGTTCTACTTCTAACTCTTTTTGCTGTGGGGCACTATTCTTTCAACCTCTACCTATTTAATTGACCCAACCAAAATAAAAACATTGCGGTTCACTTTCAGTCAAATGAAAATAAAAGATTTAAAAAAGCCAATTTGCCCTTTTCTGTATTTACCCTTAAAATTTTCTATAAAATTAGATTTATAAACCCGTATGGTCCAGTCCATTAGACTCATTATTCCACAAAACTTTTGTTTTGTCCAAAAACCAATAATATAGCCTGATTGTACCTCATATGTTTTCCTATTGGCCCAATGAAATAGAGTATGTATCTAGATGTTCTATATTTATTTATTTAGAAGTAGCGCATGCCTCCTATTGTTTTACAGATAAGATCCGCCTAGAGAAACTGCGCCGTGGCTCCTATGTTTCTCTCACAAGTGCACAGATAGAGGACGAGAGCAATATCATTGATACTCTGGTTAGGTAAGAAAATACCAGCAACTCCAACCTAACACGTCCGCTTGTCTATATTGTCTTGGTGATGGGTTCAAATCTTGGCCTAGATCGCATCATAACTAAAGACGTTAAAAGCTCTACCTACTGCTGCTACATTAGATGCAGTAGAGTAGGAGGCGTTGTCTGGATTTAAAACAGGCAAAACTCATTGTCATTCATAGTTAGGACTGCTGGACAAAATTAATGCAATTAAATGATTGGTTGTCTGCAATAGTTGGGATGGCCAGGCCAGACGTTATTATTAACCGTCTCTAGAGGTATTATTGAGGTATATGTTAAAATTATCCTTATTGTGTAGATTGTTTTTTGTTGTTGTTATAATGGATTTACATTTAATATTCTTCATATAAAAGACGTTTAAAAATTCCAACTTGTTTCTAATTATGTAGTCAAGATGTCATTAGAATTCCGTTTTAGTGAAGGTCAGCCATAACCATTTTTATTTTAACACCTATAAACCAATAAAATTATAAAAATTTTAGGTCTAGTATCAAACTTATGAGAAAAGAACTCGAGGTAAGTTTAGAAAAATATGTATATACATTATACATTTAATATTTTTGTAAATTTGTACGGGTTTTAATTGATGCGATCTCGACCCTAGCCGCATCATAAATAAAGGTATTAAAAATTGTGCCTACAGCTGCTATGTCAGATGGATAACATTCACAGTAGGAGTAGTAAAAATGCCATGGCCCCTGAAGAACAGGGCTTCCAGACAAAGGTCCTACAATAAAATATCTTTTGTCTGTAACATGGTGATTGGATACATTTGAAATACTTTATTTATCTATAGACTGTAAATTACACTGGCACCTGCAGTTTCATACCATGTTATATTATTTGTTAGCTCATAAAGATTGGGTACTTTTCAACTGTGTTGGTTGCTTCCTAACTTTTCAACCAACAACTTTTTAAACAGAAAATCGACCTTATAAATTTATATGTTCAAAACCGCACTAACAATTCTGATGCAATCAAATGTTTTGGTAAATTCAAAGCAACGCTAAATCTTGTTTAAACAAGGGTGACAACATCTATAAAAGCGAAGCTTAACTAATTAGTCAAGTCAAGCAAAGAAATATTAACAAATTTATAGTAAGAACACAAAATATTCGATAATATTAGAAGTCTGACCTAAAATTCATAAAAAATCTATCCCAAAAATACTTTCAAACAGGATAATTATTATAGATTTTATAGATAGTTTGCTTTGCTTTTGTAATATCAATGATTTTAATTTACAGTAGGGGTAATTTTATTTATTATCCTTGGAGATGTATATAAATTTATCGTCTATTGTCTTATCCCATAAATCCCTGACTATCCTAGACAAGGAAGAGATATTCCGACTGTTTAGAAGAATGGTTACATCAGCCACATACAGGTGAGGCAAATTTTGTGTCAATATTTTTTTATGCAGATTGATTTATAGGTGCTTCCCATCTTTTTTATATTTAGGCATAACTATTTCGGGGTGTGGGGGGGGGCGAACTTAACGAAACCTTTACCTGCAGTAACCTGCATAATATTTGGGGGTAAAAAAACATCCCCATGACCCACCCACCACCCATGGGCTTCCCTGTACCTTATGTAATGGCTGTAGCCTGTACCTATTAGATTGATCTTTCAGAAAGTTTTCTATTCATCAGGCTATATTGTACAGCCATTAAAAGTCAGTTAATCACCCCACCAAAAAATATGTAAAATTTTACATTTTAAATATGGTTTTGAAATTTTCTTTTTTTAGATTTCCATTGTGGCAGGAAAGAAATTATCAACTTTAAATATTAGAGAGGCTTTTCCAGGGAGAAAGGGAATATTGGGATTTAAATTAGTTCGGTACCAAAAACACATTGGTTTAAAAACTTGATTGGTTGGTTCAAAATATCAGTGTAAACACATTTAAACAATATTCCCGTATCCTGGGTATTCCTATTTTTATGCTAAAATCACCATACTAACTTCATGAAATAGATTTATTTTCACCTTTTTCAAACTTAACACTTCCCCCCCCCCCCTCAACTAGAGGCTTCTAAGGGCGTATTCGAAAGTAAATTATAAAGTAAAAACGATAATTTTTGTAATCCCACACAGAGGAAAGATGTTCTTTAAAACTCTTGCACCTTGTCTCGTGGCTTTTGTTCTACATACCCTTCTTTACAGGGCTCTTAAGTAAGTATTCAATTAGTATATATACTAGGCAGTAGGGCTAGTCCGTATTTGTCAATTACGAACAGGTCATGGCGATGTCCGGCCGTCTGTCTGTCTGAAGCTTAAGATCTCAGTAAGTGCTGGACCGATAAGGCTGTGCTTCTCAGGGAATATAGATACTGCTCCAGTGGTGGTTTTATGCCACAACTCCACGCCACTAAAAATTTAGCTAGTCTTTGATAAATGAATAAATAATGAATGAGGATAATAATTTTCTAATTTTTAAAAGACATATCAATCGCTCTAACATTTAGGTTATAAATTGTAATAAGCTTTCTACGGGTTAATGGGTGTACTTTGGCTACATCGGTAGGTGAGGTCCACTAATATAAAAAGAAGATCGAGAGAGGGGGGGGGGACCCTAAATCTCCTACCCACACTAGTTAACATAAAATGTAATATAATTTGCCATGATTATTTTGTGGTAGGTTTGTACTGTGGCATTTTTATACAGTTCTACTCTTCAGGCTTCTCACTGGAATACAGGTGACAAAAAGGATAATTATGTCCATAAAATCGCAACTTTAAAAACAAACAGTAGGACATTCTTTAGGAAATTTTAATGTAGTAGGGTGTCAAAACTTAATAAGAAGAATATTGAATTGTAAACAGAGCTGCATATGAAATTGATGAAAAATTTAATTAATATTTAACGGTACACTCACTTTTCAGACTTAATTATATAGATGCTTTGCTTATAATAGTTAATCTAACCATTACTATAAACTCATTTTCCAAAAACCAATTGAATTAGTTTATCATATCACTAGCGGCTACGCCCCTAGAGGCCTCTACGGTAACTTGAGAAGGGGGGAGTTGAATTCCAACGGCCAATTTTAAAAGAAAAAGTTTTAAAAAATTGTGCGATTTCTATGTTGCGTTTAAGTCTCGACGAATATGAAAAAAATTTGATTTTTTTGTGATTTCTCTTGGGAGGGTGGTGGTACCCTCCCCCGAAATAGTTATAAGCCTTCCCGGGACCTATGAGAAGCTATCATGTTAAGGAGAACCCGATCGGTTCAGCGGTTAGCAAGAGCTTTCGGTACAAACAACCAGACAAACATCCTTTTACTTTATTATAAGGAATTTATATTTTGCTTTTTAGAAAGTTATTATGTTTTAAATATGTTGAAAATCTTTAGGACAATTCTAACATGACAGAATTAACGAATGAACGGACTGAACTTTATTATTTAAAAACGTCGCTTTTTAAACTTGATATCTAACTTAACATCAGTACAAGAAGAACAAATAGCCTAATTTTATTTTAGGGCATGCAATAGTTGTTTCATTTTGGATTACGAAAAATTTAAAAGTTATCATAAAATTCTTTTTTTAGATGATTTTGTTCCTGGCTACAACTTTGTAATAATCAAGATAAAGGAAAAAAGAATATGTGCTTCGCTACTTATGGAGGTTGTCACCCATGTTTATTATGTAATAGTGCAAATTTAACTAACATTGCCATATATGATACAAGTGCTAGAATGTCTGTTTGTGCATCAGTATAAGGATATAAATAACCGCTAAAAATAAAATTTTATGCTTTTTAGAAATGGCTTATACTTTTCGAGGAAGTCGGTATGTGTACACTTTGTTTTCCTTAAGCCGGCTTAAAAAGCCAGGTGGCTGAAAAAAACAGGAAATAACAGTGTGCTATAGTAAGTCTATTAAGTAAAACTACACTAGGAATTCCTTACATTTTTCTCACTTTTTCACAGAAATTGGCTTAGAAAATTCAGCCAATATTGAAAAAAAATCTTCACTTTGAATCTCATGAAAGCGTTGTTATTGTCTATTGATTATACGTCTGATCCTTTAAATATAAAATACCTTTCAATATGAATGGTAATTATAGAACTCGGTCAAATTTTAATCTATTTTTCAAGAGGTTATAGAGTGATTGCCAGGAGAAAAAAAAAAGAGTCAAGAGGCGAAACCACTAGTTTAGTTAAATAAAAATTAATAGTTTATTTACAAATTAATATATAAATATGATTGTAATTAAAATCGCTTAAAATGGTAGATTTACTTTATACTTTATTTACAAAGATCAACCTATCAACGTTCTTAATAATGTGGTTTTAGTTGTAATCATATTCAAAGAATAGTTTCTCGCATCGTATAATAAACAGCTTTCCGCGGATATAGAATGTACAATTATAAGATTAAAACCAGTTTTTTTTAGCCCGGAGGTGCCGAAGGCACGGGCTAAAAAACTGGCTTTAATCTTCTAATTGTACATTTTTTATATTCGTAGAAAGCTGGATATAATACGATGCTAGACATAGTTTTTTTCGTATGGATGAGAACCGGTTGATATCCACCGGATTCGAATGAATACGAGAAAATACATTAAAAATTCTACTTTATCTACTTGGTGAGATAAATCTAGAGTTTGTATCTATAATTTATTCTATTTTTCGATAGTATTATGAAATAAAGATTTATTATGTAGCTATTGGTAATAAACAGCTTAAAATAAATTAGATTCATTCATTTTTGACAAAATTAACCTCACTGCTAAAAAAAATTTATAATACAAGGATGCCAACATATATAAAAGCGAAGCTCTTAAATGAAAGGATAAACGAACATTAACCTTGTGTCAGAACAGAATAAACAGAATATAAATTTATTAAAGTCGAAACAAAATTGTAAGTAAATTTGTTGAAAAGCTAATTAAATACAGGCTATTTTTTAGGGATAATTATAGGATATTTCGCTTATAACATTGTACTTAAGTATCAGTATTCCAAAAATCAGATCAATAGGATAATTTCATCACATAAAAATTTATTGTAAAAAAACAATATTTTTGAAATGGACTTACAGACATTCAAGTAAGGATTATAGATTTGCTACACTTTCTAAATCATACAAGAATGTTTAGAATCAATAGGACAATTCTAACCTGTTTAAATTAACGAAAAGAGCTAACTGTCTGGACGGAATCTATTTATAGAATAGCTTCGCTTTGAAAAATAACATATTATTTCAAATATATATCTATTCAACACTAATACTGGAATGCTACATAGAACAAATAAAATTAATAAGAACGAACATTTTAAATCTTAAATTAATAACATTAAGTGTTTTTACTTATATAAAGTGACAGTTGATAATACATAATAATTTAATTAATTTATGTTAAGCAGTCTTCATAAATTTGCATTTTAAGATTGCATATGGGGTTTTTAATGGACTTCTATTGGTTTGACAAAAAAGGAACTGCTTTATTTTTGTATAAAAAGAAATAAAATTATTCTATTTTATTCTTATAAAAGCAGCAACAATATATATAATATAAATTAAAGTAAACAGGTACTTAATAAAAAAAATTCTCAAAAATCTAAATCAAAGAAACAATTTAATCTTAACTACTTGTAAATGTACATATACAATTAGCAATAAATTAAATTTTAAATCTTCAGTGCAGATTATTTTGAGTTTAAAAAAAAGTAAATTTAATTTAATTTAAACTATTTCTTTCTTTTGATAATGGGTAAACAAATGAGTGTATAGATTGAGTGCCACCAATGCCGGAAACTGTGCACGTGTAGCGTCCCATCTCAGCGAAGGATATATCTCTGAAAAAGAAAAAGAGAATAAATAATTGGATTTGGAAGCAAATTGAAATATTAGTCTGTCCATATGTCTGTAAGAAACGGAAAGGGGGAACTTAAATGTGTCGACTCCTGTTTTAAGATAGACGTCGGATATTTTGGTATGTAGATTCCCTGTACTAAGAACATAAAATATATATATTTCTTGGTCCGTCGGTCTGCGAAAGTGCTCAAATTACAAAGTTATTAGGTACTTTGATAGGCATACCTAATATGGCTTATGCTAGGAGACTTTAGTTTTTAAACTACTATTTTTCAAAATTCTATACTGGATTTTTAAGGCAAAAAAGACGTACTTTTGTGTAACTAGGGCACATCGTAGTAAAAATATGGGATCATATCTTTTTACAAATATTATAATAGTACGCGTTACGTAATTTATTTTAAGATGATATCATGTGATGTCATCTTAAATGTTTCCTCTTTAATACGCACAGTTTTAAAAAATAAGTACGCCTTTTACTAGCTAAAGGGAAAAAGGATGCGTTAATTTTCTAAAAAAAAACAGAAATAAACGACTAGAACATAAAGTTAGCGAAAGTAAAATAATAAGTGGAGTCTAAGTTTAAAAACATTTTTCGTTTAAAGTCTTATCCTTTAAGATTTTTGATAATCGGTTGCAAACTTTATATCCTTTAAATTCGACTATAGGATATAAAATATATTTTGAAAGTTGCATAGAAAAATTTTTTATAAATTATTACAAATTCTTCTTAATTTTTTTCAAACAAGATATAACTACGCATAAATGAATAAAAATGTTATATTCAAGGAAATAGACTTTTTTAGCAAACAAGTTTTTTATAACATAAACATAGACAGTTACTTGGAATTATATTTTATCATTTATTTATTTTTTTGCTATCGAAAATTTATTTATTATTAATTATTTTCAAGGATTTTAGGGAATAATTGATAATTCATCCCCAATGATGAAATTCAAAATTACCCCTTAATTACGTAGTTAAAATTTTAGGTTAATAAGATTAAACATTGCTAGTTTCAAACCAACCAAGCAAAATTCTATAAGAATACCCAAAGCCAACGAATGAAATATCAAAGGGTATATAACTTTGGGTACCAGTACAATATACAGCCCATTGCCCCCTCCTTCCATGATTATTGCTAACCTATCATAATCTTAAAATTAATGACTTTTAATCAGAATTTCATTATCTTTCGATTTCCAAGAATTTGTCTCATCAAAATCTTATTACTAACTGATTAAACAAAAAATATCATTTGCCCCCGTACTTTTTCAACTTGCGTACATTCTCAGACTTCTAGGTATCTATCACCACGTTGATCAAGATTAATAACTGATGTACGTACGTACTTGAAAAAGGAGGTTTAAGCAGCTCATACCAATAACGAAATTAATTCGGAAGAAAATCACGAAACCTATACGTGTTTTTCAGCTGTCGTTGGGGGGCAACACATCGTAAAATTGACGACCTCTCCATTTGCCCCCCAAATATTATTTTAGATTTATTTTGCTTGTTGGTTATACCTTATTCCTGGGGTTTAAGGACAAACGCAGGAGTGACAACGTCGGAGTGAATAAACGCAAGGGTGTTTAAATATTAAGTATTTCTATACTGGTTAGGTTAAGATATGAATATACAAATAAACCCCCGTAGGGATTTGGCATAAAAAAAACCTATAAGATAGTTAAAAATGGTTTATGTTAAGTTTGCACTCACACGTTTCTCCACTCTGATGTTTGTAACTCCTGCGTTTGTTTGCAAAAAAAACTACTAAAATAAAACTTACTTGATAAGAAGATCCCCATTGTCGTTGACATGGAACTTGTGGCTGTCAGCAGCATCCTTCCCGTCCATATTAGTCCAGGTTATTCTGTAGTCCAGCGATGATTCCTGACAAATTAACATAATTATAGAGTTGCCGCGATTAGTAAATTAGTAAAATATAAGAGTATATTTTATTCTTTTCCACCAATAAAAGCATCCAAAGTAAATTATCTATAATAGTGATCAAAGAGACATACGTGGATGAATCTTTCACCTAAACAGTTTTAATTAGTTCTGCAATTGGTTTGCTAAAATCATTAGGAAGAAAACACATAATAATATAACAATACTTCATAGGATTTGAATTAAAAAGCCTAAAAGAAAATAGTGCGGGACAACTCAGTTAGGGTGGTGGGACATTGGGCTGTTTATTACACAAGTCTCCAAAGTTTAATTCGTTTCGTTATTAGTTGGCCTAACATCTTTGGGAACCTTCATTTTCATTGTTTTTTTTTAAGTTGAGTGTCAAAACGTTTCAATATGCAGCAGGGGAAATTTTATTCATCATCATGTACATAAATTTAACGGCCATTGTCTTATCCCTTTAGTTCCCTGGGGACAACTATACCTGAACAGTACAGGGGAGAACAGCTGTGTCACCCTCCTCCACCAGCAAGGTCTCTTTCCAGGTGGTGATCTCTGGTCTGCCAGTGAGTACGCACTGGGTGTGGGGCACCTCGTTGTTCACCACGGATACCTTCGTTAAGGAGGAGACCTCTTTTTCTCCGGCTCTTGCGCGGCATTCATATGCTCCAACGTCCCTAAAAAAAGATTCTAATTAACCACCAAATACTATTTTTTACTTAAGTAAAATATAATCCTAAGATTAGCAAAAGTAAAATACTTTAGTAAGTACTAAACAGACTATAAAGAACGCTTTTACTAATGTTGCTAGCAATTTCTGCTAAAGATTATTTGTTATTGCAAATCCCGAATACTAAAAAAAACTGTGCAATTGAGGTCTTAAATTTGGAAATAACCAAGTGAAATTTGAAAATTCTCAAATTATTGCAAAGTTAAAACTTTAATAAACTTTCAACTATCCATCTAGGATTTACTTACTTTTCTGTAATGCAGTTGATCCTAAGCCTGGCAACTGTGACCCCCATGCTAGATGTATCCTCCTCAATCTCCCAGTTCCGGTGGGAAACAAACATGTCGTCCTTGTACCAGGACACCTAAAATTAAAAATATGAATTCTACAGCCAAACTAACAGAAAGATTCAACAATGTTGTCAAACCTTTGTGCCGCCATTTAATCAACATAAGTCGGCATGTCGTATAGAGTAACGATGTAGCAATATAATGCCAGTCACTTTTATTCCATTATATGATAAAACAAAATAAGCCACAAAAAAACATGTCAATATTTGTCATCCATGGTGTGGCTCTACGTTGTTATAAACCGTCCTCGGAAAACAAGGACCTAAATGTACCTGGGGCGCTGGAGAGCCAGAGACGGCACACTCCAGGACCAGATGACCACCCAGCCTAGCGTCTATCCTTGCGGGGGGCAGGCTCTTCAATCTTATATGAGACCATGTTGACTGGATTACTAATCCTAAAAGCAGAAAGTTAAATTATTATTAGAGGTTTAATTAATTCAGGTAAAAAATGTAAAAAATATATTCTACACCCTCTAACGAACAAATTAATCTACATCCCTTTATACCACAATTAACACGAGAAAAAAAGATATAGTTGTACATAAAATTCAATGATTGAGGAGCTCAGGAGATTTTATCTTTTATTATCCTTAAACATTATTCCTAGATCCCAAATTAAAATAAAAATCATTTCTATTTTATAAAAAGTAGATGTTATATCCAATTTTAGTTTAAAATCGAGTAAAAAACGTTATATATAAATGTTACCTGATGAAATATCCGCCAAGAAGGCGAGGGTTACCAGCACCAACCCAAGCATCATTCCACCAACTTCCATGATGATATTCATAAATTTCTTTTTAAAACTGCTTTATTTTCACTTTATGCTCAACACTTTTAAATGTTACAATTTCTGACTTTTTTTATTATTGTTCGATATATTTGGAAAATTTGTCTTCTTTTAGTGTTCTGTAGAATAGTTCTTTGGTTAAAATATCTAAAATAAAAATAAAATAATAAAGGTTTTAAGCTATTAATCAAACAAATCGCGAAAAAGTTTCTTAAATTCAGGGAGGGAGGAAATTGATTACTTTTTAACCAATTATAAAGAAGGGGTAATTTTGTCTAACTTAAATTTATCGTCAATTATCTTAATATTTAGAAGTATATCATTGCCTAATTATAAATAAGATAAATTCAACAAGCTAACCTATGCAAAAAAAACAATTGCAAGAATCAAAAGAATGTTTGCATATCAAATAAAAATGCATAAAATCTAACCTTGAAAAATGAAGATCTTTGTAATGTTACACTTACTAAGATTTACTTTTTTATGAATAGATTAGATTTTATTATAATGTGATCACATGAGTAGTAAATAGTACACTGAACTATTAGATTTGCTTTTTAATAAAACATTAAGATCAATTTATATTTTTTCAAAGTATAGACTGACGCCTAATGTATGTGTGAACAAAACATGCTTTGACATATGTGTTAGGAATCAAGAGATAGGTCAATGAAACACAAATCTTACTTAGTTTAGATTTTAAATAAATTAACTTAAGAATTGTGAGATTTTTAGACCTAGAGGGCATTAGTATAGTTTGAAACAGATTGATATCTGCTGGATAAAAATCAGTTATGAGCCATACTGAAAAATTCGTAGATAATTTTCCAATAATAAAAAAACAGAATTCAGAGAATAGTGTTTTTTTATTATCAACGGAAAGCCGTTTATAATACGATGTGGTAAATAATTATATTTAACAATCCCTGTATCCCATCGTGTTTAACCATGTGCAAGAAATATATTCTAAGGAATTTTCATTAGGAAAAATTTTGGGGTATAGTCCCTTTCGTAACATCGCTCCTTATGGGGCGATTCTTCGTATTTTTCACAGTAGCTTTTCTCCTATTTCTAGCCCTTGCGGGGGGCTCTAACCCTGCGGGGCCAATTATCTAACCCTGTGGAGCAATCACCTAACCCAATATAACCTAACCTAAAATAACCTATAAAAAGCCATTTTATAAATACGACGAATCGCCCCTTATGGGGCGATGTTACGAAAGGGACTATTCCCAAATTTTGTAAATAATAAACATTTATAATTATGCAGAAATGCAATCTTTTATAACAACACACTTTTTAAAAGAGGAATTAAATTAAATTGACTGGAAGTTTTAAAGTTCTTAAAGGACAAATTATCACAGTAATTTCAAAGGGTTAACAGCTTAAATCTAATTTTACGTGCTTTACGTACAAAGTAATTCTAATATGAAATCCTATAATTAGAGTACTAGCGGCTACACCCCCTAGAGGCCTCTAGGGGCACTTGAGGAGGGGAGAGTCGAATTTGATAACCAAATTTCTTATTTTAGATTTTAAAAGAAAAAGTAAAAATAAATTTTTGGGGGGGGCGAAAAAAAAATTTTTGGGGGGGTGGGTGCTCCACCCCCCTAATTTTTAATTTTAGTTAAAAAAAATTAATTTTTTTCGGGGGGGGAATTTTCATTTTTTGGGGGGGTTGGGGGTGTCCCATCCCCCAAGAAAATAGTTATAAAACTTCCCGGGACCTATGAGAAGCTACCTTGTTAAGGAGAACCTGATCGGTTCAGCGGTTAGCGAGATCCTTCGGTACAAACAAACACACAAACATACAAACACACAAACACACAGACACATATCCTGTTACTTTAGTATAAGGATATAAGCTATATTAACTAAATATTAAAGAACCCAACAATTTGAGAATTACATGATTTTAAAGAAATTCTAGAAAATATAAAACAAATTAAACAAAAATATAAACATAAAAAAATATCTTCGGTTTAGTGTCACAGACCGTTTTACATTTTAATAAGATAAATCATAAAAATTAATAATGTTACATAAGATATAGGATAATCAAAGGAAAAATGATAAAAATAAAAAATTAAGAAAAAAATATATCTTTAAATTTTTCTTATTAATTGACCCATTCTATTTTATATACCTAACACTATGATAACGAAGTATATAGTACTATTTATTTTAAATGAATAAAAAAAAGTTAAAAATTTTACATGACTCTTCGATTTGGTTATTCCGTTCCTCCTCCCGAGTTGAAACGATTCTGTATGTTATCACTTGATACTTGCACTTGACCAGTAGCGGCTAGGGAAAGGCTGAAAACAGTATTAGCTTGATATGTTGTCTTCATTATGGCTGAAAGGGAATTGTGCATGTTAGATCAGGTCCATTAAAAAGAAAGCTCTCCCCTTCCTTTGCACACGGACATGCAAATGAGTACAAAAGTTACGAAAATATATTGTACATTGTATTGACAGATGGGAGAGAGGAAGGATGGGAGGGTAAAGGGGGGATTACCTAGAAGACAGGTGTGGACATTATTACGCTAAGGGAAAGTAAAAATTTGGGTGATCATATTTCAGGCTAAATATTAAAGCCTATTGTATAAAGTAGTAAGGTTTTTGTTTGAAGCAAAACATCCCAGAAAATTAGGGCACGAATTGGTTGTACTTTTTAAAGAAGCTTTGTTTGAGTGGTTTTAAACCTGTTATACAAAGACTATTATACCATGTACTATGATGATGCTTCCCTTGAAAATCAAAATTTTTAAAGAAATTTGTTTCAGACCTTACCACTATTAATATATTTTCATACGTCCGTCCGAGACAGATAGTTTTTTTTCGTTAATTTAAGCAATTAACATTATCATGTTGATTTTTCTAATTTTTATGTGATCTAATTATCCGTTTGATCTGCTTTTTGGTATATTGATTCCTGGGACAACAAAGTACAATATTATAAGCGAATCATCTCTATAATCAAGTCCTAAAAATGTAAGTATGTCCATAAACATATAACGTGCCAAGCAGTTTTTCAACAAATTTACTTACAATTTTGCTTTGACACTTTTTGATACATTTTTATTCTGATTATTCAGTTGACACTATACAAGTGTTTATGTCCGTTTGTGTTACCGTTTCAGTGCTTTGCTTTGTCATCCTTGTTTGTATAGATCTAATGAAATCAAAAGCAAGCATTACCCTGCTTTTTTCAAGCAACATCCTAAAAACCATGTAAAGCCCTGGATCGGACCATATTTACGCCATACCACTGTATTACGCCTCGGGCGATATAAACCGCATTTATACGCATTTTTCAAAGACTTTTATAAAAAAAAAAATATTTTTTTAAGGTTTTATTTTAATTGAATATAATTATTTAAAAATATTTAGAATTATTATATATAATGTAAAATATTTAGCCCTGAAATCCAACTAGCATGAAAATGATGAAATTTCAGCTTTAGTTTCATTATCAAGAATGAAAGTCAGAAAAAAAACTAAGAGGCCGACGCAGCAATTAAACATAAAAATCAGGAAGAAGGGAGAACTTGCATTATAGTTTACAAGCGGTTACGCCTCTTTAGATTCTAGGGGAGGAAAAGTTTATTTTTAAAAGCGAAGCTTTTCTAAATTAAGGTCGGTTCGTCCGTACGTCCGTCCGTCCGTAACGGATAGTTTTTTTCATTAATTTAGGCATGTTTGATTTCAAATTTTGCATGGTGATTCCTTTAGTAGTTAGGTACGATTTAGAAAGCGTAGCAACTCTATAATCATTACCAAAATGTCCGTACGTTCATTTTAAACATGTTGATTTTTTACTTTTTTAATAACAAATTTTTATGTGAACTAATCATCTGATTGATCTGATTTTTGGTATATTGATTCCTGGAACAACAAAGTATAATGTAATAAGCGAGGCAACTCTAAAATCAAGTCCTAAAAATGTAAGTATGTCCATGAACATTATCCTGAATCAAGCAGCAAATGTGTAAGTACCAGTCTGTGTATTTGCGTCAAGTGCGTGTTTGGCTCAAAAAGTTTGGGTACTTTTTACCAAACCTTGATTGGTTGGTTCAAACATGCAGTGGCAAAGCTTTTCTGTCAAAGCAAATTCATCCTATTATATAAAGTAGTAAGCGTTTTTTTTGTGTGTCCCGAAGGATCTCGCTAACCGCTGAACCGATATTGTTCTCCTTTACTGTGAATCTTCTTATAGGTTCTGGGAAAGTTTTAAACTATTTTGGGGAGGGTGTCTACTTTTTTATCTCTTTAACTGAAATTTAAAATGGGATGAGGTCGACTTTTCCCCATTCTACCTTAAGTGCCCCTAGAGGCTTCTAGGGGGCGTAACTGCTAGTATAGTTATAAACTATTCCTGCAGGCACATGTATTTAGCTTCACAAGAAAGGAGAAACACATCAGTTAGAAGTTCGAGAGATCTTAAGCTACAGACACACATCCTATTACTTTTATAAAAGTACTACAAGTCTGCATCCCCCAAGTTCTTGATGAAAAGTAGTCCAGACAAAAATTTTTTTTTTAGAGTCACATTTCTCGATCATGCAACATTTTTATGCTGGGACAACATTTTTACAAAACAAGGATGCACAGCATCCACAGATAGGAAATAGAATTGGCTGAAACAAGTACAATAATGCAAAGGTCAATTGATGTCAAAGTTAGATACATAAATAATGAAAAAAAATCAGTACTAATATAAAAAAAAACTAAGTATCAAGAACAGTAAATCACGTTTCTCCTAATGTGTCTCTTACTGACGGACGGACGGACATTGTGAATTATAGAGTAGCTTCGCTACTAAAAATACTAAGTATCAAGAACAATAAATTGTTTGACTGACAGACAGGGGAATTATCACAGTAAACTTGATAGTCTATCTTAATATTTGACGAAATAGCCAACAAAACCCCCCACTCCCCCTCCCCAACTTTCCATTTTTTTCAGGTCTCAGTTTTAAATTTACCATGAAAATCATGTTTTCCATGATTTATTAAACTAAAAAGGAAAAAAAATCATGTCTTTAGAAAAGCAAATTCAGGGTTTTTAAGGGATAAAGCGATAATTATGATTCGCCCACGAATGAGATAATAATTTTTAAACCTCGGGTTTAAGGAATATATACAGTTAATTTCCCTTACATCCCTGATAATGAAACTTTTTGACAAATGAACAGACATTTTGAATTATAGCGTAGCACTGCTATTTAAAAGGAAAATTGTAAATTTTCAAAGCATACTTCGAATGCAAGGATCGTGTTTTGATCATTTTTTGACCATATAATACATGTTTTAAGCGTCAAAAACAGCGATGTGGAGCTACATCAAAATAAAAAAAAATATATTATTTCAAAATATATCAAATTTAAAAGATTATTTATCTATAATACAAAGTAGAATGATGTTCGTCCGTCCGTCCTTCTGAAGCTTAGGATCTCGGTAACCTCTGAACCGATTGGATTCTACTCGGCTCCACACCGCTCGTCCAGAATATTTTAATTGCCAGACCGGAATGTTTGTAAAAGACACAATTATGTAGAAAATTTTAATGATTTGTTTTAATCAAAATTAGTATTTTTAGCCAAAAAAACAATCTAATTGAACCCTTAAAAAAAAAACATCTTTATGCTAAAGGAATCGTTTGTTTGTAAAATAAGATCTCTGAAATCGCTTTACCAAAAGGTCCATTTTTTTTGGAAAGCCTTATATTTTTTAAAGGAAGGTTTTTGGCTATGGAGAATAAATAGGAGGTTATCCCTCTTCAAACAAAAGCTATAACCCTCATAATCAATCTAATTTAGTTTTTTATATGTGTTTTTTTTTAAATAATGGCCTTAAATACTATCTAAGTATTTTTTTTTAAATGCTATAAATTATTTTTAGTAAGAAGGAAAAAACATTTTTGTATAGTTTGATATGTATTTTACAAGCATGTAATGTTAATGTTATTTTCATGATTTTAAATTTAATTGCAACAAATTTATTTTTAGGCCTTGCTTTTGATTTATTACTTGCCTAATGATAATTATCAATTTTAAAAAGCAAATCTTTTCTATTATCTTGTAGTTTGTTTATAGATGTAATTAGTATGAAGATTCCTTAAACAATAAGGAATGATAAAGGAAGCATACCAACTCTTTAGTCAAGAAATTCTTCTTTTGCGTACAATTTGCATATTCCCTTACCCCTTCTGTGTGTGCTGATGCCTTGGACGATTGGGCACAGAGTTTGAAGATTGGTATATGTAAAACCCTGGCTTTGTAGATGTATATTACACTTTGTGGTGGTGCATCTAAAAGTGCTTAGTCGAGCACAGAACCCCTCCCACCTTTTGGTTGCAAATAAGGGGTCGTTTTTGTATTATAGTTTTACCTTAGGCTAGGTTAGGTTAGATTATATTCAGGGTAGCCCCGCTGGGTTATGGCACTGCAGGTTTAGGCACAGAATGATTTGGGCCTAAATATAAAAATTACACACCCCTTTATTTAGTCAATTTTTAAAATTATGGGGTAGAGGGGGACTCTGTGCTCGCACCAGGAGAAAAAAGAACCCACTTTGTCTAATAATTACAATTTTTATAATTATTTTAGAAGTAGATGACCTTATACAAGAGTACAGACATACGCATGTGTAAAAAAAACTCTAAAAATTAATATAAATTATAAATAATATGAACACATGTATTAATGAGGACAATTCAATGACCTTTATGGGGGTCTAAGTATTGAACTTTTAAGAAAAATATAGATTTATTGAACCTATCATGCTGGATATACGGACAAACTCTTCGAATTGTAGAGTAGCTTCGCTACTAAAAGACTTTTTGTCAATAAAGTTAAATAGTTTGGACGGTCATTATTCATTTTCATTTGAGTAATTCCAAAAACTTTTAGAATTAGGAGGTTTCGTGATTTTATAAAACGATAATTTGCAAATAGAGATAAATTCATATATCAAATCCTAAATCCTACTTGTCAATTAATTAAAAGGCTACAAAATGCAGAAGTGCGCTAATAACAATAGTAAGGAAAGTATATTTTTTTTCCATGATTTACTTTTGAAAACAAATAATAGTTTTAGTAGCGAAGCTACTCTATAATTCCAAACGTCCGTTCGTCTGTCCATCTGTTAGCTAATTTAATTAAGAAATGATATTTTCACAGCAGCTAGACAGCTAAAAATTTTGTGAAACATGAGCAAAAAGTATTTCAAATATTTGTGTGTTTTTTTTATCTGCTATTATCAAAGAAAAAATATTTATATAATAGATTATTATAACCACTGAGCATCTATTCTAAGCAACCCATTGTGTCCGTTTGTCTGTATGCCAGATATGCTTAACTTTTTTATTTCAATTGTTTATCTGTTTTCACTTTTATCTTTAAGTGCCTCGCTTCTTGTGGATTTTGTCATTCTTGTTTAGTGCAATAAATGGAACTATTTGGTTAACACAAAGATTTACAATTAAATTTTTGAAAGCGAAGCTTTTCTTTAATTATAGTAGGTCCGTCCGTCCGGAACAATTAGCCCTTTTCGGTAATTTATACATATTAGAATTGTTTTATTATTCTTAAACTTTTCTTGGTGATTCCTATAACAGATGGTACGGTAGAGGAAGCTTGGCAACTCTATAGTCGTTACCAGAAATTTCGTACGTCCATTTAAAACATGTTGCTATTTTACCTTTTTGACAAGAATTTTGAATTATAGCGTAGCTTCGCTTCTAAATGAGGACGAGTTGAAATAGGAGGCTAAAGTTAATTTTAATTCGTGGAGAAAAATAAACATTTCTTTTGTTTTACCAGTTTCCCTTTACTGAAATGCATGAGAAAAGGGCATACGTAATTACTTTGCAACTCCCCACCCCCCATCCCCCTCCTTTAAAAAAACAAGTACATTTTTTTTCATAGGTTCCACACCGAAAAAAAAAGAAAAATCATAACAATATACTATTTGAGTATTTCAATTTAATAAAATAAAAAAAATGCAATATAACACACTTTATAATTAAGGGGCTTAAGGTTTAATAAAAAGTTGTATCCTGAAGGAGGAAATGTGCTTATAAAACTTTGGGTAGCAGTATAATTTACTGTCCAATGTCCCCTCCCTCTCACAAAATTTTCATCATTAATTAAAAAATGAAGAAGTAAGCTAAAACGACACTTGTAGAGATGGTACGCGCCAAAATATGATTAATTACCTAATTATCTCACTTCTCTCTCACCACTAAACCTTCTTTCTATCTTCTATGTAATTAGTATGCTTATATAAACAAAGCACTTGCTGCAAGAGTTAACCCCTTTCAGTTGGAGAGTCAGCTTATAACTAACAACAATTAGAAAAAGTGCCCTTACTCATAGACTACCCTGTTATAATTTAGAAAAGGGAAAGAGTAGCAACTGTGCATGGATGATAGTTAAATAGAAAAGCAAGACAGTGGGGGGAAAGGAGTTTGTGTTTGTATCATAGAATACATTAAATAGAATTCAACGCGTGCAGACTTTCTACGGGGGTGATTTTACAGAGAAGGCGTTTTGTTAGAACATGTTTAAATCATTTGCCGGCCGGTACATGGAAAAAGCTAGAATTCTAACCAAAAGAGAAAGGCTTTACAATTACATGTATTAAACATAGACTAGTGTTAGTTAGAAAAGCAGATTAGTACAGTAGATGGGGGAAGTGAGTGGAGGCAGGGGAGGGGTGTAGTCACTCCATAGATTAAATCATAGTAGAACAGCAGATGTGTACACGGTTCAAGGAACATGAAGGCTAGAAGGGGAAAAAGGTAGTCTTATTAACAAAGAGGAGGGTGAAGACCCATAGATTAGATGAACATAGAATAGCAGATGTGTACTCAATAACTAAATGTAAGCTTTGTGTTCTTATCATGTTTTTCTGTGATTTAAACGATTATAAATCATAAAATAAATAATTTTTAAACTTTTAACAATAACATTAAAATTTTCCATTAACAAATTAATATTTTATCAAATGCTTACTATTTCTGCTATTTTGCATAATTTTTTTCCCCCAATTACCCTGGCCGGGACGGCCGTTCAAAGTGGCCAGGGTCAAAATCGGCCAAAACCCGTCTAAAAACGCCGTTTTTGCCGTATTTTCAACAGCCGACCACGGCTGAAACGGTAGGACGGCAGACCTGACAGGCACATCCCTAACACAGACTGGCCATGCCGGTTTTGAGGATATAAAAAAATTTACCCCCCCTAATGTAATTTTTTTGGGCCACAGCCCCTCAAAGTGGGGTGGGGGATTCAAGAAATTATTATAACTTCTAATGATTATTACTTTGTAAATGTTTTAGGTGGGTTAACATATTGGGGACCCCTAAAAAATATTTACCCCCCCCCCCCAAGAATAAAAAGTTTGGATGAACTATTTTTTTTATTATTGTATTGCTGTAACTTTTTAATTTAGATTAATTGTTATTCCTAACCAAGGACCTCTAAGGTTGCTTAAAGCAAAACTCTCTGAAGAATTTTTAGCATTTAACCCTTCCCATGTCTCAAATTATTTTTGTGAGGTAAATGCTAACAACTACCCCAACCCCCAATTTTTGGTAACATTTTTTTGCATTCTTCATGCTTTATTATTAGGCTATTTTTTTGGTGGGGGAGGGGGGGGGGGCTTAAAGTTTATTACTAAGTTTCGCACCATTTGACCCCCCCCCCCCCATTTATATAATATTCAACAATTACTATGATACAGACCACAATACTTGTTTGCGTTTTGTTAAATTTAAAATTTATTTAATGTTTAGAAAGAAATTGTTTAAGCATAACAAAAACAGATCTTTATGCTGATTCGGATAATTTTCTATATGAATGAACCAATTTTGAACCATGCGGGAATAAAAATTACATAAGCCTTTGTCATACGATAAAGTTCACATTTTATAATCCCATATGAGAAAATTTAAATGATATAATCAAAAGTGATTTTTTTGAACCTTCAAGTTATGATATATTATTTAGAATTTATGTATATTTTTTACACAGAACAAATTTTAATTAGATTCTAGAAAAATACTTAAGAACTTGTCCTAACTTTTGTGATTTTGTTAACCCAATCGTGACGAGCTCCCAAAGTTCAAAGTTTTGATTCAACGGGGTTCAACAAAATAGATTTTGTCAATAATTATTAAACAGAATTAAAAAAGTAAGATGTCAAATTAAAGATCTTACTATTTTTGTTCACTAGCGGCTTCGCCCCTAGCCTCTAGGGGCTTTTCCTCAAGAGGTTTGATCAACCTAATTTTTCGTAGTTTAGATTTAAAAAGATAATGTAAAAAAAAAATTTTTTTTGGGGGGGTTATTTTTTATTTTTGGGGGTTGGGGGTGTCCCACCTCCCAAGAAAATAGCTTAAAACCATCACAAGACCAGTAAGTATATTCCCTGAAGAGTAGAGCCCAATCGTTTGAGTGGTTACTGAGATCTTAAGCTTCAGACGGACAGACAGACATCGTTCTACTTTGTATTATAGATAATTGCAAATTTCTTCTTTCTTTGTTGCGTTTAATGGATAATTTTACATCTACTACTTTCTAAAAGCACCGACTAACTATTTTTTTTTAAATCACAAAAGTTAGGACACGATCTTTCATGATAACTTAGAATTGGTTGTCAGCCATACTGAAAAATCATGTCTAGCCTCGTATTATATTTATATCACATGGCAAACATTGTAATTTTTACCTTCTTCGTCCCCAAGGAAATAGAGATATTTTTGCCATTTGATCAAAATTTGAATATCTTGAATACCCATTCCAGCATGAACAATATTACGAAAATACGATAAATGACTATTCTTGTAATTCGGCAACCAGTAAATAAAGCAAACAGGTATGAATGACAAACGGGCGAACAAAATCAAATGGAGAAAAGCTGCACAATCTAAAATTACTGTTGACTAAAAGCTATGACATCACTATAAAGCAATCATAGAAAGCAACTAAAAGTATAGATAAAAAAATGTAAAAAAAAACAAGAACTTTTTTATATACTCGGGAGATTCTACTTAATTGGAGAAAATTTATACTTGAGCATGATGATTCCTCTAACAATTAGTCATACTTTAGCAAGCGCAGGAATTCCCAATTCTCGGCTCTAATAGCGTTATAACATAAGATGTTGTAAATTTTACCTAATACTATTATATCACATGCTCGACATAAATAGTAAAATTAGATGATATGCCTTGGCCCTAACAGGTGCGACTCTTTTCCATAAACATTCAGAACTCCCAGAAAAAAATTTGTTCAATCAAAAGGTTGGTTGTCTGAAATAGTTAAATAAAGCTATTTTATTTGGTGTTACATCGTTTAAACATAAATCTTGGCAGACAATGTGGCTACAATTTTCAAAGAGTAATACATACACACAAGTATGACATCATCAATAAGTAGCGAAGCATAAGAATATAATGGATGGTCAAACGGAAAAAGTTTTGAAATTAGTTATAGAGCACAAATTCGTTGTGGTTATTAAATAATTGAAGGAGAAAATAAATGAGAAAAAACTTCATATCATAAAAATTGAAAGTGATTGTTGTTGCATATCCGGCAGACTAACGAATTAAGTTAATCATGAATAATACAATGGTAAAATCTTTATTCCTATAAATCGCATATCCACTAAAGCATTTCAGTCGGACAGACAGAAGGACATTTAAAGATATAATGCAGTTTCACCATGATAATAATCATTCATATTTATGACATCATATAGTGTAGTCATTGAAATTCACTCAATTACAGCTTCATAATTTGGTTACACTTTTTTACAATTCCAAAGATTTCATTTTTAATACTATTGTCAGTCTGTTTTTTAAAGCTTTATTTTCAATGTAGTTTTTTTAGCTTTCTGTTGATTTCTGATTTTATCATAATTTCAAAGATAATAGAATTAGATATAGAGCTGTTTAATATGTACAGGGTGCGGCACATAAATCCGGACTTATTTTAAACGGCCATAGCGCCAAGACTACTTGACCGATCAGGACGTTTGACCCCACTATGAAAAGCTTAGGTAATGACCTTTTTACCCATAAAAATCTTTGGACTATGTAGGACGTGTACTAAGAGCTGGCAGCGCATATGTTCAACTAGGCAAATTCGAAGTGCGCAGGTTGCTCATGAAACTTGCTGAAGGTACTGCTGATACATAAGTTAGGTACTAGAAATTACTAGAGTTCTTTTTTCAAGTTAGCTTGGCCGTAGTACTCTGGCAAATTGACACGTGGCAGATTGTAAGATGTTAAAAATGCCAAAAATCTTGAAAATTTCACGATTCTCGTCTATAGTGGCCCATATGGAACCTTGAATCTCATTTTAGACTATGGGTTGCGCTGACAACCCTTGCTAAATCTTCATGCCATTTCCAAAAAGGTATAAAACGTTGTTCTAGCTCAACTGTGGCCCAGATAAGAGCCGCCATGTCGAAGGGTAGTTTGAAAGATGGGAATTTAGATCCTGCGGTTACTCACGTCCCTAAGGAAATGTTGCCTCCTAGCAGCCCAGATTTTAATCCATTAGCCTATTTGACCCACAGCTACTTTGAAGCATGCACCAATAGACGTGCCTATACCACAAAGACCTTCCCATTGCCACTATCAAGGAGAACTTCGCCAGTTTGTATGGGGACATGGTGACCAGGGCCTGCAGGCGGTTCAGGGGGCGGCTAGGGGCGGTAATTGAGGCTGTCGGCGATTTTATTGAATAATCTAATAGTCATATACCTATTTTGCCTCTCAGTTTTTAAAATTCGATAAAATCTTTAAAATTGACGATTTTATGTTCATTTGTTTACAAATTAGAAAAAGTCCGGATTTATGTGCTGCACCCTGTACTTGGACAGCAATCATTTTAGGTCTACTCAGACTGAAGACGCTAAAAATTGAACCTACTACTGCTATGTCAGGCGGGTGACATTTATAGGGAATGCTTTTTTCGTAGTAGGCGCAACTCATTTCCACGCACATTTAGGACTTCTAGACAAAGGACATACTATCAAAGTGCTGGTTGTCTATCGGGCGTATGGACGCTTTACATCGCATTTATAAGACGCGGATTATGTTTCAAGGTGCGTGGAGATTTCTAAGACCCGCAGCGACACCAACCCCCTATAGGGGTCATCACCATTATGTCTATTCTTTACAAAATTATACGTGTGTTTCAAAAGATGACCTCATACAATCGCGCGATATTCTCATTTCATCATGCTTGTAGGAAAAAGTAATATATAAGTTATTTTAATTATTAAATGTTTGATTTTATTTTAAGGTTAACGTATTTGCTAAGTGTATTTTTATAAGTATTAATTTAGGGGAGCTTCACACAGGTCCTGGTATGGTTTAAATCTATTTCATCTTTAAAATTCAAGTCTCAAGAGATTATTTTATGCCCTTTTTCTACCAGGTGCTAGGAGAATGCAGCAGCTAGTTTAGATATAAAAGTATAGGTATATGCGGCGATAGCTTTGATTTTGTAAACACGATAAATATCTGCTGGATTAAAACCAGTTGTAAGCCTTACTGAAAAATCATGTATAGCATCGTATTGCAGACAATTTTACACGAATACGAATAGTAGCGTATAGTTATATGTTTAAAACCTTTTTTGTTAGTGAAAAGCCCAGGCTTTCAATTTTTATATTTGCGTAAAGCTGATATGATGCAAAAAATAACTATCACTTTTTGGTTCCAATACCCCTGATTTTTGAGTCATGCATGTACTTTGTTATTTTTGACAGATTTCATTAGTTTTGATCTAGTGTAAAAAATATTATATGGGCTAAAGCCATAGATTAACATAAAAAGAGCAGGGGCCATTCTTTTAATTTTCAAACATTATTTCCAGTATTAAAATTTTTTTCATTTTTCATGACTAAGATTAATCTAAATATAGTATTGTCATTTTTTGTAATATATGTCTCTTCTTAAAAAGTTTGTCTATGCTTAACAAAATTAAATTCAGTTCTAGGAACTCGCCGCTAAATATTAAAACAATTTTTCAAGAGCTTTAGGATTTCCCTTTTAATGCCAATTTTCCCTATGTTGTAAATTAGTTAACACATTGTATGCATATTTTAAGCTTTTATTTTGCAACCTTTGTCTGTATATCTTTTTCTTTTAGGCATAAAAAGGATAACAAATATTTTATTTTTAGTAGAAGGGATTTTTTATCTCGACAGTCTAACTAAAAAGGATAATGATACTTTAACTTTAGGGATTCCCAATTCATGTTTTAGCGGGGTTTTTAATCTTCTTAACTCTATAAAAGATCGGGTACTCAGTTGGATTGGTGGCGAAAACACCCACAAATACTATCCTGACTCTATTATAGCAAGAGGTTTAAAAATTGCTATGTGGTTTCCAAATATGAAGTGGTCAGTATTTTTTTGCTTCCTTAACTCATTTATTTAGCAACCGTTGTTCCTATGTACTTATTTGACTTAAATATTTAAAACATTATTATTGTTGCTTTCTCTCTCATACACACAATATTTTTCTGGTTATCTATTTACAGTCATTATAAAATAATTCTAGCGAATTAAAAACATGTATGAGGATTCCTAAAATAATATTGATATGGTTTAGTTGCGAAAGTGCTGCACTAAATCTAGAGTCTTTGAAATTTTTGCATGCTGATTAATCACTATATTCAAAACAAAGCATCTCCATGAGTAAGTATGAAAGTTTAAAACCATAAAAAATGCATTCAGTAATTCAAGCTTTTTTTATGAATATTAACATCAATTTATTGTTTAGATATCAAATTGCATTGAATAAAATTGACATCCTTTTTAGTAACATTTTTTAATACATTTTTTTATACTGAGTTTGTTTAAATAATGTTTTGTCGTTTCCATTTAATAGAGAAAAAAAAATTCAAAGAAGGTTATTGGTTAATAAACGAAGAGTAATTATTGAATTGCTATATATTTATTTCAAATATTTTGCATTTACTATAATAATAACATTGAATAAAAAGAGATAAAAACTTAACAAAATAAAAATGATAATTATAATCAAACTTCAATATATTTGAAGATTTGAGTCTTGAGGTTCCAAGGTTAAGAAGCTCTATATGGTTCCCTTTATTTGTTGCAGACCTGCAGTTGAGCACAGGGCCAAAGTTGTTTGCCAACATAAACTTGTTGCCTGACTTGACAGCTCTCCATTAATACATGTGGTAGCTTAAAAGAATTAGGATTTAATTAAAGGTACTATATTATAAAATAAACAGCATAATTATTGGCTTGATATTGTGTAGATTTTATTTAGAGACTAAAAATGTTATTATGGTGCATACAGCTGCTATGTCAGGCACGTAGCATATTAAGCATTTGGAGAATGTCTCATCTAATAAATGTACAACATTGTACAACCATTATCAAAGTTTAATATATGTATAAAAATGATAGAGCTATCCATTACGGAACATAAGGCCAGACCTTAAACGTAGAAAATCTTTACATCTAAATATTAAAATATACATTTTTGCAAATAGTAATTACGAGATCAAATATGTATTATATTTCTAAAAGCGAAGCTTTTCTATAATTAGGGTCGGTCCGTTACAGTGCGATAGCGTTTTTCGTTAATGCTAGAATTGTCCTATCGATTTCAAACTTTACATGATGATTCCTGTAGTAGTTAGGTACGACTTGGAAAGCGTAGCAACTCGATAATTGTTACAAGAATGTACGTACGTCCATTTTCATTATTTTGATTTTTAACTTTTTTTGACAACAAATTTTTTGTGTGATATAGGTAATAATCCGATTGATCAGATTTTTGTAGTACTAATTCATATTACAACAAGGTACAATATTACAAGCGAAACATCTTTATAATCCAGTCCTAAAAATGTAAGTATGTCGTCAAACAATTTTCTGTATTTGAGAAGTTTTGACAAGTTTAAAATGAAAAAAATTTCGATTAAAACCAGTTTCGTTAGCCCCGATTGGTCGAAGGCCAGGACTAACAACACTGGTTATAATTCTATGATTTTTTTATTGTTCGTGAAAATTTGTCTCTAATACAGAAGGTGTAAATATCACAGTTAATCCGACACTGGTGTCCTGGATAGGAAACAGGTTTTTTTTGAGTTACGTATGACAAGACCTATATTTCTATGACTGGGCGTGTATGACGGTTCAGCACATAACTTTCATTAAATCACAGCTGATCATTTTTGTGGGTTTTCTTGAAAATTACTTTTTTACTCATATTTTCATAGTTTTTCCCCAAAAAAATCACAATATTCTCACATTTCCAGCTTAGTTATTCTAAATTCATGCAAAAAAAGTATAATAGATGACAGCTATATCAAGATCAATAACTTTAATTGACTATTCTAAGATTTGTAGGTAAAACATAGATCATGGATGTGTTAAAAGGTTCCTCTGAGGTTCCACCAAAAAAATTTAAACAAATCAGAATCAGCAATGATTTTGTACAATGTTTTCATTGTAGTATTGACAAGTAAATCACTTCTAGACACCAAGCATATGGAGGACTGGTAAAATTATTTCATTACTGAAACCAGGGAAACTTGACAATTAGGGTTCCAGCTACTGCCCTGTCTCACTTCTTTATCCTGCCTGCATGATTCGTCCCTATCTGAATGATGCTGTTAAACTTGCAGACCAACATAATGGCCTTCACACAGGCAGGTTCACCTTACAGAGTATTAAAACCTTAATCAACAACAGCCTAAATAATAAGAAACCAGTTATCAGAACAGTGCCAGTTGCCATTTATCTTTCAAAGGCTTTTGACACTGTAAACTTTGAGGTTCTACTGCATAATATTAATGCACTAGACTTGAATGAGTACATGTAACATTTTTATGTGAATACCTTAGAGGTAGACGACAATTTGTTGTTATCAGAGGATCTAAATATGCATACAAATCTGCCAAACAGGCTGACCTACAAGGGTCCTATACCATATACTATTCGAACTGTATATTTCATAAATGCCAACAACTCACTCTAATTACATCTAGTTTCCTCTGCTGACAACTCCAACAGCATAGGTCCCCTTATTTATCCTTATGTCAAGGACATAAAAGCTTACTTAGCAGTTCTTGATGATTGTTTAAAAAGTCAGAACCCATTCATTTCTCCAGCCAAATCATCTACAATAGTCTTTACCACCTTTTTGAATGAAGCAGGCACTGTAGTAATTGTTGAAACAGTACTATAAATCAGACATCTTAAGTTCTTAGGTGTTAAATGTGACAATCTTTTCTATATTGACCATCTTGGTAAGCTCTCTCCACCAAAGGATAAAAAGTAAGTCATAGTAAATACATAAAAAGCAATTTGCCAGTCCCTGATATTCTACTGCAAATCCATATTTAGTAATGCCAGCTGGGACAGCCTATTGTTTGCTGGAAAAGCTGCTCTGAGAACAGCCATCTACTGTCACATCATGAACCAGGAAGCATTCGTTAACAGCAATATTTTACCATGAACTGCAGTAGATCCAAACTCATTATTCAGAACAGCTAAAACCACCCTGTCCCAATACTTTCAGGTTACAATGTTTACCTGAATACCTTAAATGCCAGAGTAAACAAGAATCTGGTGCAGTTTGTGTCTGACACTGGCAAGAATTTCACACAACTACCATCATTTCAACTGCAACCACAACCCATCAAAACCTTTAAAAGCAGTCACAGTACTGAACTGACTGTTTCTAATGATGATGAGCAGGAACAAACAGTAACACAGGAACTATTTAGACATCAAGTCAGCAAGGAACCAATATTGAGCCTGATAACTTGTCAATATTACAGGGAAAACTTTATACAGAATCATTGCTGATTCTGAAGTATGTTAGTTTAAACTTCATTGGTGAAGCCTCAGAGGGACATCTTATTACAGCTAGGAACTATGCTATAACAATTCATGAGGCATGCATGAGGGACTTAACAAGTGAGTATTTTTTTGTGTTAACTACCAAAACAAACATAAGTTTTGTTTAACTGATAAAACATTAATTCAAATAACAACTTCAAATAACTTTTACCCAACTTCTGGACTACAAATCTTAGATTAGTTAATTGATTCTGAAAGATCTTGTTATTGATAATAACATAATCTTTGGTTCAGCTGTCATCTATTATACTTTACTTTGTATAAATTTGGATTAACTAAACTGTAAATATGAGAACATTGTGATTTTTTGGGGAAAAACTATAAAAATCTGGGTAAAAAAGTAATTTTCAAAAAATCCACAAAAATGATCAGCTGTGATTTAATGAAAGTTATGTGCTGAACCGTCATACACGCCCGGTCATAGAAATATAGGTCTTGTCATACGTAACTCGAAAAAAACCTGTTTCCTATCCAGGACACCAGTGCCGAGTAGAATAACACTGTTATTTTAATAAAAATAAAAAAATTATGATTCTTTAAAAAATTGACAGGTTTAGTAGTGTTTTAATTTTTCAACCAATTATCTTCATATCAAAATGAAAAAAAATAAAATTAAAACCTTCGGCCTATCAGGTCTAACTATTCTTATTTTAATATTCGATTCGTGGAAAATAAGTCTGTAATACGATGCGGATATTAATCGGTTTCGAAGCCAAAAATATGTACAGTGTTTAACTTTCCTCATGGACATAAGGTTTTTTTTTTTTAATGCAACAATCTCGTAGTCCATGATTAAATGGCACTTAGAATTCGAATTTCGATCTGAAATTTTTCATGAGTAATCCTTGTTAGGTCTATTTTCCCTAAATGAACAAAAAGTTGGAAAAGTAACGGCTGGCGGCTCAGCCGTTCTTTGCCTAATTTCAGGGCAAATTCATCATTAATTACTTAGGAATCAACTTTTTAAAATACATTTTTTGTTTGATTCATCCTTATAGTAAAGTAACAGGATGTTTGTCTGTGTGTTTGTACCGAAGGATCTCACTAACCGCTGAACCGATCGGGTTCTCCTTAACAGGGTAGCTTCTCATAGGTCCCGGGAAGGTTTATAACTATTTTTGGGGGGTTGGGACACCCCTAACCCCCCCAAAAAATGAAAAATCCTCCTTCCCAAAAAAAACTAACTAACTAAACTTAAAAATGAGGGAGGGCCCCCCCCCCCTAAAAAAATCTCCTCCTCAAGTGCCCCTAGAGGCCTCTAGGGGGCGTAGCCGCTAGTGTTAAATGATAACAAAAACCATTTTTTTAATTTCTAGTACCAACATCTACCGGCTAGAACCGTTTGATAAGGTTTTTGAGCGACAAAAAGAATTATGTGGAGATAGGTTTCGTGACTAATTTACTCTTAAAATAGCCTAAAAATGGCTGAGCCGACAGCCGTTACTTTTCCAACTTTTTGTTCGATTTAGGGAAAATAGACCTACCAAGGATTATTCATGAAAAATTTCAGATCGAAATTCGAATTCTAAGTGCCATTTAATCATTGATTACGAGATGGTTGCAATAAACCCCCCTCCCCCCCCCCTTTAAAAAACAATTCATGTTATGTATATTTTATTTACCATTTTAGGATGAGCAAAAAAAGGCAAAAAGATTAAACTTTTATAAACTTTATTATAAAGTAAACACTGATAATTTTCGACTAGATCATTAATGTTGAAACAAAAAATTAGTTTAATATTTTTAACAATTACAATTTTTACTTTGGAAATATTACAGGGAGGGAGGGGATATTGGACTGTAAATTACACTAGTATCCAAAGTTTTATAACAAAGTTATATCATTCGTTGAATCAAAATCTGTTTGTGATTGGTTTGAATCAAACTAGTGGTTAAACTTTTTTTTATTATCATTGGAATTGAATTTCTCGTACAATGTACTATCCCTTTAAATATTATTGCCAGATTGTACAATAAGGAAAATAAATATTAATTATTTTTTACACTTGAAATAGTTTTTTATAAATACTGAAAAAAGAATGCAAATGTTAAAGAATTACATAAAATGCAGAAAAGAAAAATTATGAAATAGTTAGAGAATAGGTTAGATGTTATACTGGATATTTTTAAGTTTCACATTTTTAACTTAAATTAGGTAATATTTTAGCACTGAAACAAAATCTTGTTAAAATGCTACAGGGGTGTATATTCTGCACAAGATTAATTTTTTCCCCGGCTGCAAAATGTCAGCCCCCGATAGTTTTTCACCTGAGAAGTAACAAAAAATGGATAAAATTTTCAGAACTATTACCTAATTTCTTCATTTTTCCCCCCAATCTCACATTTTTTAAATTTCCCCCTACCACCCCTTTAACAGGGGATCCATGTAGAATATACACCCCTGAAATACTATGAAATACAAGAAACAAATTCCAAAAAAAATATTTTGACAAATATTCGACAGACTTAAGAAATGTTATTTTGGATGTTTATTTGACGTTAGAAGCTCGAAGGCATTTTTTAAGCTCAATTTTTGAACTATTAATTTGAATAAGTATAAACTTTATAAATATAGAAAATTAGTACCAAAATATGCGACACACTTAAAAGTTTTCTATTTTAATAATAAATAAAATACATTATAAGCTCAAAGGCACATATAAGCTCAATTTTTAGAAATATTAATTGGAATATTAACTTCCCATTTGTCCTTGGTAGAACTCGCTGTAATCCTACCATCACCGTTATTGATTACTGCAATTGCACTTTTATAATCCTGCCCATCATGGACTGAGTTATGCTGGTTGAGATTATTTTGATTGTTGGTGGATTTTTTTATTGTGATGTCCTTTCTTGATGGCTCATTCTCCCTTCTTTCTTTTGAGGCTTCTAAAAAAAAAGTTAAATTTTTAACCTAAATTTCAGTTTTCCCCAGGAAATTAGCTTTAAACAATCACAGGACCAAAATTCTGCATAAGAACCCCTGCTAAAGGGTGTAGGGGATCAAAATATCAATGATGAAGGGGGGAAAATGAAAAATAAAGAGTACCTACTGAAAAAAAATTTTAGGGATGTAAAAATGAATTATATGTATAATATAGAGCACTGAACATATTTTTCCATTTTTTCCTCCTCCTTTGGGGAAAAACTAGGGAATGGGGAAATGAAAAATTTTGCAGCCGGGGAATAAAATGAATCTTGTGCAGTATACACCCCTGTCCCTACAGCGGTTATAGTGATCTTAAGCCTCAGAAATACAGATAGACATCGTTCTACATCGAATTATATTTAACCTACCAAATATTACTCAAATTAAAACCTGCCATATCTACAGGAACGGTGTATGATCGTCCTGTTGGTGGAAGTGACCTCCTGCCAAGCATACCAGCAGCAGATGACCCAATAGTGGAACGTCGACCAGGAAGTGTGTTTGATCCACTTCCAGCAGTCATACCTAGATTGAATAAGAAATAATTTTTGCTATATCCTTACATAAAAGTAACAGGACGTCTGTCTGATCTGTTCTACCTTTGTTTGTCTTTCTTTGGCAAAATTTAGCATGGTTTTTGAAGAAAACTAAGCTGGTGATTTGTTTTACCTGGACTACCAGACTCAGGTATAACAGATTCCGCAGGTGTTCTGCTAGTTTTTCTGGATAGGCTGTTGAACCTGGCGTCTTGCAAACCTTTCAGTATAAATAACTATTAATAAAGTTAAAGGTATTAGGTAGCTTTTAAACATTTAAAAAAAAAAAATAGTGAATAGTAGCTTTCGGAATATTCCTTAAGATTGTGAGCAAGCTTCCAGTCAAATGCGCTTTTTAAGTCTAACTGTTCTTAATGTTGACCAACCGCATATTTAAAAACAGTTTAACCTAATAAGTGCATTTGACTGGAATCTTACTCACAACTTTACAGAATTATGCGAAAACTAGGTACCTAGGTACTATTCCCTTTATTTTATTGAAAAATGAAGAAGCTAAATTTAGAAAACTGGTTATGTTATCCGGGCCTACAGGCTCTCGGGTCTAACGAAACTTAACATTTTTCATTTTAATTTCCCCGGAAAGCTGTCTATAATACGATGCGATAACTAACTATTAAAGTCTTTTATACCTTTGTTATAATCTGCAGTATCGCCGAAACTGTTTGGAAGGAAACTTTTTATGGACGACTTGTGAAGATTTTCTCTCGAGTTTGTTAGGCTCCTGGATTTTTATATGTCAATATTTTCATTTCAAAATAATATCCCATCTCTACATTTTTAAGGACGTCAAATGCCATGTTAATAATTTCAATTGGGCATTATAAAACCTATTTGTATAAGCCTATTTATGTGTTTTTAGCTTTTAAGGATGTTTCTAAATGCTTAGATTTTTATTACTCTTTTTATCCTTATATAAAAGTAACAGGTTGTCCTATGAATATAGCGAAGGATCTAATCTAATTGACCGCTTTTAAGATTCCCTTTAAAAGGAAACTTCCTATGTAAAGTTCTAGGAAAGGATTATATTTTTTTATGGGGGGGGGGGGCAAGGGACATCAACCCTCCCGAGAAAAAAAACTTAAAAAAGCTTTTGTGGAGTAGAAACTGTTATTGAATAAATAAGAAACATTCTAGATCATTTAACAATGAAAATGAACACATTCCTTGGAATATCATAATCCGTGAGCTGTTCCGACACAGGTAGAGTTGTGGCTTTTACCAGCTTGGGGGGTGGAGTCGGCACTGCAGCTTTATTTATCTAAACAAAAAAATAATCTATTGCAGCTCACGGTTGAATGTTACTGGGATCGATTTTCTCCAAAAAAATCATTACAAGCGACAAAAGAAGTCCTACATGTAATCCAGCCCTTTTAACCGTTAATAGCAGGCCCTATATAATCCTTATAATGGAGACGTAAATCGGTTCAGTGGTTAGGGAGGTCTTTACACACAAAAAAAAGTCTTAATACTTTGTAAAATAGGATTGTTTTTTTTTATAGAGAATTTTTGGGTGTTTATGAGTGTACCTACTATATGTTATATATTATATATTATAAATCTTCTTATTTTAAATGAACAGAGGTTCTAACATGAGAAACAAAGTTAACCTTCATAAATTGTTTCATTCCTTGGCATACCCACACCTCCCCCTACCACCTCAAACTTTTCTCAATTACTGAAAGTCTATATACCTGTCTGCCAGGCGATGCAGTCCTGCGCCTAATATTCAAGCCGCCCTGTCCTATCGGCAGCTTGTTAATGCTCACTTTTGGCTCCAGTTGCGGCGTGTTCATCTCATCAAAGTGAACAGGAGTCAAGCTGGATTTTCCAACTTTAGGTTCTACTTTCGGAGTTTTCACTGGTTCTGGAGATGTGTTCTTCTTTACCATTACACTGTTATCTAAAAGGAAAAAGAATTTTAAAAATTTAAAAAAAAATATAAATATAATGAAAAACTAAAATGAACAATTCAGTCAACATAAGATTAACGGTGATAGATTATTACTAAAATCATAAAATTTGACCATCGAGCTGTAAAAACGAAAAACTCAAAATTATAGAATATTTATGTAATAAGTATACCTGAAGATTTACTGATGGATGTTGAATTTTCAATTGGCTGAAAACGGCTGTCAGGCGAATTCTCCAAATCCTGTGATTTCTTATGACGAGAACTTCTAGTTAAAAATTAATATTAAACAAGAATGAGAAAGCAGATATTCATTGGTCAAAAATAAAAGAGAGAATATGCGATTATTAAGGAGTTAAAAATCACGAAACCTTATTCATCTTTAGAATCTTAACCGACCTGTACAGGAAGGGAGACCAATTGTTTACTCAATTCTCTTATACGGTAAGTGCTATCTTTTTTAAAAAGCAGTCTAGCTTTATTAGAAGCGGGGAAAATCCAATGTCCCCCATAGCGACACAGACAGACTGACAAAGTGAATTATAAAAAACTATCTATACAAGACTTTAGCAGACAAACAATTTTAAATAAGCTTTAAAAAGATCAATGAAATCTTAATAAATAATATTCAGGTTTTCTTAATTTACTATTTTGTACATTTTAACTTTTATTTTATTTTAATTGGCCAATTGGAAAACCCCCTTTTCGTAAAAAAAATAACACTAAATTATCTATAAATATGTAAATACCTCAATATTTTATTTCATTTTTTAGGACTAAAAAATCTCTTAAGATACAATTTGAAATAAAAATATAATACCTTCTTGCAAAATTAGCCGGGCTCAGTCTACCAAGTAATCTCTTCATTTTTCCTAAAACAAGGAAGACAACATTAATTAAAGCGAAGCTCTGAAACGATATGACAGACGAACCTTAACTTTTGTTGAGTGTCAAAACTGAATATTCAAAATATGAAAATATAAGGTTTGACAAAATTATACGTAAAATATGTTACAAAACTTCTTAAATACAGAATTCTGTTTAAGGACATACTGACAGTTTTAATACTTGATTATAGAGATGCTTCGCTCATAATATTGTACCTTATTGTAATAGGAATCAGTAATAAAAAACCAGATCAATCGGATGATTTTATCATATAAAAAAATTGTTATTAAAAAAGTAAAAAAAATCAATATGTTTAAAATGGACGTACGGACATTCTGGTAACGATTATAGAGTTGCTACTACAGGAATCACCATGCAAAGTTTGAAATCGATAGGACAATTCTAACATGCCTCAATTAACGAATAAAAGCTAACTATCTCGGACGGACGTACGGACGGACGGACCCAAATGATAAAAAAGCTTCGCTTTTAATAATTTTGAGTAAATTAGACGTTAGCAAAACATTTAATATTTGATATTTTTCAATTTCTCCTTCCCAACCCAGTCCTTTCTAAATACATACGAATAAATGTTAGAATTTAGAAATAATAATAAGCTAAAACCATTCTGTGTGTGCAGTTGTTAGCGGGATCTTAATGTACAAACAAATTCCTTACTACTTTGAATTCCAATCTATCGGCTATGTCAATAAAGGTACTAAGAAAGAGAGGGAATGTCTGATTGAGCCAATAGGATGATCGCATCGGAACCTACATCAAATTTCATTGGTTGAAATTATGTACACATTTCATTACGAACGCATGTATTTTTTCATTTCATACATAGATAAAAGTCAGCTGTAAACAATATCATTTCTTAGTACAAAGCTTTACTGAATCAAACTTACTTGCTCAAAAATTTCGTCTGAGTGAGAAAGAGGTGGATTCTTAAAAAAAAGTTAGGCTGGCTACTCGCTGGTGAGGCAAAATTATTTTTGTGAAAAATCCTCCAAAATCGCATAAGTAAATTTACAAAAATTTAATAATTTCATAAAAGGGTTATTAACATATGATTTTGTTTAATTTTTGTAGATTTTTAATGTGCTTTTGGATGATTTTTCACAAAAATAATTTTGCCTCACTATCGAGTAACGAGTCTATAATTTTTTAAGAATCCACATCAGCTTGAGTCGAAAGTAAACAATACTTTTGTCTGCTAGAAATGTTCCTTCTTAGATTTGACGAAAAAAGGGTGCAGAATATGCTTCTATTCTTATATTTCTATTGCTATGTCCTTCATGGCTGTAAGGGCACTTGATAGAAGGGGAAAGAACAACCCTACACTTATACCTAATTTAAAAAGAAAAATTTGGCGCGTCATTTTTTCAAGGGGCGATTTCTCTAGGTAAGGTGTAGGCAAATCCCCCCCAAAACCTTCGTTGGACCTATAAGAAGCTTCATTGTAAAGGAAAACTATGTATATTAAGCGGTCATCGATATCCCTCTTTACAAACAGACAGACCTCCTGGTTACTTTCATTAAAGGATAATTTTGACCTTTCTCTTGATCTCCACTGTCCTGTCTTGTTCTGTTATCTGGAGGTTTTAACTGATCCAAAACAGGACCTGTGCCGCTGGTATTAGTATTTTCTTCGTCTGTGGAATCTAGACAACAATTGTAATTTGATACCTAATTGTTTGTTATTTATAGTAATACTCAATTATATATGTTTGATTGAATACTTGTAACTTAACCTTGAAATAATTTATCTGAAACTGCTGAAATGCACTTAATGCAACTATCCCCCTGATTGACCAACAAATAAGTAGAATTACCTATATAGCAAATATTTAGTGTTATGTTCCCCAAAGTATTATAGAATGATGGAAGAAAAGACAGATAAACAAAATGATTTAAAACTTGTGTCATAAAAGAACCGTTAGATAGAAACCTATTGCTGCTATGACAGGCTCCTGAAATATAAATAGTAAAAGGTTATAACTTTGCTAATAAACAGGCGACGCAAACTCTTTACCTTACAAAGATTAGGAATAGTCATGCAATCCAACCTGATGTATCATGGGCAGTAGCATTGCATGTACAAAATACAAAATAATAATTGGTTTGTATATTGTCTAACAAAAATGTTATAGACATTTATTGAACCTAAAAATGTATCAAGTTATCTGCAATTTGTTACCTTTATTTTCGATTATTCTACCATCATCCAAATGTTCAGTTAGGTCATTTATAGAAACCAGAAACAAATTGTTGCTCATTCCACCCTTAGAAAAAAAATTAATAAAAAAATAATGACAGGGGCATGGAGGAACAAGACCAAATAATTTAGACCAACCCCTTATGAAAATTAACAGTTTTAAAGGTGTTTATTTGACTTATGGCTTAGACAATGACTTGGAAACTAGATCCAAACAATCAAAATTCAATAAAAGTACCCAAAGTTTATAAATTAACAAATAAGATAATGCGGCTATAAAACTTTGGGTACCAGTGTAATCACAATTCAATGTCCCTTTCCTCCCTTGTCACCTCTAGATTTGCTCTTGAAGGAGTGAGATTCAAGTATCCACAAATCTCTTTATCATCATTGTTGCAGTCCTGATTCAACAATCCTTCACTGGGTATACTGGGGAGTGCTCCTAATAAAATAGTAGGATAGTTTCATTTGGAGCCTTCCAACTATACATAAATAACAAGAATTTGGTTTTCAATTTTGAATATCTTTAAAACTACTTGGTAGAAAAAAGATCTTTCAATCTACCCCCCCCCCCCTAACATCATTTTATATATATTTAGATGGTTGGCTATACCTTATTCCTGACTTCTTGATTTTTAACCAAGGGTATTTTTTTTTAATGCAACCATCTCGTAATCAGTGATTAAATGGCACTTAGAATTCGAATTTCGATCTGAAATTTGCATGAATAATCCTTGGTAGGTCTATTTTCCCTAAATCGAACAAAAGCTGGAAAAGTAACGGTTAACGGCTGGCGGCTCAGCCGTTATGCCAATTTTTGCCAATCTTAAGAGCATATTAGTCACGAAACCTATCTCCAACTAATACTTTTTGTCGCTCAAAAACCTTATTAAACGGTTCTAGCCGGTAGCTGTTGGTACTAGAAATTTAAAAAATGGTTATTGCTTTCATTTAACATGAATTAAACCAAAAATATGTTTTAAAAAGTTGATTCCAACGTAATTAATGATGAATTTGCTCTTAAAATAGGCAAAAAACGGCTAAACGGCTGAGCCGCCAGCCGTTACTTTTCCAACTATTTGTTCGATTTAGGGAAAACAGACCTATCAAGGATTACTCATGAAAAATTTCAGATCGAAATTCGAATTCCAAGTGCCATTTAATCATTGATTACGAGATGGTTGCATTAAAAAAAAAAACTTTTGCAACTAAAATGAAATAAAGTTAATTTAATACCTAATGTATTGGACTCATCCTGCTTTAATTTGGCAATTATATCCTTTCTTGATTCAGGCTTCTTTTTCATATCTTCTGCAACCTCTTTTTTTAATTCCTAAAGAAATTTTAGAGTCAGAAAAAATGTGTTAAAATATTAGCTTTATAATATCCTATTATATTAAGTGGCAGGCGGAATCTCGATAACCGCTGAACTGATATGGTTCTCCTTTACAGAGAGACTTCTTATAGGTCCCAGGATGGTTTAAGCTATTTTATTTCTATTAGTCTGGGTATGGTTTTAGGCTATTTTTATGCCCCTCTATTATAGGGCCCATTGATGCTTGAGGGACGCAGCCGCTTGTACTATTAAAATGTAGTGAAAAGGGACTTAAACGGGAAAGGCAAAAACGGCGTAATAACATAGCTGTCGATCCCTATTTTTGTCTGAGTAAAATTACATCGTTTTTTAATAAAATTGTTTAAAAAATTAATTTAAAAAATAAACATGGGAAAGCAAAAACCTTGATAAGATCAACATTCTGGTAGAAATCTCGACAGCTTTTTTCCTGGCTGCCAAAGCTGCCGGATTTTGGGATAGGAAAGGCTCCTAGTGGCGGCGGCGGAATTCTGGTTTGATGCGCACAGCTGGCTTTCCGTCCAGACATCTAAATAAATATCTAGAATAATAACATAGGAATTATGGGAGGCGAAAGTGTAACATTACAACCCCCCCCCCCCCTCCCCCTCTTATGTTAGTAAGACAATTTTTTTTTTATAAATTATCATGTAGTTGTTGACTACTAAACTTTACTTTAATTGAACAAATTGGACAATGATAAGTTTCTTGTTTGATAATATATTTAGGTAAATACAATACTGTGAAATTGTCAAAAATCACATGAAAATTATTTCTAAAAATATCTAAGGCTAAAAAATATACCCTGACCTTGATATAAGCAGCTTTTCTCTGCCTCTCATCTGTTGGTCCACTTGATTCAGACCTTACAAGTAGATATAAGTTTAATAATAAGTAGTACAAGGATGACATCATCCATAAAAGTGAAGCTTTGAAATGGTAGGACAAACAAACATTCACACTTAGTAAAGTGTCAAAACTAAAAAAGCAGAACATAAATGAAGAAGTTTAAACAAAATTGTAAGTAATTTTGTTGCAAAACAACTTAAATACAGGATACTGTTTAAAGATATACTTAAAGAGGACTATCCACGAACGAGAGCACATGATTCTAAGTACCTTCCAGCATTGATCCTAAGTATTTTCTTTCAGAATATAATAGGTCACCATATATTATTAATATATTGACGAGAAAATTTATGTTTCCCCATGTTTTTTTTAGGTATTTTAATTGATTTTGAAAACTTTTATGAAGCTAATTCTTTTAATAAAATAGATATTTGATGATACATATGCGAATACTCGTTTTATATAGATTGTAAATTAATCCATATTAGCATTAATTTAAACATACATATGAGATATAGTAAATGTGCTTTTGCCTTTTTTATATTTTTATCATTTGACAACATGGACAATTAAAGACACCCCAAACTCAACAAAACGTTTGATAGAATTTTAACGAAAAATGGTGGACATTTTCTTACTTTTCTTCAACTTGAAGTGGTGAAACATAATTTTTTTTGTCAATATATTAATTATTGATATTGACCTATTATATTCTGAAAGAAAATACTCAGGATCAATGCTGGAAGGTACTTAGAATCACGTGCTCTTGTTCGTGGATAGTCCACAATGCAGCAAATGTACGTTTTTTTGGACATTTTATCTAAGTTCACTAAAACCTCTATAAATCGATCAGTTTTTGATGTATATTGTAACATAATATCAATTTAGAATCGACATTGAAGTGAGAAAAGAATACAGACTTTCTTTTTAAGTTATTAAAAGTCTTAAGAAGATTTTTTACCGTCAACACTGAACCTTAAAATATTCGAAATTTTTCTCCAATGTCTTATTCTTAAAACATATTTTTTATTAAGTACTTCATTCAACAACTAGCGACTGTGCCCTTAGCATCTAGGGGCTCTATATTCAAAGGGATATGGAAGGGCAAAAAATAGCCTAAAACCACCTCAGGACCTTTAAGAAGCTTCACTGTAAACGAGAACCACATCAGTTCAGTGGTTAGCGAGATCCTTCGCTACAGACAGAAAAAAGCTTACTACTTTATATAATAGGATGTAGGTTTCTAGTTAGTAGAGCAACTTCTCTAAAAGTTTTGTTTGTCCTTACAAACTTTAAAGATTGTTACGAAATTCTTGTTTGTTGACGGACTTTAAAATTTTAGTTTATAAAGGTATATCTTAAATTCAGTGCTTCTCCTGCGATTTAGAAGATATTGGAACAAATTCTTTTTCGGTGGGTCAGTAAAAAATATTAACATATAAAATGGCGGGGTGACCGCTGTTCATCGCCGTTTCGCCCAGCCGCAATTTTTTTTTACATCTTTGCAGAATTAAACAATTTAGAATCATTTAAGACCATGCTGTTTTTTTCTTCAAAATTTTTACCCTTAAAAATAACCCTGTGGGGGGCTTGCCGCCGCCAAAATTTAAAGAAAAAAATAGGTCTCAAATGGTTCCAAATGGTCTATTCAGCAAGAAATGTAAAAAAAAAATTAGGCAGAGGAGGAAAACGGCGAGAATGGCGGTCACCACTCCGTATTTTTTAGGTTTTACTGACCCACCAAATATATTTTGTTTAAAAATGTTGAAAAGCACAGAAGAAGCACTAACTTAAGATTTCCTTGATAAACAAGAATATTTAAGTCCCCCTGCATGCAGGGTTTGTTAAAAGGGTAAAATTAAAAAAACTAAATACAACATAATTTCAAATGATTCTACTTCAGCAAGGAATTTTTGGCCTCGGCTGAAAACGGCGGAGCAGTTGTTCTGTCGCCGTTTTTTTTATGAAAGATACCAAACTTTGGGAAAATTTTGACCAAACCTTAAAGATTTTACTAATTTATCTCTAAAACTAAGCGAGTAGCACACAAAATAAAATTGCTTGTATGTCATGTTACGAGATTCCACCCCCCTTCCCCCCCACCCCCAAAGGTAAATGGTAGACAAAAGAACCTTAACGTATTTTGTTTTAAATTGAAATAAGAATTAAATATATATATAATTGGGCCATATATTTTCTTTTCTTTTACGAATAAATAATTATCTCCCATGAAACTTATTTAAAATGATATGAACAGTAAAAGTAGAAAACATTTGACTTAGCCGTTACTAAGATCTTAATTTCAAGATAGAAAGACAGAAAGATGTTCTAAAATATCTAATTGATTTACTTTGATTAAATATAACTTTCATTTTTATGTTCTTGTAAATATAATAGATAAAAGAAAGTATCAAGTGCTATGCAAAAGTCAAATAGTTAATACTTTTATAAGTAGTAGGGCCTCTAAAAGATTGTATATTTCTCATAAGAAGCCTTTAGGGCATCACTGGGACATAATTTTTTGTTATAACTATACTCAAATCAAGTTAGAAATGTATGTGTGAAGTGTGCCCTAGCGGCTTTTTCTGAAATATTAAGCAGTCAATAAGAAAATATCTAAATAATGACGAAAGAAAAATTTTAATTATTTTTTTTAAATGTCTGTAAAACAACTAAAATGATAGAAAATAATAGTTTTTAAATTTTATTTTTTCAATATATCTATTGCCATAAATGATTTTTATCATAAAAAGCAATATAAAGATAAACTTGCATCAAAATAAATTGCTTATATGATATGAGGTGGAAAACTTTAATTTCTTTGATTTTAGGATATTTTTTGTTTAGGTAGCCTACTTTGAAGGGCTGGTACTCAGTCAATTTTAATTTTCTACATGAAATTTCAATTCCTAGCTTCATCAATATACTCATATTATATAAATATTATGTTAAAAGCTAAATATTTAATAGTTCAAAAATTTGAAATGTCCAACTTTGCTGCATTGTGTAGTCCTCTTTAAAGGACTTAATTATAAAGATGCTTCGCATATGTCATTGTACCTTGTTGTAATAGGAATCAGTATTCCAAAAATAAGATGAATAGGACAAAAATTTCACATAAAATTTATTATAAAAAGGTTAAAAAGCAACATGTTTTAAATGGACGTACAGACTTTCTTGCAACGATTATATTAGTTGCTACGCTTCCAAAACCGTACCTATTTGTCAAGAAATCATAATCAAAGGTTTGAAATCGATAGAACAATTCTAACATGTCTAAATTAACTTAAAGAGCTAACCTTCCGGGACGAACGAACAAATCCTAATTAAAGAAAAGCTTCGCCTTTAAGAACTGTTAAGAAATCACATATGTTAATATGTTTGTTATGTAAACACAACCAAGCAAGGATCTAATCATCCGCGCTTTTTTTCATTATCAATCTATTGTGAAATAAACCTTTAGGTGCTTTTTACATTATTATGAATTTTAATTATATAGGACCTAAAAAAGGCTAACTTACCTGCTACTTCTGAGAACAGGAGTACTGGACCTTCTGAAGCTTTCTGGCACTATCTTTGGAGTGTTAGTCCTGTCCTGATTGGAGCTATGGCGATACCGCGGCGTAACCAGGGGCGACTTAAATGATGGTGAAATATGGAATAAGAGTGTAACGAATTATGAAATAATTTTACCAAGTTAGCCGCATGAAGATCAAGAAAAAAATTTTTTTTTGCAAGTGTCTCAAAAATGGGGGGGTGGCGGTTGAACCCCCCCCCGCAGGGGGGCGGCCGGAGGCCGATTTTAAAAAGAAAAACTGTTTCGGAATTGTGAATAGCGTCTGGAGGTGAGACAATTGGAATTTTGAAAAACGGAGCAAAAAAGCGCGCGCAGCGCGCGCGCAAAGTTGAAAATTACAGAAAAAAAGGTCAAAATGTCCATTTTACACAAAATATCCTCTCGTTTTTTGAACGTTAATAACGCGTAGGTTTTTAAAGTTACATACAAATCCTTGGAAACCCTGAAAATATGGCCGGATGGCCTCACAAAAAATCATGACCCAACATTTTCCCCCCAATGGCGGAAAAGTTAGAGCACTTCAAACAAATTTTTAGAAGGCCTGCCGTATTGGCCCCTGTGGGCCTCCCAGAGGGGCTAGGAAAAATCCAAAGGTACCTACAGAACCACAATGGCCGGTTCTAACTATCATTTAGTGTTGCCGGAGGCAATTGCCGGCCGCCTTCCGGCCCTAAATTGGCGGCAAAGTTGGCGCACCAAAAAAATGGTCATTTTTTGACGTGTTTTTCGCGCGTAGCGCGGCGTGTGTACGTGGCGCAGCCACGTGTATTCCAAGTTTTTTGTAGTCTATCCCAAGCCGGTTCAGCAGATGTGCGGCCGGGCGCGGTCGGCCTAGCCGTTTGGCCGGCAGCGGCCGACAAAGGTCGCGAAAATCGTCAAAAATCGCTGTTTTTGCGGATTTTTGGCGGGCCGGTGCGGCTAGGCCGGTCGGCCGACCGACTTGGGACACATATCCCTGGATTCTATGGGCAATGGGCCTTCATTGCTATTTTGCACAATTTTTTTCCCCCAATTACCCTGGCCGGGACGGCCGTTCAAAGTCACCTGGGTCAAAATCGGCCGAAAACCGTCAAAAAACGTCGTTTTTGCCGTACTTTCGGCGGCCGGCCACGGCCGAACCGGCAGGCCGACAGGCCTGACCGGCACATCCGTGAAACCGGCTGGCCATGCCGGTTTTGTAGATGTAAAAAAAATTGACCCCCCCTAATGTGAAAATTTTTGGCCACAGCCCCTCAAAGTGGGGTGGGGTTCCAAGAAATTATAAATTTTGATTAGACCCTGTTTTTGCACTGATACAGGCTGGCTTGGGTTTTTGACTAGGCCTATGCTGATGCCTATGCCTGTAACTGTTTTTTTCCATTCTGTGGCATTTTATCCTCTTTCTTTTCTGTGACGCTTGCCCCATTCGCTGACGCTTGCCCCACGCGGTACCATAGCATATTTCACCGTGGTGGTCCCAATCGAAAGGGACCGCGTCAGCCTGTTCTAGACACTGGAGATTCAAATCTTGCCGCCGCCGGGTTATCCAACAGCTTCAGGTTGCAGCTTTCTTTCTTGCAAGGCGTTTTTACCAATTGCTGGGCTTCGTGGAAAGACGAGGGAACTTTGATAATTTGACCTGTGCTTAGCTGAGGAGCAGTGTTTTGGGAAGAAAGTGGGGATAGATAATTGGATGGAGAACTTACACGAGATTTTAGGACAGGTAGAGGTGGATACCAATTAAGATTTTCTTCCAGATTCGGTTCAGTGGCATCTCCAAGCGGGCAAGGACTGGCTGGTCTGGTATCTGCTTCTAAAACAAAGTTCAATATAATTATCTTCTTAGTAGATTTTTTTTAAATAAGGGAAGAGGAAGATTTTTTCTAACTATCACTGCATATTTTGTTAATACTTTATTTTGTACTAGCGGCTTCGCCCTTAGCCTCTAGTGGTGGTGCAGCACCAATGTTTTAATTACGTGCATCAGCAAAATAGAAAAAAACGAAGGTGGATTTTTTGTTTTTTTCAGGGGGGGGGGGGGGGTGCCACACCCATCCCCCAAAGAGAATAGCCTAAAACTACCACAGGACCAGTAGGTATATTACCTGAAGAGTAGAATCCCATCGGTTCGATGGTTACCGAGATCATAAGGGACAGACAGACGGACAGACATTATTCTACTTTGTATTATAGATGATTGTTGGAAAAGATAGCAAAGATTTTATAAAGATGTTTGAGAAGGATGATGACACAGAAAGAATAGTACTACATAAATAATATAAACCATTTTAGTATGCCAGAGGCTAAACTAGCAAAACATAAATTATCAACATAAAAATTATTACAACTCTTACCCTGCAAATCCAGATCCTCAGTAGAAGCCATAAGCTTCAGCTCCAACTGTCTTTCAAACTCATCACCCTCAGAGCTTGTAAGAATATTATCATCCTTGTTATTAAAGTTAAAACCATCTCTAGTCTGTTTATCATCATCATCTGTAGTAGAGGTTGGTGTGTCAAGATCATGTGGGGTGGGTGGCGGGTTCGAGTATGGCCGTGGGGCTGGTGGGATCACGTAGAAAGGGTCAGATGTTGGCGTTGTTATGTCTTGATCCTGATTCATTTTACATTTTTTCAAAATTTTCAAATTGATTGGGTGGAATTGCTGATTGCAAAAAGAAATACGGAGGGGGAGGAGCAACTTTAAGATTAAAATATACTAGTATTGCAATTATGTGAGTTTGTGTGTAATTCTTGGTATGTCCACTAAGATATCTTAAACGGCTGGACAAAAACTTTTAATTGCCCAAAATTGATTTGTTACAATTTATCCCTGCCATCGAAATCCTCACCAAAATTACAGCAAATGGATCATGGAAAGAAAACGAAGTTGCGGGTTTCGTCGTATTTTCACAGTAGCTTTTCTCCTATTTCTAGCCCCTGTGGGGGGGCTCTAACCTTGCAAGGCAATCATTAACATTTATTGAACCTGAAATAACCCATAAAAAGCTACTGTGAAACTAAGACGAAACCCGCAACTTCGTTTTCTTTCCATGATCCCAACAACTATGGTTTTAATTTCAAGTTAGAATGTAAAATTCCTGTAGAGGGTTGATATTGTTGTAATACAATGGTCCGACACTGAATGATTTGACCGCCAGAGGTCGTGGTATGTCATACATGGAATCATTTTCTTGTCTAAATATAAAAATATTTCAAATGAAATCAAGTACTTTACAAATAGCAATAATTCTGGATTTTTGAACAAGATTAAATAGATTTTCGTTTGTTTACAATGTTAGATTAGAAGGTAATATGATTGTGACCCACAGAATTATGGCAACTAAAACCTTTTGACAAATCTGCCTCGTCTTATTTTCCATTTATTTTAAAAAGAAGAAGGAATTTCAGTGATTGATTAAACCTTATCGTTCAAATAATCTATAGATATATGATATTTGAAACGAAACACATTTTAATTTACTACAAATGGATTGGACACGAATGAAAATTTAGCTTTTAACATTAAAACTTTAAATGTGACTAACCTTACTAGATCCAGCCGAGAAATCCTGTTGTTATTACCAGGATGAGCTTCTTGCCATGCGATAATATCACTATTGCCTATACAAAAAAATAATATATCGTAATTATTTTTTTTTTAAAGCTGCCTAGAAGCACAAAAAAGCAAATTTTGTTTGAATTGTTGGAAGAAGTGAACGCTATATGACTTTTTTTTCAAAAAGGCATAAAAAAGATATTCTTATGAAAGGTTGGTGACACCAAAAACCTCAACTGGGAGTTTGAAAACATTCGCTTTAAAGGAGAACAATTTCTGTTCAGCAGTATCTTTCAAACCACTTTTAATTAGGACCGATTATTTATCATGCTGAATGATAATAATTTTCACTTTTTATAAGTGCTTTACTTAAGGACACTGATTACCTTGTTTTATGGTTATAATATTAAAATGTTATAGCTAAGAATTCTACGAATTATATGTATAAAATGACAAACATACCCATATATTCTTGTGAAGTTGCCGCTAGTTGTATATTTCCATTATTATCCACTCTCCTGGTCAGTATAAGTGACTGAAGACCGACCCCACCAAACGAGTGCTGACCAACGCCGCCGCCCAGCTTGCTCACTAAACTAGCGACATCTCGTGGCAGCAACTGCAACTCATTTTTATTATTTTTGTGACTTGCAACTTCGATGTTGTTGTTTTCTTGAGTTTTAGTTTCGGTCATCTTGTTTGGGATAAGATATCCATCAATTCCTTAAAAAATAAGAATGAAAAATTCATAAAAGCAAAGCTCTAAACTCCAGCGATAGGACGAACGAAAATAAATAAAGGATAACTACTTTTTGAGTTTATACTTACAATTTTATGACTTATTATAGAAATTATTCGCTTAAAATAGTGTACCTTTTGTCCTAGAAAAATATTGTTGAAAATATATGATTTAATTTTTTACTATTTTGATTTATGTAATTTCTCATTGATCCTTGTATTTGAAAAAATATATTTCACCTGTCTTGTCACTTGTATTTTCATTGGCAGGAAGATTATCATTAAAGATTTGTTCATTATCATTTTCTATGCTATTAAATCTTGATCTGTAGCACCTAGGTAGATAATTAGGGTTTATTGAAAACTACAAGGTAAAAATTGTATTGTTTACAAGAAAAGCCTAGCTTATGACAGTCTAGAATCAGTAAATGTAATAATCCATTAATAATACCATCAGAGAATGGCTGCACTAATCTTTAATGACTGGTCCATTATACAAATAATCTAAATGCCTTTTCTTCGCCATGCTAATATTTTTCATCGTGGTTTTTAAACTGATTATATCCGTTGGATTAGAACAGGTTCTGAGCCATACTGCAAAATTATGTATTTTATCGTGTTTTAGACAAATTTCCACAAACAGCAGTCTATAATACGATGAGTTAATATAAGGTCTAATCATTATAGCTAATCAATCAATCAACCAATCAACCGATGTAGCTAATCAATCAATCAATACTACCTCAATAATGTTGCTAGGCTGGTGTGTCCGGCCCTTTCAGCAATTTCATGTGGCAACATATGATCAGAGTCAAGCTTGTTCAGATGTTCACTCCAACCTTAACAAAATCAAGCATGTACATAGGGAGCACATCAAGCTCACATCTTTCGTATGGAATGGAACAGTTAGGGTTTTGCAAAAAAAAAAGAACAAATTTTCAGAAAAAGAGGTAGGTATGTTAAAGGGGGCCATGATTGTTAAGGCAATTTGCTAGAAGTTGCAAAATCAATTCAATATCAAATCCGTGGTTTACGAAAACGTTTATCTAGAATATCCTCCTTTTATTGTAGTTTATGTAAAATTAACAAATGGTTAGTGTGTATTGCAGCGATAGATCTCGCTAACCGATCAACCGATAGGTCCGACTCCGGATAAGGTTTTTAACTATTTCGGAGGAAGAAAGAATCGAACTTAACAACTGGTTAATTATAAAAGCAGAAGCCAATCCATGAAATATCAATAAATCACTGAAAATGACGCTTTAGAAAGATTAGCAAAAAAACACATTTTTGTTAAAATGCTCAGTCTTATTCATTTTAAAGATATTTAAAGACAATTAGACATAGGTATATGTATATTTTAAAATGTTATTACCTAAAGATAGCAGAGTGGAAGCTAACTCTCTGAAGCCATGGTGTGCAGCCCAATGAAGCAAGCTAGGTGAGGTTTCCAATAGGTTTCCTGAAATATAACAAGTTGTAAAACCAGTGTTTTAGAGCCGGAGCCGTATTTTTTTTTAAAACGGCTACGGACTAGATAAATAAAGAGATTTTTTTATAAATTATAATTTGGTAACTCTGTTTTGTCATGTGCAAATGCCCTTTTTGAGTTTTTCAAGTTTATTTTTATTAAAAATTGAACTTTTAAAACCTTTAAAAGTCAAAAATAAAAAATGGTTTTTTTTATGGGGAAAAAAATATGTCGAGTTTTTCTTGATTTTAGGTCGGATGCAAGACAAAAAATGGCCATATTTTAGAAATCCTTAAAAATGACGGGTTTTCAGGTATTTATTGGGAGCCAAATATTTCGAAACGGAATAAAGTTCATGGTCCTAATTTTCAAAACTTATTTTAAAAAGTTGCGATGATCTTTTTTACATTTAAAAAAAAGTCCTAAATTTTAAATTAAAATTATCGGACGAAATATTAATATATTAGTTTTAACTTTCACTAAAACCACCCCTCCCCATATTTCAATTTATTTAAATTTGTGGGGGCCGGTGGGGGGAGGGGTTTAGTGTTCAACCGAACTTTGTCTGAGAGCACAAGATAATAAAATGCGCTAAAAAATCCACACTTTTCAGTAAGAATCTTGTTTAAATATTAGTAACAGAAATAGTTTAAAACCTGCAGGTATTCCAGTCACAGTTTCTTGGCTGCCATTGGACGGTTTCAGTGTTTCGAGGCTGGAGTACTGTGCAGCCATCCTTGTGGCCACTGTCTTTGCCAGGTAGAAATCTACCTCTGCTGGTGACCGGAACTTCATCCCGTAGGATTCAGACATCATTTTGTGAGGCTGAGTCTAAACAATTAAAATCATGTTTTAGTTCAGAAGCGCCCTATGATTCATTTTGTCTGCCTTTCCGTCTGTAAACTATGGAGAAAATGTGATTTTAGTATAAAAAGAATTTTTTTTTGAGGATCCAGACACAATCTTATTGGGATGAGGAGGTACCCCAAATAGTTATCTATCTTCCCTGTACTTATAAAAGCTTCTTTGTAAAGTGTAACCATATCAGTCCAACGGTTATTGAGATTTTTCGTTACTAACAGACACACATAGACATCCTGTTACTTTTACAAAAGAATTGACATATCCAGTATCTAAGGTTGTTGTATAATATACCTGATTATTCCAAATGCTCTGAAACAAGGAAAAATTACTCTCCAACTTTAACTTTACTTCGCCCATTGATTTTCTGAATAAAATATTAAGTTACATTGTAAAAAAAAGGGACAATAATTTGCATAAATTTCCAAACAATATTAACAGTTAAATTATTTTCTCGGTTGTATTTCACATAAAGGAAAAGACATATATTTCAAAGACATTTAAAAGTAACTTAGAACTGTAAATTAAACTGGTACCCAAAGTTTTATAACCATCTTATTCGTTGGCTTAAAAACTTTGGGTACTTTTATATAACTTTCATAGGTTGGTCATTGTCTTACTCCTCAAGATTCCTGCAAAATTTTGTAGGAGGTGGAACCGCTGACTGGACGAAAAACGCCGTTTCCCGAATTTTTTTTCTTAAAAAATTAAAATTAGACAACATTAAATGATTTGAGACAATTATTTTTTAGTTGAGTTGAGTTTCTATTCGTTTGAAGTTTTGTTACAGAAAGTACCACCATCACTCCCCTCCACCCCCTTTCAATTTACCTGTCTAAAAACAGCTGAATACTTGCCATACACGAAGTGGTCATAGCAGATTCGGGGATTTCTATAATAATAATAATTAGGTACGTCATATCTTAAAACCAAAAAATTTCATTTGAAAACAGACAGATATAAGTAAATTATAACTCAGGGAGGGAGTGGACAATGGGCTGTTTATTACACTAATCCCCAAAGTTTTATATTATCGTTTTCTCAATCGCTGGCTATTTAACTTTGAGGACAGACATTGAATTTTGATTTGTCGGTTCTTTAAGTAGAGTGTCCAAATATTGCAATAATTCTACAGGAGAAGGGTTAATTTTGTGTATAATCATTGGTGAATTACATCAATTTATCAGCCATTGCCTTTTCCCTTTAGATCCCTGAGATAATAAAATGGACAATAACAAACATCAAAATAATAAAGTTCCTAAAATGGGAATTATAGAGTAGCTTCGCTACTACAAATACATACTAGACCCACCTATTTGTAAGCAGTCAGGTTTCAATATCTTGTAATCTTCAATAATCAAGTGTAACCCTTCATAAGTCATGTCAATTTCAAATTCCTAATAAAAGATCATGAGTATGAACGAACGAGTTCAAGTGATTCTAAGCATCTTCCAGCAGTGATTCTAAATATTTTTTTCTACGGAATATGTTTAATATCGTTATATCAATTTAAATAACTAAGTTATACCATTGTTTTCTATGAATAAAACTTTGAAATGTTAAGCATGTTTTAGTGAAATATCATAAAATGGTTTGTTGTTTTCTAAGGTTCAAATAAAATAACACGCCAAAACATAATTACATACTGTAAAAAATTAAGAAAATACACCTGTAGTGGGTCTTACTTGAGATACTTGTAAAATAAGCAGAATGGCATTTTCGTGATCCTAAACGAGTGGACAGATTTTTATGAAATTAGTACCATTTTAAAGCGTTAAATTTTCTCTATTGATTTTTCTTTTATTTGAATTTTTAAGCCCACAAATGACGGATCCCGAGTTTTAATTATGAAACATTTGTACTTATTATATTCTGTTAAAATCTTGTGATATCTCATATGAGGCCATATTTTTCCAAGAAATCAATATACATATAATGCTCCGCATTTATATGTATATTTGACCTTTCTATCATCTACGCGTGTAGGTTTTAGGCGATATTTAACTTATGTACTTTTGTAGAAGAGAGCTCCAGTTATCCAGGGATTTGGCATCCTCAATGCATCACGGAGATTTCCCCTGCACAACTGAACGTGACTAAACGGGAAACTCAACATACACTCCGGCCTGCTGATATATCCTACGCAGACCTACGTGTATCCCTTGCCATCCCTGTATGATCAGAAACGCCCCCTCAATACTCCAATACTCTCTGTAATTTTCCTATATGTATATTGATATAATATGTATTCATTAATTTTGTGTAAACTATACTTGTCTATTGAAAATACATCAGTTCCGCACAAACAGTTGTTAGTAGAGTATCAACTCCAATTTGTGGGCAGCTAATCCTAGCTGCAATTAATTATCCAGAAACATATAAAATCCCCTGTGGGTACTTGCGTGTAGTATTCGTTATTTAACTTAGCGGAGACGTACAAACGAAGGGAACGAGTTGCTTCGCTCTTGAATCGCTTCAGCCACAACGTTACCATTCCAACGTGAAGTGCCGCCACACCGCTCGAGGCGGGCTTTAATAGTTTTTAAAAAGCTATCTATTACGTCCGATCCGTTACAGTCAAACTGGTGACAGCTGTGCTTGGATAAACCGCAGTGCTCAACAGGAGATTTACGAGGAAATTACCCAGAGGAACTACGGTAATTTCGGACGATTGTGTACATCCAGACGAGTTTTATGAGAACTGAGATCAGAAAGGACGAAGACCCCTGTGTTTGGAGACCAGTGTGGGACCATTCTGACGTCTGGGACATCAACTTGGTAAAATTTTCTTTAAATTTTGAAGAAATTTCGTTAAGTTTCGAAGATGGCGCAAGCTCAGCAGGCCGCTGATCTAGAGCAGTTGAATTTGCAGCGTGCTATTCAAGAGGCACAGGCAGAAGGAGCGCCGAATGAGAACGCTCAGCTCATTGCGCTAGGCAATACCTGGTTGGAGAACCAGCGCCGGAAGCTTAACAAGCAGAATTTTCCCCGGTTTTGTAACCGAGCCGGAGAAGATTGGGATGGCCACAAGACAAAGATGGCCAATGCGTTTAGAATTGCCCGTCATCACCCATCGGATCAAGAGGGTAGGAAAGGCCAATACATCATGAGTCTCGACGGAGAAGCGTTCCAGATGGCCCGAGAAGTCGCCGACAACCAAGATGCGCTCACCCTTGAGCAGGTAATGGATAGGCTGGATGCCATATTCCTAGCACCATCAGATTCAGACATCAACAAGGACGCGTATAAGCAGTTGTCACAGGGCAAGAACGAGATTCCGCAGACGTACCTTGCCAAGAAAGAGCAGATGTGGTTGAAGGCCTACTCCCCAGACAACCGTGATCCAGGCCAATTCCGGAAAGAGGTAACCCTTGGTTTACGCCATCGAGAGGTACGAAAAAGAGTTTTCTGTCAGCTACCTAGTATTACCAGCATGGGTGTCCTACGGAATGTTATTATGAACGAGATTGCCACACAGCGCCAACTTATTCACCATGGAGATGCTGAGGATACCTCCATGGATGGCCTCGCCACGTCCAACCGTGTCATCTATCGCAACGACGGCACCGAGGATATGGAGGTCAACGCTGTCGGAGATGGAACCAGTAGCGTCAAGTGCTACAATTGTAACCAGACAGGCCATTATTCGCGTAATTGCCCTAAGAAGAAACAGCAAGCGAGTAAGGGTACGGGCGGTGCCACCAAGGACAAACCGAAAGGCAATTGTCGGAGGTGTGGCACGCCTGGCCATTGGCAGAAGACGTGTACTATTCCTGAGGACAAGCTGGCGAACGTGCGCAAGAGGAACCAGGAGAAGAACGCCAACAGCGGCGGACGCGGCCGACAATATCAAGATCGTGGCCGGCACGCCGTGCGAGAGATGCGTACCAACGAACCTGGGGACGCCGACAGTGGCGTAGGAGACGATGACCAGGCGCAGTTCTATGGAGATGTCAACTGTTTGGAAGCAGTTGGCCACAGAAGCAAGACTTCAAAAAATGTGAGAGAGGGCTCCCGTCGGTAGGTCGGAGTCCCTCAGCAGCTGTAGACCCTACCACCCTCAATCAGATGCAAGGACGGAGAGGCGCCCGGGCCATGGTTAAGATCAGCCTGCGTGCAAATGGACCGACTGTGCGGACCTATGGTCTCATCGATACCGGTAACAAGTTGCACGAAGGAGTCGCCGTAAATGAGGAGTTAGCCCGGAAACTACAGTTGCCGATCGTTCCTTGCGAGTTATCAGTGGGAACAGCGGCGAATGGCGGCGATATGGACGTCATCGGCCGTGTGTACAACATCAGCGTCATCTTGGGAGATGACTGTCCTAGCTACATTCGAGAGGCCTTGGTTATACCTGAGCTTCGCACCCCCATCAATCTTGGGTGCAAGTGGGTCGAGGAGATTCGTGGAGTTCTAGATTACTCATCACCGGTGCAGGCGGCGTTGGTCGTGAAGCAGACGAGAGTTCCGCTTGTGCAGTCCATCGACTACGAGGTTCCAAGTACCTCAGAAGACGAAGAGCGGTCTGGAAAACCGCCGGGGGAGCACTCGCCCCCCAACCCTCAGATAAGTGTTTCATTACGAGCCTTCGAGGAGTTGAATGCAGAAATAAGTAGCTACAGTAGTGCCTTAAATGTTTGTACACCCACTTTTAAAGATTTATGTAAAGCAGAAGATAATTTTGCGAATGGTAATGTGCACCATTCACGTGAGTTTTTAGCACTTAAACCGGATTCCGTCGAATCATATGTTGCGCAACTTTCTTTTAAGCACAAAGCAAAAGCAGATTTTGAGCGCAAAAATGTTTGGACACGTAATGTCAAGGGACCGCTTCGTAATTCCCAAGGGCCGGCCGTTCGTTTGAAAACCGTCGCAGTAGGTAAGCGGCCGCGTCCTGTCCGTTTGTCCGTCCAAGCGACTAGGATTCTCGCGCCAGAGTCAGTGTCTGTCGTTAATTTTCTTCCTAGCCGAGAACTCCGACCGCAAGCGATTGTCATGGTAGAAGAGACCGTTTTAGATGATAGTCCAGTGCGTGTGTTGGAAGGAGTATACAGAGCCCAGCAAAATGGGATAGTCCGCATCCCTGTCGTCAACTTGCAGGAGGCGCCGTGCATTGCATCGGCCGGGTGTGTGTTCACCGCCGAGATTTGTGAGGACAGCAGTATGGTGATCAACACCGAAAGCTTGGTGTTGAGAGAGCCCCATGAAGTTATTCAGTCAATGTCCGAGAACAAGACGAGCGACGCCACCAAGCCCATGACGAAGGAGCAGATGGAGAACCCCACGTTCAAGGAAGTTTGGGAGGACCTGGAGATGGAGGACAACGAGCTACTGAACGAGCACCCCGATGTCAAGAAGCAAGTCAAGGAGCTCATTTACGAATACAGAGACATATTCAGTCGAGAGGCCCCTGGGCACACAGACCTGGTAACAATGAAGTTGAAGCTCAAGCCAGGGACGGAGCCCATCAGGCAGAGATACAGGGAATTGAACCCTAAGATGTTGAAGGATCTGGAGGCACAGATGGCCGACTGGCTCAACCAAGGAGTGATCGAGCCGAGTTCATCGCCATGGGCGAGCCCCCTTGTTCCCGTGCGCAAGAAGGATGGAAAGATCAGATGGGCAGTGGATTTCCGCAGGTTAAACAGTTGCTTAGAACAAGACAGTTACCCGCTGCCGAGGATACAGACTCTATTGGACCGCGCAGGAGGACATCGTGTATATTCAACGTTAGATGCCACAGCCGCCTACTTCAACATCTCCATCGATCCAGCATCCAGGGAGCTGACGGCTTTTGCCACGCCAACGGGTTTGTGGCAATTCCGCCGCATGCCCTTCGGCATCAGCACAGCACCAGCGGTATACAGCAGATTCATCAGCACCGCAATGAACCCGCTGGGGAGCGAGGTAGCGCAATGCTACCTCGATGATGTAATATCATACAACCTGAGAGTTGCGGATCATGTACCACAGATGCGACAGGTTTTTGAGGCCCACCGCAAGGCTGGAATCAAGCTGAAGGCAAAGAAGAGCAAGCTGTTCCAGAAGAAGATCCAGTATCTTGGCCACATGCTGAGTCACGAGGGTATCGGTATGGTGCCAGAGTATGTGGAGCGTATCAAGAACTGGCCGCCGCCCTCAACCGTCGCCGAGTTGAATAGTGTCCTTGGTTTTTACGGGTACTACCGGACCTTCATACCGGAGTACGCCGACTTGACGTGTGAGATGAATGCACAGAAGAAAGCCACCAAGCTAGAGTGGACCCCAGGGATGGATGAGCAGTTCCAGCAGTTGAAGGACAAGTTCCAGAATGCCCCCATCCGCGCTGTGCCTGATTTTGAAGCGGACACCCCATTTCAACTGACCACCGACTACTCCGGAAGAGCAATCAGTGCGATCCTGAGTCAGGTTCAGAATGGCGCCGAAAGGTTGATCGCCGCCATGGGACGTAAGACGACTGGCGCGGAGCAGCGATATCCCTCATGGAAAGGAGAAGCCTCCGCAGTTATTTATGGCATCAGAAAGTTTCGGACAATCCTGAGCTTCAAGCCGTTCCAAATTAATACGGATAACAGCGCCCTCAAACAGTTGAAGTCACTGAAGAAGAACACTGGCATGATGGCCAGGTGGACTGAGGAGCTGGCTGGTTACGAATTCCGTGTGGTTCATCGGCCGGGGAGACTCAATACCAACGCCGACGCGTTGAGCCGGCGTACCGATGCTGACATGCCAGACCCCACAGCCGAGGAAGAGGCTGAGCAGGAGGAGTACGTCGGAGCTGTAGATGATCCTGCCGACGAGCTTCCTGACCGACGAGAACGGTACAGAGACAGAGTGTACCGGCATCAGTTAGACGACCCTATTTTAGAGAAGGTTCGTAGATGGATTGGCGTTGACCGGCGTGCACCGGACAAGGCAACCCTGCGTGGAGAGAGTAGGGACGTGCACCGGCTGGCTGAGATTTTTGACACTCTGCGCATTGCAGAAGATGGAGTTATTGAACAGGAGATCAACACCTTCACAGGGAAGCGACGCAGAATCATGGTCCCTTTGTCCCTGAGAGAAGAGGTGTTCACTCACTGCCACAGAACTACCACAGGAGCGCATTTTGGCATGCACTCCACCATATCGAAGTTTTTGAGGAATTTTTATTATGTGGGACATCAAGCAGACATCCGCCTGAGGATCGCCGTCTGTCATGACTGCGTTCAGAAGAACATCAAGGCCAACATCAAGATAGGAGCGCACGTACCCATCCAAAACGGGTACCCGCTCCAGACAATTTATATGGATGTGGTAGGCAAGTTCGACACAACCCCAGAAGGATACAATTTTATCCTGACGCTACAGGACGGATGGTCGCGCTTCGTTCAGGCGTACCCCTTGAAACAGAAGACTGCCGACGAGGTCGCCACAACAATTATGGACAAGTTCATTTGTACCTTTGGATGCCCGCAGGCATTCCACAGTGATCAGGGGAAAGAGTTCTGCAACACCATCATGAAGAAACTCTTGCAGAAGCTCGGTGTTAAGCACGAGCTAGGCCCCGTGGCGAACCCCCAGAGCAACCTTATAGAGAGGTGGCACCGGACTATGGAAGAGACGCTGAGAACCGTGATCCAAGGACGGGAGACTCTATGGCCAGAGTACTTACCTGGAGTTGTCCTGGCGTACAACACGAGGATCCACAGCAGCACCGGCGTGACCCCCTTTCTTGCCTTCCAGGGTAGAGAGGCTACTCTACCCGCGGATTTGATTTTGCGGTTACCAAACCCTGACGATGACAAGGATATTCCCACAGCCGTGAGAAATTTATTGGACAGATACACGACCATGTATGAAGCCATGGCGAAGAGTCAAGCAAGCACCATTCGAAGAAATGCTTTGCAGTATCACGGCAATCGCGAATTTAGAGTAGGCGATAAAGTTTTCTATTTGGCACCCAACCATGGTAAAGCAAAGAAGAAGATGACCAAACATTGGAGTGGACCATACTTAATTACCGAGAAGTGTGCCGACGTTTTATACAAGATTCAGACAATACCAGCGGGAGAAAAGGAGGACTTGGTTGTGCATGTTGGTCGGTTAAAACCATATTACCCCCCAGCAATGACAGATGGAGACCCAACTTCTCCCCCAGAACCATTTGAAGAAGACGGAGATGAGGCAGGGGAGCAAATTCCCTTGAATCCAGAAAGGCAGGCGAAGCCGCCCAATCCAAGAGTTGATTTCTCAAATGGGGATGACAGCGATGAAGAGGGAGGACCCCCCATTAGACCGGGAGGAGCACCACCACCGCCCAACATTGACCCCCTCAACCTTCCCCTACCGGATACACCACCGCCTAGATCACCAACGATGCAGCGCACACCGCGCAGAGAGCAGAGTGAGAAGAGAGGGAGGGAGAGAGATCAATCTTGCGAACCGTCCGGTTCGGGCACTCAACGGAGAGATGCCAAGCGAACCCCCGATAGAGAGAGAAGCCCGAGAAGAAGCTCGCCCCCGCAGACACCGCGCCGAGATAGAGAGCGCGAGCGAGCTACGTACACATACCCTTCCGCACCCCGGGTAGAGAAGCGCGCTCTGAGCGACAATGAAGAGCCGTCCACGGACTCACCCGAAAAAGGGGAGAGGGTTAAATCCGGAGGAAAGAAGCAGAGGAGTGGGACACTTTGGCAACAGCAAGTGGAGGAGAGCAAAGAGGTGCTAGACAGCTCGGACGAGGATATGGACCCGCCTGCAGTGGCTACACTTGCGCGGACAATCAGAATCCCCGTCAAACGCGGAGCAAAGCTGCCGTACAAGGGTACGAAAGAGAGTGCGGGCCATGACATATACTGCCCTGCCCACACAATCCTTCCCCCTGGGCAACAGACTTGCGTCCCTCTCAAGCTACACACCCGTGTACCCCCCGGATATTTTCTTAAACTCTTTGGCCGTTCAAGTATAGAACGGGAGGGAGTAATTTTACTGGCAGGATTAGTGGACAGCGACTACACCGGCGAGATACAAGCAGTCTTCTGGAACTTGAGTACCGAAGCAGTGGAGTTCAACAAGAATCAACGAGTGTGTCAAACGGTGATCCTAGAGACTCGCGAGGTGGAATTTTATCATGTCGATAATCTTCCTACCACTGATCGCGGTGCTAACGGCTTCGGTAGCACCAACCAGTGAGGCATACTCATTAGACATAGTAGATTGCACAAACCCTTCCACCATCAAGAAATTCAACAAGGAAACAATATGCAGAGCAGAGGAACCTACACAAGAAGTTCCAGTGAAGGAGCGCTACACAATTCTACAGAGGCCAACCCTGACGAAGGTACACGGATACTCCTGCGAAGTGAGGGTATCCTTGTACCATTTCAAGTGCGGAGTTTGGGGCCACCTCAAGTTACAACAGGTACCCCAAACTATGAGGCACGAAGAAATTACTGCAGAAAATTGCCGCCGCATGTCACTGGTGCAGGAATACCAAATTTCTGGCTATGGTGACCCTATCAAAGTGAAACTTAACCGCCCAACCTACGTTTCGGCAACCCTGGCCGGATCCCTGAAGATGGAAGACGACAAGATCACCTGCATTGGGCAGACCATCCGCATGGGCGACACCATCCACTACAACACCCTGAAGTTAGCTGAATACCAGATTCTACTTAAAGAAGAAACTTTTCTGGTTAGCAACAACAAGGTAGAGAGTGAAACTGATCATCTATCTCTACCATGTCCATATCATAAAGGGGAGTGCATCACTGGCGCTGCGACATTCGTCTGGAATATCAACGACAGCTCCTGCACTCTACAGATGGTCAACACCATCAACCCCCTCACCACCATGGACACCTACCTAGTGGACCACCAGCAGCAAGTTTTACTCAACACTACAGGCGCAATGAAATTAATGCATTGCCCCTTTAATGTCATCACCACGGACCACGACGGCATCTACCTAGGCAAGACCAGCGAACTCAGCAGACTCGCCACCATTGACCCTGGACAAATAGATGTAAACCTTCAAGCTGCAGTACATTTAAATTATTTAGCCTACAGTATGCGCCAGACCTTCAGCCAACTAGATGTAACACTACGGAAGACCATATGCGAAACCCATTACCATGGAAAGTCAGACCAACCAGTGCTGCTACATGAGCAGACTTACGGACTCTTGAAGGGAGACCTGTTGATGACCTTCCAGTGCACCAAGAGGACTCAGAAGATCAAGGACGACATCAATTGCTATCAAGATATACCTTTGGATCCTGATGGTTATGCAGATGCTGCAACTAAACATTATAAGTTGCATTCCACAAGGGTAACGTGTTCAGCAACTTTCCCCCTAACTGTCAAGTCTAAAGAAGGCTGGATTCAGTTGACTCCCGCCATCATCAAGACTCAGGCCCCCATGGAGATGACCATCGACACCCCTCTAGTTAACTGGACGGATTTCAGCCATGGAGGAATCTACACGGAAAGAGAGAGAGCTGAATGGTTACACACCCTCACCTTCCCCTCCTACACCGAGGCAAGCCTGAAGGAGATCACCTACGGACTATGCATTGGAGATGGAAATTGTAACCAACTTTCTACCAACAACCTACCCCTGTACACCCTTGAGAATCTAGTGCCGGACATGGAACGCAAACTTGACTTATGGAGCAGCGTCAAGAGCTGGCTCCATGAATATGGCGACCTAATGGCACTCGCATGCCTGGTCATCCTAGGGCTAAAATTTATAACTGATCTGATATGCATTATCCTCACATTTCTACGTGTAGGACCTGGAGCCGCCATCGCCTTAATTGCCCACCTTTATCTTTATAACAAGCATTCCTACCAGAAGCTTATGAGAAAGAAGAAGGCCGATACCAGAACTGAGAGGCGAGAACCTACGACAACAGCAGAGACAACGTCGCTATTACCAACGACATCGACCCCGAAGATCCAGATGACAGAGATACAGCCCATCATGTTAGATCCTGCATCCTTGCCATCATACAACACTGCGACTAAAACATCTAGGCTATCAACCTTAATACCATGACATCGCAATAGGTAATATTGGCCGACCAGTCTATTGTCTTTGCCAATTTGAGCGTTATGTTATCTGGCACGTCTGTTCGCCAGATAAAAAGGGGAGAAAATGTAGTGGGTCTTACTTGAGATACTTGTAAAATAAGCAGAATGGCATTTTCGTGATCCTAAACGAGTGGACAGATTTTTATGAAATTAGTACCATTTTAAAGCGTTAAATTTTCTCTATTGATTTTTCTTTTATTTGAATTTTTAAGCCCACAAATGACGGATCCCGAGTTTTAATTATGAAACATTTGTACTTATTATATTCTGTTAAAATCTTGTGATATCTCATATGAGGCCATATTTTTCCAAGAAATCAATATACATATAATGCTCCGCATTTATATGTATATTTGACCTTTCTATCATCTACGCGTGTAGGTTTTAGGCGATATTTAACTTATGTACTTTTGTAGAAGAGAGCTCCAGTTATCCAGGGATTTGGCATCCTCAATGCATCACGGAGATTTCCCCTGCACAACTGAACGTGACTAAACGGGAAACTCAACATACACTCCGGCCTGCTGATATATCCTACGCAGACCTACGTGTATCCCTTGCCATCCCTGTATGATCAGAAACGCCCCCTCAATACTCCAATACTCTCTGTAATTTTCCTATATGTATATTGATATAATATGTATTCATTAATTTTGTGTAAACTATACTTGTCTATTGAAAATACATCAGTTCCGCACAAACAGTTGTTAGTAGAGTATCAACTCCAATTTGTGGGCAGCTAATCCTAGCTGCAATTAATTATCCAGAAACATATAAAATCCCCTGTGGGTACTTGCGTGTAGTATTCGTTATTTAACTTAGCGGAGACGTACAAACGAAGGGAACGAGTTGCTTCGCTCTTGAATCGCTTCAGCCACAACGTTACCATTCCAACGTGAAGTGCCGCCACACCGCTCGAGGCGGGCTTTAATAGTTTTTAAAAAGCTATCTATTACGTCCGATCCGTTACAACACCAATAAAACTGTTTATGTACATTATTAGAAGTTACCAACCCTTTTTCTAAATAAACATTTTCATTGGAATAGTTTATTTTTGTATCCTAGTATATTTACACAAAAAAAAACATTTATAGTCACTGCTGGAAGGTGCTTAGAATCACTTGATCTCCTTCTTTATCTCATCTTTAAATTAATTAATTTTCTTATATTGTGAGCATTTAATAGGTATAACTCAGCCAGGGAGGGGAGAGTACAATGGACTTTAAATTACACTGGCATCAGCATGTTTTATAAAGACGTTATATTCCTTCCCTCAAAAACTATTGGTACTTTTGTTCTAAAATTTACTTTGATTAAGCTGAGCTACTTATTTATTTTGTCATCCTTGTTTTATAGAAATAATACTGGCAAAAATGTCTAAAATTAGTCATTTAATAGTTTACCTGTGAGCTAAGAATTGGATTTTCTAGAATAATGATCAGTTTGTTTTGCGTTGTGTTCAATTTCCGGGGAAAAATACGAAAACTAGATTCACAGCCGTGGGTTCGAGTCTTCTCTTTCTAAACAATTTCATTATTTTAGAAGTAAATAAAAAAGATTTAAGCATAGGGGAGAAATAGAACTCTTGAAACTTTCAACGTGCTCCGACGTGTAACTCTCACTGGCAAATGTAACAAATCACTGAATATGAAACCAGCGTAAGAGAAGGCAAAAAATGTACACTTACACACCCAAATGCTGTATATAATGTCTTAAAGGTCGGCCAAGCGAAACCTACCTACCAACTTTCACACTTTAGGTATAAACTTCTGGAGTATTTTTTTACCTGGAGTATTTCTGTAGCCAGCTTTGAGACCTGTAGCGTCACCTCCTCATTTTCTCCTTCGTTCTTTAAGTCTAGAACCTTCCACTCGACATAGTTGCTAAATCATTAGCACAAAGTTTGTAGATGGCCAATAAAATTCAGCATAACGTACTTTAATGTCTCAATATATATAAGACTAGCGGCTACGCCCCTAGAGGCCTCTAGGGGCATTTGAGGAGGAGTCGAATTTGATAACCCAATTTCTTATTTTAGATTTTAAAAGATAGTAAAAAAAAATTTTGGGGGGTTGGAATTTTTTTTTGGGGGGGGTTGTGGGTGTCCAACCCCTCAAGAAAATAGTTATAAACCTAGTTTCCAGGACCTATGAGAAGCTACCCTGATAAGGAGAACCCGATCGGTTCAGCGGTTAGCGAGATCCTTCGGTACAAATGCTAGAAATGCAATACCAAAATTTATCCGCCAATTTCCCCTCTCTACCTACCTGAATCTTACCTTATATATTGTAAATGTATTGGTTTGAGGTCAACATCTATGACCCCAAGCATAAGGCCAACAAGTTTTGCAGGACGACCTAACCGTCCTATATCAAGGTTCCATCGTTCAACCTGTAACATAGACAATTATGTTTAGTGGTTTTGAAAGTATTTTGAAGTATTGTCAGGGTGTATTATATTCTGCACAAGTTTAATTTTTTCCCCTGCTGCAAAAATTTTCAATTTTTCCCATCCTAGTTTTTTACAGTAAGGAAGAGGAAAAATATTTTCAGAACTCTTTATTTCATTCATATTCCCCCTCATCCCCCCCCCCTCAGAAATATTCTTTTATTTTTTTACCAAGGAGGGGAGAAAAACGGGAAAAAAATGTTTTCAGTTCTCTAAATTTTTACATTTTTCCCCCAAACCACATATTTTTTTATCCCCCCCCCCCCCTTTAGCACAGTTTATTATGTTTTTGAAAGTAGAAAAAAATTCTGTAAAAACTAAACCGATCGATATCTCCATTTAAATAAGGTTACATAGGTTCCAGGATGGTGTAAAGCTATTTTAGTTTATGACTAAGGTCCTATTGGTCCTGAGGTGGTTTAAAGCTATTTTCGGGAGGGGGGGGGGGGGGGGTCATCCCATCCCAGAAAAAATCTAAAATTTATGAATCACCTACAGGCTACGGGCGGTTTGTACAATATGGATGTGTCTGCTTTAATGTGTTTTACTTAAGATCATGAACAAACATTCGGTAAAAAGTTAAACACCCTTCCAAAAGAAAAATTCCCAAATTTAACCACCCTCTAAAAAAATTGAAGGTTTAATGTATACAAATCTTACCCAATCCAGAAAGGCCGGACTAATGATGAAAACTTGAAACTTAGCATGATAGATTCGTTCCTCACATAACCTAAAATTATACCTAATTAGCGGTATTAGTTTTTTTGTACTTTTCTAATATTAACCTACAGCTAAATAAATAATACCTATAAACTTAGTTCATTCTTACATTAATAAGAGTGTACTGGCATATATTAAATGCTCTTTTCTAGAGAATATTCACAAAAGTTTCAGTTGTCTACCCTGAATAGTAGCCGAGAAACAAACATTTCCCCCTAAACGTAGCTGACAGATGGACAGATAAGACGGACATTTCAAATTATAGAGGAGATTAGCTACTAATTTTTTTTCACCTGTTGTCTTTCCTATGGGCCATGCCAATACTTAAATCTTCGACGGGCTGCAGCTCAACTAAGCTATCTTTCTCACTAAATACAAAATGAGGATAAAAATGAAAAAAAATAAAACACGAAACCTCTAACATTCACTATTACAGTGTGTTTTTTTATGAGAACTTTTTTTAAAGCAATTTTACCCCACTTATAGTTATCAGAATTTAATGATTAATGGCTTATTTTCTTCGTTTTTTAATGCAATTAATAGAACACCAAAAAAATATTTCAGTTTTTATTTAAAAAGTACAATAAAATCTAAAATTCAAAACTTAGGTGTCAACGCATTTTTCTTATGCTCAAATATTCAACCTTTTGCAAGAATGGCTGCTAAACACTTCAAAGTTGAGATATAGAGCTAAAAATGTATACAGATACTATTAGGGACATGTACTAAAACATATCAAAGGTTGAAGGTCATATCACAACCAGGGAGGGAGTACTGGCCCCCCAAAGTCGACTACAGAAAATCCAATTTTTTTCTTGCAAAGGGTAAAAGATTTATGCATAAGAAAAATGCGCTAAAACCATTATTATATGTTGACACCTAAATTTTGAATTTTAGATTTTACTGTACTTTTTAAATAAAAACTCAAATATTCTTTTGTTGTTCTATTAATTGCATTAAAAAAACGAAGAAAATAAGCCATCAATCATTAAATTCTGATAACAATAAGTGGGGTAAAATTGCTTTCAAAAAAGTTCTCATAAAAAAAACACACTGTATATTAGGTATTTATATTTTTTAACAGGTCTGACAAACTTGACCAAGTAAATCATATACTGGATGCTCAATGGTATAGGGAATCTTGCCGTATATCTAGATTGGCTGCCGAGAAAATCAAATTTCCCATACCATAGCGTTACAGAAAATGGACGTGTTCCAACCCCCCCCCCCTCTCCAACCCCCCAAAAATATAAACTTATAACTTCGTATACCAGCTGGTATATCCTTGACGAGTGATCATTCCAGCAGGTAGTGAGACGGACGGACAGACAAACAGATATTGTTCTACATTGTCTCATTTAAAAATATACCTTCTAATACTTAATATTTTCTTGAGATATTGGCACCATTGTTCACTTGTCTCACAATGTCCACTAAATCAAATAAAATATCTATATTCAAAGCAGTATTGTGAATTGTATAATTTGCGAAAATTCAGAGGTTTTAATGGATAGGACATTGCACTTTCATTCCAAATTATGATAAACAAAATTACCCCTTCTGTAACAAAATATCTTTAAAAATCTTACCAATATTTAACCTCCCTTTATTTATCACCAGTTGTTTTACCATTAGCCTCCATTTGGAGGGCGAGGAAAGCCAGGAAATTACCCAAAAAGTATAATCAATTTGAATTAGCATTTCACGTGATATTTTGCATCCGAGACCAATAATACTTCTTTGTTTTATTGGATGAAGGAATTGAATGAAGTTAATATTTAATGATACTACCTGTAAACAATCACAATATCTGGAATGTCTGCTTTTCTAAATCCATTGCAAACCTATAAAAATAATTGTTAAAAATCATATTATTTTAATTGCTCTAAGAAAAGAATAACAAAGCGTGTTTCTGTAATTGTATATAAAGAATACACCATTTATTAAAAGCGAAGATTTTCTATAATTAGGGTCGGTCCATACGTCCGTCCATCCGGAACGGATCGTATTTTTCAATAATTCAATTATGATTGTCCTATCGATTTCAAACTTTGCATGGTGATTCCTGTAGTAGTTAGGTAAACTTAGAAAGCGTAGCAACTTTTTAAAAATCAAATTATTATTATCTGATAGATCTGATTTTTAGAATTCTGATTCCTAGGACAACAAAGTACAATAAGAGAGACATCTCTATAATCAAGTCCTAAAAAAAGCATGTCCTCAAACATTAACCTGTATTTCAGCAGTTTTTCGACAATTTTATTTGGAATTTTATACATTTATGTTCTGATTATTCAGTTCTGACACTCTACAAGTGTTAATGTTCGTTTGACCTATCGTTTCAGAACAACGCTTTTATGGATGTTGTCACCCTTGTTCCAGTTAAAATATATGCATAAACGATTTGAAAGTGATGTTTGGCACCTTCTAGCAGTGATATTAAACTTTTTTGGGTAAATAAAAAGTTAGAGTAGGGGTAAAGCCGTATCCAATAAACAGGCACAACGTTACATTTTTACCATGCACAGTATGGACTTGCAATCAATCCATGCAATCAAAGGGTTGGTTGGCTGAAAAAGAGTTTCGGAGATGCACCAAAATAAGATATCATGGTGTATGCAATTAGGAAGTTCGAGGCTAAGTTAAAAAAATAGATATATTAATGAAAAAGTACCTGATGCAATATCGGTCTGGGCGCTACCATTCCTTCAACCCCGCCAATCGGCGGAAAATCTATAAATTCCCTCCGCCGAGACGCGTTACTTAATTGATTATTTGTCTTATTATTGGTGTTTTGACTTTGATTTGGCATTTGACAGTTATCTCGCTCATCTACTCCTCCACTTTCCGATTTCTAAAAAGAAAAAGTAAAACATATTTAAGAATATTTAAATGGGGGGATGCGTAAGTGTCACTTTTTGTAACCAAACCTGAACCACAAGGGAACTCAACCAAATACAGGTGCTGTAATTCTTTTTTATTAGAGGTTTCAAAAAGTGTATCATCAGCCTTGCATCAGCCGTTTCTTACAATAAAAATAATGAGTAAATACGGATATAGTTAAAGGACATACTTATATTTTATTAAAGACTTGATTATAGATATCCTTCGCTTAAATTATTGTACCATGTTGTCCTAGGAAAAAAGAAAGTCTAGGTAGACACCTTATTTGTCAAAAAACGAAGCTATTATGTTAGAAAAATGTTTAGAGTTTGTTTATCTTCCAAATAAATGGTCTTTGTTTTAAAAATAAATAAGTTTTATAAGTAGGTAATATTTCACCCTATTATTTCTGTTCTGTAATGTTCTTTCTCGTCTCCCAGATTTTCTCCATTCCTCCCTGCTAATTTTTGCACAATTTCACAGTATTTATCAATTGGCTTTGCACCCCCTCCCCCTTGAAGTGGTTTCAGAGTTATCATTTCTTTCGATCACAACTAAATTTCTCTTAAAAAAGAAAACAAGCTAACAAGAAAATTATTGGGTGGAAAACAATGAGAAAACCGGGTGATTTATTAAAAATTCCTGAATAAAGGATATTTTGTAAAATGTATAAAATTCCTTGCTACAGCGTCGGATTGTTGTGGAGAAGCTGCGCTCTCTGATAAGCTTCGTCCAGGACTAATATGCGAACATAATAAGTTGATGCGACTCTTACAATAATTATAGTAAGAGGATGTACTTCTGTCTATCTTACTATACAATAATATGGTTCTTCTTCGCCGTGAAGCTTCCTTTAGGTCGAGGGAAGATGTATACCTAACTTTTTTATTGGAGGCTATCTGTACAGTCACTGCCAAAAATCGACCATAGGAAATAATAACCCCTTCCCACCCAAAAATCCATTTATCTTTTAATTCAAAATTAATTGAAAGAAGACAATTGAATAACCCCTCTACCTTAATTTATCTTTCGTATTGTAGAACAATTTTCAACTGGTGCTGTATTACTTTTGGACAAAATTGTCCTTGTTATCAATTAGGACAATTACATCAACTTATTTTCCTTATGTTATAATATAAATGTGAAGTTTTATGGTCCCTTTCAGTGTTATGTTTAAACGGTGAGGTTGTTGAGGGGGATGATCTGGTCGGTGGTAATCGGGAGATTCCTACAATTAAAAAATTGAGTAGTTTTTGTAAAACTTGAGTTCTGTCCCCCATAGAAGATCAACAAACCAAAAAAAAAATAAATCACCAAAAAGGTGAAAATACCAGAGAGAGGAGACAATGAACTGTTTAGTGTTTAATACACTGTACACAAAAATCTAAAGTTTTATAATGTTTTCTTTCGTTGGCTTAACAATTTTGGGGACTTTGGTGAATTTAGATTGCTTCATTAAGTTGAGTGTTCAAACGTTTCAACCACTAATGTTAAGAATTTTAAAAGCTGATTACTAACCTGGAGGGCAAGGTTTATCCCTGATGGATCTTGCTGTAATATCTGGAGTGTTCATTATTGTTGTCTCATCTAAATTAAAATTAAAGTTCCCATGAAAATGGTGACATTACTTAAACAAAATCTCATAAAGACAGCCAAAAATACACTATACTACTTGCAAATTATTCAGCCCGATATTAAAGATAAAGCAAAGACTTACCATTTGGGTTTTATGGGCATGTTTTACCCCCTAGTCCCTAGAAGAAAAGTGAAAATTTTTTTTTAAACCTTTAGGTACTGAGTTCAGTTTTGGAAATTATAATATGACTCTTAAAATTCAGTCCAATGTGTTAAAAAATGGTGCAGACTTAACATTTCAGAAAATGAACGTAAATTAAAACCATATGGGTCCAATGGTTAGGAAGACCTTACGCTATAGACATAAAGACACAATGAAACACACTTTTATATAAAGATATTCTTGTAAGCATGTCAAAATCACTACTAAAAGTACCCTAACTCAAATAAGTATGAGGAAACTAACCCCCCCCCCCCCTTTTAACCTGCGACCATGGCTTAACACGTAGCACATCCGCTCGTCGTCGGGGATGTGATAGGTTCGAATCTCGGTCCGAAACAGCGTCATAACTAAAGTAACTGTCAGCTGCGTGACATAAATAATTAGAGTAAGGGGAATGCCTTGACCCATAAACAGGCGCAACTCATTTCCATGCAGAGTTAGGACTTTTCAGACAAAGTCGTGCAATCAAAGGGTTGGTTGCCTGTTGGATCTTGCTTAACTTAGTATTTACCAGTAGGCGCTAGATAATTACATCCCATTACAAACGGATGACGCCCTTGGGTTCTCTAGATGATTACTTGAAATCAACGGAGAATCCCGCCCCAATAAGTAATAATATTCCCTCCCTTTACCTGTAATATTGCTGGCAGCCCCAATGCTGGTGCCGCATGGATCAAACATGTACTTGTTCTCTTTGGTCGGCGTCTTAGGGGTTTGCAATGTATTGTTTTCTGGTCCTGATCCACTTCGGGTCCTGACAGTTGAACCATTATAACAAGTTATAAATATGTATAAACAGAGTAACTTGAACGATTGTGGAATTCCAATCATAACTTGTTGGTCCATTAATTTGGTTTTGTATATAATACTGTAACACAAACTAATATCAAAATCCCTAACTACATGCAAAGGAGTTGTATAACCATCTTATTTTATGTCATTATGCTAAAAAAAAAGATCTAACACGCTTTTAGTCTTCCCAATCTCTCCCTGGATATTATAAAGCCTCGGTTTTAAAATCTTTTTTTAAACCTAATGATGTGAAAAATGTATTAATCTTTGCTTTCAGATAATATAAGCTTTCATATAAACACATATAACCTTTTACAACATGAATATTCGTTTCTAGTATCAGTTTACCTGAATGAAAACATTTTCTTGAGGAAAAGCTTCTTTTTGTTTTTGTTTCTAATTTCTTTTTCATAAAGATCATCAACAACTTTGAGTGCTTCAGCAACATTTGTCCCATCTTCAAAATCTGTGTCTAAACCTGTGATTATCATGGGGAAAAATGAATTTCACATAAAGTCTTTTATCAGAAGCAAGCAAAATTGATGGGTGAACACAATCCTCAGGGGGTCAACATCTCATCAAACTCCGTAAAAGCCAAGTTGTGTGTTAAATTCGGATTAAATAGTAACACTCCCTCTTAAAAATAAGGTGGGGAGTAAAGCATTTCAAAAAATTGGTTTTGCATGTGTATGTTGATTGTCAATAACCCTCTCCCCTCCCTCCTAACGCATCAACACCCTAAATGAAAAATAACCTTAAACTTTAAAAGAACCTTTCCCCAACTTAAATTTGTTTCAAAATAAGGGAGAGGGGGAGGTGTTATAAGATCGTAGGGCACTTTGAGGTAAAGAACTGATTCTTCGACTAACCTGGTATTTGTGAAAAGCTATTGTTTGCAGTAAATCTTGGGAGTGAAGGTACTCGTGTTGAGTTTCGTCCAATGCTTGAACTGTCCATTTCCAATAATTTCCTTTCTATTCTGTTATCCTAGACAATTAAAGAGGGTTTAGTTAAATAATTTTTAATTAATGTAGTATTTATAAATATCTATTAGTAGCGAAGCTACTCTATAATTCGAAATGTCCGTCCGTCCGTCTGAGACAAAGTGGGGGAAACGTTATTTTATCGGATCCTATAATAGAAAGATAAAATTTCTTGTCAACATTTCTATTAATATGGAGCATAAATAAGTATAACACATCTATGTCGGTCAGACCCCTTTTTAGCAGGTTTTTGGCTATTTTAATATTTTTCAGAGACAAACTGAGGAAATGAGATTTGACAACATTCTCATCACTAAGGAGCACAATTAAGTATTAAACATTAATGGCGGTAGGACCGCTTTTTATCAGGTTTTAGGCTATTTTTCTATTTTTCACATTTTTCTCCATATCTTTTGTGTTTATGGTCCGATTTTCAAAATCTTTTCAGTTATAGATATCAAAATAAAATTTCCCGTCGTTTAAAGAAAACAACCATGAAGGCCAGACTGCCTTTTTGCAGGTTTTTGGCTATTTTTAAATTTTTCAAGTATTTTCCTTATCTCTGATGTATATGGTCCGATTTTCCAAACTTTTAAAGCTAAGGATATAAAAATTAAATTTTCTGTCGTTTTAAGAAAACAACCATGGCGGTCAGACTAACTTTTATCAGGTTTTTGGCTGTTTTTATATGCAATATTTCACCATTTACTTGGTGTTTTTAGTCCAATTTTTAAACTTTTTTGGGATATCAGTATCAAAATAATTTTATGTAATCTACTTTGACCTATAAATGACCCAAAAAATAATCTTTTGTAAAAGAAACAGGATTTATGTCTGTCTATCTACCTGTATGAGGAGAGTTCTCCTTTGTGATAGTGAACCTTCTTCTAGGAAAAAAGAAGATTTATCAGAATTGTGGGGAGGGGTAGTTCTGCCCTCCCAAGAAAAATAACTTCTGAATTAAATACCCATTTTTTAAAGTTTTCTTTTTAAAACTTATTTAATGGTCGACTAAACCCAACAGACATACCCAAGAGTAGCTGCGCTGCTAATAAAAATGCTTACCAAGTGAATTTCAGTTTTCCAAACAATTAAATTTTGATTGATATGTACTCTTTATATCAATAATAATATACATTATACATTTTTAAGTGAAGTTTTCTATAATTAGATGTATTATACACATAGTTATGTTTTTTTTATAGCTTAGGGCTGGAAAGAATTGTTTGATCATTATGAAACTTATATAAATGTAATATGTATTGCCATCATTTTTTAAAAATATCATAAGTTGCCAATACAAATTTGTTTGGGGAGAGTTATACCACAATTCCAAGAAAAAATCACCCCTAATAAGATTGACCTCCCCGCTCGCTTTTTAGTTTTAAATAACTTTAACTTATTAAGAACCCTTTTATATGAAAACATTTTTAATTGTTGAGGCTATATAGAAACGAATCTTCCTGTTAATTTCAAACTTTAAACAAATAATCTTAATGTATATTTCTTAATTTTCGTTGACAATTAGTTGAGGTTTGCTTTATGGGAATGTTGTTATCCTTGTTTTATAATATTCATTATCTCTCTCTCAAATAAAATAAACATTGATTAATATTTTATAGGATACATTTTAAAATTTAACAGATTAATTAATATATTTTGCCTACTAATGCGTTATTCGAACTCATTTCGTATTGATTTTGAGGCAGTTATTTTAAAAAATTCATTCAAAGAAATTTACATTTCTAAACATGAAATCGACTTACGTATAATAAGAAATATAGTGCAGTCTCGCTTCTTTTAAATACTTAAGTTATCATATAAACTCTTATAAATAATTATAAATTAACATTTTACTGTTCAAATAATTATAATACACTAAATAACACTTTAATTAAATCACTTTCAACGTTTAAATATATTTCTAAACTGCTAACAGAGTAAAGTGACCGAATTAATACATCGTACGGACGGACGGAGTTAGTTTAACTCTTGGCCTTTTCTTAGAATTTAATGAATTAACTAGGCAGTTGCCAACCTATTAAAAATATTTTACCATTATAAAAAATAAATAGAATTCAATATTTTTTAGTTTTGAATTTCCCATTCAGCTTCCTAGAGGGAAGGATGGCGGCGCCCCTAAACAGACTAAGCCCCCCCCCAAAAAAAAAAAAAAAAAATATGATTCATAAAAGGAGGGATGTTTCCAACCCTTTCAAGACTATGGGAGTTGACACACTCCCCTGGGAGTCCAACCAACTGCACCCTTTTTTGACCTCCTTTTAGCAGGGGTCTAATAAGATATAGAATGGTATAAAAAAATATGTGTTGGCAGCTAAAAGCTGCATCCTTCATCAAATAAACAAACACGTTGCCATCTTTGTAAAAACAAAAATGACCAAAAAAATTTAAAATTGCTTTAAATATTTTTCTTATAATCACATGCTTAAATTTAAATTTTCATCATTTCAATACTTGTTTTTTTTTATTTTATATTTTTTAAAAGTCAGTCTGGTAACAAAACATGAAAGATAAACTAATCCCCTTTTATACGAATGACGAATCGGACAATTTAATGGGTGAATGAGTAACAAGATATTTTTAAGAATTAGGGAAACATGAAAATATGAATTTTTTTGGGCATGTGTGCATTGTTTGTAAAACATGGACGACTATATTTATACTAGTACAGTTAGGGAGTTGAATCCATTTTTATAGAAGCAGAAATATAATCTATGATTATGGTTTGGACCCTCTAAAACTGTAATCTACCCTTCCACTTTCCCCTCTCTTGTTGAAGATATCTTCACCAAGAGAGGGGAAAGTGGAATCTTACATTTTAAAAATCGTATCGGCGTTCAAGATATCTTCACCAAGAGAAGGGAAAGTAGAATCTTACATTTCAAAAATCGTATCGGTGTTGAAGATATCTTCACCAAGAGAGGGGAAAGTGGAAAGGTAGATTACAGTTTTAGAGGGTCCAAACCATAATCATAGATTATATTTCTGCTTCTATAAAAATAGATTCAACTCCCTAACTGTAGTAGCTCTGCAATTTAATATTAAAATTTAAAGAACAGATTGAGATCAATTTAAATTTGTAAACAAATTTCTCGTATTCATTCGAATCCGGTGGATAGGAACCGGTTCTCATCCATACGAAAAAAAACTATGTCTAGCATCGTATTATATCCAGTTTTCTACGAATATAGAAATGTACAATCATAAGATTAAAACCAGTTTTTTAGCTGGTGCCTTCGGCACCACGGGGCTAAAAAAACTAGTTTTAATCTTATAATTGTACATTCTATATCCGCGGAAAGCCGTTTATAATACGATCAAGAAATAACTATTCTTAGAATATTATTTATTTAAAAGCTGTTCCCTACAATCAATGTAGGAGCTCTGTATTCAAAGGATAAGAATGGGGCAATAAAATAGCCTAAGACCTAAAATAAAAAAGCTAAATCCATGGGGACGCGCTTCCCTAAAATAGATCTCGAATCAGTCCAAGTTTTTGAAATCTTTGCTTCAGACAAAACCTTACTATTTTACAGGGAAAAGGAAATGTGATTCTGACAAACAATTCTAAGTGAAAATTTCCCCTCAACCCTATCCCTTTTTTCTCCCCCTTCTTATCCACTTCCCTTTCAGTTACACCAAAAAACAAGTTTTACTCGAACTTCACTCCAACAAAATATTTAATTTTCGGCAATTTCAAATGGAATTAATTGGCTGAATAGCAGCCCCAGACTATTTTTTATTAAAGGTTAAGGAGTAATTTTACACCTAATTTCCAAGGCTTTCAGAATAGGCTATTTCATTTTCATACATATAAGCCTTGGAGTGGCTTTAGACTATTTTCTGCCCTATTTATGCTAGGGGCGCAACCAATAGTTCTAGTTATAAAGAGTAGTTTCGCTGCATAAATTCAAGTAAGGATACATTTTGAAATATTTCTGAGAATATTTTGGTTTGTGAATCATTGAGTTGTGACGAATTATGTAAAATAAATCAAGTTTTCACTTAATTACTACTCCCACACATTTATCATGGAGGGAGGGAACTTCTGATTCGTTACCTAATTTTGACCTATATATTGATATTGAATTGTGATTGCTGTTATGGTTCCAAACTAATGTTATATTGTCCAAACTTTTCCACCAATAATTTTAATCTTCAGGATATTTGTGTTGTGGATGTACATCAAATTATAGACGGTTGTAGGATTCCTTATATATCCATGCATTGCATATCTATATATGTAGTAGCAAAGCTGTTCTATGATTAAGGCTTGTCGGTAAGTGCGCCCACTTCTAGATAAAAGGGTATTTTATGATGCTTTTAAAAAGTATTGAATACTGCTAGAGAAAACGCGCGAAAAATGAAGTGTTTAGTTTATCGCATTTTTTAATCCACTCTGAATAATTTTCAAGTGGGCAAATTTGCTAGAATTATGTTGCTGCGCTGCTTATAGATTTGATTGTATATTTTTGATAACCCTTTCAAAAATACTTCAAAAACAGTTTAACTGGTTACTTAAACCCATGGGGGCACAGCTACTCGACTAGAAAGATTGATCTCAATAGCAAAAATTTTATGGGTAATACAGAAATATGATAATCCTTATAATAAAGTAACAAGATGTGTGTTTGTCTATGTGTCTGTTTGTTTGAACCGAAGGATCTTGCTAACCGCTGAACCGATCGGGTTAACAGGGTAGCTTCTCATAGGTCCAGGGAAGGTTTTTTAAATATTTTGGGGAAGGGTATATACCACCACCCTCCCAAGAGAAATCACAAAAAAAATCGATTTTTTTACGTTTCTCGATTTTAGAAAGAGAGTTCAACACAACATAGACATATTTGAAATATAGAAAAAGCCTTTAAAGTGCCACTAGAGGCCTCACATAAATTAGAATATCAATACTTTTCTAAAATGGACCAAGAAATTACATACTGGATGCTTGTATAGGGAATATTCACACACTAAATTAATATTAGGTCTAATAAAACATTTACAAGATTGATATTTAAAATACAGATCATATTTAAGGCATTGCTAAATTCATGGCTTCTATTACATCTTCTTCAAACATCTCTTCTCCAATATAAATCTAAAAAACAAGCAAAATTTCGTCTATAAGTTGTTAAGCAAAAACACAAAAAGATTAAAATTTCTAGAGACCTCTAAGGGCACTTGAGGAGAGGGTAGTTTTTAAAATTATTTTAGACTTAAAAAGAAAAACTATAAAATATTTTTATTAAATCTGTAAAGGAGAACCATATCGGTTCAGGGGTAAGCGAGAACCTTCGATACAGACAGACAGATACGCACACAAACATCCTGATACTTTGTTTAGATTTTTAGTGGTAGCGAACATAGACGTCCAAGGGGGGGGGGGTAATGGGGCGATTCCCCCCCCCCAAACGATTTTGGGGATGCCGAATATAAATATTTGAGCTTTCTGTTACGGACGGACTGGCCGACTAACCTGTAAACTTGATATTGCTGCGTTGAATTGGGTTTCATGCGGGACTTCATGAGTTGGTAGGTTTAAGTCCCTAAACATACATTACAAATACAAAACCAATAAGATGAACAAAATACAAAGGAATGATAAGAGTAACCTTAAATTTCTTCCAATTAAAACAGTTTCATCGGTCATCTCAGTTAGGTCTCCAAGCCCAGGATATTGGCTACAACAGTTGAATACATAGCGTATATGGCTCCGAATATGATTAGTTTCTGTTGGATATTTTAGATGGATGGACCAGGGGCGTCCAAGCTTTTTATTTTGGGGGGGGTAAATTTTTTTTAGGGGGGTGGGGTAATTCGTGTTTGGGGGGGGGGTAAAATTGCGCGCGAAGCGCGCCGCAAATTTTTTTTACCCCCCCCCAAAATTTTTACCCCGGGGGTAAAATTTGCTTGGGGGGGGTAATTACACCCCCTGAAATCTGTTGGCAGGGGTAAATTTACCCCCCCCCCCCCAAATTTACCCCCGGGGTAAAATTTTTTGGGGGGGGGGGTAATTTAAATTTTTATTTACCCCCCCAAAATTGTTTGGGGGGGTAAATACCCCTTCCTAAATGGTTGGGGGTGCCTACGGCACCCCCAGGGTAGGGGTTAATTTTGAATGGAGGGGGGTAATCGCCCCATTACCCCCCCCCCTTGGACGCCTATGGGATGGACAGTAATAAAATGTCGTTCCTTGAAGTCGCACACGGTCATACGCATGTTGGAAGGGTGAAGCAAATTTCAGATTTTAGTTTTCGCGATTTTATTTACTTATTTTCTGAAAGCGATGCTTGCAAGATTATCAAATTCGCTATGACATGAAGAAGAATTTTTCTCAAATTGCGAAAACTTAGATCTGAAATATGCGTCACCCTTCCAACATTGCGCATTACCGCGTACTACTTCGAGGAACGGAATTTTATTACAGCACATCTTATATTAACTCAGTATTCAGTTCTTAGACTAAAATATGGTATTATTCCTGTCTTGTGGACACTTATATATTTTTTAATTTTTATATTTTGTAGCATGACAGACAGACCTGACGGGCCAAGTAAATCACATACTGGATATTTATTAATACTATGAATCTTTATAAAAAAAAAAATCAGCTGTCTATTTTGAATAACAGCCGAAAAAATCAAATTTCATTGAACTACAACTGACGGATTGACAAAGTGATTATAGAGTAGCTTCGCTACTAATAAAATCATCTTCAAAATTTTGGCTTGAACTTTCTTACTTTTCACGGTTTAACCTTCTTCTATTTCCATACTCATAAAATCTAAAACACATAAAGCAAGGATAAAAATATCTATGAAAGCAAAACTTAGCAAATCAAATGTAAACTTTAACAACGCATACAATATTTAAAACTATAAGAATTTCGAAGTCTAATAAAATAATGTCAAAATCAGCATATCGAAAGGTTTAAATTTTTATGATATAACGCTACAATTCAGTTTTATAAAAGTTATTTCTTTCATCGTATTATAAACGGCTTTCAGCGGATATGGAATGTACAATTATAAGATTGAATCCAGTTTTTTAGTCCCGAGATGCCGAAGGCACGGGCTAAAAAAACTGGTTTTAATCTTATGATTGTACATTTTTTTTTTCGTAGAAAGCTGGATATAATACGATGCTAGACATAGTTTTTTCGTATGGATGAGAACCGGTTCCTATCCACCGGATTCGAATGAATACGAGAAAAAAACTTACTCTGCTTCATTCACGTCTATCTCTTTACCATCAAGATAAAATCTGATTTAAAAAAAAACACATTTTTACATTATTGAACATGGGGGGAAAATCGAAGCATATACATATAATGAATTACATTAATTTTTTTTATATTAAGGGTGATACGTGACTTTGACTTACTGACGGATGGAGAGTTGGACGGACAGTCTAGAGGTACAATAAAACTATACTAACTAATTAATACAAAACCCGCGATCATGGCTTAGCACGTAGTACATCCGCCTGTCGTCGGGAAGGTGATAGGTTCGAATCTCGGACCGACACCGCGTGATAACTAAAGACGTTGCTATGTCAGATGCGCGATATAAATAGTAAGAGTAGGGGGAATGTATTGGCCAATAAACAGGCGCAACTCACTAACATGCACAGTTAGGACTTCTCAGACAAAGGTCGTGCAATGTTGGTTGTCTGGTGGATGTTACTAAACCTAATATCCTTGGGTGTTAGAGTATCGCATCCCATTACACGTGGATGATGCACTGGATTCTCTAGATGATCACTTAAATATCGAAGGAGAATCGCGCCCTGTTAATGTAACTGATTAATACACGGGATACACTTATTTTGATACACTGCACTGTACTAAATTTCGCTTAATCATTGGTATGTGATTAATAATCACATAGTCAATCGACCGTTAGACATTAAATCCCTTGATTACAAGACCTTTGTCTGAAAGTCCGAGCTGTACATCGTAAAGAGATTATAAAAATCTCGCTATTGTTATAGCAGCCGTAGCAACCCTTTTACCGTCTTTATAGTTATGACGTAGTGTTAGACCGAGATTCTAACCTATTATCTGACATTCAAGGGTTCAAAAAAGATAATACTAACCTAACAACTCCTTTGGAGTTCTGTGTGAAACAAATAAACCTCCACCTATTCGTTCGCCTATGAAAGAAATTTTTATTGATAGTATATAGCTACACTATATTTTAGTTAGTGGGAATCTTGAATTTCTCGACTATTTAAGACTTTCTATACCAGTGAACATCCAGTATGATTTACTTGGTCCGTCGGTCTGTCAGTTATGTAATTCGAGACACAACCCAATCTTTCCCGATTTTGTATAATTTTTTGAGGAACACGACTCCAGTGACGTCATATTTTTCTTTCCCGAAAAAGGGAAGGGGGGAAGTAAATCTCTTCAAAAGAGATGGGGAAAACCCCCTTTTCTCCCATCTCTTTTTTTCTTCCCCCCTTCCCTTTTTCGGGAAAGAAAAATATGACATCACTGGAGTCGTGTTCCTCAAAAAATTATACAAAATCGGGAAAGATTGGGTTGTGTCGTAATTCGAGATTTTATAATCAGACATATCTGCTATGCAACTCAATTTGTCCGCTTAAGAGAAGCCATTAAAAACACAAAAATAAAAATAAAAAGATTTTAAAATCATATTTACCTTTTTCTTTTTGATATATGAACGATTTTTCTATTATTATCTGAAATATTTCTTATTTTTTGTTCGAGTGTAAATAATAGTTATTTCTCGCATCGTATTATAAACGGCTTTCCGCGGATATAGAAAGTACAATTATGAGATTAAAACTAGTTTTTTAGCCCCGAGGTGCCGAAGGCACCGGCTAAAAAAACTGGTTTTAATCTTATGATTGTACATTTCTATATTCGTAGAAAGCTGGATATAATACGATGCTAGACATAGTTTTTTCGTATGGATGAGAACCGGTTCCTATCCACCAGATTCGAATGAATACGAGAAAACATTATATACAATTTTTATATTAACCCGGGCCTTTGGCTTCCCATTTTCAACAAAACATTAATTAAACCTATATTTTTTAATTTTCAGCTTTGTCTTCTATACACAATATTAAAATCAAATAAAATGTTTAGAATGTTTTTGCATGGTGCTCTCTAAAACTCCTTCTACACTATCAAGGTGTTCAAAAAGTTTTTTTTGTACAAGTCCGAACCCGCAACCCTCCAGCTATCATTAAAAAAAACAAGAATGACAATATTTAAAAGTAGTGAAGCACAAAAAAATCATGGATGGAAATACGTTTAAGAGCAGCTGTTCGTTCACTATAAAAATTAACTGTTTATCTTGAAAAGCAGTCAATAAATTCACATTTCCTCCATAACGCTAAAACGGACGGACCTACCCTTGATTATAGATCAGCATCACTTTCAACAAAAAAAATTGCTTACCCAGATATGTAGTAAGGACAAATCTATCATCCTGAGAGAGATAAAACTGAATGCCATGAGAATGTACGTCAATAGAACATCTCTTCCGCCAAGTGTACGTATATTGACATTTAGACCTTAACAATTAATAGAGATGCTGTGAGTATTGGTGCAAAAAATGGGGACATGATTCCAGTGACGTCATATTTTCTTTCCCGAAAAAGGGAAAGGGGGAAGAAAATCTCTTCAAAAGAGATGGGGAAAACCCCCTTTTCTCCCATCTCTTTTTTCTTCCCCCTCCCTTTTTCAGGAAAGAAAAATATGACGTCACTGGAATCATGTCCCCATTTTTTGCACCAATACTCACATCATCATTATTAGAAATGTAAAGTTGCCCTAGGAAAATGGGGATAGATGACACCTATTTTGGCCTACCTATTCTATTGACGTCAGCTTAGAGGGAAAGAGAAAAGGAAGGGGGATAAAATCCCCCTAGAAAAGAGATGGCGTAAGGGTATTTCCTGAAGTCAATAGAAAAGGTAGGCCAAAAACAGTAATATAATTTTGCTAGGGCTCTATATACAGTTACAATTTCACACAACTATAGTAATGACGGATACCTAGATTTGAGTCAACATACGAACAATTGGTCCTTTATTGTTTAGGCAGTTTAAAATCAAATAAGTATTATTTCTACGGTCAATCATTACAAAAAGTTTGAAAAAGAAAGATTTAAATAAAATAAGATTACAAATAAAAGATTCGAGTTTTGCCCCCTATTCTTTTTCAAACTTTAGAAAATTTAAGAATCTACTATCCCCTTTCCATTAACAAAAAAATTTGTGAAGTCATTTACTGTACACTAATTGTTATGTCCGCACATTGATATTAACCTACATAAAGAAAATATAGAATAGCCAAGATCCAATAATGCACAAGAGACAAGAGGTGAATTGGATTCTTAAAAAAACTTTTTGGTTCATTGGCTTACTAAAATCAGTGAGACTTGCAAAAAAAAATTGTGAATAATCCTCCAAAATGGCATAAAAATCTACAAAAATGAAACAAAATGTTTAGATTTTATTTAATTTTGTACATTTTTTTATGATTTTGTTGGATTTTTCACAAAAAAATTTGCGAACCTCACTGATTTCAGTGAGCCAAAATGTTTTTTAAGAATCCACCTCTGGTCAAAGAAAACTTCGCGTAAAAGTCTTTTCGCATATTTATAATTGCTGCGAAATAATTGCGCATCATTGAGTGTTGTCAATTCCAAAATATTTAAAGGAACCCTGCAAGAAATACCCCGCTTTAACTGCTGAAATCCTGCCATGAGTAGACCCAATACCCAAAATTTGAAGCCTCCAGATTCAATAACAAAAAAGTTACAGACATTTCAAAATGATTATTTTAGTACAATGAAAGTTTTGAAAGATTTTCAATGTTAAAGCGGCATATTTCTTGCAGGCTTCCTTTAAAAGCCTTCTTTTGTGGTACGAACAAAATATTTTCGTTCGGCCGCTTATTCATGGGGTTTATATCCTGGTTTCAGCAACTCAAAAGTGGCGGTTAATGACAGTTTAATCTGCGAATGCGGTACCAAGCCCTGCATTTAAATCTGGAAATAAAGATTACTTGGCACTGTTGTTACAAAGAAATCCTCCACAAAGCTTCGTACAAACTATGAAGTAAAACAAATAAACCAAATAAGTGATTTTAATAAACATTGTTAGCGCATGTTTTAAATATATTTTACAGATTTACTTATAAAAAATGGATCATGGAAAGGAAACGAAGTTGAAGGTTTCGTCGTATTTTCACAGTAGCTGCTTTCCTATTTCTAGCCCCTGAGGGGCACTAATTAACATTTACTTAACCTAACCTAGCCTAAATTAACCTTTCAAAAGCTACTGTGAAAATACAATGAAACCCACAACTTCGTTTTCTTTTCATGACCCTGAAAAGTTTCATTACTGACTTTCTCTCTTTTAAACTTTTCAAACTTACAGTTTTTGTTTTAGTTAAACGTTTATTGCCACTGTCAAAATCTGAAGAAAAAAAATCGAATGGTCAGAAAATTATCATTAAAGCTTCTTTTTAATTACCACCAGATCAGATCAGCGATTTCTGAGGTCTTGAACTTCGAACAAACAAAAAAATTATATTATAGGATTGTGTGAATGCAAATTAGAAGGTTTATTTATCTGCCTGTACTACACCAAAAATTATAATCACATTGAGTTTGACTTTTCTCGCAGCTACCGTCTTCTGTAAATCTATAAAATTAAGTTATGTTGTAAGAGTATGTATTCTATAATTTAAATGTCTGACCGTATGTCGATGTAGAATGAATGTAGAATATACAGGGGAAAGCTTGTCGTCAATTTAGGTTGCTTCCATGGACATCATGATATCGGTCAGTTCGTTCATCCAGTAGGATGAGAGGGGACGGGGTAAAGGGGGGATCGTTATTTTAGCCGGCTATAAGTTTCTTTTCATTTAAGTACATAAAAATCTGGTTTAATATCCAAGTAATAGTAAATCCATTGTAAAAAACGGTATTGGGGAAGTGATTTCTCAACTTAAATTTTTTGAGGATTCTCTATAGTTATAAGCATATAGTAAAGGTGGGAGAAGAAAAAGGAACTAAGAATAATATTTTTTATGATGACAAATTTAATCCTAATTCAGCAATCCATTTATCCGTGTAATTAATTATATTACCTATAATTCCATCTCCATGACATTATTGTTGTATCCTCATATCCATAATCCTTAAGCAGAGACGATTATGTCCAATATAGCAAAGATTTCAATCAAAACTTTGAAAATTTAGAATATATTTTTATCCCTAAATTTAATTTTCATTTTGTTGACTATAAATTAAACAAGGATTGCAACATTCAATAGATTGATCGATAGATTTCCAAGATCACATTTACCCTATAAAAACCACATATTCTCTACAATATATTTAAGATAATCTTTAATTTATTTTTTTCCTAACTCTACGGGCAGCCAAGTTTGTTTTTTAAAAATAAGGCCTTCCCTCAAATATATTTCTTGAACATCGACCCCCCCTTCGTCAAGTCCAACCTTATTTTACATTTTAAATAAGACTTATTTCTATCCCTTCTAAACTCCATTTGGCCTAGTCAAAACAAATATTTTTCACCAAAAAAATATAAAAAACTAATTTTAATAATTTACCTTATACCACATGCAGACCATCAAATTTTCATCTTTTAGTGTCAAGCTATTGTCTTTTTGATGTATCTAAATTTTATCAGATATTTAACCAAATAAAATTGAAATAAAACTAATCTTAATAGTTCTATCGACCAACAATAGTAAAATAAGGGAAAAGCCTAAACATTTATTTTATAAAAAAATAAATATATATGTAATGATTTGAGATACAGGTAATTGTCAATAAATCACTGAAAATGACAAGTAGTGTGATAGTCATTAAAGTAAATAGCTGTTTTATTTTCAGATATGCAGGCATGACACAACTTCAATGAAGCCATTAAAATGATAAATTTCGAAAAGCTACGCATTTTTTATGAAAATGTAAATACATAAAACATTTATGTTCGATTTTGACATGGATCGGTGTAGATTAGAACCCATCAACTTCACAAAGACGAGCATATGCGTGGTTTAAATATACAAAGCTTACTATAGCATAATCATTTTCAAGACTTAGAGCAGGTTTAGTAAACAATTTGTCATTGAACGGCACAGCGTCAACTCCAATCAAACTGAAATAATATAATTTAATATAAAGCAATTTGATTGAAACAATTTTCGTCACACATTATTTTAAGGACAGTTTAAATTGTATCAGTACCTTGTTAAAAGGCCATTCTTATTTACCAATTATAGTGATCAAATTATAGAGTTTTTAGAGGCAAAGTGTTTCTATAATTCGCTTAGTCTGTACAGCTATGAGGGAAATGTGATTTTCCCCACTGCTATGTAAGATAGAATGTTAATTTCTTTTGTAAAAATACACCTTACCGTTTAGCATCCAGTATTCAACTTACTTTGTCTGTCAATCTATCGATAATGATACACAAGACATTTTATAACCATATAAATTTTTTGGGTTTTTCTATTATGTTTATCTCTTCTTTTTCTCTTCCTCTTTTTTATAACCGTTAAACATCTGCTCATAACTCAAAATGTCCGTTTGTCCATCCATGACTTTTCGTGCTTCGCTACTCATGAATGTTGTCAACCATGTTTCTCTTACAAAGTTTTGTAAATACCTTATTTCATTATCAAAACCAGATATATCTTCCAGTCCCTTATGAAAAATTACAACAAAATGCATTAAAAAGTATATATGATTGTTTTTATAAGTATCGCTACAATAACAAGAATATATGTTGAAATTGAGGATGAATATATCCAAAAGTGGCGATTCTATTTAAAATTCTATGCCAAGTGTACAGTCAATTAACTACTGAGAAAGTTAGAGAAAGAAAAAAGACAAAAATGATCTACATAAGCGAAAAAATATTCCACATATTAAAAAAGATATAAGTTAGCAATAACATATAATTTACTAGCAGCTACTCCCCTAGAGGCCTCTAGTGGCACTTTAAATGTTTTTTTTCTTCAAATTCTACGATACTTTTTTATGTTTCGCCCAAGTCTCTCAAATATTTTTTTAAAAATCGATTTTTTTTATTTCTCTTGGGAGGGTGGTGGTACTCTCCCCTTAAACCTTCCCGGGACCTGAGAAGCTACCCTGTTAAGGAGAACCCGATCGGTTCAGCGGTTAGCGAGATCCTTCGGTACAAACAAACACACAGACACACAAACAGATAGACATCCTGTTACTTTAGTATAAGGATAACTTTACAAAAATAATGGCAGACAGACTAAAACTTTTATACAAACATATCCTAGTTACAGAATAGCTTTACCACTGACAACTTAATTCAAATTATAAAATTTTAACCTTTGACCCTTCAAACGTAAAGAAGGCCCGAACATTAGCTTTAAGCTTCGACATCATCACTGAAAATAAGAAATATAAACTTTTCCTGATTACTCAATTGACACATGAATATGTACTATGTGTACGTACATTAATTTATCGTCCAGAAGATCCTTGGTTATAAGCGAAGCTATTATGTAATTCCAAATGTCAATACTCCATCTGTCTGTTCGCCTGTCTATCAGAAAGTTTTCGCCTGTAGGGTAACATGTTAGGTATTGAATTGGATAATATTTCCTCCTTGTGCTACTTATAGATGGTAATGATTAACACACAAAGTTTGTCCTATAAAGCTTAACCCCGCTATGCCCTTAACTTTGTAATTATTATATAATGCAAACATTTGTTTATGGTCGTAAATATATATAGATTTTTACAGTTTAGTTAAAACTTAAAAATTCATTAATCACAAAAATTTTAAACCTTTACAATCATTAAAGGCACGATTTTCAAAATATAAAGAACAATTTGCCCTTGATTTATAATTTATAAATGGATACCTTTGACAAGACTGACATCAAACATAACTCTTATTCCTGATCCAGAATCTACATCCTTTATTGGACTCGCTATAACTAAATAAAAAATACATAACCATAGGCAAACAGCTGGACGGTAAAAAACTGTTTTTAATAACAAGAGCTTTCATACAATGGATGTTTAATACTTTTAAAAATCTCCATAATAACAAAAATGTTGACAAGAAAAATCAGAGGTCTCAATTACTTTAATAGCAGCTGAATAAATCTAAATTCCAGAATTACGGACGGATACACAAAGTGAATTTTGGAGTTGCTTCGCTACGAAAAAAAACTGTACCTAATAAGTGGCATTCCAGAGTTTCTTTGTCAAATTGATAAGCATTGCAATAATCTTTCAAATTCAACTAAAACAAATATCAAGCTTTAATTAAAAAAAAATAAAATAGATATGAACTGATTACGCTATGACAAATCTATTTTAAGAATGTCTAAAATGGGTGGTAAAATACTTGCACCCCCCCCAAAAAAAAAAAAAAATGAGTCTTTACAAATTTACTGTGTTTTTTTTGCACTGAGACGCAAACAATAGCTGCTGACAAGGAAATTACAGACATGACAAAAGATATACTGGAGTTGTGACTTTTCAAAAGCGTTTGACACTATACTAACCAAGTTTTCAAACTATAACTCACCTGTTTACTCTTTGCTAAACATCTTGCTGCACAGTAAACCTGACACATTTTCTCATTTCTTTTCATTTATTAAATCCTTAAATTAAAGTAACAGCATATCTATGTGTTTGTTTGTACCAAACGATATCACTAACTGCTGTAACGATATGGTTCTCCTTAATAGTGTAGCTTCTCATAGGTTCTGGAATGTTTTTTTAAAACTATTTTGGGGTAGGGTACTATCATTCCCCCGAAGTAAAAACGCCCCTATAATAAAATGAAAAGTAAATTCTTTCATCTTTTTTAATTATAAATTTGAAATTGTCTAAAATACGATACTATCCATGATTTTCAGTGTGGCCCAGAACCTAAACCGGTTCTAATTCCAGAGCATATTAATAAAAAAGTAATTTATGAAATTATGGATAGCATTTATTGTTATTGCAAATGTCAGTATCCTACAGTTTTTATTGTTTTTTCTTTCTTATTTAATTAAAATTATGGGTTTAATGCTTCTAAATACTAAAGTAAAAATTGAACAAGTGGGTTATTTTCTTGATTCCCCTTTTCCATTATTTTTAGCAATCAGCAGCCAAGCCACCCGAGGATTAACAACTTTCGAGCCCTTCCTTCATGTAAGCTATACTTAATCTTATATAAAAGTAACATCATGGCTATCTATCTGTCCTTCTGTCTGTGTATAGCTTACGATCTCGCCATCCGCTTAAGCTTTATGATTCTCATTTACAGTGAAACGTCTCATGGGTCCAGGAAAGGTTTGTCACTAATTTGGTAACGCTACAACCACCATCCCAAGAGAAATGGAAACTAGAAAATAAATAAAGGCCCTTCCCCTTAATTAAAATCTATTTCCTTTTTTTTCAAATATTATAAAAGGCGAACCTAACCTTCCCTTAAATACCCAAAGAGGCCTCTAGGGGCGTATCCGCTAGTAATGAATATTAAAATGTGAAATTTCCTGGTTAATTGCTTGATTTGTATTGATTTTAGAATCAATATATCTATTTGACTAAAATAAAAATAAAATTCATATCATTATTTTATAAACACTCTTTTTTAAAGAACAAGGATGGCAACATTAATAAGTAGCGAAGCACCAAAAAAAACAAGAGGAAATCAGTTGTAAAAGATAAAAACCGCTAAAAACCTGCTTAAAATGAGACCGAACGCTAAGGATGTTTTTAACTTAATTTTGCTCCATATTGATAGGAATGCTGTCATGAAGTTTCAGCCGTCTTTATAGAAGCCGAGAAAATCCCGTTTCCCCCAAAACGTTACAGACGGACATTTCAAATTACAGAGTAGCTTAACTTCTAAACAATTTCCGCATCTCCACAAAAAATAAAGTATCTATTATTTTTTAGATTAGTTACTTTTTTTAAAAGCGAAGCTTTTCTATAATTAGGGTCGGTCCGTCCGTCCGTCCGTCCGTAACGGATAGCTTTTTTCGTTAATTTAGTCATGTTAGAATTGTCCTATCGATTTCAAATTTTGTATGGTGATTCCTTTAGTAATAAGGTACGATTTAGAAAGCGTAGCAACTCTATAATCATTACCAAATTGTCCGTACGTCCATTTTGAACATGTTGATTTTTTTACTTTTTAACAACAAATTTTTATGTGATCTAATCTTCCGATTAATCTGATTTTTGGTATATTGATTCCTGGGACAACAAAGAATAATGTTATTAGCGAAGCAACTCTATAATCAAGTCCTAAAAATGTAAGTATGTCCATAAACATAATCCTGTATAAAGCAGTTTTTCAACAAATTTACTTACAACTTTGCTTCGACTCTTAAACATTTATATTCTGATTATTCAGTTCTGACACTATATAAGTGTTAATGTCCGTTTGTCCTACTGTTTCAGTGCTTCGCTTTTATGGATGTTGTCATCCTTGTTTTCATAAAAGTCATTGCAACAATCCAATCAATTAATATCTTGAAGAGCAGAATTTTATACTCATAAAAATATAATTATAAATTACCTTTAAATAGCCAACTGCAAAATATGTGGAGTTTATCAGTTCAGAACCATTAACACTAAAAATATGTATTGTTTATGTAACTAGTGAAGCTACCAGGGACTTTGGGGACTTTTTAAAATTTGGATTAATCTATCACACAAAGTAGAATGATGTCTGTCCGTCCGTCTGTCTGTCTGTCCGTCTGTCCGTCCCTTAAGATCTCGGTAACCACTGAACCGATTGGATTCTACTTTTCAGGGAATATACCTACTGGTCCTGTGGTGGTTTTAGGCTATTTTCTTGGGGGTGGGACACCCCCACCCCCCCAAAAAAACAAAAAAATCCCCCCCCATTTTTTTTTTTTGTGAAGATTTCCTTGGTCCTTTTACGAATTTCGCCAAAAAAATTTTTTATCACCTCTTGGGTCAAAGCCCCTAGAGGCTAGGGGCGAATTCGCTAGTTTATATACAAACTAACAGTGTTAAAACTATCCATCTATAATTTTAATCCAGATAACTCAATCATAGTTGGGGGTATGCATCAATTTATCATCTATTGTCTTATCCTTAAGAGTCTTAACTACCTGATAATAATAACTGAAAGATTTAAAACAAAATCAATAATAGTTATTTATCGCATCGTATTTATAGATAGGTTTCCGCGGATATTAAACAAAATTAAAATTAATTCCAGTTTAGTTAGTATTGATCTAAGATTTTAAAATTATTATACGTGGAAAATTGTCTATAATACGATACACTTATACATGATTATCATTATGGCTCAGAACCAGTTCTAATCCAGCGGATAACAATCGGTTTCAAATTTGAAGCCTTACATTTATAAATACTAGAGTTGGCTCAATATAACTATATCGCTATCTATAAGTACAAATCTATTATCTATTTCTCAATAAATCTATTTTCCTCCCCCGCCATTACTAATTAAAAGAAAGAAGTAAATATTTATTAATTTAAATGATTTTAAAAAGATTTTTTCAATTATATTTTTTTTCACATTACCATCACCAAAGGGTTAATATGATTAAAATTTTAGTTTTAATATTTTAACACAAAGGAAGTGTCGCCACAATCGAATTCTTTTAAAATACAGTTTTCTTAGATTTACTCTATTATGAACGAATATTTTTTATTTATGAAATAAGGATTAAATACTTCAATGTAATTCAAATATCTACATGAAGTGAAAAACTTAATTCATTCCATAAACAAATAGAATAAAGGTCCTATCGCTTTGGTCAATGAGAGTTTAATGAGGATTATTGGAGCACTATGAGTTTTAAATATTTTACCATTGGAAGACTCGAGCTCATTTATAGACGTTTATTTCCTATATAGATCTGTCATGGATCTTGATGCAATAAAGCAGGCCGTTTTGTAAATGTTAAAAATTGGAAGATTTCATTAAATAAAAGTAATCGCAAATATACTTAGTAAAAGATGATATACATACACGCGTTATGAAACGTGAAAGAAACTAAATAATTTCTTAAATGTGCAATTAAAAATATATCTATAATACAAAGTAGAATCATGTCTGTCCGTCCTTCCGTCTGTCCGTCCCTTAAGATCTCGGTAACCACTGAACCGATTAGATTCTACTCTTCAGGGTATATACCTATTGGTCCTGTGGTGGTTTTATACTATTTTCCTGGGGGGTGGGACACCCCCCCCCCCAAAAAAATAAAATCCCTCCCCCCCCCCCAAATAAATGTTCTTTTTTCTAATTTTAATGTTTTTTATGTTTTATATATTTTTTAATATTTTTTTATACTTTTTTATATTTTCAAAATTTTTTTCTTTTTAAATTTATTTTCTTCTTTTATACTATGTTTTATCAAATTCAAAAAGATTGTGAAACCTTCCTTCTCCTGTAGGGGCGAAGCCCCAAAAAGGCTACTGGCAAAGAAATTTTTTTTTAAATTAAAAAAGAGAACAAATTCGAAGGTTTTTAAAAATATAAATCAATATCAATAAATATAAAAAGTTATAAAATACAGAAAATATTTTTAAAAATGTAAACAAAATTCTTAAAATTCTCCCCTTAATCTTTAGGAAAAAAGCCCCTAGAGGCTTGGGGCGAAACCGCTAGTAAATCTTATATTTTATTAATATTTTGCACAGTACCATCTACGTACATAACAAGAATGAAAATATATTAAATTTTCAAAAATTATATATTTTATAATTTTGCATAGATGATGTTATAAATGTATTTAATCCAGGGGTCGTGATTCGGCAATTTCATTTGAAATTGTAGATTTTCAAAAAAAAAATATTTTTCACGTATTTTTCCATATCTGTTGTTTTAGAAAACAACCATGGAGATCAGACTGCCTTTTATCAGGTTTTTGGCTATTTTTATATGTTTTACATATTTCCCCATCTTATGAGCATCTTTTATGTAATTTACTTTGACCGTCGTCATCATACAAAATAAAACAAGGTTTCTTGTTTATTTTCTCCAATAAATCTATTCTTGATTTTAATAAATACGATTGGCCCCTTGTCCCTTATTTCATTCAATTTAAAAGATGAAATAATTAATAAACAGAGGAAAATAAAAGGGCGGAAGGAGACGTCCAAGTTTTTTTTTGGAGGATTCAGGATGAATATTTAGTCTGTAAATATATGGTGGGCGAGGGGTAAATTTTAAATATTTTTTTTTTAAAAATTGTAATTGACGTAGGGGTGGACTGGCAATAATCTGTTTTAGCCCCCCCCCCCCCCCCACCCCTTGTACTTTCTTGGAAGGGGGTGAAAAAAAAACTTTAACGCCAAATTACTAATTTAGTAAGGGAGACTAAACCTTATACAAAAACTTTTACATTATAAAACTGCACAGACAAATTTTGTGCAAAATATAAGTTTGGGCAAAAAGAGAGTTTTAATAGTGATTAATTATTATATTTCCAATATAAATGAGGACAAACAAACGTCAATACTTTTATATGGTACAGCTACTATATAATTAAGATATGTCCATATATCTAACCGTTTAATTATAACTAGTGAAGATCGTATTTTAAAAAAATCTTTGAAAGCAAAATAATTATCAAATCATATTTAAAGTCATGATTCGTGCACCAATTTACCAATCCTATTCAGAAAATTTTGATATTTAATCCCCCCCCCCCCCCACATCTGTATAGACTGTCTGCATATATCATAAAATGAAATTGTTTCTTTGTTTTACTCAAGAAAAACTGCTCTATAATTGGCCCTATGTTCGTCACACATAAATTCATTTGTACCTGGTTGCAATCCATGCAAGCAGAACAGCCGTACGGGAGATTTCTAAGCACACATACATTTTCTTTCAAGGGCTATACACACATCTTAACGCGCGCATTTTCCGGGAGAAACAGAACAATCTAGAATTCTCTCAGAGTAAGCTCAACACATTTTGAATAATGCACTGAGGGAGGTGTCTCTAGAGGAAATGTCGCCATCTCTGATTCTTTTGGGATAAGGATTAATGGGTATGGGAATTTTCATTAAGTACACGACACAAAGACTTAAGGAATGCTCCCCTGCGCCGATACAACAACAAAACACCACCCTACACCCCACTGCACATAAGATTACATCCCTCTTGTTGTCTGTCTCTAATACACCCCCTAAATCTAACACCCACCTCGATCTTGGTTTAAAGGGCTGTAAATTTTCATGGCGCTTTGCGCACCCCTGGAAAAACCCTGTGCCCGACAATGGTACACCACCAAGAAGGGTTTGAAATAGGATTCATACACAAGAGTAGAACAATAATTAGTTTTACAGTTGGAATGACATACATACAGAAGAGAATAAAAAACAGGGGATAAGAAGGCCAAGAAGTAGTACAGATACAAATACTTATAGGGTAGTTCACTACCTAAAATTCTACGAAAATTCGCACAATCATTATACTAAATTATACAAATTTAGAGATAATACTACATGCAGTAAAAAGATAATAATTCACAAAGAAAAATGATTTCCAGACTTTTTACAGAAATTGCCAATTGGCATTTTAAAAAATTATTTTCTCTACGTTTTGCAAATCCATCTAAAAAAAATCAAAGCATCCTCCTCTCATAGTACCCCATAATATAAATTTGTCCCTTTATCCATAAAACGAATCTAGGACCTAGGTGGTATTAAACAATAATTTTGGGGTAAAAACAACACTAGGGGGTACAGAAATTAATAGGGGTAATCTTTTTTACGATTAGAGGTAAAAAATGCACTTGGTGGGGTACTAAAAATTGATATGTTGGGTAAAATTTGAGTTATGGGAAGTTAAAGAAAAGTTCCCCAATTTGAATAATGAATTTTCTTACTCCTTTACATATCTTTACATTTAAATGCTTTGTTTGGAAAGAAAAAGCTTAAACTAAAACTCAAGGATTTAAGAGCTTGTTGGCGGTTGCTGCTGGCAGAAAAAAATGTCTGATTTTTACAAAGTTAAAGGCAAGTAACTTCAAAATTTTCAAACTGGGACATGAAATTTTGACGCAGTTTTATGTATATTTTGTATTTCTTACAATCATAGGATATTTCTAGGGATCTAAAGTGATGAGACAATGTTACATGACAGTGTTACATCCTCAGTGATGTTACACTAATAATAACCCATTCTGAAGATTACAATTAGTAGTTGAAACATGTGGACAGTCAAAATTCTATAAAAGTCCCTAAAGTTGTTGACTCAACGTAAAAGAAAATACTATTTTAAAACTTTGGAGACTAGTGTAATAAATAGCTTAATGTCCCCTCTTTCCCTGGGATATTTCAGTGTTTTATAAACATCGTTAACGTCATAATATTTGTTGATCAACTGCAGTTCACGGTAAAATATTTTTGGTAACGAATATTTCAAAAAATCTATGAATTTTAAAGGCTGCTAGCTGCCAAACGGCTAATCATACAGATCATACCCGCACAACATTTTAAGCGGCATAAGAAAACCTACAAATAATAGCCAAAATCCAATGATGAATAGGGAAAGCTTCACTGAAAAAAAACGCGTAAAATAGGTCTATTTCGCGCATTTCTCTGCACTGAGAGATAATTATGCATTAATGATTTATGGCTATTCCAGATTATTTGTAGGCCTTCTTATGTCGCTTAAACCAGTGTGTGGGCATGATCTGTACGACTACGTTCAGCTGTTTGGCAGCTAGCAGCCTTTAAAATTAATAGATTTTTGGAAATATTCGTTACTAGGAATATTTTACCGTGAACTGCGGTTAATCACATTTTTTTGCTTTTTACCTGGATGACCCAGCAAGGTATGCTGATAATAAATAATCAAAAAGACTGACATAACATCATGTTACTTTTATATAAGAATAAATGATATATATCCAGTATATGTATTACAGACAACTTTTCACGAATTATACATGTTTATTTTATGATTTTTATTTTTGTTTTGTTAATGTTATACTTTTTCATCTTACTGTCCGCGAAAAGCTGTCTACGATCAATAACTAATGATCTAGGTGTGTTCAATTACAAGACATAAAATGTTACTGAACTACCTATAGAAAAAAAACTAGAAATTAGAACATAGTTTTGCTAGCTCCATCTGATCAGATTAGTTTACTTTTCATAGACAAGCGGCACTTGAAGGAAGGGGGAGTTCGACCATTCACTTTTAATAAAAGTAAAAGTTATAAACCTTCCTTGAATATATTAGAAGCTTCTCTGTTAAGGAGAACCAAATCAGTTCATCGGTAAGTGAGATCCTTTCGTACATACAGTCAGACTGACAATACTCATGTTACTTTTATATAATGCTATTCTCTTTACCTTAAAACTTTATTAAGGAATACAATATAAGAAAAGTATTTGATCATAGTTAACCTCAACATTTTGTACAGCAAACTAAACTAAAAATTAAACAAAATTAACGCAAATCAAAAGAATTTCTTTTGCTATTTGGTTTTCCCTCAAGGATAAAGGAATAAGAAAGCAAAATATAAAATTGTGAATATTTTTTTTGCGAAAATCCATTCGGATCCCGTATAGGCGGACTGATCGTTTCAAGGGATCTAATGGGATATGACAATGGCCGATAAATTGATGTACATCCCCAAGTATAATACATAAAATTACCCCTTCTGTAGATTAACATTGGTAATTATAACGTTTGAACACTCAACATAATGATTGAATAAATCAAAATTCACTTAAAGGGCGAATATAGGTTGAATATAATATGGGCTCAAAAAAAACGTGCAATTCCATAGATTATAAGTAACTTTAAGATATTGACATATCCAAATGTATAAGTCTGTTATAGCTTAAAACCTGAACATTCTCAGGATAAATTTATGTAATAAGTGTGGTTCCCTAAGAACTCCAAACACCCTAGCATCACACAAGGCTTCGGTTTAAGGTTGGATTAAAAAGCTTTCGTTAAATGATAGTCGTAATAAAAGTGGAAACCAGTTATCAATCTTTTTTTTTGTATTGTGGATTGTTTCTTCCTTGACAATATTCCCCAACAAAGTGTAAAGTATATGAATTTTATTTAAAAAAAAACCTTTACAGGAGAAATTTTATTTCATGTAAGTATGAAAATTATATGGTAATTGTTATAATTAATTTAAATAGGACAAAAATAATAGGTGAATAGTGTTTTTTTCTTATATTTTTTTCTGGAGAAAATCTGGCGATCGGTGCGTTTGTGTGTGTGTGTTGAAAAATGCGTACTAGGGTAATTATATCATCAAGAATTAATCATTGATCTTTATACAGAAAAAAAAACTTTAAAACGTATTATTTACCCTAGTAATTACTCCGGACGCAAATTAACGCAAATTATTTTATGCTTTTTAAAAAATCAATAAAATAGTATATAATATAAAAAAAATAAACACTTTAATTATCAATTAAGATGCATGCCAATGTAATAATCAATTAAACTTAAGAAAACTAGTCAAAAAAAGTCTTGTAAAGGGGTAAAATAAACGATTTTGTTGACTTTCTCATTTATCATATGTTGAAGTAAAAGCAAAAATTGCAAAATCTACTTAAGGATTTTTTTGATTTTTTAAATTTAACATAGATATTTTAAATGTATGTAATGGCACCTTTCATATAAGCTCATATCATATTGAAACAATATTCGCCCTTTAATTCCCAAAAGTTAGTTCGCCAACGAATAAGAAAACGTTAATATTATAAAACTTTGGGGACTAGGTAATGAACAACCCATTGTTCCCCTCTCTCTCACTCTGGATCATTTCTTAATGTTTCGGGAAGTTTGGTATTGGTCCAGGTAATGTTTAACCTTGTGGATAGGTCATTCACAAGTTTAAAATAATTTCATTTTTTGAGTTTATTTTAAATTCCTTTTTTTTCTTTTTGCGGAAAATCAAAGAATTGCAATAAATTAAATATTATTTTTAAACAGCTTATTTTTTGGTAATTTTATTTACATTTATGCAAAAATGTTAGCATAAATGCAATTAGAAATAGTTATTCACTAGTTTCCTAGTAATTTATGGCAAAATATGGAGATGTCAAGGTCATTACAAATGTTTAAATAAAAAATGTCAATTATTTATCAGAAAATTGGTGATTAAGAAAAAATAAATGCAACAAATCTTTAAAAAAAACCTTACAGTAAAACTCAGGTTTATTGAAGCTACGCAATTTATACACAGTTTGCACAATAAAATTTGAAACGTTTTAAATTGACGTAAATAAAGGACAATTAATAGAAAATAAATTGCAGTGATTTGTCAAGATTAAATAGAAGGATAGACAATGGTTCAAAGTCCTTTTTTTCAAATCAGGTGATTTTTTAGTATTTGCACAACATAATGCAGGTCCCCCCCCCCCCGGGCCTTAACAAATCATCCCTTTTAAATGTACATTTTACATCTGGGGTAAAAAGTTTTGAGGTTCTAGTAAAACATAAAAAAACTACCCCACCCCATACAATCTCATAGGGGGGAGGGGGCCGTTTTGTGCTCGATTAGATAGATATAGAAAAAAAACTAAACGGACCACTATGACGCCTTAAGTTTAAAAGTTTAATTTACTGTTTTAGAGATCTAAATTAACAAACAAACAAAACATCTAAACATAACTTTATTTACAAGTTTACCGTTATTTGGTGCTTATGTATGACAAAGTGGAGAAACGAAACCGAAAGTATAACAGTTATTTTTACGCAGATATAATATTTTCACTTTTCTTTCACTAACATGTCATAAAACTTGCTTGGTTTCATTTTTACTTTATCATAGTTAAGTACATTTTAATAGTGAATAGTGACAACATACATAAAAGTGAAGCTCCAAATTATTGCTCATATTATTGTACCTTGTTTTCATGGGAATCACTGTGCCAAAAATCAGATAAATTGGATGATTATTAGTTGTAAAAAATGTAAAAAAAATAACATGTTTTAAATGGACGTTTGGACTTTCTGTTAAAAGTTAATTATAAATAACTATTACATGAATCTAGTCATACACAGATTGAAATAAATAAGATAATTCTAACGTGTCTATATTAACGATAAGAGCTTTAACGGACAGAACTACCATAATTGTAGAAAAGTTTCGCTTTTAACAATCCTTATAATAAAGTAACAGGATGTGTGTTTGTCTGTCTGTCTGTTAATTTGTACCGAAGGATCTCGCTAACCGCTGAACCAATCGGGTTCTCCTTAACATGGTAGCTTCTCTTAGGTTCCGGGAAGGTTTATAACTATTTTGGGGGAGGGTACCACCACCCTCCCAAGAGAAATCACAAAAAATCGATTTTTTTAACGTGAACGCAACATAGAAATATTATGTATTATTTTTTTTTTAAATCAAACATTTAAAGTGCCATTAGAGGCATCTAGGGGCGTAGCCGCTAGTATACACATAACAGGGAAGCTAATACGTCAGACATCGAACTTAGCTAACTTAATATCGACATAACGATATTTTAATAATCATCTTCTAGAATGAAAAATTAAGAATGAGAAAATGTATAATTTTCCTCGCATTAATCTTACAAAATAAGATTATATCAGCAGATAAATACAAGTAAGTATAAATGGAGAACCCGCGACCTTAGCTCAACACGTAGCGTATCCTCTCGTCGTCGGGGAGGTGATAGGTTCAAATATCTGCCTAACATCGTAACTAAAGACGTTAAAAATGGCTCCCACTGCAGTTATGTAATGTGCGCGATGTAAATTACCATGCCAGTTAGGACGTTTAAGACAAAGATCATGCAATCAAAGATTGCGTTTGGAGGTCTAAAACCTGAAGCCCCCTTATGATCATAAAGTAAAGTTTTCGAAAAGGTGATCCAAAACCTCGGCAAAACTGAAGACGTTAAAAGTAAAACCTGCTTTGATGTGCAAATGAATAGTAATAATTAGGGGAGTGCCTTAGCTATATGTAAACAGTCGCAACTCATATACAATCTAACCAACGCTGTATTAATCGAGAAATAAAAATTGTCTATGAAAAAAATATATGCATTCATATAATAGTAATGATTATACGGTTTGATACTCTTATCCCTAATTATATGCTTATAATACCTTGTCATTACAGGAATCTTAATACATCTATTTTTTATATTTTAAGGAAACCAAAGCCAAAATACGAATATCGTCCATATGAGCATCGAACAGTAAGTTATTTTTATACAATTATCTAAATCCGTAGATTTACTTTCCAGAAGATAAAAATAAGCATAATTATATTTATAATTACATATATTGTATTGCATCTGTATTTACATTGGCAGGTAGGATGTCGCGTGAGCGGTGTTGTCTCGAACTGTTGAAACAAGAGAACTTCTTTGGTTTGTGAAGCAGAACAAAGTACATACATTTAAATTTTTGATGAAGATTCCCTGTATCAATGAGAATCAAGTTTACAATATACTTTATTCGTCAGTATATCAGTCATGCATGAAAAGTCATTTAAATATTTTTATTATTATTTCAGAAAGGTTTTTGTGATTTCTATTCTTCTCTATAATTTGTCTGCTTCTCCTTCCATGAATTTTTAGTGCTTCGCTATTTATGGATGTTGTCATCCTTGTTTTCTGTCTAAGTGGCCATTTACATGTAAATGTTTTTCTTTATCAAACTTTTTGCACGATTAAAAGCAATTTAAGCTAAAAAATAGTATCTACAGTTTAAATTTTTACTTTTTTTCATAGGAAAGTTAATTAAATTTAATGACATGTTATAAAATAACTTTTGGGGACTTTTTCAAGAGTGCAAAAACATATGAAAGTGCTATGTGTAAATATTGTTGTTGTTGTTGAAATGATTTATTCGTTTTACAGAAATAATCATACATCATATAATAAGTAAAATAAGAAAAAAATGATAAATTAGATACGTGTTAGTAAGTTAAGGGTTATGAAATATTTATAACTAACATAAAAAAACTAACTACACAATTAAAATGATAATGTTTGAATTGGTTTGGTGTTCGTGTTTCAGTTTGTTAAGAGTTGATTGGTTTCATTGATAGCAAGCATTTTGGGCAGGAGTAGACTGTGGAGTTGGAGGTTTCCAGTTTAAGCTTACTGGGCATTTTTCGGGACTTACAAAATTGAGGAAAGGTCAAAATTGTAAGGTAGCCTACAAAAAAGGCTACAAAAGTTCTTGCCATGGATTTCTAAATTTCACTTGACGTGTACCGCTCCAAAGCCAGGCGGGTGAAGTTTACCCCATAAAAATGGGGGAGGCTGCAACAGAATAAAAGGGAAACTTATTCCCTTTTCACACACACCAACTAGATATAATAATTAAGCACAATGATTTTAAGCGGGAATTCAAACCTCAGGCGTATATGTGGGAAGGTGAGGGATGGGGTTGAAGGCAGGCAGAAGTTTGTAGGGGAGAGAGGTGGTGAGACTGTCATATTGGTGATGAGGGTGGGGGGCATTTTGGCGGGCAGAATAGGTTGGAGTCAAATTTCCAAACAATATTTAGAATAAAGCAGACAAAGGAAATTAAATGACTCGAAAAAGCTTGAATTGATGAAGCAGGAAAAAAAAGCAGGCAGACAGAAAAATGTTTCTTCTTATCTTCTCCAGTGATGGCAGGAATCGTCTGTGCCCAATTACCAACATTTTCTTCATAGCACCTATCGGAAAACTGCGAAGATTTTATTATGCACTCATAACAAAGAATATTGACACAATTAGCGCGCGTAGGGGATAGAGCGCCACACATGCGTGTTGCTCTCTCCGCATCCTAAAGCAGACTGATGTGTAAATATAAAATAAAATTTACTTAGACTTTGGTATGTATTTGTGGTATTTCTTCAAACACTAGATATGTCAAACAGTAGATGCGACAAACGCTAGACAGACAAACAGTAGATGCGTCAAACGCTAGACAGACAAACAATAGATGCGTCAAACACTAGACTACGACAAACAGTAGAATTTTCAATTTCGCGACAAACAGTATAATTTTTAATTTCGCGACAAACAGTAGAATTTTTAAAGTGCGACAAACACTAGAAGCGACATATGCTAGAATTTAAACTTAAAGAATATTCATAGATTTTTTCGTTCATAGATACTTAATTTATTTCACTATCAATGCCGGGATCTAATGGGATAAGATAATGGCCTAAAAATCTATGTACATTCCCTAAAGCGCAAAGTTAGTGGTTGAAACGTTTGAAAACTCAACTTATTAAACCAACCAATCAAAATTCATTAAAGTACCAAAAGTTTCTTAGCATACGAATGAGAAAACTTTCTTATAAAACTTTTGAACCCCCCCCCCCCCAACCTCATTTTTGACCCCCTCCACCAAAATAGTTATAAACCTTCCCGGGACCTATGAGAAGCTACCCTGTTTAGGAGAATCCGATCAGTTCAGCGGTTAGCAAGATCCTTAGGTACAGACAAACAATCATCCTTTTACTTTATTAAAAGGATAAATTCTAGCGTTTGTCGCCTTTAGAAAAAATCTAGTGTTTGTCATATTCTAGCGTTTGTCGCATTCTAGCGTTTGTCGTATCTAGCGTATGTCATATCTAGGGTTTGTCTGTCTACTGTTTGTCTGTCTAGCGTTTGTCGCATCTACTGTTTGACATATCTAGGGTTTGATGCAGTACCGTATTTGTAAAGTAGGTTATAAATATACGTAGCAACCATCTAGTTAATATTAACAAGGATGTTATTATTCATAATATCTTAGCTCACTTGTAATTTAAACATTCGTGAAGTCTTGATAATAAGTTGTGCTGATAGTTTATGGAGAGTTGCTGAGTCAAATAGGTCTTTTTATTGTCACCGAACATTACTTTAATCAAGTTAGATCTGATGCTCTGAGCTTGGTATGAATGATAGCAGTGAAATATTTTGGTCTGGGTAGGTCATGATGGTGAATGGCTCGTTGGGTAGTTTTTTTTTATTAATACCTTATCTATTGCAGCAATTTCCCATCTTGTTGTCCTCCGTGTTGTTAGACTGGGTAAGGCAGGTACCCCCAGTGGCCTGACCGCCGGAATCTCCTTGCTTCAGAAGCTTCTGGGCGATGGCTAAGAAAATGTTGTTCACATTCAATTTGGTCTTAACACTGGTTTCCATGAACAAAAGTCCATTGTCTTCTGCATACGTAGAAGCCTTCTCATACTCAACCACCCTATTTGATGTTAGATCAGCCTTATTTCCAGCCAAAGCAATCACTATATTTGGACTTGCTTGTTTCTGGAGTTCTTTCACCCATGTCTTTGCCCTCTCAAATGTGTCTGTGTTGGAAATATCATAAACAACTATGGCAGCCTGAGCACCTCTGTAATACATGGGGGCGAGGCTGTGGTATCTCTCCTGTCCTGCAGTGTCCCAAATTTGAAATTTAACTGTGGTATCATCAAAAAATACTGTTTTACTTAAAAACGCAGCTCCAATTGTTGAATTAAATTCCTGAAATTCAAGTTTGTCGAACACTTCTTTGACAAATCCAAAAACTAAAGATGTTTTTCCTACGGCTGATTCACCTAACAAAACAAGCTTAATTTGACAAATATTGGTCAGTGCTCCGCCGGGTCTCTGTCCAGAAGCCATTTTGCCTCTTAGTGAAGTGAATCAATCAAACTTAGCTTGGTCAGTTTAAACATTTAACTTGGTGAGTCTAAACAAGCTAGGTCAGTTTTTAAACATAGCTTGGTCAGTTTTTAAACATAGCTTGGTCAGTTTTTAAACTTAGCTTGGTGAGTTTAAACATTTAACTTAGTGAGTTTAAACATTTAACTCTGTGAGTTTAACCAAGATTGGTCAGTTTTTTAACATAGCTTGGTCAGTCTTTAAACATAGCTTGGTCAGTTTAAACATTTAACAGCGAGTCTAAACAAGCTAGGTCAGTTTGTAAACATAGCTTGGTCAGTTTTTAAACTTAGCTTGGTGAGTTTAAACATTTTACTTGGTGAGTTATATCATTTAACTTGGTGAAATTAAACATTTAACTTGGTGAGTTTAAACATTTAACTTAGTGAGTTTAAACATTTAACTCTGTGAGTTTAAACAAGCTTGGTCAGATTTTAAACATAGCTTGGTTAGTTTTTAAACATAGCTTGGTCAGTTTCTAAACATTGTTTGGTCAGTTTTTAAACTTAGCTTCATGAGTTTAAACTTAGCTTGGTCAGTTTAAAAAATAATAATGATTAAACATAAAATAAATATAAAAAAACACAAAGCAATAAGTCTACTGCGAATTACAGACTGAATCAACTATTTGATAAAGTTGATAATAGATATTTATCACATTGTATTATAGACAGCACTCCACGGATAGTAGAAGTAAAAATCATAAGATTATTATTTGCAGTTTTGTTAGCTTCGAGGGGCTTAAGGCCTTATGCTAACAAAATTGAAATCAACAGTATGATTTGATTTGATTTTTTTTTGTAGAATAATTGTCTGTATTGCAACGATATACATGATTTTCAGTATGGCAGAGAACCAGTTCTAATCCAGCGGATATTAATCGGTTTTGAAGCCATAATGGAATATCATTACCAAAATTTTGTCTTATCATAGCTTTGCATTTCTAAAGACGTCAACAGTTATGATTAATTGTTACTATTTTTGATTATAGCAATTCTACTTAACAAACTATTCAACTGCAAGACCACCAATATCTGTTAGCTAACCGTCACTAATATTTATATAACGCCAGAACTAACACTCCATTTAAAACCGAAGCTTTTTTATAATTAGAGTCGACCCGTATTTACTTCCGTCCTTAACAGAAAGCTCGTATTGGTAATTTAGGCATGTTAGAGCTGTCCTATCAATTTTAAACTTTAAAATGTCCGTACATCCATTTAAAACATTTTTGACAACCATTTTTTATGAGTTTTAATTATCCTATTCATCTTGGAATACTGATTCCTGGGACAACAAAGTAAAATTTTATAAGCGAATCATCTCTATAATCAAGTTTAAAAATTGAAGTATGTCTTTAAACAATATACAGTGTTTTAGCAGTTTTGCAACAAATCTATTTACAATTTTGTCCAGTCTTATACAATTAATTTCTGCTAATTCAATTCTGACACTCTTCAGGTGTTTATGTACGTTAATGTACCATTTCAGAGCTTCGCTTCTATGGAAGTTTTCATCCTAGTTTTTTTTATGCAAGGCATTCGTAATTGTGTTTTTAATGTGTCATATATGACTTTAATACAAGGATAAGACAATGGCAATTTAAACAACATTCTTGATAAGGTACCATACAAGTTTATTAAATTTTTTAAATCAGGTGAATTTAAGACATCAAATAGAAGGCATAAGTTTTTATGAAAACTAATCTTGTTTGCTTTTTACTTTCAGAACACAGAAATCAACTTTTGTCCATCTCCTCCAAAGGCAATGGGTCTATCCTCCTATAAAAGTAACAGAATGTCTATGTGTCTGTTTTTTCTGTCTGTGGGTCTGCCCTATAAAAATTTTATTCTTTCTTAAATTAAAAGAGTATAAGAAGAGCCTTTGTTTAAATTTTTAATTTTATTTGGTCGATAAGATTTTAATTGAAGTTGTCGTTACTGACAAATAGTCTAAAATCATACAAGGAACTACAGTTTATATGAAGCTTCCATAAAATGAATAAGAAAAAAATCCTTACTACTTTATGCAATAGAATTATCATAGTTTTATGTTGGTATAAAAACAACACAAAAGTTCGATATTGATGAAATAGACTTCTAAAACTGACAGGCACCTGGAGGACTAACCTCTTCAGTGTGGGGGTATATGACCGCTGGGGTTGTGGCCTCTACTGTAGCTGCTAATCTAGGTCTGCAGTGTTCATACAAATTATTTAAATCTTGACTTAAATAAATAGCAATTTTTTATTATTTGTTAACATAAAAACTTTGGATATGTTTTAAAAATTATTAGGTCGTGCGTCCGAACGTTACAAACAATAATCTACAAAAGGGGTAATTTATTTATCATCATTTGGGTATACATAAGTTTATCCCTAATGGTCCCTGCTAACATTTCACCTATCTTTTCTTGTCCTTGCTGCGCTACTTAATTGAACATAATTGTATGAACACTTTTCTGTGGTCTAGTTGCCAATGCTAACTCAAACAATAACAATAATAACAACAATGAGAATAATGATAACAATAACAGCAATAATCAGGTCAGTAAGAATTCGGATTATCAGAGGAATACTTTTCCAGTATGGCTTTGAATCCGATTTATATTTGATGGATTAGAACTGGTTCTCACCCATACTAAAATCATGTACAGCATCGTATTATAGACAATTTATATATTACAGAATATTCAAATAAAAATCATAAAATTTAAAACCTTTGGGGCTAACAAAACTGGTCTTAATCTCGCAATTTTTCATTTTAATATCCGCGGAAAGCTGTCAATAATACGCTGTAACAAACAACAGAATTAATTTTTTTTAAATTTATTGTCAAAGGTTTCGTGATTTTTGTTCTTAGAAATTCCCTTTTTATCTGCCCTCCTAATATTATTTTAGATTTATTTCACCTTTTGGCTATACTTTATTCGTGGCTGTACTGAAAAATGATGTATAGTATTGGATTATAGAAAAATGAAATATTCAATAGCAATCACAATATCTCTACCTGTCGGGGCCAACATGCCTGTAGCTTACTTATTACATGGATAAAATATGAAGAAATTATGAACACAGTCTAACAAATAATATGGCCATATTGTTCATACACTGAATTCCTATTGGTCCATCTAGTGATTATTCATCTATATGTTATATATTTATTATGTAGAATGTTGCCAACAGTGCTAATAGTAACATGCAGATATATATTTATTATGTAGAATGTTGCCAACAGTGCTAAAAGTAACATGCAATATATATTTATTATGTAGAATGTTGGCAACAGTGCTAATAGTAACATGCAGATGAATTAAATTATATTTATTATGTAGAATGTTGCCAACAGTGCTAATAGTAACATGCAGATGAATTTGATTGTTCCTGGTAAAAGAAGTTTTCAAACTTTAACAGGTAAAAATTTATAACAGAATTGATCTCTGTATGCGTGTCTGAACCTAAGAATATCGCTAACCGCTGAACTGATATGGTTCTCCTTTACAATATAGCTTCTCTAAGGTCCTGGAAAGATGCATAACTATTTTGGGGGAGGGTATGACATTGACCACCCTCCGAAAGAAATCACCTCTAAAAAAAATAATCTCTTCCCTCTCAATTTTTTTTACTTTTTAAAGCAATATATTTCAAAGGGAAGCTTTTCTATTTGTAATGATGGTCCATATATCTTTAAAATTTCAACCTTTCGTTCATTTAGATTATGTTTTATTTGATAAATTATCTAGATAGTTTTTTGGATGATGATTCATACGTCCATAGATACAATGCTTTTTGCGATTTAATTTTATTATCAAGTATTTTGTTTGTTTTATTTTCAGATAACCTAAAGAAAATATTGGAACAAATACCGATCAGTGAATCAATTGTGAAAAAAATTATCAAAACCATTTATCTTAATACACAGTGTTATCAATCAGGAAAAGAATTGGAACATTTAAATAGTGATAGACCAGATGAGATTATTGATGACATAGCTGTCATTAATGAAACATTAGATAAAGTTAATGATGAGAATACAGTGGAAAAGATCCTGAACATCTACTTTGGACTAATTGTCGCGGATTTTACTCAAGATTCTGAGATAGAAAATTTTATTTTTGATTACAGGTTAATTGTTTACTTTTTGAGGCTTTACCTCAAAGTGCCTTGCGATCACTAATCAGTAGACCTTACCCCCCCAACCCCTCCCTGTTTATTTCAGAAGTTTAAGGCTGAAAATTAATTGCATGTAGTGATCACTTTTAACTATCTTCCCCCACACCGTTATTTTTAAAATAGATTGAATATAAAAGGGGTATGAGTTGGTTTATCGTATGTTTGTTTATTCTTTTAGGCCAGGTTAGGTTATTTTATATTTGGTATTGGGTAGTCCTGCAGTGTTATGGCACGGCAGGTATTTGCCTCGTAGGGTTTAGGCATATGAAAAAAATACTACCGATCTCTCTTTATTTTCATTTAAAAGATAGGGGGGGGGGGGGGTATCAGAGCTCACCATGGTATGCAGGCACCCCCTCGCGTTTATTATTTAGCTATTTTTTATGGTTTTATCATTTATTAGAATTGAAAAACTCATAATAAAGCTATTCTATTAAAAACTTAATATTATTTCACTTATTTTTTTCAGTGAAAATGGAAGTTCAGAGGTGTGCAAGGATTCTTCTTATACTTTTCTCAGTGATATGCTCAACCTTCCCAAAGAGACAAATAAGACTACCATCCAGCAATAAAGTCAAATATATGCCAATTGATTATAAGGTGATTGTTCAGAAGTTTTATATTCACGTTTTATTATTTGTTGGCTCATAAGCTTTGGCAACTTAAAAGGAATTTTGATTGATTGGTTCCAAACTAGTAGTGTCCAAACTTGCCAACCAATAATTTTAATCAAATTAAGGTGTAATTTTGTTTTCATCATTGTGGTTGTATATTAATTTATTATTGGTTGTTGTTTTGAAGATTCTATACAGTTGACTTTGTTGGTCTTTTATAAAGTATTTGTAGACTTAATTCCAATTAATAATGAGGTCAAGTATCTAACGTTGGGTACTCTTCTTAGTTTGTTAATCAGAACTTGCAATGTCAAAACTTTTCAACCAATAATTTCATAATAGTCTTTTTTTAAGGAGAATATTTCTGTGTGTCCACCCCCTTCTACATCTACTTCTGGTGGGGGTAAGTAATATTTTTTTGTAGCACAGGTTCTTCCGTTTGACCTTCCGTAGGTTAGGGATCATTTAATATACATACATTCTGGAGACAGCGCAAAATGGCACCAAAAAAATGACGTCATACGATAAAAATAACCAATGAGAGGCGAGAATTACCATTGGTCAATTACAATGTATACTGGCCTCTCATTGGAAAACTGTATTTTATGACGTTATTTTTTTGGTTCTATTTTGCGCTGTCTCTACATTCTGAATGCATTTAATCAACGATTGGTGCCAGAAAGAGCTATTTTATTTCAAAAAAATATTAACTAAGTCTTGTCTCATAATTCTTCTTTATTTGTATTTATTTTTCAAATTTTCTATGAATCTAATAATTAGTGAAAATATTCAGGCTTTAATGTATGGACCTTTATGACAGCAGCTGTGGTAGCAACAACAATTGCTGGCAACGTGGTGACTAATGTGAATAACAACAATAATAACAACAACAACAATAATAACCAGGTAACAAATCAGATTTGATAACAAGGACGACTTTGTCTTATATGAGGGAAGTAAAGTGCCTTATTAGTTGAAAATAGGGAAGGGTAGTTTTTTTTTACTTTAGGTGAGATTAGGTTATACTGGGTAGCCCTGCAGGGTTATGACATCGCATGTATAGGCTCCGCAAAGTTACAACACCCTACAGGGGTTAAGCATAGGGAAAAAAACTATCATGCCTCCTAATTTTCAATTTATTTTAAAAACGTGTTTAATTTTATTATATACTAGATTACAATAATTTTTAAAAGCGAAGCTTTTCTATAATTAGGGTCTGTCCGTACGTCCGTCCGAGATAGATAGCTTTTATTCGTTAATCTAGGCATGTTATAATTGTCCTATCGATTTCAAACTTTGCATGATGATTCCTGTAGTAGTTAGGTACGATTTAAAAAGCATAGCAACTCTATAATCATTACCAGAATGTCCGTACGTCCATTTTAAACATGTTGATTTTTCTAATTTTTTAATAGCAAATTTTTATGTGATCTAATTATCCGTTTGATCTGATTTTTGGTATATTGATTCCTGGGACAACAAAAAACAATATTTTAAGCGAAGCAAGTCTATAATCAAATCCTAAAAATGTAAGTATGTCCATAAACTCAATAAACATTATCCTGTATCAAGAAGTTTTTCAACAAATTTACTTACAATTTTGCTTCGACTCTTATACTTTTATATTCTGATAATTCAGTTTAGACACTATACAAGTGTTAATGTCCGTTTGTCCTACCGTTTCAGTGCTTCGCTTTTATGGATGTTGTCATCCTTGTTTGTTTGTTCTTTAAGATGCTATTCATTTTAACTCATTTTCCAAGACCTATCAATGATTTTGTAGATTCAATGTCATTATTAGAATAGCGTTTATTTAAAGATCTAAGGAAGAGATAAATTTTAGGACAGCCTGAACAGTAACAATCAGAATGTGTTCAACAACGCCAACTCAAATATGAATATGAACATGGTTATGATGGCAATGGGTAGATCCAGGTATAATTCTTGACCTCTTGGGGGCTCGCTCACACGGGGCTCGGGAGTAAAAGTCCTATCTAACCCATCTTGAACAAACGCGCTTAATCACCAAGGGTATTAAGTGAGGTAACACCCATTAGACAACCAACTCTTTGATTGCACACCTTTGTCTAGAAGTCCTAACTGTGCATGGTAATTAGTTGCGACATTAGAGTAAAACACTAGAGGGAAAAAGGTTTAAATAATAATCTCCCCATCGCAGTGTCATTGTGCCAACCCTCTATTGGGTCATTGAAAAGCATACAATGGTGTCGCTTATATTAACACAGCCAAGTAACAGAAAATAATTTGGAAGCAGGCGTAAAGGGTCATTGAAAAAGGAAGTGAGGTAGTTATCTGTATAATAGGTCTGTTGTTGCGACACATTCATGAATTATCACTAAGTATAAAAAGTTGGGAAATTTACCTTATTTTTAATCTATTTCAGAGAAAATGGTAGTTGGGGGGGGGGGGGGAGGGGGGGTTTACATATGATTAGGTACTTTGAGGGTTGAGGCAAACCACCGCGTTTTTCCTAAAATTGTTTTATGCTAATTGATTCTTTTTTAGTGAAAAATCAAGTTTACTGAATACAATAATGAAATGGAAAGAAACTAAATCGTGTATCCTGCAGGCAGCCTGTCTGGCAGCCAAACAGTCAATTCCAGATAAAATTATCAGGTAATTAATTGAAAACAAGGATAATAAAATTCATAAGTAGCGCAGCATGAGCATTTTTTTCTGCATTAAAATAAACGCTTGTAAATAATTGTTAATCTGTAAAATTACATTTTATTAGGATTTTACATTTATATTATAATAATTGAATTTTAAGTTATATCTTTTACAATTAAAATTATACAATATACAAGCTTATAAAATAATAATATTTATTTGGTGTGCTTTTACTCTCGCATTTGCGAAAGTGTATGCACACCATACCATTTCAATGGATATACATTACGTGGATATTGTAACAGGGATATCTTTATCGTCAATTTAGGTTGCTAATAAAGCAATCTGATATTGGTCAATACGTTACTCCATTGGTCAGGGATAGGATGGAGTAAAGTCTTTCGTGTGGGAGGATATCGTTATATTTGCCAACTAAAAGAATGATTTTATTGGAGTAGGAGAAAATCTGATGCAATATCCAAGTATATGTACACATCCATTATTATTTCAGTCTTGAGGCTCTGCTATTGTACGACGACATTTATGACAACCTTTCATTGGAGGAGGCTATACATGGTATTAATGAGAAAAATTGCTCCAATTTTGATTGTTTTTTACTTTAATAATTAAATCAAGGATACTGAGATAGGACAATGGCACATAAATTAATCTATCTACAACCTCTTAAGTATAAAAAGAGAAAACATAAATAATTAAAAGTGTCTCTTTGTAATTTTGCCATTTTAACTAAGCTAAGACATAAATATTTGCTATTTTGTACTAAATATTGTCCTATAGCTGTATTCCTCAAAAATTTTTATATAAAAAATGAAAATTTTACAATTATTTCACTTTAAAAAAAAACATTGTTTTAAATATATGATTAATAAAATATACATTAATTCTTATAAACTATACATTATCAGTAGCGCAGCCACTCTATAAGTAGGGTATGTCTGTCAAACTTCATCTAAATCTAATATTGTAAACTTTAATTGCACTATTTATATAAATAATTATCCATAATAATATTATTACATAGTAATTTGACTTAAAACTATCAATACAGAATATTTTAGCTAGTCCACGGAAACGCAAATTAAAATTACTGATCAAGTCATTTTTTGGCTTGGAAATCCGTTCTTTCAGAGTAAACCCGAAGGTAATGAGAGTATTTTGAGATTAATTTTAACTACTTGATGAAGCTGTGTCCATTCCATATGGCAATACTCTTCTGAAACATTCAAAAATAAAAAAATTGTTACAAAATTTTGATGTCTTACTGATATGTCCTCAAAGATTTTTAATTAAATTCGTCTTTTTATAAGTGAAGCTTTCTACATTCTAGGGTAGGTCCGTCCGTACGACCGTCCGTAACGGATAGCTCTTATCATTAATTTAGGCATGTTAGAATAAACAAAATAACCACAATCAGACAGATAAAATTATTTATGGGACTCAAAGCTTTTTATAGTGCCTATGAAAAATGACATCATACTGGCCTACCATTGGTCAATTTAAATGAATATAGGCCTACCATTGGTAATTAAGTCTGTGTATTGGCCTATTATTCATCATGGTACTGTATGACGTCATTTTTATAGGCACTATAAAGTACTTCATGGGGCATTACTAGTTTGGGACAATAAGGACGATTAGTGGGGCAAATATTTTTTAAGAATCCACCTCTGAAGTTTTGAGGCCCCACAAGATAACCTGGTTATAAGACTTTGGGCACAAATATATTTTGGAGTGCAATGTGCCCTACCTGCCTGCCTGTCTTATACTTACTTGACTGGTTCCTCCTCTCTGCTACAACATATTCTATGTGCCCTGTACCCTCCCCCCTGCCTGCCTCACTTATACTTACTTGACTGGTTCCTCCTCTCTGCTACAACATATTCTATGTGCCCTGTACCCTCCCTCCCTGCCTGACTTATACTTACTTGACTGGTTCCTCCTCTCTGCTACAACATATTCTATGTGCCCTGTACCCTCCCCCCTGCCTGCCTGACTTATACTTACTTGACTTGTTCCTCCTCTCTGCTACAACATATTCTATGTGCCCTGTACCCTCCCTCCCTCCCTGCCTGACTTATACTTACTTGACTGGTTCCTCCTCTCTGCTACAACATATTCTATGTGCCCTGTACCCTCCCCCCTGCCTGCCTGACTTATACTTACTTGACTGGTTCCTCCTCTCTGCTACAACATATTCTATGTGAGAGTCTCAGTGTAAACCAATAGATTATTTCAACACCTAGCAAAAATTATGTTTTTATAGCCAGTTGTCCGCAATTACATAAATAAGTTATTGATACCACCAAATTTTATTTTTTAATTACTGAAATTTAATTTAGATCATTAAGCTGTTATTTTTTTTAAATGCACGTGATAATTAGAATAATTTAGTAAAGAAAATAAACTAGAAAGCTAAAGACAGACTGAACTGACACTGCTACTTATAGAGTAGCTTCACAACTAAAATTAATTTTTAAAATGTTTGATAAAAATGATCTTTTGATATATTTGGTATCAAATAATTTAGCAGAGAGTACTAAATAGAAAGCTAACGATAGACAGACTTACAGACATGTAGAAAGGATACTAACACTTATAGAGTAGCTTTAATACTGTAATATAATTGGTGGAAAACAAGACCGACAACTTACATAACACACAAAGACTGCAACGAATAGTTATTATCTATTTATATAAAATACACTTTGCTGCAAGTCGTATATAAAACAATTTACAGAATTTTCATTATTATTTTAAAAACGCATGGCATTACAGGCAAACGGACCAAGAAGATCTAATAAGGACAGCAAATTTTTTCTCAAAAAAAAATCAGCCTTCTACCTCAAATATTTCCCAATAAGAATGGGTAAAGTAAATTATAGAGTGACTTCGCCACTAACAAATATATCTGGATTGAAGATGTACCTGACAACAAGCTGAAACCAATGCAGAGACCCAAAACTCCGCCAATTTGGCCAACAAAATCAACCCATGTCATCCTTAAAAATGTAATTTTTTTCCTCAAGAATCTTAAGAGATAAGACAATGAACGATGAATTGATAACACCTCCTATTATGATAAACATGAGAATCCCTACTTTAGATAAAAACTATTGGCTGAAAAGTTTCTACTTACCAATCAAGATTTGAAAAAATTCTGTGTGAAATATTGAAAAATGAATGAGAGAACGTGATAATAAATCTTTTGAAGGCCAGAAAATTTATAATTTATGGCGCTTTTTCTTCCTGACTTTTAGGCTTAAAAAATACTGATAAAAGCATTACCAATAATAGTTAAAATGCAGTTATAATGATTACTAGCAGCTACGCCCCTAGAAGCCTCTAGAGGCATTTAAGGAAAAGTCAACCCCCCACTTTTAATTTGAGATTTTAAAAAAAGCAATTTTGTAATGGGAGTGTGGAGATACCCTCCCCTAAAATAGTTAAATACCTTCCTAAAACCTATAAGAAGCTTTACTGTAAAGGAGAACCAAATCGGTTCAGCGGTTAGCGAGATCCTTCACGTCATACAAAAAAGCTTACTATACTTTATACAATAGGATTTACCTTAGTGATCTTCTGTATTGAAAAACTGTTGGTTCCTAGAATAAAAATTATTTTATTTATTGGCGTGCGAATGACAGCAGGGAGGGAGGGGACATTTAACTTTTTGATACACTAGTCCCCAAAGTTTATGATAACGTTATCTTATTTGTTAGACCATCAACTTTGGAGACTTTTGTTGAATTTTGATTAGCTGGTTCATTAAGTTGAGTGTCCAAACATTTCAACCACTAATTGAAATCTATGGAAGGGATGATTTTATTTATCATTATGAGGGATGTACATCAATTTATCGGCCATTGTCTTATCCCTTTAGTTCCTTGGAATGGAAGGCAATTGCTCATACCCACACTTGGCCAATGGGTTTTTAATCTTAAACGTTTTTATGCAGTTCAAATTGACCTCCCCCCCCCCTTCTGTGACATCACTCTCTTCCACCCCCTTTGAGGGATGTAATTATGATTGGTTTAAACTTTAATCAATACTCTGTTTTTTAGTAGCGAAGCTACTCTATAATTCACTTTGTCCGTCCGTCAGTCAGTCAGTCAGTCAGTCCGTCAGTCCGTCAGTCCGTAACGCTATGGGGGAAATGGGATTTACTCAGCTCCTATAAAAGATAGAATGCTGAAATTTTTTGACAACATTCCCATTATTAAGGAGCACAATTGACTATAAAACATCATTTGCGGTCGGACCGATTTTTAGCAGGTTTTAGGCTATTTTTATATTTTTCACATTTTTCTCCATATCTTCAGTGTTTATGGTCCGATTTTCAAAATTTTTTCAGTTACAGATATCAAAATTAAATTTCCTGTCGTTTAAAGAAACAATCATGAAGGCCAGACTGCCTTTTTAGCAGGTTTTAGGCTATTTTTATATTTTTCACATTTTTCTCCATATCTTCAGTGTATGGTCCGATTTTCAGAATTTTTTCAGTTATAGATATCAAAATTAAATTTCCCGTCTTTTAAAGAAGACAACCATGACGGCCAGACTGCCTTTTCAGCAGGTTTTAGGCTGTTTTTTTTATATTTTTAACATTTTTTTCCATATCTTCAGTGTTTATAGTCCGATTTTCAAAAATTTTTCAGTTATAGATATCAAAATTAAATTTCCCGTCTTTAAAGGAAATAACCATGACGGCCAGACTGCCTTTTTGGCAGGTTTCAGGCTATTTATAAAAATATTTAACACTTTTTTCCATATCTTCAGTGTAGGTATATGGTCCGATTTTCCAAATTTTTAAAGTTGTTAAGGATTTGAAAACAACCATGGCGGCCAGACTGCCTTTTATCAGGTTTTTGGCTATTTTTATATGTTTTACATATTTCCCAAGATCTTTGTTTATTTTGATCCAATTTTTAAACTTTTATGGGATATCAGTATCAAAATAATTTTTCCCATTGTTATGAGCATCTTTAATATAATTTACTTTGACCATCGTCATCATACAAAATAAAACAAGGTTTCATATTTATTTTATCCAATAAATCTATTCTTGATTTTAGTAAAAACCTTTTAAATCTACCTGTACGTATTCCCATCTACGATTTTTTGTGCTTCGCTACTTATGGATGTTGTCATCCTTGTTTTACTTCGATTGCTCTTCCTCCATCTATAATACAAAGTAGCTTGTCCGTCTGTCCGTCCCTTAAGATCTCGGTAACCACTGAACCGGTCGGATCCTAATCTTCAGGGAATATACCTACTTGTCCTGTTGTGGTTTTAGGCTATTTTCTTTGCAGGTGGTACACCCCCAACCCCCCAAAAATAAAAAATTACCTCCCCCCAATTTTTAAAAAAGTATTTTAAATTAGTGGTGCAAATCCAGTAGTATTTTTCTTAATTACCTCTTGGGGCAAAGCCCCTAGAGGCTAGGGACGAAACCGCTAGTGATTATGCATAATGCATAATAAATTGTTTATTAAATAACAAAATCGTTTAAATCTTACGCATTGACTTGAAATATTTTATAATTAAAAGATAAGCAATTTATGCATTTTTTCAAGTATTAAATTAAAATAAATTCTTAATCTTATTATTTTAAATTTACTTTCTAGGATATTCAAATATCAAAAAACAAAAGTTTCATTTAAACGATAAAAATTTTTTTTTTTATTTTGTTGATACTGTAATGTGTAACAATGCACACTTTTTGTATTTGTTAATGTTAGTTCAACCAAATCGCCGCTTGGTGTCTCACTATAAACTTTTAACAATTTCTTAGTTTTCTCTAAGTTTTATCTTTTACAGCCAAAAAAATTATTTTATTTTAACTGAAAAACAAGATTTAAATGTATTTTGATGCCATAGTTAATCTAAATTATTAGTTATTGCTATCATTTTGGTATAAAACTAGTTATAGTAAATGGTCAATGAGAGTTATTATGAAAAGTTTGAATGTATTCATGTTTAAGTTTGTGATTTAATGTCCAGATGACCTTCAGTGGTCTGGGGTGCAGGCTTCAAACCTGTAGGCGTCGAGAGGCGCAGTGGTTCGATTCCACCTCCTGGGCGAGAGTAAAATTAAGTTTTATACGAATTAATAAAGTAGTAAGAATTTTGTTGGCTTTAGCTTAATTTTTAAATAAATACGGATCCAATTGAGTTCTTCATTTTATAGAGGTTTCACATTGATCCCGGGCTATTTTATTATCAAATTTGAGTCTTTAAAATAGTTTCTTTACTACCCATTCGATACAGATCTTCTAAATGCTTGGGACACAAACGGTGTAGTACTTAAAAGCTTCTTTTTTGATAATACATAAGCAGTTTTCAAAACATAGTCTTCATCAACTTATCTTTATACTAAAGTAACAGGATGTCTGTACCGCTAACCGCTGAACGTAACGAATTTTTTTACGTAGAGTCTTGAACGCAACATGAAAGGTTACGTATTTTTTTTAAATAAAAACATTTAAAGGCCTTTAGTTATTATATGAAAGGGTTGGAGGAGGAGGCGGGCAGCTTAATGACCAAAAAAACAATCAAATGTTTTTATTATTTTGAAATAAATTAACAGCAAAGCTAGGGTAATTTTCAGTTGTTTCTTTCATACTTAGGTCAGGTTAGGGTAGGTTATATTTGATACTGGATAGCCCCACTGGGTTTGGCATCGATGTTATAGGCCACGTAGAGTTAGATACCACCTCAAGGTTTAGTCATAGAAAACAATCTTCTCCCACCCTCCCCCCCCCCCTTTACTTTCAATTTATTTTTAAAATGAGGGGAGAGGCGTTCTGTGCACGATATGTACTTTGAGGGAAAGCACAAATTGTTGCAACTCATTTACCTGGAAAAAGAAATGAACGACCGCAATATCTTTTTCAAATGCATTGTACGTAGCACTCTTCTCATCCTCATATAATTCTAAATAGAAAACAAGGATGAAAACATCCATAAAAGCGAAAGACAAACGAATATTAACACTTGCAGAATGTCAGGTCTTAATATGAACAAGATATAAACAAATTCTAAGCAAATTTGCATGTAATCAAAGTTGCAAAAATCGCTTAAATACACGATACCGTTTGAGGATCTACTTACATTTTTAGGACTTTATTTTTAACAATAAACAGGCTTTACTTCAAATATTGTACCTTGTTGTCCTAGGAATCGTTGAATAGAATAATTATGTCATATAAAATGTTGCTTCCAAAACAAGTTTAAATGTTGTTTCGGACAGAAAAAGTGAATCATAGAGTAGATTTGATAGTAAAAAGTATTAAAACTTATGTTAACCTTCAAAAACAGCTTCCTTGCGCAATTTTTCAGGATTGATAAACTGTCTTCGTGCACTTTTTACCGCATACTCCCTAAAAAAATATTTGTATTTAACACTGTGCAATCATTTTTTAATAATCCTAATTTATATTCAAACGTAGTCAACACAAAAAAAAAACATGGATTCGAGATAGAACAAGGAATGATTATTATCTATTATTATTAACACAGGATCGGAAGTCTGGATTTTGTGGCAACTGAAATTGACTGCATGGAAGCTACATCCTCATTACCTGACCGCTACTGCGGCCAGCGATATGCCTCTGTTTCTTTTCCTCTAATCAGTTAACATGCAAAAAAAAGTTAATAAAACACAGCCAAATTCAAAGGTCCGACAAATATATTTTAAAATGTGAATTTTCTGTTACTCGTCATTACTACAAAATTAATAAAAAAAAGAAGTTTCATTCTTAAAATTTAGTCTAAATGTGAAAGTTATTTAAATTTTTGTACAAATAATTTGTACCACAAAAATATTTACCTCATGAATTTGGACAGTAATTTTTTAGTCCATTTAAAAGTCAAATTATCTTTAGAATCTGAATGTAAAATTTTTTTCGCGTCATAGTTAAACATAGGACGCTCTTCTTTATATTTGACGCGCATCGAAATAAAATAGTGTCTCTATAGATACTGAGCTTTTCTAGTAATGAATAAGAACATACTTGATGAAATCTGGCAAAGGTTCCCCTGGGTAGGCACGCTTGTACTCATTTACAACCTAAAAAATAATAATACGTGACCTGCAGAATGATAGAAAAAAAGTCTTTATCAGAAAAAACAGTATCAAACGTTTAAGAAATATGTAACTTAATTTTATTTAGTTTCCAGAAATCTTCAGGAAAAAGTTAACGGACGATAACCATACACAAGGATATATATTTCCAATGATGATAAACAAAATTACCCTTTTCTATATATTAAAATTACTGGTTAAAAAGTTGGGACACTACTAGTATTGAACCACCTTTCAAATTTTAACGAATAAGATAACGTGGTTAAGCATCTTTTGGCGCCATTGCAATACACAGTCAAATATGCTCTCTTACTCCCGGTTATTCTATCTATCTATCTATCTATCTATCTATCTATCTATCTATCTATCTATCTATCTATCTATCTATCTATCTATCTATCTATCTATCTATCTATCTATCTATCTATATATCTATGTACCTGTTCAGACCATACTCTAGGATGGGGAAGATCATCTGTAAACTTACACAACGTGGACATTCCAATATTTTTTGTATCACATCTAAAAAAAAGTTGACTGAAATACAGTAAAAATATAAAATATACAACTGTAGAATTTGCAGATTTCTAACATTTTATTGGTTGTGGCTGAAACATAGCTAGAATAAATTGTGCTTACACAATCTGGTAAACCATATCACCTTCTAAGGGGTGTGGCTGAAACATAGCTAGAATAAATTTTGCATACACATTCTGGTAAACAATATTACTTTCTAAGGGGTGTGGCTGAAACATAGCTAGCATATATTGTGCTTACACAATCTGGTAAACAATATTACCTTCTAAGTGGTGTGGCTGAAACAGAGCTAAATTATATTATTCTTATACATTCTGGTAAACAATATTACCTTCTAAGAGATGTGGCTGAAACAGAGCTTGAATATATTGTGCTTACACAATCTGGTAAACAATATTACCTTCTAAGTGGTGTGGCTGAAACAGAGCTAAATTAAATTATTCTTATACATTCTGGTAAACAATATTACCTTCTAAGAGGTGTGGCTGAAACAGAGCTTGAATAAATTGTGCTTACACAATCAGGTAAACAATGGCCGCATTGTTCCCTAAAAAAATTAGGAATTAAAAATATTTTTTTTCAATTCTTTTAAATTTATTTGAATTGTGTTACAAATTCTCTGTTTAAACTGTCAACGATAATTATTTTTTCTCATTATTCCCAAGCGTTCTGGATTATATTTTCACGGTTGGGAATGGGATGGTTAACAATCATAAAGATAAGTTATGTTGTGCAAAATGTCTATAATTAAGAGCTTTTTATTAATTATGCAAGGCAAGAAAAGGTGAGGAAATTTAAAAAATTCACCTGTATGAAACTAAGGACTGTAAACTATGGCACGAAACGCCAATATATATTGTGTTGCTTATGACACTCCCAACAAAAGATAATAATTTGGTATGGGAGTGGATGGTATATTAACCCTAAATCCCTATATTGTTCTTACCCTCTAGAATCAACTGATTAGATTTAGGGAAGAGAGGACAGCAAAATATTAATTAAAACATGGATAACTACATCAAAAAAAAACTAAGCTACTATTATCTTACCCTGCATCTCCACCGAATATTTTCCTTATAAATTCGTTTGTCTGCCAGGGATCACACATGTTTGTATCTAGAAATAAAATAATTTATTTTTTGTCCCATATTCAACTTTCAAGCTGTTATTGTATTAACATAATTGTCACTATAAAATAGGTGCTACATTAATACTAGTATAAGCCAAATTAGTTTAAATAAACAGTTCTGGGAATATATGTATATGGCAGCTGACTCCAGAAATACTTACTTAGTGAAGGATAGAACCATGGTGTACATCCCTGAAGGCCAGGTATGGTCCTTCCAAATTTCAGCAGACATTCAAACACACATCCAGATTGGGAATATTTCCTAAACAGGCACAATTAATTTTGTCCTCCATATGATATGTAGCGAAGCAACATAATGCCATAAAGTCAAATAGCCTTACATATTTAAGTAAAGTAATGTATGTCTGTCTGTATCAAAAGATCTTGCCAACCGCTTAGCTGATATAGTTTACAGTTACAGTGAAGCTTCTCCTAGATCCTATGAAGGTTTCAAACAATTTTGGGGAAGGGTACCTCCAATCAACCCTCAAAAGAGAAGGTGCCCCTAGATAAGAAAAATGTCCTCCCCACTCAACTTTTTAAAAACTTTTTCGTTTCAAAATTAAAATATAATGCGAAAGTCGACTTTCTTCTTCACAGTAACTACTAACGAAGCACCAATTTTGTCAAGCAGCTAATAAAATTTAGGACACATAGGCACAGAGAGACATCTTGTTAAGGATAATGTAATAAAAAAATCTTACTTGTACATTTCAAGTTGGTATTCATCATTAAAATAACAGTTTCTTTTTGAAGAGTTCACATTTCTGTATTTTAAATATTTTAATTTGGTATTAATCATCATTAAAAGCAAAGCTGTTCTACATTAAGGTTCGGCACCTACATCTATAACAAATAACTTTTGTCGTTAATTTCGGCATATTACAATTGTCCAATATAATCAAAACGTGGCATGATGATTCCTGTAACAGTTAGATACATTTTAGAAAGCGTGGATTAATTTATTTTATGAAAATATTTTCCTGATAGCTTCATCTGCAATAGTGTCCACCGCCGTCATTCCAACCAGGTTCTCATGTCCTGGCCGAACTACAAATCCCTATGAAGAGATAAATATTTATCGATTTCCCTAAAAGTGCCCATTCGAACAAAAAAAAACCCTCCCCCACCTCTTTTGTGTTACACTTTAGGTCATGTTTTTCAGGGAGTAAGGGAGGGGACAGTGGGCAATTAATTAAATTTAAGAGTTTTCGCTGAAAGGCCATGAAATCCAGGATTATCCAGAAAATTTGAAGGAAAGTGTAAAGGGTGTGTTAATAAAATTTAGAAAACAATAAAATAAGAAAAAAGTTCCAAGAACAAAGTATTCATTTGAAAATTAGATTACCAGTATATCAGACTGACGTAACTATTCTGTAATTAATTACTAGAAAAATTTCCCTAAAACTTGTTTAACCCATATTCCTAGATTTTAAATGCCACTATATACAAGAATTAAATTTAGGTTGTTAGATTGTTTATTACACAAATATGACAATAAAGTTTTTATCTGCATATTTGTATATGGGGTACATTACAGCCGCACATTTTTACCCCCCCCCCCTCTCTCTCACTGGGTTTAGGAATGTAAAGAAAACAATGAGTGGCAATAGCAAAAACTAAATGCCTTTGTTTCAAAAGGTATTAAAAAATGGTCTAATCAACCTCTGTATTTAATATTTATTTGTGCTCCAAATTAATTAATTTTACTATAATTTTGTATTTGAAACTACTCATTATAACACTCATGCAATTCCAGTACATTTAATTGGGAGGTTGACAAATTTTCTTTTTCTTAAAATATAAACTAATATATACCTAGTATGATTTTATATACAGTTGTCTACGGATACTGAAATATCTTTTTTTATTTAAATCTATTTTTTTTTTGCCTCAATGGTATCTATTCCATACTTTCTATGTCTGTACATCCGTCCCTCAGTCCGTAACCATATAAGGTAAATGTGATTTTCTTGGCTGCTTTTTGAAATAGACTGCAGATTTTGTGTTTGAAAATACACATTTTCATCCAGTGTATAACTTTCTTAGTCATGTTAGATTTTCATATAAATTTCAAATGGTTTTTCATATTTCTTGTGCTTACCACTTATTAGATGTTGTCATCCTTGTTATTTATAGTTTCATGGAATTTATAAAATTAAGTTAAATTATTAGATTTCTTTTATCCTATTATATAAAGTAGTAAGAATTTTTTGTCTGTCTTAAAGGATCTCGCTAACTGCTGAACCGATATTGTTCTCCTTTACAGTGAAGCTTTTTATAGGTCCTAGGAAGGTTTGAACTATTTTTGGGGAGGGTGTCTTAACCCCCCTCTCCCCTAAAAAAATATTTTTTTTACCTACTCTTTTGAAACTCAAATTTAAAATTGGATGAGGTCGACTTTTCCTCCCCCTACCTTAAAAGCCCTAGAGGCTTCTAGGAGCGTAGCCGCTAGTTATTAAATAAAGTAAAATGATATAGGTAAGTCTGTTATCATATACAGAAGAACTTTACCAACCTTTGGATCTTATAATACATTGTAGATTCCGGAGAAGTTTTGAAAATATTAATACTCACCAAGAGAAACCATCTTATTTTATGTTTATCGTATATCTTTTTTTAAAGAAGTTGTATCAACTTTTTTTTTTATAGCTAGCCGGTTCTTTTAGTAAGTAGTAGATGTAAAATTTTTCATAGAATTCAAATATGCAATCGGTTTTTTTGTAGACCTCTTATTTTTTAAGTAATTTAAGTTTTTTAAAAAAATAATTAAGTCGGTTTTAAGGTACTAAAACACAACAAAATAAAAGAAGAAAATGGTCAGTAAGAACAAAAATAGTAAGATCTTTAATTTGACACCTTACTTTTAAAATTCTGTTGAGTAATTATTGAAAAAATCTATTTTTTTAACCTCGGTATAATAAAAACTTTAGACCTAAATATTTTCTCAAACAGACATAAAAAACATGGGTTCATATATACCATTAGAATCAGAAAAATATTACGAATCCATTGTAAGCAAAATTGAAAAAAATTAAAAAATTAAAAAATTACAGAAATGGCCAATTATTTTTTTTGTTCAGACAACACTATTGTTTTCCCTTTTTTACCCCCTCTTTACCCCCTCTTTACCCCCTTCCCATTTTTATACTCAATTGAAGAATTAAGACGTTGCCTGTACAACATAATATGATATTTTCATATAATTCCTTTTATTGTAGTTTATATACTATATTGTAAACTTTTTTTTTCAATTTTGCTTACAATGGATTCGTAATATTTTTCTGATTCTAATGGTATATATGAACCCATATTTTTTTATTTGTGAAATAATAAAATTAAGTTCAAAGTTTTTATTCTCGTGGGTTTAAAAAAATCGATTTTTTCAATAATTACCTGACAGAATTGAAAAAGTAAGGTGTCAAATTAAAGATCTTACTATTTTTGTTCATAATGACCATTTTCTTTCTTTTTTTTTGTTGCATTTTAGTACCTTAAAATCGACTTAATTTTTTTTTTTTTAAACTTAAATTACTTAAAAAATAAGAGGTCTACAAAAAAACCGATTGCATATCTGAATTCTATGAAAAATTTTACATCTACTACTTACTAAAAGAACCGGCTAGCTATAAAAAAAATAGTTGATACACCTTCTTTTAAGCAATTGGATATGGTTTCAACCACTCAAATAATATAATTAATCAATTTATATTATAAGGTTTGTACAAATGAAAACTATTGAAAATGGGGAGGAGTAATTATAATTAAGATGTCGTAAGTCAGTGTATAATAAGTTTAAAATATATAGGTATCCAAAGTTTTATAACCACGTTAGTCTATTTTCAGGCAAAAAAAAAAACTTTGGTACTTTTAATGGATTTTAACATATAACCAATACTTTAATCTATAAAAGAGATAGTTTTGATTATAGTTATTGGGAATGTGTATATATTAATCGTCCATTGTCTTCTCCCTTAATATCCGTGTATATTAATTCCTAGAAACGTTAATTAATTCTTAAAAACTTGACGTTTTAGACTTTTGAAAATGTTTTTATGTGTTATGAATACCTTGATCTTTTAAATAATCCTTACCCCCTCCCCCCACACACAGTAACAAGAACAATATCCATAAGAAGCACAGAAATATAAAACTAACAATTTTTTAAATAACAAATAATTCCTATTATAATATCTTACCAATGACTGAAACGATTGAGTTCTCCATTTAAGAAAAATTTTACATATGCCCCAGAATGTATAATTTAAAGTCCTATGTATCCTCTTTCTCTTTTACTCCCAATTTTAACGCTTCCTTTGTAAAAATCGAAAACTAAACGTTTTAATAACAAAAACTAAACTTTCAACCTTTCAAATAAAAAGCAAAATGAATGGAATTTTTATTTATTTATAGAAACAAAGAATTTCGTTAACTTATTTCTTCACTGAAAAAAAAATTTGAAATAAAAAGTTTTAAATTACAGAAATAAATTTGCTCTAAAACAATTTTAAAATGTTGGTGCTTCGCAACATAGATCAAACTCTTTACTTTTTACAAATCAAATTACTTTTTAATAAAAATAATACACCATAATTTGAGTATTTGAGATCATTTACATTTTATGATTTTAAGAAAAATAGTATATGCTTTATAATGGTTACTAGCAGCTTAGCCCCTAGCATCTAGAGGCTTAGCCCTATGAGGTGAGAGGAAGTCAACCCTCCTATATAGAATTTGTTTTTAAAAAATAGGCACTGCTACAGGCTGCTGCCTAGTGCTACAGCCTACCTAAAAAAAGGGGGGTTGGGGAAATTTTTGTTTTTTATGGATATGGGGGCATCCCGCCCCCCAAGAAAATAGCTTAAAACCACCACAGAACCAGTAGGTATATTCCCTAAAGAGTAGAATCCGATTGGTTCAGTGGTTACCGAGATCTTAAGGGACGGACTGACAAACGGACGGACAGACAGGCAGACATCATTCTACTTTGTATTATAGATATATTTTTGGAAGGTGTTATTCTTGTTATATTAATTTTATGGCAATATAATTGTGCAAACAAACAAAATTGATTGGAAAATTTTTACTTTGTTCAGACTTAATTCAATGGAATTCATAATATTAAAAAAAATTTGGGGGTTTCTACAATACGAAGAAAAAAACAAGCTGTTTTTATTTTATTTTATAGTGTCATTGTTGGAATAGCATTAATTGGTAGATATAGGATCCTTGTTGTAATGTTTAATAATTATTATAATGTCATTGAAAATATCTATAAATTGTTGGAACTGAGCAAAAAAAATTTTTAATTGGCTAACATAAACCCATGGACTAGGGAATGCTATTCTGACAAACAATTCTTAGTGAAAATTTCTCACAACCCTCTTACCTTATTTCTCCCCTTCTCATCCACTTCCCTTCAGTTACACCAAAAACAAGTTTTAACTCTTCCCCAACGAAATATCTAATTTTCGGTAATTTGAAATTGAATTAATGGGCTGAATCCAGGCCCCTGCATAAACCATAGATTGCATAAGCTTATAACGTCAATATATGTAAAAGTAAAAGATACGTAAATCCCCCCCCCCCCCTTCTTACTTTAATTTACTTCAAAATAAGGTTTAGGGGGAAATAATTTTCTAAGAGGATTCTTTGTTTTAAAAAAAAATTTCCTAACTGGTTTGCTATTTAATTTTTTTTTGGCTGTTTTGAAGTTTGATAAAATTTCATGCCAGATGTAATTATGAATATGTTTATTGGTATTTCTAATTGATTTATTACAAAATGTAAACTCATATTTGGTGATTATTTCATAATTATTCATGGTTTTATAACAATTTTTATTACATTTTTAACTACTTTGTCCTAATATGAGGTTGAAGGATATTTGTTTTAAAAAGAAAATACATTTTTGGCTTCAGCTATGTTGGAGTAACGTCCGTAAAATATCATGAAACCTGCCAAAGAACATATATAAAACTTCTCTGAAAAACTAACAGTCTTGAAATCTTAGTAAAACAAATGTATATATTATACTACGGATAAAATGTATAAAGTTTTTGTTTAATTTACATAACTACAAACTACATTTAATATAAAAAAAATTAGAAGCGCCGTTACTCTATAATTGTCCTATTATTAGGTTCATTTCAAATGCCCTCCCTTCTTTAATTGGATAAATTTTAACACTAAAGTTTGCTAAATGAATAGATTCTTTAGTTTTGTCTTTATTTTAGGTTGAACTTATAAGAATCGATTATATTAGGACACATGCCATACCAATGCAAGGATTAATATACAATAAGTAAACTCTGGTTATTTATATTCAATGGTGAATAAGTCATGAAATAAGAGAACGGGAGGCATTTTACTATGGCTCCAAATCCGATTCATTTCCGCTAGATTAAAACCTGAGATGAATTCTTAAAAAACTTTTGCCCCACTAAAATCAGTTTGCCCCATTAAAATCAGTGAGGCAAACTAAAAATTTAGTGGGGATAATTTTAGTGAGGCAAACTGATTTTAGTGGGGCAAAAGTTTTTTTAAGAATTCACCTCTGTTCTGATTCTTACTATGAATAGTGTTTTGTATCATATTTTCACAAAAAATGTAATAAAAATCATAACATTAATTTTGTTGGTGAGGACCTTAGCATAGGCGTCCAAGGGGGAGGGGTAATGGGCCATTTGGCACCCCCAAAATTTTTTGAACAATACCCCCCAAAAAAAAAATTACCCCTACCTTGGGGGTGCCGTAGGCACCCCCAACGATTTTGGGGGGGGTATTTACCCCCCCCCCGAACGATTTTGGGGGGGGTAATTACCCCCCCAAAATAAATGTTCTTTAAAAATTTTTTTTGGGGGGGTATTTACCCCCCCAAAATTGAATGTTCTTAAAAAAAATTACTGAAAATTTTTTTTTGGGGGGGGAGAGGGTAATCCCCGCCCCCCCCCCTTAAAAAAAGTCATAGTGTGACTCGAGCCTTGAGGTGTAATATATTTTATGTTCCTCGTTTGGTCTCCTAATAGTTAATGAAAAGTATATCCTAATGTTTCAATTAAATCAGATCTTGAACACCATGATAACAAAAAATTTAATAGTTTGATCATGTTTTATTTGCTTGGGCCTTTATAAGGGCTAAAACCATCCCGGGAATCTATGATGTAATTGTAAAGCACTGAAGATTCCATAAAATAGATACCTAACTAAATTAAATATTTCATTAAATAATGAAAAAGAATTTCTATAGGCAATTTCTTTTGGGAGGATGTCAGGGTGTCTCAAAACTAGTTATAAAACTTACCAGGACCTATAAGACGCTTCACTTTAAAGTATAATCATATTGGTTCATTGGTTAGTGAGTTAATTATTGTATTTTTATGTTCTAAAGAATGAGATACTACTATATATTTGAATAGTAGTGGCGCCCTTAGCATCTAAGAACTTGTATTTTCTAAAGGGTAAAAAGGGAGGAGAAAAATAGCCTAAAACCACTCAAAGGATTGATCTATAATAGTGTGGAACCATCATGGGATCTATGTGAAGCTTTCCTAAAAAGGAGAACTCAGTATTAAAAGTAATGAAATCTGAAGCTATAGTCAAATAAACCTTACTTACTACTTTATGTTATAGGATAGTACTTATTAACTTAATAGATTAGGTAGGTGCTTTTTTTACATAATTAAATTACCCCCCCCAAAAATGTTACCCCCGGGGTAAATTAGTTTGGGGGGGGTAATTACCCCCCCCCCCAACAGATTTGGGGGGAGTATTTACCCCCCCCAACAGACTTTAGGGGGGGTAATTACCCCCCCCAATCAAATTTTACCCCCTGGGTAAAAATTTTGGGGGGGGTAAAAAAAAATTTCGGCGCGCTTCGCGCGCCATTTTACCCCCCCCCAAACACGAATTACCCCCCCCCCTAAAATTTTTTACCCCCCCCAAAAAAAAAAGCTTGGACGCCCCTGGACCTTAGGCCCATTGGAGACAATAAAACTAGAATTAGTAATGAATGTTCTGTTTACAAAAATATCTAAAATATTTGTATTTCTCGTATTCATTCGATTCCGGTGGATAGGAACCAGTTCTCATCCATACGAAAAAACTATGTCTAGCATCGTATTACATCCAGCTTTCTACGACTATAAAAATGTACAATCATAAGATTAAACCAGTTTTTTTAGCCGGTGACTTCGGCACCTCGCGGCTAAAAAACTGGTCTTAATCTTATAATTGTACATTCTATATCCGCGGAAAGCTGTTTATAATACGATGCGAGAAATAACTATTCTTACCTTTTCTGTTAGTGAAGGAAACTTTTCTGATGAACTCACAAGTGACAGAAAACCTTAAAAATTTGTTTTGTCATTATTAGAATTGCGTTATTTGGCATATACAGGGTACGGCACATAAATCCGGACTTTTTTTAAGCGGCCATAGCATCAAAACTACTTGACCAATCAGGACGTTTGACCCCACTATAAAAAGCTTAAATAATGACAATTAAGCACAAAAAAATCTTTGGACGAAGATGGACGTGTATAACGAGCTGGCCGCGCATATGTTCAACAAGGCAGATTCGAAATGCGCAGGTGGTTAAATCTTGATTCTTGACTAGAACCCACTAAATCTGACCTCAGCCCATCTGTAGTTGAGAAAAGCATATGAAACTTGCTGGAGATACTGTTAGATACATAAGTAAGACACTAGAAAAGACTAGAGCTCGCTATCTGAAATGGCTTGGCCGTAGTACTCCAGCAAAGTGAAACGTGTCAGATTTTAAGATGTCAAAAACATCAAAAATCGTGAAAAATTGTTAATATTTCTCGGTTTTCGATTTCAGGGACCCATATGGAACTTTAAAACTCATTTTAGACAATGAATTGCGGTAACAACCCTAGCTGAATTGTCATGCCATTTCCAAAAAGGTAAAAAACGTCGTTATAGCTGAACTGTGGTCCAAATGAGAGCCTCAGTGTCTAAGGGTAGCTTGAAAGTTGTATTAATTTGGACCCTGCTGTTACTCACGTTTCTAAGGAAATGTGGCCTCCCAGCAGCCTGATATTAATTCAATGGACTTTTTGGCATACAGCTACTTTGAAGCATGGACCAATAGAGGTGCCCATATCACAAAGACCTCCCTCATTGCCACTATCAAGGAGAACTTCGCCAGCTTGGACAGGTACATTTTGACCTGGGCCTGCCGGCGGCTGAGGAGGCGGGTACAGGCAGCGAATGAGACTGGCGGCCATTTTTTTTTAATAATCTAATAGTCAAATATCTATCCTGCCTCTCAGTTTTTAAAATTCAATAAAATCTTTATAATTGACGATTTTATATTCATTTGTTTAAAAATTAGAAAAAGTCCGGATTTATGTGCCGCACCCTGTAATTTTCCTGCAAATAAAAGTAAAAAAGACAGATAATTATTAATTTTCGCATCGTATTATAGACAGCTTTCGGTGGATATTAAAATTAAATCTTTTAAGATTAAAACCAGTTTTGTTAGACACGAGCAACCGAAGGCCCAGGCTAACAAAACTAGTATTAATTTTATGATTTTCATTTTAATATTAGTGGAAAATGTCTGTAATACGATTCTATACACTATTTTATTTTTAAGTATGACTGAGAACCGGTTCTAATACAGCGGATATTAATAGGCTTCGAAGCTATAATAGAAACACATTTCTTTTTACTTTTTGACGTTATTGTCCGTGTTAAATTACCAGAGTACGATTTCAGGAAAATATAATTAAAAACCCAAGAAACTTATTGAAAAAACTTAAATGGCCTTGAAAAACAAACCACAAACAAAACCAAAATTAGAGATTTTTAAAAATGTTTCAATTATTAAATATCAGGAAATTTGAAAATAAGATTGTAAAACCCTAAAACTACAATTTGTTTGTTTGTTTGAAATTAATAATTTTTCTGCAGATAAGTTTCTTGTAAAATTTTTATTATTATTGCTTTGTTGCTTATGGTTATAACATTTCTTGTTCTGTAATATCCCTTTTCTAATTTCTAACACGCAAAACCTGTTCTATAATGTCTTCCTCTCTATGTATATTTGTAGACTATGTAACTATGTAATGTTGATGTCTCTGTTGATTATACATGCTGTACACACCCCTCCTTAACCGAACTTTAGATTAAAAAAATTTTCCAAAAATTCGGACAATTAGGCGTTCAAATAGGACCTAGTGGTAGTTAGAATCAGTTGAGAACAAAATCCTAGCTGTTCCTTCTTGCCAGATATCGCCATTTTAAGATTTTAAGTAAAATTACACTAAATATCCAAATACAAACTTAAATCTTCTTTCAATTTTTTAGTATAATTTTAGTGAGACAGCCCCAAAACAGAGTATCTTTGCTCCTGTGGCCAAACTAACTGCCTGGAGTTCCTAACAGAGAGTGCCTTTATGTGTTAACACAAATAGGGATTCGAACCCATTCCCAAAACTAACCAACGTGGAATAGCTGTGTATTACAGAATGAGGTCAGTATTTTTACCACTGACAGATAGACAGCAAGGCCTATCCTAACCAGAAACCTGATCATTCACCCACAGGCCCCAGTGGAGCACATTTGAGGTCTGCACCACATGTTTACAGGGTGTTGTTCACCTGCACCCTAGTATGTGGCAGGTTGAGACCTAATGGTGCCCTTAGACTCCCATTAACCCTGGCCAAGCTCAGAGTGATGTTACACACCTGGCCCATGCCCTGTTCATGAGATGCTCCCTTGCCAATCACAGATCAGCACAGCTGCCACAGAAGGATAGCTGTATGTGGTTGGCCGCATACCTTCACTGAAGATGCAAATTAGCACTACCCTGATCTTGATCCTCCAGGAGATTATAATGCTGTGCATCTTGAACTATGCCCTGAACCTGGGAGGGTTCTTTCTGAGGGAGTTACTGTTTGAAACTATCCAAGGTGGAATAGCTGCATATTACAGCATGACAGTGGTAATTTGTATATTGTGCCTGGGCAATGCATGCCCCTCTGGATACTCTCTAGCTGTTGTTTGTGATAAGCAGGGTCAGCTCCTTGTTGAACTTGTACCTGGGGTCCCCATAGTCAGGCCCCTGCACTGGAAGTTTGGCCTGGTCTTGACCACCATCTCTGTCCTGGTGGGCAGTTTGTTGCTGGAGGCACATTGAACACCATGGGGGTGTACAACTAAGAATAGCCCCTGTCCAGTTTCACGGTTTAATCGGTCAGCTCTAGTGCACCTTGACCTCAGGGAATTCGATAGGAACAAGGGCTATGGCTTGCAGTGGCCCCTTGATAGCAGCCCTGGCCAGACAGTTAATTGTACGGCTAGAGGGCTTCTTGCCTTGAGCCGCTGGTTGTGGGAAAGACCCAGGTCCCAGGATTGGCAGGGCTGGGGCCACTTGGTTAGTGTGAGTGGGGGCGACCAGTGCTACTCTCCCAACTGATCCATACCACCAGCTCAGGCATGTCAAACTGTAACTGTGTCCCCAACTACATCAAAAAGAACCCTCCCAGGCTCAGGGTATGGTTCAAAATGCACACTACCATGATCTCCTGGAGGATCAAGATCAGAATGGGGCTAACTTGCATCTTGAGAAATGTATGCAGCCCACCACCTGTAGCTATCCTTCTGTGGCGGCTGTGCTGATCTTGGCAGGGGAGCAACTCACGGCCCATTTCACAGGCCAGGTGTGTAACATCACTCTAAACTTGGCCCAAATGGCAGGGTTAATGAGCGTCTGAGAGCACCTTTGGGTCTAAACCTGCCCAATACTTGGGAGCAGGGGAACAACACCCCAGAAAACATATAGTGCAGACCTCAAAGGTGTTCCACTGGGGCCTGTGGGTGAATGATCAGGTTTTCTGGTTAGGATATGCCTTGCCTTCGCTGGCCATCCATCTATCAGTGTTGAAAATACTGACATCATGCTGTAATACACAGCTATTCCACATTTGTTAGTTTTGGGAATGGGTTCGAATCCCTACTTGTTTTAACACATAAAGACACTCTCTGTAAGGAACTCCAGACAGTCAGTATGGCCACAGGAGCAAAGATACTCTGTTTTGGGGCTGTCTTACTAAAATTATACTATAAAAATTGAACGAAGATTTAAGTTTGTATTTTGATTTTTAGTGTTATTTTACTTAAAATCTTAAAATGGCGATATCTGGCAAGAAGGAACGGCTAGGATTTTGTTCTCAACTGATTCTGACTACCACTACGTCCTATTTGAACGCCCAATTGTCCGAATGTTTGGAAAATTTTTTAAATCTAAAATTTGGTTAAGGAGGGGTGTGTGTAGTTTACTCAAATTTATACTTTATTTTTGTTTCACCTTCAATTTATCCCCGTTACTATTTCAATCATTTTATTTTATTTTAGGGGAGTTCTTGTGCTCGACTGGCACTTTAAGGGAAAGCACCCAGTAATTATAATATTTACCTTCGAAATCATCCGCTACTGTCCCGGGAGAAACTATGTTAGCATGTGAATCTATTATCAATGTAAGCCCTCGATTTTTTCCTAAAATAATACTTTTTATAGATGAAAGATCAAGTAGTATATTCTATTCTAGATGGACAGATCAAAAAAAAAAATAAAAAAAAGTTCAGTCAGTGAAATGATATGTGGTGTTTTTCCTCATATTCCATATGGACCACAGGTTTTTTTTTAAATCAGGTATTTTTTGCTTTATTTTAGATTATGTCCGAAAAAGGAAAGGTTAGAATACCTCCTTCTGAATAGTATGAAGTTTATTTTTCTCAAAATTTCAAATTAGGGGAGGTTCGGTGGTTATGAAAAAAATTGGGAATAGTCCCTTTCGTAACATCGACCGATATGGGGTGATTCGTCGTATTTTTAAAATGGCTTTTTATAGGTTAGGTTAGGTTAGGTTATGTTATATTGGGTTAGGTGATTGCCCCACAGGGTTAGGTAATTGGCCCCGCAGGGTTAGAGCCCCCTAGAAATAGGAAAAAAGCTACTGTGAAAAATACGAAGAATCGCCCCATAAGGTGCGATGTTACGAAAGGGACTATACCCAAAACTTTGAGTTAAAACTCAAGCTATAGACAAAAGGTCAGGAAGTAGATTCTGAGCTGGATATCCTGATAAAAAATGTCCATATTTTTTTGTTTAAATCTCAAAGCAGATTTATGTATACCTATCTCAGGCCTGGGTTCCTTGCCAGTTAGAAATCCATTGGGTAGATTTGCTTCTTCAAAAGAATTATTCACATTCATTCTTTGTAGGCGGGCCACTGATTGGGCAAAAATTGTTTCCCTAAAGAAAGAAAATATAATACAATTGTATATGGTATATTAACAAGGGTTACAACACCCAAAGGCAGCAATCATTGAACTGTAAAAAACACTTGTACCCAAATTTTTATAACCATGTTATTTTTTCTTTGCCTCAAAAAACTTAATGTACTTTTGTTAACTGGTTGATTGGTTGGTTTAATACTAGAAGTGTCCAAACTATACAACCTATAATTTAATCTATAAAAGAGGTGGTTATGTTTATCATCATTGGGGATATACAGCAATTTATCATGCATTTCCCTATCCCTTAAGAAATGCAAAGTATAGATTCAAAAAAATATTATCTGAATTCAAAAGAACATGACAAAATGAAATCTATCTGCTAAGTAAATCACTTTGTTCATATTTTCATCAATGATATTTTAAAGCTTAGCTACTTATTTCTTTTACAGGTCATCTAAACTACATCAAACGCTGTCATGACATCAAAATTGACATAGCACTTCACTTTCCATTAAAAACATTATGGTGTGACCTGACTTCCGCATATACAATATACATCCCATTATCAAATAACAAAAAACCGCATATTATTAAATCAGCACGAAATAATCACTTGTTTTCTCTTGTTATAAAACATTTAATTTTATAATTTCGGCTAATGTCTTTTTTTTGACACTGTGTGCATGTGGTAATATGCGGAATTGAATGCACAGATCAACTCTACAATTATCGTGTCGAGTTTTTGTTCAATATAAAAAGGGGTTAATTACATATTGAAATATAGGCAATTATGTCCATAGGTCGCGCAACAATATTCTATTAAAATGGGGGCTTTCCTGTAAGTTTCCTAATATTAATTGAAAAAAGGGTAATATCTTCTTAGAAATATTTTTTTCAATTTTGAAAATTTAAGCATCTCTATAAACAAGTCCCAAAAATTAAGTATGTGCTTAAACAGTATCATCTATTTAGGCAGTTTTGCAACAAATTTACTTACAATATTGTTTGTACTGATGCATTTGATATTCTGCTAATTCAGTTCTGACAATCTACAAGTGTTAATGTTCGTTTGTCCTTCCCTTTCAGAGCTTCGCTTTTGTGGATGTTGTCATCCTTGTTTAAAAAAAGAATGGGGCTTTAGGCATTTTTGATTAAACATTAGCTAATATAGATTTGAAAAAAAGATGATTACCTACAACTTTTACTTTTAGCGTTGCTGTGCTTTAAGTATTTTTGGAAAAAAATGTATTAATTATATGTTTTTAAGTAGAACAAATTTATTCATTTTGTTCATAAGTGCTTTATTCTAAAAAAATAACCTATTATTAACCTATATCATTAAATTGAACAGACATATTTTCTTTTATGTATTGTTTAGGTATATTGTAGAGAGCCCTGCGGGGATATTTTGTTGAAAAATTTACAAAACTTGGAAATCTAAAATATTTAGAATGTTTAATATTTATTTATGAATGCAATAAATTTATATTTACTGCATGGTTGTTTAGTGGTTATAAAGTTGGATTAATTATTCATAATAATGGAAAACAAGGATAATTATGCCCATATATAGGGTAAATAAAACTATATCAAACTAAAATAAATATATAAAAAAAGACAACAGTAAAGTATATTTCTAATAGAAACTTTTTCTATAAACTATATTTTTTTAAACACTAAAAATTTTATTTTGCTTTTTTTGAAATTTTACAATGCTTGATTATTTCTTTAATAAATCCATAAAAATCGGAAATTATTACAATTATAATAAACTTTCCATTTATTACTTGAATCCTATATTTATTACTTCTGACCTAAAAAAAGGTAAAGTACAAAGAAATTCGTGACTTGTGGCTTGTGACCTCGTTTATAGTAAGAGTTTATTAAGATTAGTAAAATGTATAAGTATTTATCTTTAATTAAGAAACCCCAAATAAAAAAAAATTATTAAGCACAAGAAGGATTTTGTATTGATCTGTTCCATTTTCTAGAAATGTTTCATGATGAAAAACTTTTTATTTTGTCTTAAAATCAATCATTCAACAATTTTACGCAATTTGATTGAGGGTGGGGGTGGGCTGGTGAATCAACCCCATAAGATTTATGGACTGAAAAAAACTTTAACAAAAAAAAATTGGTGTTAGCGGAAGGGGGGGGGGGTAACATCTTGGGGCGAAGCTACTTGCTTCACAAAATTAAAGAACTATCTTAAATATGGGTATTGCTTTTTTTAGTGAATAGGTAGACCTAATAGTAACGTCAAGTATTAAACATTTAATAAAGTTACAAATACTCATATATGCTACGACCTTGCATAATTGATTAAATAAATGATTAAAATACAACCACAATAACAAAAATAAACAATATAATGTTATTTTTGATTTCTCTAAATAAAAGTACAAATGCAAAGAAAGTGTAAACTTTTTTGACTTAAAAAATCTATAAAATAAGGATAAGAGATAACAAATCAATCGTGGGCTTATAATTTATTTGAGTTAAATTTAAAGTTGAAATAAATAAAACACATTTATATATCAATCTTACTTAGTCCAAGCATCTATTGACTGAGCAATAAAATATTCCAAAATAAAAATGCTGTCTTGAAGTTAAACTAAGGCACTGAAGTGTGGACACTTATTGTAGTAAATCTTCGCTTAAAAATGACAAGTCTTTGACCTATTCTAGTAAACGTTCTTCCTATATACTTAATCAATTTATACATTATCATTAAATTGCATTTAAGATTTTTAGACAAGAATGTCAACTTTCACCAAATCCAAGCTTTTTAAATCCAAATATCCTTTCTTTAATGTTAATTGTTTGTAGTTAAAAAATTGTTGAGTGGATAGAAAAAATCTATATTCACTTTAAAATGGCTAAAACCATCCAACACGTTTTTTTATATAAAACTAGCAACCTTTATGGCCCATTTTTTATATTTTCTCTAGTGGCTACGCCCCAAGAGGCATCTATGAGCACTTTATGGAAATGTGGAGGTGTCGATCAAAGATCTAAAGGAATAAGACAATGGCCGATAAATTGATGTATATCCTCAATGATTATACACAAAGTTACTACTTTAGTATATTACAATTAATGATTGAAACTTTGGACACTTACTAAATGAACCAAACAATCAAATTAAAATTCAGTAAAAGTCCCTAACATTGTTAGGCCAACGATTAAGAAAACGTTTTGTAAGACCTTGCGGACTAGTGTAACACACAGCTTTATACCCCCTCCCTTCCTGGGTGTCGACCCTATAATACTAGATGAGTATTATTTTTGCGTCTTTATATCTCGTTATCATTATTTTAAAAATCTATAAACTAGACTAAAACAAAACGTACAACCAGTAACTAATTATAGAAAATCCTAACACTGAATAAACCTATAGAGAATCATAAATAAGCATTTATTTAACCTCAATTTCTGTTAAAATTTGATTACCTATATGAGTTGTGGTTATAAGGAGTTAACATGCAAATAAATAACAGAGAAAAAATGATATTTAAGTTGTGGCCAAAATAATTACTACATAGCTGAGCCTTACTATGCATTGGAGAGAAGGGACATTTTTAAACTTAGTTTTAAAAAGAAAAAGTACATTTTTAAGATGGGGGGGGGGGGTTCCAGGGGTGATTGATTTCTCCTGGGAGAGTTAAGGTACACTCCCTCCAAAAAAAGTTGTAACCTTACCTGGACCTATAAGAATCTTAACTGTAAAGGAGAACCATATCGGTTCAGTGGTTAGTAACATTCTTCGCGACATACAGACATCCTGATGCTTTTATTTATGGATTGATTTCTGAATTCTAACTATTTTTCAACACATGTATCTCCGTGTTCATTGTATATAATCGTCTTTGTTTGAAAACAAAGTGGGAATCCCTTAAACTCTGGCTGACTTTAATTAAAGATTTATTAGACCCCAAACAACTTTCTAATTTTTGTGCATACGGCATTAATATTATAAAATATGTAGAATCAACATGCAAATAAAATAATTCATATGATTTATTAACAATTAAATAATTTTAACAGTATGTTATTACTTTAAATAAGGTAATAAATTATTGCTCATTGCGGGTTAATGCAGGGGTCTTAAGGGTTAAGACAATGGCCGATAAATTGATGTACATGCCCAATGATGAAACACAAAATTACCCCTTCTGTAGATTATTATTAGTAGTTGAAAATCGAAACGTTTGGAACACTCAACATAATGAAACAACTAATAGAAATTCACAAAAGTCCCCAAAATTATTAGGCCAGCGATTAACAAAACGTTATTATAAAACTTTGGGGACTAGTGTAAAAACTAGCCAATCTCCTCTCTCTCTCTATCTCTCAGGGGTTAATGTCAGTACCTGTACTAAATGAGAGGCAAAATCCTAAAGGGGTGGTGACCATGACCCCCCCCCCCCCCCCTTGTAATAGGGTTAAGATCCCTGAATAAGTTACTAACCTATAAACTTGGTCAGCTGCTTTAGCATTGAATGTACAACACATCCCCCTGTCTGTGGGGTTCGTCTTGAAGATTGCTGTGCAGTTTATCTAAAAGAAAACGTGCTGTTAAAATTTTTATCGCATCGATTTACAGACAGCTTTCCGCAGATAATAAAATAAAAGATAAAAGATTGAAACTAGTTTGGTAGAACGAAGGCCTGGGCTAACAAAATTGATATTAATTTAATGATTTTGATTTAATTGTTCGTGGAAAATTGTTTGTAATACGATGCATTAATTTTTATTTCTCAGTATTATCTGAGACCCGTTTCTAATACTGCGGATATTAATCGGTTTCAAAGCCATACTGGAATAAAAAATTATTTATTTGTCAATGATTCCTCAGAATGTTAAATTAAATTAGATTTACCTAGTTGCTATGAAAGATAGACGTCCAAGTTTTTGGTAGATTGAAAACATACATGGGTTATATTAGAGCAATAAACAGAATTAGCAACCAGATGCTAATTGGATGCTTTATTATGTAAAATTATTACTTGGATCTTACACAAGATTTTAATGTTCCCTTTTACTGAATGAACGAACTGACCAATAGATTACAATGGAGATAGCAACCTTAATGAAAGATAATTTTTCCCCTGTAATATTCTACATCCATTCTTTTTTAGTCACTTTTTCTATGTTATACTGATTTTCTACATTTCTACTTACAGTATAAAGTATAATTGTAATCGCTTTTATGCTATTTTTAGCAAAAAAGGGAAAAAATATTATACTTGATACCAAAAAATATAATTGTCCTCATAATTTATGATATTTTTAATTGAAAAAAAAAGAAAAATTATTAATTAAATCATAAAATGTAAATCATTTAAACACCTCGTTTAAACTGCATTTAAACAAACATATATATTATTAACAAAAGTAAATAGTTTAATATAAATTTTAAAAAAAGAAATTAATTTTTGCAGTTTCATTTTATTTAGTACTGAGACTTTATCTCCGCCCCCTAGTGATCTAAGAAAACTTTCAGGGAAATGGAGGGGAGGGGGAGTGGCGGCCCCTACTTTTGATTTGAGTTCTTTTTAAAAAGTAAATTCTTTAGTTCTTTACCCTCTCCCCAAATAGTTATAAACCTTCCCTGGACTAAAATACATTTTAAAGGAGAGCCATACTGGTTCAGAATCTTTGCTACAGACATAAAAAGACTTCCTGGTACTTTTATATAAGGGTTTACCGGAACTCCTTTCCACCAGCAGCGTTTGATTGTTGACTTCTCATCCCGATAATCTGATGTCCATTCCCTTGAAATAAGAAATTTTATTATGATGTCCATTCCCTTGAAATAAGAAATTATAATGTAGTTGCGCTACTTTAATTAGGCATACTGCCATTCTGTTTTTCATTGCGAAATTTTTAGTAGCTAAGCTACTTTATAATTGACTTTATCCGTCAGTCAGTCAGTCTGTCCGCAACGCTATGGGGGAAACGTGATTTTCTCGGCTCCTATTCAGTATAGAAGACAGCTGAAATTTTTAGTGAAGATTCCTAGGACATGTGCCAATCTAATCTATACATTGTTTTGTCCATCTGTCTGTTATTTGGGGTGCTCGATCGATTCCTAGATTTTTAAGTTTTCATGATTTTCTCAATTCCTTTTCAAGATAGAGTGCTGAAATTTAAGGGATTAATGAATTTTAGATTCTACTTATTTTGACTAAGTTTTGTTAAGATTTGTCTATTAATTGGGGGGCTAGATCGATTCCTAGATTTTTAGGTTTTCATGATTTTCCCGATTCTCCTATTCAGGATTGACGGCTAAAATTATCAGGAATTACATATGTCATCCGTGTTTTTTTTTCTCATAAACTAGAGACAGTTTTTCTAGCAGGAATCTTAAGCAAATAGACAACTATGATGAACAAAATTACCCCTTTTATCTCACTAAAGATTAAAATTATAAGTGAAAAGATTTAAAATTCCTTAGATTTTAAGCTAACCAATAAGAGAACTGGTTTATGAAACTTTGGTGAACGGTCTTTGCATTTTTATAAATTGATAACAAGTACAAATACATATAGAGAAGGTGAGTTGATAACAATAAATAATAAATATTCTTACTTGATATCAAAGCAAGGGTTAATGCTATGCCAAAGCATCTCAAAAATACTCGGAAAGCTGTGCGTCAAATTCATGGCTCCAAAAGTATCCCTGAAATTAATATTATTCACTTTTTAAAACCGAAGCTTTTACATAATTAGGGCTGGTCTATCCGTATACAACGCATAGCTCTTATCGCTGATTTAGGCAAGTTAGACTCATCCTATCGATCTAAAACTTTGCATAATGATTCCTTAGCAATTAGGTACGACTTAGAAATCATATCAACTGCCTTTTAACTTGCTGACAACAACCTTGGATATTCTTTTTTTTGTAGGGGGGTGAAGTGCCTAACGAGCAAAGAAACCCAATTGATATAAAATAAGGGGGTAGGAAAGGATTTCTTTTTGCCTAACCCCTGCGGGGCTACCCTATCCCAAACATAACCTAACCTGATCTACCCTGAAAAATAACACAATCACAAAAATATAACCTCAATTTATAAATTTTTTTCAAAACAGAGGACTTTAGTGAAACTGCCAAGGAAATTTTTAAAATTTTTAGGCATGTAATAGAATATAAAGTTTAATTTCGCCTAGGAGGTGGAATCGAACCACTGCGCCTCTCGACGCCTACAGGTTTGAAGCCTGCACCCCAGACCACTGAAGGTCACCTGGACATTGTCAATTGTTATTTTGCATTAACACTTTTAAATTTTCCACATTTATTCTCATTGACCACTTATTTGAACAAGTTTTATTCTAATTCCAAACTATTTTATACACTATTATTTTTACTATGCTACGTAAAAAGTATTAAATAACTTTTTTTAAAGCAAAAGAAATTTTCCAAAACTTCGTTTTACGGACAAAATATTAAGAAAACTAATATTTTAGTGTTTCTAACACTTGAGACATCAAGCGGAGATTTGGGAAACTAACGCTATCAAGTGTAGTTTTGTATTATTTACAATGCTAAATAATACTAAAAAGGTTAAAATGTACTTCAGAAATTATAAAATTATTATGTTTGTCTCAAATCGATGCGAAGAAATCTAATTCTGATTGAAGTTTAAATTATCAATTTTAGGGGAAAAGGAGAATATTTCATTGCATATACATACATTTAACACTTACACACAAAGGTTGTGCAATAAAAAGTTCTTCTCTACAAAAAAAGAACGTCCTACTCGGGCTTTAAGTGGTGATACCCAATAACCCCCTAAAAAAATCTTGCGCTTTGTAACAATGTCCGAAAATCCCCGTCTTACAAATCTTGTGAATTTCAGGCATTTTATACAACATAAATAAGCTTGGACGTCCCTGCTTAAAAATTTCTTACAAGTGCGTCCAACCTTTTTTTTGAAAGGGACGTGTCGACAATTGCAAGGAGAGGGTGGAGGTGAGATAAACAAACACCCCTTTACCCCACACCCCCCTATGGCATCCTTTATTTTATAGATTGAACACAAAAATGATAGTGGACAAAATAAAGCCACGGTCGTAGCGGTTATGCGTCTTGCGTCAAAGTTGGAAGGGTGACGCAAATTTCAGACCCCAGATTTGGCGATTTGAGAAAAATCTATCTTTATTTTATAGCGAATTAGATAATCTAGCAAGCATCGCTTTTATCTTATAGAGAAAAAAAATGAAATTGCGAAAACTGAGATTTGAAATTTGTGTCACCTTTCCAATATGACGCAAGATGCATGACCGCTACGACCGTGACATTATTTTGTCCACTATCCACAAAAATAGTCTTCCGCCCCCCCAAAAAAAGTGAACCTGTATTTTTTGGATAATTTAATTTCCAGTTCTCTTTGTTCAGCTTTCTTTGTTGGATTGAGAAATATGTCAAATTTTGGCGCCTTCACCTCACGTTTGCTTCTCTACAAACAATAATTATACAATGTATATATGAACAATCTCTTAATTAGACCAACAGTAGCGAAGTATAGTAACAATCCGTAATGTGCACGAAATAAATCATTGTAATTTTTTTCTCGTATGCATTAGAAACCGATTAATATCCGGTAGATTAGAACCGGTTCTCCATACGAAAAAATTATGTCTAGCATCGTATTATATCCAGATTTCTACGAATATAAAAATGTACAATCATAAGATTATAATTGTACATTCTATATCCGCGGAAAGCTGTTTATAATACGATGCGAGAAATAACTATTATAAAAAGTTACCTTCAGACTTTGTTCCATTAATTGTTCCCTAAAAACATTTATTTTCATTCTTCTGTTTTTAAAATCCAAGCTTTTCTATAATAACAGTCAGTCCGTTAGAATTGTTAGCTATTTCCTTTTCAATTTAAACATGTTAGAATTGTCTTATCGATTTTAAACTTAGAATGATGATTCCTATAACAATTAGCACAGTAAATGAAGCGTAGCAACTTTATAATCATTACCAGAAAGTCCGTACGTCCATTGAAAACAATCGTATTTTTTACTTTTTTGACATCAAATTTTTGTATGATATAATTATCCTCTGATTTTTGGAATTTATATTCTGCTTATTCAGTTCTAACACTCTACAAATGTCAATGTTGATCTTTTCTACCGATACAGAGCTTCGGTTTCAAAGATGTTGTCATCCTTGTTTTTTTGTGTTGAATTATTAAACTATGTAAATTTATCCGATTTTATTTTGCATGTATTCGGATTGATGAGTTTTTCTCGAGTTTTACTTATTGTACATACTAACTAAGAAGTACATGATAAAAAGAATATTCCTGTTGATTAAAATTAGTGGTTTAAAAGTTTAGACACTACAAGTTCCGATCTAATCATTTAAAGTACTCAATAATTCTGATATCGAATAAGATGATGTAGATATGAAACTTAGGGGTCCAGTTTAATTTTCAGTCTAATGTCCCCTCCCTCCCTGGGCAAGGATGTAGTAAAATTGTAACCTTGTAAAGTCTGAAGTTTTTGTACAAATAGCAATACCCTTTTCTTCACAATGTACTGGAACTAACTTGGAATCTTTTAAACTAAATAGGTAGATAGATGAATTGATGGTTTTATAAATAGATTAAAAAATAGATACATAAATAGATACATAAATGAATAACAGTTTTATTACTAATTACAAGTTACTTTTTCTTTACATTAAAATAAAATTAACGAAATCTTTAAAAATAAATAGTTTAGATAGATAGATGGGCAAAAAGGTAGACTACTGAATTATTAGATTTTTTATAGATAAATTAATAGATGAATAGATAGATAAATATAGAATATAGATGGATAATTAGAATTTAATAAAGTGGTAGACAGATAACTAGTTAAGTGGATAGGTGATTAAATAGATGAACAGATAATATACATACAGTATAATATATCCTTATATAAAAGTAACAGGATCTTTGTGTGTCTATCTGTCTTGTGTACCGATATGGTTTTACTTAGCAATGTAGCTTGTTATGGGTCCTTGGAAGGTTTATAGCTATTTTAGGATAGGAAACCACCTCCCTCCCAAGAGAAATCGCCCCTCGAAAAAAAATGATTTCGGCTCCAAATTTTTTTTTAAATTTAAACTAAAACTTAAGGTGTGGGAGGCTGAATCCCCCAACCCCTCACCTAACGCGCCCATGGACACCTCTAGGGGCGTGTCCGTTATAATATGTATAAAGATAGATAAATAAAACAAAAGTAGATTGATAGTTTTCACCAATAATAAGCACAAATCAAAAATAATAGATGGATAAAAAGATAGATAGATAATAAATTGAATACCTATATTGAGCACAATTCATAGATTTTTTTCTTTCTCCCTCCATAACCAGAACTTTCATGGGATCCATTAGATTAGAACTGAACCTTAAACATATGAAATAAGGATGACTACATTCATGAATAGAATAGATTATAACAAGGATAAAATAACCACTAGTAAAGAAAAACAAAAAAAGCATCAATGGACAAACAGACAAAGTAATTTACAGAGAAAATGTTCAGTTGTCAATAGAGAGAAAATTTGAAAAAGATAAGTTTTTATGTCCTGTGATGTATGAACGACAGACAGACTGTTTTAACCAACCCAAGGCGTATCTCCCCCCCCCCCCCATCCACGCAATTACCAGTGTAATTTATATTTCAATGTCCATATTAAAACATATCCTACCTGAAACCAAAACTTTCTGAATAATGAATTCCCAGCCAAACAGCCTTGATGTTCTTGTTCATTGGTAGGTGCTCGTCATACAAAAGCATTACAAAGTCTTCAACCTAGAGATTCAAAACAAGGATAACATACCTACATTAACACTGTAGAGTATGACAATTTAATGATCAGGAAAAAAATATAAAGTCTAAACAAAAATTGAATTTAAATATGTTGATAAATTGTTTAAGAACTTACTTATTTTTAATATTTGATTATGAAAATGATTTGCTTAAAAAATATAGCTTGTTATTTAAGGAATTAATACACCAAATTTTTTGGGGGGGAGGGGGTGCCCCCCTCTCTTTTTTAATTTTAGTTAAAAAAATAAAAAAAATAAAAATTTTTTGGGGGGGGATTTTTCATTTTTTGGGGGGGTTGGGGCTGTCCAAACCCCCCAAAAAATAGTTATAACCTTCCCGGGACCTATGAAAAGCTACCCTGTTAAGGAGAACCCGATTGGTTCAGCGGTTAGCAAGATCCTTCGGTACAGACACACAGATACACAGACAAACAAACATCCTGTTACTTTAGTCAATATTAGTCATTGTTATAAAGGTTTTGTTTCTTTTCATTCATTTATTATATATATTGTATTGATAATTATTTTTAAACCTTTCAAATGTAAATGTTTTTTTAGAAAAAAAGAAAAAAGTACCTCATTAATAGAATCAAATTCAAGAAGAACAGATTGTTTTGACTGACAATAAGCTTTGGCCTCTGCATTTGTAAATAAACCATCCACTACCTTAAAATATGGATAATTTGGCTACCTGTATCTCTTTTGGAGATCAGCAGAAAAAGGGCTTTATATCATGGTATGGGTCTGTCATGAGTATGTGTTGCAGATTTTTAAAAAAAGAATTTTTGATAAAATATTCTTTTAAGGTTATTCACTTTTACAAAATTTATAGAATTTAATTTGAACAAAAACTTTGTTTATTGTTTTGGAAACTAGTACTGAAAAGTTTTTTTAGTGTATAAATTACTTTTTGAGTACTACAATTTTGATAAAGATTTTATTTTCTTGCAGAACCTTTACCTTGTAGCAGAAAATAGTTGAACTATTTCCTGTCATAGTACTGGACACCCATCCAGGATCACATCCTCCAATCAATTTAGAAATTCCATTATCTACTAAAAAATAAAAATGTAAACTAAAAATAAAATTTAAATTGAGTGAATAAAAAGTTAAGAATACCTAATAAAATGCAATAACATTGAAATTTTACATTGCTTTCTGGTATTTACAAAATAAAAAACAAAACAATGATATTATAACTTGTCATTTCAAACAATTCTGTAAACAAAAATAGATAGAAAAAAGCTATATTCTTGCAAAAATTAGCACATTTACAAAAGCATAAAAATTTGATATATTCACAATTTTTAAAAATCATTATTTAAAAAGTAATGATATCATTCACCTGGTTTTTCTGTTGGTTTGATCTGAGGCAAACCTAAGAATTGAATTTGAAATAATTACCCTAATAATTTGAAACTCTTACCTATCTTTGCTTTGATTTTGTTCACATTTACAAATTTTCCCTCTCTGGCGCTTTTTCTCTTTGGAATGACAATTAATGGAATGGTTGAGAAGACAACCTTCTCCTCAGGAGTAACAGCTGCCTCAGCTGAAAGAAAGCTTGATTGGAGCATATGCTAGCGCCATCTTTACATCTACTTTCAAACTAAAACCTTGTCCCACTTGTTTTTAAAAGAGATCTGAAGATTTGAAATATATATGGAAATAAATTGTTTCAGATGTTAAGTATATGATTTTTTTCAGAAACAAAAACAGAACAAAAAGAGAGAGAGAATAGATAAATTTAGAGCACACACCATCCAAGGAGATCATTGAAATTATTTTTACTAAACTAGAATTTTCTGCTAATACCATAAAGCTTTTTTTATATTTCTGTACCTAATGTAATTTGCTGTCCTTTTTTCTCTACTGAAATGTGTTGTTGTTATGCTTCTTAACAACATTATTGCTTTTTTAATCTGTACTATTCAATTAAACAGACTTTAAACTGTAATTAAATTTAACTTTAATTAGATCTATGTATACTGTTAGACTAGTATGTTTGTTTAACTTTTAATTATCAGATTGTAATAAATAATTAATTTCTATTTTAAATGTTTCTTTTAACATACATTTTAAATTATGTAAGCCTTTATTTTGATTTTTTTAATATTCTTTTAATCAAATTTTGTTTTAAAAAAACTGCAAGTTTGTCAGCTTGTTATTTTCAGACATCTTGAACTAAAGAAATTAAGTTGTTATTTTAGGAAAAATATTGGTTTAGGTTGGTTTTAATTTTTTTATGGGGGGGGTGGGGGTGAAACAAGTAAATTGAGTTATGGAATAGTTTGAATTTATGTTTCCTTTTTGTGTTAATTATTTTTCTTTTTCTTAAATGTAGAGACAAATTTCTTGACACTGCTGTTATAGTAAAAAGTACAAAGATAATTAAGGAGGAGTTACATTTTTAAGACTTTTCACAAATTTTTTTTTAACATTACTGCTAAATATTTGCAATAAAAGCAATTAAAATGATGCAACATCACAATATTTTTAAATTTTTTTTGTTTCATTAAAACATTTAACAGTTGTAGAATGGTAAAATGTGTAATATTTTAATTATTTTCTATTTAATTAAAATTATTTCTATGTCTTGATTGAATGATAAGTTTATAGTAATCAATAATTTGAAGAGAGATAGTTAATCAAGATCTTTTGAAGGTTGAATTTTGATATTTAAATCAAATTTACCTTATGTATTTATGCATCTGTAAAAAAGTACCTGATAATGTTATAAATTAGTACAAATTCTTTATATTTTTAACTCAGACAAAATGAACATTTCAAAGTTGTGATTAACAACCTTCACATAAATAATTAACAAATGAAAAATGAAAATTAGTTATTTATATGCATGTGTGTTTATTTTATGTACACTAGAGTGCTTTAAAATCATGGACTTGTTGCAATTTTTAATATTTAAGATTCAAAAGTAATACAGTTGATTTTATAATTAACTGTTCTGATAAATTTTAAAGGGATTGTTGCACTAAAGGCATTTAATCCTAAAATTAGTTAACCAAATTTTGTTTCTCATTCAATGATCTTCATTACATTTACAGTACATATATTTTAAAGGATTTAAATTTTCTACCTTGTAGCTATCAAGACTTGAAATTTTTTTTCTTGTAATATATGCAACCTACATAGTCAACATAGAAAATTTATATTTGAGTCATCTGGCAAAGTTTTTACATCTGTCTTGAAATGAAAGATGGTGATTTTGCTGCCCCTAGCAACTAGCCTCCGCTGGGGATATGGTAATTCCCCCCCCCCCCCCCCCACCCTCCTAATGTTGTTCTCTGTGATGTAATCTGCATATTTTTTTATTTACTACCTATATTTGCAACAACTATAACATCAAAGAAACTTTTAATTTTTAACAATTACAAAATGTCCCAAAGCTATTTTTTGGGGTTGAAAACAAAATTGTTTTGGTGGGGGGAGTATTTTTTTATCATTGCTTCGTTCCAAGGTTAAGTTTGGGTTCCCCTCCTTTATTTATTTGTTTTTATTCATTCCATCCCCCAAGAAAATAAAAAAGCCCAATCGGTTCAGTGGTTACAGACCTCTTAAGCTTTAGTCGGACAGACACTGTTCAACTTTGTAATACAGAATAATTTTATTTTAGTGAAGGCAAATCCAGAATTTTATGGTATTCTAAACCCTCTAATATTTATATGTATATGTACAGGTTTATCAATATTCAATATTTTCAAGTATTTCAAACTAAAACAAAACTAAGAATGCAATTTTACAAAGCTTTTGTGCAATTTTTGTTAAAAAATAACTTATTTATAATTTACTGTAAGTGTAGGTATTTATGATAGAAGAAAAAATTACAAAACTGAGGTCAGTTTTATAAGACCTTAAGTTATTAGAGGAAAAACAAACTAGGAAAGAAGAAAATCCAAAAGTAGCAAAGCAAAATATTATGATATTTTGACATAAATTTGCTATTTTTAGTCGCCATATCTATGTCTAGTTTTAACGGTCCTTTTCCCTTAGACCTTCTTAATTGATTGTTTTTTTTATCTCACTCTCTCTTTCTCTCACTCACTCTCACTCTTTCTCATTCTCTCTATTTCTCCCTTACTCTATATATATATATATAGATATCTCTATGGTATTCTCTATCTCTTTTTATACTAAAGGTTTTAGGGTCAATTGAAGGAAGAAATGGGGATAAGTCAGTCATTTTTTTCAGTAGCGATATCTCTAGGGAGGGTGTAGGTGACCTACCACAAAATAGTTATTTTATAACAGGAAATGCATTTCCCCACACATCGACCTATTCTTAGACTTGGCGATCAACTTTGCTGCAAACAAAAGTAAATTCTTACCAGCAGCTACGACTGCTTTAGCTCCTAGAGCGGCTCCCGGGTCCGGAGCCGTCATCATGGAGGCTATCTCGGACAAATCTGTATCCAATCCTAGACAAAAACAAGAATGACAACAACCATATGTAGACCAAGCACAAATAAAAGTATAAAAAACGGTCAATGTCTGTTAGAAAGCAGATGTTTAGTATCATGACAAAATAATATGCATGTATACAAACATAGAAAGTAAAAATCACAAAATCTTTATACATAAAATATGGATTAATCTTTTATTACATGAACGACAGAAGGACCAATTAAATTATATTCTGGATTATTAGCCGTCTATTTTGAACAGCCGCAATATATCACCAAGCACAATTAGGAATTCAAGAAATGGAAGGTTGTCTGATGGGTGTTACTTAACTAATACCCTAACCTGTCCAGATTAGATACTAGACTTTTCAGAAAATTTTATTACGACAGTCTAGCCGTTTACGAGATCATACCAGACATACATACGTACAACTAAAGCATATATAATTTGTTAAGATCAATTATATTACAGAAATTACGAAATAAATGCCTACATGAAAAAATGATGTAGTAATAAAACTTACCCTAGACAAGGGTGATCAAGCTTTTTATTTTGTGGGGGGTAAAATGAAATGTTTTAAAAGGTTTAAGGGGGGTAATCTAATGTACTTTTAAAAAACTTATTGGGAAAAATGAGGATTTTCAAATTTTTGAGGGGGTTAACCTAATGTATTTATAAAAATTTTAGTGGGGTAAAATGATGGGTTTCATAGGTTTAAAGGGGGTAATCTAACGTTTTTTTTTAAATTGAGTGGGGTAAAATGAGGGTTTTAAAGTGTGAGGGGGTAAATAACACTTTACCCCCTACATTGGACGTTTATGACCTTAGTTATAGAGTGGCAGCGCATTTTTAGTAGCGAAGCTACTCTATAATTTGAAATGTCCGTCTGTCCGTCTGTCCGTATGTCCGTCTGTCCGTATGTCCGTCTTAGTTTGGGGGAAACGTGATTTTCTCGGCTCCTATAAAAGATAAAAGGCTGAAATTTTTTGACAACATTCCCATTATCAAGGAGCACAATTAACTATAAAACATCAATGTCGATAGGACTGCTTTTTAGCAGGTTTTAGGCTATTTTTGTATTTTTCACATTTTTCTCCATATCTTTGGTGTTTATGGTCCGATTTCCAAAATTTTTTCAGTTATAGAATCAAAATTAAATTTCCTGTCGTTTTAAGAAAACAACTATGACGGTCAGACTGCCTTTAAGCAGGTTTTAGGCTATTTTTTATTTTTCACATTTTTCTCCATACCTTTGGTGTTTATGGCCCAATTTCCAAAGTTTTTCAGTTATAGATATCAAGATTAAATTTCCTTTCGTTTCAAGAACACATCAATGGCGGTCAGACTGCCTTTTTGCAGGTTTTTGGCTATTTTTATATTTTTCACATTTTTCTTCATATCTTTGGTGTTTATGGTCCTTTTTTTTAAATTTTTGTAGTTATAAATATCAAAATTAAATTTCCCGTTGTTTTGAGCATCCAGTATGTAATTTACTTTGACCGTCAGTCTGTTAGTCATAGTACTGAAATATAAATAAATATTAAGAAATTAACAAATGTTGAAAAGGTTTCGTGATTTTTTCCTAATATGCATGCTTTTGTCAACTAATATCTAAATTCTTATTTAATTGTTTATGCTTCGCTACTTATGGATGTTGTCATCCTTGTTTAATAACTGTCTCAACCTGGATATGCTTCATCTTTGTAACTTTTTTTATACTTCTCTTTTTCTTCCTTTGTCATTTCTACACAAAATTTATATTTTAGACAGAGCAAAAAAATATAAAATAAAAAATCACTTTTAGGTGCTTTCACTATTATTTGCAAAGAAACGTCCAATCCTCTCGTCTCCATTTTCAAAAAATCACAACCTATTTGTAGCACCTGCGGGGAACCCTTTTCTTACGGGTATGTTTTCTGCAGAGCTCTCATACCCCTTACTTAACGTAACCTAACTTAAAATAAGTATTAAAAATAGTATTGACAAAAGGATTGTCTGTGGTCCATATGCGATATGAGGGAAAGCACCAACTTTTGTAAAAAAAAAAAAAAATATAGCACAATCACAAAAACAGATTCAATTTCCAAATAAAAAGTGATGTTTTTTCTGTTTATAGTAGGTTGTTATTTTTTCAAATAGTATTTTTGTTTCTTTGAATAAACACAAATAAATAACTCTAAAAATTCACAAAAATTATATGTCTTAAAATTTCAAACTGACCCAAACTATGTATCTTTAAAAATAATTGTCATATTTTTTGTTAAAATTCACAAATCATTAAAAATCACCACAATACGGCAACAGATTCAAAATTTGATTTTTAAAATCACTGTTTCAAAAATTTGTATCACACACAGAAAAATTAATATCATATCAAAAATAGATATTGTTTTTCATGATAGTTCCATTGTGTCATTTTTTCAAACATTTAATAAAGATCATTAGATTCATTATATTAACAAAAGGGCCGTCTAAGCTATTTTTTGTTGGTAAAGGGGGGGGGGGGCTCAAAGTGAGGGGGGGATTATTGAAGAATTAACAAACCAAATTATGATAACCCAAATTTACCTTATTTGCAAAAACTATATGCACTTAAGATCTCCCCAAAATTTGGGTTGGTTTTAAAAAGAAAGGATTTTGAAGGGGGAGGGGGTAGGGAGAAGTCCTTATTGCACTCTAAATTTGAGTGTTATATTGTCTTGAAAGGGGATAAAATTCGAACGTCTTTGAAATCAAATCCGATTTAAATACTATACCTGCTACAACTTAAATTTAATGGAAAAAAATAGATTATTAAAAAAAATAATAGTATTATCGCTGGTTGTGAAATGTAAGCAATTAAAAGCTAAAAGACTCACTCAAATGTCAACTTATACCTGCCCTTTCTTTATAAAAAGATATTATATGTATAAGTATAATACTTAACGAAAATAAAAATATAGCTAATGGATTTAAATTATTTTGTGATATTCTTATACAATTATAAAACAATTATTTGACAAGATTTTAAAATAAAACGACTATAATGTTCTTTTTAATTGTACCGCTAAAGTCATTAATATACGCCTATAACATCATGGTTACTCGACCTGGTAATCAATATCGCAAATAGGTCTAAAATTGAGTCAAGCTAAGTTAGTTGCTAGCCATATACTTCAACGTTACAGGAATCATTTTAATATGGATAGGATGATTCTAACAAATCTGCAAATGCTCAAAGCAATGAATTTTAAACATATCCTAATATTAGAAAAACTTTACATTTAAAAACAAAGTATTAAAAAAACTTACTGTCTGGGTCTAACCCCTTTTCTCTGAGATAATTATTGAACTGAGATTCTAAAACTCTTTCTAGTGTATCCGTAGCCATGCCCTATAGCAAAAAAAGATTTTTGAGAGAAACTAGCGGCTATGCCCCTAGAGACCTCTAGGGGCATTGTAGTAAATGAGTGGGCGGGGGTGACCTTCCATTTTCAGTTTAAATTCTTTTAAAAAGAAGATATTTTCTAGAGGCGATTTTTCTTGGGAGTGTGGTGGTACCCTTCCCCAAAATAGTCCTTCCCAGGATCTATGAGAATCTTTACTGTAAAGGAGAACCATATCAGTTAAGCGGACAGGGAGATCCTACAGTACACACAGACAGAAGTCCTGTCAATTTAACATAAGAAATAAGTGGAAGTCGACCCCCCTCCCCGACATTTTTAATTTAAGTTTTAGAGAGTAAAGGTAAAAAATAGGAGGTATTTTTTTTCTAGGGGCGATTGCTCTTGGGATAGTAAAGATACACTTCCCAAAAATAGTTATAAATCTTTCCTGGACCTATAAGAAGCATTACTTTAAAGGAAAAGCATATCGGTTTAATAACATTATAGTAATTATTGCTGCACTACGTTTGGACATCATTGTCCTTGTTATTTACTAGAAATAAAATGTTTATTACCTGGCCACAGATGGTAATGGCTGGATAATTGAGCTCACTAATTGGCAGAGCAGTTGTTGATACAGTAGTTATTATAGGATCATTCTATAGCGTTTCAGTTTAAGTTAGAATTCAGATTCAAAATTTTGGATCATGGAAAGAAAGCAAAGTAACGGCTTTGTTTGTATTTTCACAGTAGCTTTTGAAAGGTTATGTTAGATTAGGTAACTGGTAATGATTGCCCCGCAGGGTTAGAGCCCCCTGCAGGGGCTATAGTAATAGAAGAAAAGCTACTGTGAAAATACGACGAAACACCCTAATTCGTTTTCTTTCCATGATCCAAAATTTTGTATAGCTATAATCCCCTCTAATATGTTCGTATGACTGTATGTAAGGGGTTTTGGAGAATTGAAGCATATCAGACCTCTTTACGTGATAGACTATTTGCATTTCTAGTGAACATTTCTGGCTAAATTTCGGACGTGTGAAATGGATTTCTTAGAAAAAATGATTTACTCGGTTGCTATATAAGATGAGCCTCCAAAATCTTCATTCCACTTTTAGGCACATTGTTATCAGTTTCGCAATTTTGTTTTTAGTCAATTTGTATTATTTGCTAATATATCAACAACAAAAAAATTATTCCACACTATTAAACACTTTACTTAAGTCTAACATATTCAAATTAAGGAAGGTCAATGAATTGATGTACACCCCAAATGATGATACTCAAAATTGCCTCTCCTGTGGATTGTAATTAGCGATTGAAACGTTTGTACACACAATTTAATGCGCCAAACAATAAAAATTCAATAAAAGTTCCCAAAGTTGATATTATGAAACGTCATTATGAAACTTTGGGGATAAGTGAAACAAACAGCCTAATATCCCCTCCCTGCCTGTGTTATCTATAATACAAAGTAGAACGATGTCTGTCTGTTTGTTTGTCTGTTTGTTTGTCTGTTTGTTTGTAGCGAAGGATCTCGCTAACCGCTGAACCTATCGGGTTCTCCTTTACAGGGTAGCTTCTCTTGGGTCCCGGGAAGGTTTATAACTATTTTCTTGGGGGGTGGGACACCTCCAACCCTCCAAAAAATGAAAAGTACTCCCCCCCCCAAAAAAAAAAATTTCTTATTAAAATTAGAATTAAAACAGTTGGGTCTACTACCAACCCCCCCCAAAAAAAAAAATCCCCCCCCCCAATTTTTATTTTTTTTTATTTTTCTTTTAAATCTTAAATACGAAAAATTTGTTTCATCAAACCTCTTGGGGCAAAGCCCCTAGAGGCTAGGGGCGAAGCCGCTAGTAAGATTATAAAACATCTTAATTCTAACATTCCTGCCAATCTTGATATGCAGTTGCAGATAACCAAACAGCAAACGATATCTAGAATAAACAAGGATAGAATTACGGACAAGGACATTAAAAAAGCATTTGTTAAATCAAGGTTAGATTTAATGGAGAACGAAATCTTGACTGACAGACTAGAGGACAAAGTAGATTATATGCTGGATGCTCATTTGTATAGGGAATCTTCACAAAAAAGCTTCACCCCTATTGTCTTTTTTTCAATAGCGATTACGATAAAAAAAAATTATTTATAAGCCAACCATAATAACTTTATACAGATAAATATCAAATTTTCATAGAAATACTAATTCATTGGTTTGATATATAGTGAACAATAACATATTTATACAGCACATATAACCAATCATAAATAATTTGATTATATTGCGTCACTTTTCAATCCAAGTCTTGGGATTGTTTTAGGCTATTTTCTGACCACTCCATGCCTTTAATGCAAGGACCGTATTCAATATTTACTAAATATTTAACAGTCGCTATATATTTGACCTTTATATTATGACCATAACATCAATATTGCACTTGATTTCATATTAATAAGACATTATAATATAGAAAGAAGTTTGCAGAAGGGAGCTAATCAGCCCCATTAGTAAAAATAAGGGGATAGATACCCCCCTAATACAGCTATTGGGATTTCAAAAGTCACAACTCTCTTAAATTTAAGAAGAGTGTAAATAAATTTGCACGACTCTCGAGTCAATTTTTCAGGGACACTTGTTTCAACTTTCAGTTTTGCGGAGGTGTCAAAATTTTTTGGATATGACTTGCGTACCCCTCTGGAAAAAAAACCCAGTTCACAGCACTAAATTCTGTATCATAATAATGGGAGGGGGTAAAATATGCTATTACCACCCTTACAGGTCATTGTACTATGAAATTTGCCATCCATTTACCCGAAAAAGAGACTCAAATAAGCTACAATTTATACTGAATTTACACACTGATAATCTGTTAATTATTAATGTGATTAAATTATGATATATATTATTATTATACCAACACTCACAATTACACATAATAATCATAAAAAAAAACAAGAATAACAACATTCATAAAAGCTACATTAGACAAAAAAATCATTAAAAAATATAGATTAACTACGAATTTAATATTCAACATTAATAAGAAGTATAAAAATTACTTAAATTGTGCTTAATCGTCATATGAATCAAAACTCAAAAAAATCATTTATTAGGATTCGGATAATTGTATAATATGAAATTTATTTTCCAAAAATCTGGTAAATCATAATGTTTAAAATGGACATAGAAATTTTTCAGTAATGATTGTAAGGTTACTACTCTTCTTAATCATAACTTATTCTTGCTGGAATCATCATTTTTGAAATCAATAGGACAATTTTAACCCTAATTAAACCTATCTGTTACGAACAGACGAACGGATTGAACAACCCTTAATATAAATGGTAATAAAAAAACATATAAATTAAATTTTGGGGCAAGGATTTTAAAAAATGAGTTTGGACTGTTTAAAAGATAAATCATTTAAAGTAATTTTTTATATCAGGTATTGTAAGTAACCACTGAACTTTGGCGTATTTATTATTTAGCCTTTGAAAGTCAACATATATTTAACCTATATTATTATATACTAGCGGTTTTGATCCTAGCCTCTAGGGGCTCTGCCCCCCCCCAAAAAAAAAAAAAATCAAGTACCTCTGGTACTGCTATTACTACATTTTAAATCAATTGCATATAAAAAAAATTGGGGGGGGGAGATTTTTATTTTTGGGTGAGTTACTGAGATCTTAAGGGAAGGACAGACAGACGGACGGACGGACAGACAGACATCAAGCTACTTTGTATTATATATATATAAAACCAGTGGCGTGCGGTAGAGAGTTGTAGGGGTATGTCAACAACCCCCCTAAATTTAAATCGGAAACCTTCCTCTATTTTTCTCCCCCCCCCCCCCCCCTCCACCTGATGAATCGCTGTGCACGCAACAACTTCAATTACATGAAATGACTAGTAATGTTAATTAGTTTTCTATTGTATAATAATTAAGTGTGTTATCATTACCGCCAAATGTAACAGATTATCAAAACAGCAAAACAGCTAAATGCTACATCACAAACTGCCCATACCCCTATGCTTCACTTTACTAATCACCCAATTTATGAAATACTTTGCTAATATGATGGAATCGAGGTCACATGTCATAATTAACCATATTCTAATAATTGAACATATAAAATAGGAATGTTTAAGTCTTACAGTTAAGAATCTTTTTATTTAAAAAATGTTTTATTAACTAATGTCCCCTCACCCTTTAAGTATACCTGTCTGTATATCTGTAAGAATGTAACGAATTCAAAAATACCAATAAATACTTTTAAAACACAGCAAAACAAAATTCTGATAAAAAAAATACTAAATTCAATTATTGGGTTAAAACTCAAGAATTTATTTTTAAATATATTTAAATTTCTAATGTTCTTAGAATTTATGTAACTTTTAAAATAATTTAATTTATTAAATTATTATCAATTTAAACTTTAAAATTAACTTTATGTTAATTACAATTAATTCTGCTCTAGCCTATGCAAATTGTTCAGGGAGGGAAGGGATATTGAACTGTATAAAAACTGGTACCCAAAGTTTTATACTCCCTTTATCTTATTGGTTGCCACAAAAAAAAACTTCGACAAATTCATTGAATTTAAATTTTTTTATTTTAACTATTAGTGTCTCAACTTAAACCAATAAACTTAATCTATGTATAAAAGGGGTAATTATGTTCTTCAGCAAAAGGGATGTATATCAATTGTATTTCAAGTGTCTTATCCGTTAAGATCACTGATATTGTTCCAATGAAGGGGCGAAAATTGTATATTAGTCTTTTATTTGAGTTCTTTTTAGTAATACTTGGAATAAATAAGATAAATAGAAAAAGCGATTAATCATAATCATAATAAAGTTTTAATAAATTTTTCATGTAGAACACGCAAGTCTGACAATGGGTAAATGAATAATTATAAGCACAATTCTACAAAATATTAATTTATATTAATGATACGTGACAATATCCAACATTTTGCAATTGAACTCGGTACCCTCCTTCCCACTAATCTAATAAATTGAAAATCGAAGGTTTTTCGAGAAAAAATGACTTAATAAACATTGCGCTGTTATTTTCTAAACATAAGTAGAAATGTAAATACTTGAATGTTGCACCAGATTTCCTTGTTCTCTAATAAATTAATACTTCCAGCTGGCTACCCCCCTCCCATCAACCACCTTAACTCCATATCTACCCCTCCTACTAGGTGAACGAACTGGCGAATAAATGAGGACCATATTAGCAAATAAATTGACGAAAGTTTTAACGTGTCAATTTTTTAACGTTTTCTATATGCATTTAAATATAATAATGATTAATGTTGTTTATAATGCCGACATTGAATATCAGGCTTATTCAAAATATGTTTTCCATTAACACTATACTATGTTTAGTTTTATAATAGTGGTATCTTATTCGTTGGCTAAAAAAGCTTTAAGTTCTTTCATTGAATTTACATTGGATAGTTCCAAACCAACTTTAACTTTATTCTATAGAAGGGGTAATTTTGTCTATATTCATCGGGGGTGTATTTAATTCTTTAGTCTATTGTCTTGTCGATTAAGATCACTGTCTTCCTTAGACAATTAAAGTGGCTGTTGCCATAAGAAATATTAAAAGCAGCGCACAAAACCGCCATAATGTAAACATTCTGGGGGCGTTATGGGGGGGGGGGGTGGAAAGGGGTCCATTACCAAATTAATGATAAAATTGTGTGATAATTATGAATACATTTATCATAGTTGCGGCTCAATAGGATTCTCAAAAAAAACTTCTGATTGAAAATTAATTGTTCTTCGTCACACTGTGAAAATTAACTTTTATGAAATTTATAAATTTTTTTAAATACTCTGTTGGTTAAATGTCCTTGTCAGGCGCGTACCACTCAGATTGCCAGTATGGGTAACTTTGTTCATATAATACAACTTGTCATGTACGCTAATGCATGTACACTTTCAGGCCACTAAATCACCAGAGAAGAACAGACGGGTTGCCTGCGGCTCACTGCGGCAGACATTCTAATTTCGCGGTTGCAATTAGCAAATAAAGAGTTTCATTTTTCAGACCGCTTAATTATAATGTCTGCCGGATCTTTAGAGAACTAAGCTGTCCAGATTTAACAAGAAGGTAGCTTAATTCTCTTAAATACATTTATCCTAACATATTCTTCTTCCCACTAACTAATACAATTATTGGGGGGAGAATAGGACCTTTTCACTCCCATATAGTATAAGTTTTAAATAACCTAAATAATTATTAAGCGCTTTTATTGACGCCCCTAATTTAGAAGGGAATGGGGGGGGGGGGAATTAATTGACGATTTCTCGGTGGTACCCTACCAGGACCTATGAGAAGCTGCATTTTAAATGAGAACCATATCGATCCAGCGGTTAGCAAGATCATTCGGTGCAAATAGACAGACACATTCTGCAACTTTTACATAGGGAGATGCAAAATGCTAACATAGACACCCTGTAAAACCTGGTAGCATTCTATTAATGTACTAATTCGGGGGTTTAAAACTACGGCATTATTAAAAAGTAGTCGTGACTGACGTGCTATTATCAAAGCAAATAATATGTCTCATGTTTAGGACGACACTATGCAAGACTTTTATAAAACCAAATTAATTTGATATAATAACGACATAAAAGTTTGCCACGAGTTTTCAATTTTTCAGATGCACAGTATCTCTATAAGAATCCACTTCCCTCACTGACTTCACTCCTTCCAACAGAAATTTTGTATTCCGCTGTATATGATACAATAGTACCCAAACTCAAATATATTAGTGTATAATATACTAGCGGCTACGCCCCCTAGAGGCCTCTAGTAGCACTTTATGTTTTTTATATTCAAAATATGGCTATTTTGCGTTTGACGTTTATGTTTCGTTGAACTCTCTTTCTAAAATCGAGAAATTTAAAAAAAAATTAATTTCTCTAGGGAGGGTGGTGGTACCCTCCCTTAAAATAGTTATAAACCTTCCCGGGACATATAAGAATCTACCCTGTTAAGGAGAACCCGATCGGTTCAGCGGTATCCTTCGGTACAAACATACAGACACACAAACATCCTGTTACTTTAGTATAAGGATATGAGGTATCAACCCTTTTTTATTTGTTTTTTTATTTGCCCAACTTTTTCTATTCCCGTTTTATTGGGGTGAAAAGCTAAAATTACTATTTTGTATTTTTGAATAGATTGTGACTAAACCACTTTTTTTTATATTTTTGATCTATTTTTGTATTCACCAAAATGAAGGAGAGGACAACGAAAATCAAATAAATATCCCTCTCTCTCCAACATATACATAAACGCATCTATAAGGGTTGGGCCGGATATCCGGCAATATAATCTTTTACATTATACTACAAAAAATTTTACTTTTTAAATTTTAAATGGCTGTAATTTTCTCATTTTTGAAGGTAGAAGAAATCTTTATTCAGAAAATATTTTTTTTTTGAAAATCTTATATTAGAAATCTCAAAACATGATTTTTAGCGGCAGCAGCTTTACTTTGCAGAAGCCATCCCCCACAGCCGGCGGCTAAACGGCAGTACATTTTTATGAAGAATTTTTTTTGTTATCCGGCCCAACCCTAGCATCTATGACCGTTTTCGTTCTTATTTAATGACCATATTTGTGGTTTTAATACACCTATTTAAACCAATTTAGTCAAATGAACATAAAAAGAAACATTTCTAGTTCTATTTGTACTTTTAATTATACAGAAAATCCAACGCTTTTTCCTGATAGTTTTTGACGATGTATAGACTAATGGTTTTCCCCTTAGCCTTTAGAGGACATCTCAAAGTTTTTTTAAGGGGTAAAAATATTTTTTTCTCAAGGTAGGGGGAAGTTAGGCATTCTTGAATGGGGAAGAGAATGTCGATAAAAAACTATATATATACCAAGATAGTTAATAATTATAGAAACATTGACAAAAAAAATTAGCCATTTATCTTTACTAACAGCAATATAATTAACATTTTTCTGATAGACCGGACAGACAATATGAGTTATAGAGTAGCTTTGCTACTTAAAAATGTTACTTACTGCTGCTGTGACAAAGACCAGCCAAATAATCCTATGATAAAATATTTGATTGCGCTGTACTATATAGGATATTCCATGGGTTGAGGAACTCTCACCAAAATCCTTTACGGACCACAGATTACTATGATGATTACGGGTCAGGTAGCTTTTGAGGTGCTTTCTCCTAAAGTTCCTTTAGAGCACGGAAAAATACTATCTCCGTCCCATACTTTTTACATAAAGTTAAACTAATGGTTGATAGCTTATTTTTCTATGCCTAACCACTGCGGGGGTTACTAACCCTGAGGTGCCCTAACCCTGCAGGGCTAGCCAGGACCCAATATTACCTAACCTAACCTAAAGTAATGAAAAACTACCCTCCCTTCCCCCTTTATTTGAACAATACAATAATGGACCAATATGAACACACTACATTGCATGACCAATCCAACAACATTATTGTTTAAAAGTGTAAACATTTGGGTACTAATGAGCAGTTATATTATGATTGAGCTATAAACTGTTAAACCTAGGATAAGGCTTTGAAATTATATTGTGTCTGATTGTTCAGTCCATCTGGGAAAATAAATCTGAACACAGTAATAGTGTCTGACTGATTATGACGTAACAAAAAAAAATTAGCCAATGAGAGGCCGTTATTGACCAATGGTAAAATTTATAGTGGCCTCTCATTGGCTATTTTTTTTGTTACGTCATAATCAGTCAGACACTATTACTGTGTGTTCAATAAATACATAATGTGTAGTAATCTTTTCCTGAACGGTATCCTTCAATCGTCGTCTCATTACTTCAGCTTAATCTTACTAGGAACAGTGCCATGTTTTTAAAAGAAAACTTTCAGTTGTCTTCAAAGATATAACGAGATAGACAATCAACGATACATTTATAAATACATCCCCAATGATGTTTAACAAATTGTTCTTTGTGTAGTTTTTCTATTAATTGGTTGAAAAGTTTGAACATTAATAGTCGACAAATAATAAGAGATAAAAGAATCCAAAGTTTTTTAACCAAAGAATAAGATAACGTAATTTTAAAGCAATGTATAATAATGCCCCTCTCTCACTATTTCTATAAAGAAAAAAAGTATTAAAGAAGAATATAGGGCTGTCTGTTAAAAGACAGCCAGACTAGTATGACATGTAGAGTAGTTTCGCATATGTAACAGGAACTTATATTTAATTACATCCTCTGATTTGTCGAGAATTTATTTAAAGCAATGAACTTCTTCTCTTGGGAGGTATCCTCCCCCCAAGTTAGTTAAAAACCTTCCCTGGGCCTAAATGAAGCTTCACTGTTAAGGAGCTCCTTATCAGTCCAGCGGTTAGTGATATGTTCAGCTACAGACAGACATCCGTTTACTTTCATAAATTTTATAATATTTCTTAAAGCTCATAGAGTATTTGTGTTTTAAATAGGGGCGGATCGCTGCGCAAAGCTAAGCTTAATGTTAGGCAGTCGGATGTACCTTTATTATAGAGCATCGCGGCTCAAAGGACGTTTGTAAATTAAAACACAGCCCTTTCCTAGTTTTTATAAAGATATAAAAAAATATTCGTTGTTGGGAAAATCTTTTTACTAGGACTTCAACATTTTAAGGATTATTTTATCTAACAATCGTAAAAAAAACATTAATTAATGGACGTGTGGGAGGTCACCCCCCCCCCCCCCACAACTTCAATTTATTTTTTCCTATTTAATTAAGAAAACTCTGACAAACCTAATAAACGTTTTTTTAAAGTCAAACTGCCCAATTTTGTGTCTATTGTGCAATTTTTAGCAACATTTTTAGGTTTTCCTATAACGAGGAGCGGTCCGTCCGGAACGGTTAGCCCTTTTTTCCCTTTGGCCTTTCTGGGAGGTCAGAAAAATTGCTCAAGATCTAAGACATTTATAAAGCTTTTGTAAGAAGTAAAACCCATTCAGATCAGCAATTTCCGAGATAACTAGCTTCAGACAAAAAAAAACCAGCTACTTATGGCTATATCTGGATGAATATTTTTATTAGAATAATGTTTAATGAATCCACCAAACCCCCCTTCTTGGTTAAGGTTTAGAAAGCAACTAGTTAACCCAAACTTATTTTCATAAAATCTAAACTAAACTAAACAAAACATTCTTACAATTCAACGAAAATATTTTAACATGGAATATTATGTCCATAATTATCCATTGACTATATATTCTTACTAAAACATAAAAAACGACATATCTACATTTTCCCAATATTTTAGTGCAATATTTTTGTGGATTAATTTTGATTAACTTAAAATACCCATGGGTTCTGCTATTCAGCCGATTATTTCCATTTGAAATTGCCGAAAATTAAATGTTTTGTTGAAGTAAAATTTGTTATTTTGGTGTAACTGAATGGGAAGTGGGTAAGAAGGGGGAAGGGAAATTTTCAGTTAGAATTGTTTGTCAGATTCACATTCCCTTTTCCATAAAAATATCTGGTTTTGATCTTTTATTTCCTGTTTTGTTAAAACACCGTGAATATTTTAATTGAGTTCTCAGCGGAAAAAAGGCAATTTATTATTAATAGGTTAATAATTAAACGGCGGCGTAAATAGAAAATTTACGTGCGGACTTGAACGGTGGTTAGAGCGCTGGTTTACGGCCTAAATTTTTATAAGGGTGGTTAAATTGTATCAGACAAACGTTTGTACTAATGGATATGGAATACTCAGGGAAAAGGGAATGTGATTCTGACAAACAATTGAGTGACAATTTTCCCACCCAATTCCCTTCAGTTACATCAAAAAAAAGTTTTACGCTAACAGAATATTTAATTTTCGAAAATTTAAGATAGAAATAATTGGCTGAATAGCAGCCTCTGAGAATGCGTGAATGGATTTTCTCGTATTCATTCGAATCCGGTGGACAGGAACCGGTTCTCAGCAATACGAAAAAACTATGTCTAGCATCGAATTATATCCAGTTTTCTACGAATATAGAAATGTACAATCATAAGATTAAAACCAGTTTTTTTAGCCGGTGCCTCCGGCACCTCGGGGCTAAAAAAACTAGTTTTAATCTTATAATTGTACATTCTATATCCGCGGAAAGCCGTTTATAATACGATGCGAGAAATAACTATACTATTACTTGAATCTTACACCAGATAATCATGTACTCTAGTAAAGTAAAATATCTAGCTGGCTAAATAACGACTTGCCCCCCATATCCTTCTACTGAATGAGAAAATTGACTAATTACTGATGTCCATGTTAGCAATCTAAATTCTTCCACGTATTTTCTATTTCCATTCATACGTTGATTTTGTGAGAGATTCTTGCATGCCCTGTTAAATGTTTCTCCAAGCTGGTCAATTACCTCACTTGTGTCTTTGACCCATCCCCTACCCTGACCAAGAAGGAACAAGAATCATATTAGCAACCTAAATTGAAGATAAAAATTCCCCTGGTAATATACATTTTTGTTCTATTGCTCTATCAACAAAGACATTAAAACAAAACGTAATGTAAATCTCTTTTCATGAACTAAATATTTTTTATCAATTAGTATTTAAGGCACGTAGAAACGGACTTACTTAAATTATAGAGAACCTTTTAATAGTTTTTTATTGTCCGTCAAGACCTCGCTATTCACTGAAATGATCTTGTTCTTCATGAAATTTCATAGATGCAAGGATGGTTTATGGCTAAATACTGCCTTTAAGTGCTCGAGACGCAACCGTCAGTAAAAGAAACACAAAAAAGCAATATTAGAAAAATCTTTATTAAAAATACAACTTTTGCTATACAAAAATTATGTTTAACAATATACCTAATGTTATTTAAATCATAATACAATCATTAAAAACTAAATCATATAAGCGTATTAGTTACAAGTTTACAAATATTAAAAAATATAAAAGCGTATTCATTTCATTAAAAGTATATTAAAACAGGCACTTTTAAATGCTATTTTGTACTAAAGCATTTTAATACAATAAGGTATGATTTTGCGTATGGATTAATTGTTTATTTGTTAGCATTAACTGATACGTTTTCACTATTCTCTTTCTCTTCCATTTCTCTCTTCTTTTTCAAGTTGAACCTAAAAAATATAGATTTTAAATAAAAACAAGGATAAAAAAATCCAACATGTTTAAAAGGGATGGTTGCATTAATTGCATTTCCAAATTAAAGCAAACAAGAATACCATCAAACATAAATAATACAGTATTACAATAAATAACAAAAAATTTGACATCACTAAAATAGTCGTCATGTTGTTATCATGAAAATAGCCAGCTATAAAAATTGCATATACCACAAAAATACGATTTTTATGTCCTGATACTTTTAAAACTACATGGTAGAAAATTGAAATTCTTTCAAATACATGCCCTATAAATGTAGTTTAAATCAATAAACGAAAAAAAATTATGCAGTTCACTAAATAAAAGATTAAAGGTCTGATAAAAAAATTCCGTTTAATTTTTTTTTGGCTGCTAGCATGAGTTATAAGCCAAAAAAGTTATTCAAAATCAGCTGATGCAAATTTTTTTTTATAATATCTCTGGTTAGGAGCAAGCAAAATTCCCCTGCCCCTTCGGCCATCATGAACAAAATAACAAAAATCCTTGTCTCATTTTTTGGATAAGTTTATTCATATTTCGTTAAATTAAAACCAAACGGCATACCTTGAGACAATTTCATATTCATATTCATCATAGACACCATCCACGGGCGAGGTCTCATCTGTTTCAAACTTTAAACAGTTCTTGAAGAATAAAACCTGAAGTAATCATGAGATTTAGTTTCAGAATGATTTAGAACTTAAAGGAAGCCTGCAAGAAATACCACGCTTTAACTGCTGAATGACTGCCACAAGTAGACCAAATACCCCAAATTTTAAGCCTTCAGCTTCTATAACAAAAAAGTTCTAGGCATTTTAAAATGACATTTTATGTAAAATGGAAATTTTGAAAGAATTGCAATGCTTATGTTGAAAACTTTAAAATTAAACTACGTGGCCTAGAAACAAAATTATAAGCTTATTTTTGTCATAAATTTAGGTTTCCAGTAACTAATTATATTTTTACAATAAAAATACCCATTTTTATAGTCAAAATCATTAAAAAAAATTAAGTTTTACTTGCGTTGTACCGAATGTACTGTAGCCAATCAGAAGGCTGAATCAGCTTAACAACCAATCACAGCTAAGCTTGTATTAGTTTACCCCTTTGTTTCCGCTATGATTTTCGTTTAAAAATGCAATTTAAATCGATTTTTTTTCATAGATTTTGACTATGAAATGTGGTGTTTTTATTGTAAAAATGTAATCAGTTACAGGCAATCTAAGTTTCTGACAAAGATAAGGTTATAATTTTATGTCTAGGCAACGTAATTTAATATTGTTTTTTCTTTTATGAGCATTGGAAATCTTTCAAAAATTCCATTGTACATAAAATGCTATTTTGAAATGCCTAGAACTTTTTCGTTATTGAAGCTGAAGGCTTTAAATTTGGGGTATTGGGTCTTCTTGTGACAGTCTTTCAGCAGTTAAAGCGTGTTATTTCTTGCAGGCGTCCTTTAAATCGCCTATTCAATGAAAAGATAGAGAATGAAATATTATATAAGCCTTAAGCCAAACCAAACACTAAATGAAGCAATCCTAAAATGGATATGTCAATCAGTTCAGTGGTTACCTTGATGCCAAAGAAGAAACAAAAAAACCGTTACTACTCTAGGTATATAATAAAAAAAGTAAATTAAAGTCTTTTAAAAATTAGAACTTGACATTATAGAGTTACAGCACTGAAATTTTGCATGGCAGTTGCTTGAAAGATGTACAATCTGAAGCTGTGAAGAAACAGCGGCAGAACCGCCGCACATGCCGAAATGTTTATAACTTTTTGTCTCTCATTTTTTTTCATTTAAATTACTCTTACATTTGATTTTATTTGATGCTTGTGATTTTTCGATATTGAAACATGTTCAGTTCAACATATTCCCAAAAAATGATGATTAGTTATACCTCTGGTTCGTCGTTCTTGAATAGAGTTGCCATAATTTTCAACATGTTTGCCTTAATCATCAGTAGTTCCAACACCTTCAACATAAACCTAAATAACAATATATCTATTTATAGCGGCTGCGGCCCTAGATGTCTCTAGTGGCACTTACGAGAAGGGTTGGGGGCATGTTGACACTCCAAAATAATTATAATTTATAATATATTTCAGTTTTTAAAATAAAATTGGAGGGGATTTTTTCCAGGGGCGATTTTCTCAAGAGGTTAGATGTACCTTTCCTTGACCTATGAGAAGCGAGATAATAGAATAGAATAATAATATTGTCTCATTTTTAATTTTAATTTTCCAAATTAGCAAAAAACAGCCAAAAAATTACTTTGTTTTTCGAGAAAACTTTAGACCAATAAAAGCTTGATTCTTTAGACCCTAGTAAATAAGGGGGGGGGGGGGGTTAATGCAACCATCTCGTAATCAGTGAGCAAATGGCACTTAGAATTCGAATTTCCATCTGAAATTTTGCATGAGTAACCCTTGGTAGGTCTATTTTCCCCAAATCGAACAAAAAAATGTAAAAGTAACGGCTAACGGCTCAGCCGTGTTGCCATTTTTTGTATATCTATATTGCAAATTAGTCACGAAACCTCTCTCCACATAATACTTTTTTCCACTACAAAACGCTATCAAACGGCTCTAGACGGTAGCTGTTGGTACTAAAGTTTCAAAAGTGGTAATTGCTATTATTTAACAAGAATTAAATCAAAAATATGTTTTAAAAAGTTAATTCCTACGTAATTGATGATGAATTTACCCTGAAAATAGGCAAAAAACGGCTAAACGGCTAAGCCGCCAGCCGTTACATTTCCAACTTTTTGTTCGATTTAGGGAAAATAGACTTTCCAAGGATTACTCATGCAAAAGTTCAGATCGAAATTCGAATTCTAAGTGCCATTTGCTCACTGATTACGAGATGGTTGCATTAACCCCCCCCCCCTTCCATCATAATAAAGTAAACCTCTGCTCACTTAAACTAGGGCTCGGCATCCGCGCGTAAGCCTCAGTGAAATCGTCATCTCAACTTCTCGGATTTTTTGCGTTTGAGGCTTGTCCGCGGCTGAGGCGAGGCTGCCGAGCCCTGGTTTTCACCCCACTCCCTTTTCTATGGCTGAAAAATTGTACCTGTGCTAAAAAAATAATCTGCTTACCTGCCAAGACCCTTGCGTCTGTATCCCTTCTCCACCTGTATTTCATACACGTACAATACTTCATCGTCGTAATCCATGTCGTACCTAGAATAGTTACTTATGCAGCTTTCCACGGGTTAAAATAAAAAATTTTAAGATTAAAACCGAGGCGCCGAAGGTCTGGGCTAACGAAACTGGTATCAATTTTTTTTATTATAACTACAATATTTGTGGAAAATTGGTTAAACTACGATACTATACATGATTTTTCAGTATGGCTAAGGGAATTTTAGGGCAATGCAAGGAGGGAGAGAACATCACCTCATACAGGCAGAGATGCTGTCCATGACATGAAACGCCATGGTCCAGCAACCCAGGCTAACTAAGGGGAGCCAAATGTCTCCTTTTCTTTCCAAACACCCGGAGTATTAGGTAAAGTAACACCCATCACGACAACCAACCCTTTGATTGCACGACCTTTGTCTGAGAAGTCATGGTAATGAGCTGCGCTTGTTATGGGCCAAGGCATTCCCCCTACTCTAACTATTAATGTGCACCTGACATAGTAGCAGTAGGAACCATTTTTAACGTCTTCAGTTAACACGCGGTGTCAAGCCGAGATTCGAACCTCCCCTATGACGAGCGAGAGCGCTACGTGTTGAGCGAGCCACGGTCGCGTGTTGGGATGTAGATCAATTTATCGTCTTATGTCTTATCCCTGGCTTTAAGATCCATGATTTTGAGAGTAAATATTCTTGCCTCTCTGAATTAAATAAATAACTACCTATTGAACTAAATCACCTACCTAAAGTGAGAGAAGGCAACAGGGGTGCCCTCCTGCGTCCTGGCAATCAGATACCAGGCCCTGGCGTCCGTCATCTCGTCCCTCTTCCTACCTTCGTTCCAACGAAGTTCGGGGTCATTACCCTGAAATGTAATTTAAGGTGAAGTTACCAGAACTGGAGAGTGGAATTGATTATTTCTTAACTGGCAATTTTCTTCATTTCTGTACACATACCCATTATTGTTATCCTTTTATACAAGCAACAGGATATCTGTCTGTCTGTAGCTTGATATAATTACAGGGGTGTATATTCTGCACAAGATTTTTTTCCCCCGGCTACAAAATTTTTTATTCCCCCCCCCCCCTGGTTTTTTCTCACTAAGTAGGGGGGAAAATGGAAAAATATTTAAAGAACTCTATATTTTATTTATTTATTTTATCCCTCCTACCACACATTTTTTTAGTTTTCTTAATTTTTACATTTTTTTTCCCTCCAACCACTTATTTTTTATTCCCCCCCCCCCCCGCAGGGGATCCCATGTAGAATATACACCCCTTTATAATTACTAGTCAGATAGGGTTCTCAACATTAGCGCTTCTTGTAAGTCCAGACAAGGTTTTTAACTATTTTAGGGAAGAGTACCTGCACCCTGCCAAATAATATCAACCCTGGAAAAAAAACCTAACCCTTCCAAAATATTTTTAAAATGCGGGTTCGCCCATAGCCTATAGGGGCTTTGCCCCCAAGAGGTAATTAAAAAAAATTGGAGATACAACCCCTACCTAGGTAATTTCAAACTGATTTTTTTTAAATTGAGGTTTTTTTTTTGTTTTTTTTGGGGGGGGGGGGGGTGGGAGTGTCCCACCACCAAGAAAATAGCCTAAAACCACCACAGGACCAGTAGGTATATTCCCTGAAGAGTAGAATCCAATCGGTTCAGTGGTTACCGAGATCTTAAGGGACAGACGGACGTACAGATAGACATCAAGCTACTTTGTATTATAGATAGTTCTATTTATAACTCTATAGTGGAGGGTCAACAACCCACCCTGCTTTCTCCCTCAAGTGCAATATTCATTTTTGCATGATAAAATATAACTTACGGAATAGCACTTCTCATAGAGTGGCTTCATGCTTGACTCCAGAAGTCTAAAGGCCCATTCCATACTCTTCTCATCAACCTCAGGACCTAAGAAAGAATATTTCTTGTATTCATTCCAAACCGATTAATGATCGGTGGATTAAAACCGGTTATGACTAGCATCGTATTATATCCAGTTTCCTACGAATATAAAAATGTACGATCATAAATTAAAACCAGTTTTTTTTAGCCCCAGGGGGCCGAAGGCACCGGATAAAGTGTAGTTGATACATATAATACTATTTCGATACATATTCCTGCCCCCTATCTGAAGTATTACCTGATTCTGAAATTTAGTTTTACCTCTAATAGTTTCCAGCTTCAAGTCCAATCCATTCTTGTTGTATACGTTGAATGATGGCAATTCTGATAAAGGATCATCCTGAATTTTTATAAATGTTTTTTTTTCATTCATTAAAAAACCAAAGGTTTTCAACATCTAACGTTTAATGATTTTTTTTCTTTGTTTTTCATGGTCATATAGGGGGGTTAGCTGACAAAACTCTGTCGAAGTTACAAATGAAACTGAAGGCAATAAGCTACAACTTTGCTTTCTATAACTTGTTTCTCAAACGTTTAGACCATCGTTAGAAAACGGTTTTTAAAAAGTTAGTAGGCCTTTGACAACCTTATTTGAAATTTGAAAAGAAACTTCTTAAATAATAAATATTTAGAGCACTGTCAATCTGTGTTTTTAAATGATTTGTTTTTCATTTAAATTCTTGGTCTTTGATTTTATGGATGTAGTCATCCTCGTTTAAATCAAAATTGCGGCACTGTACTGTTTCGGCCAAATCAATCTCCCAAATTCAAATTGGCAAACTGCACGCCCCTATATTAAAAATGTTGAGATTGGAATATAACAAGAATGACAACATCCATTAGAAGCGGAGCACAAACAACATTGTTAATTGCAGTTAAGGCACTGATGTTCAGTTAATAAAAAAGGACATACCGGATGATCAGTGGTACAGGGAATCTTGAAAAAAATATCAAACCGTTTAAGTATATTAATAAGGTTCAGACAAACAGACAGACATTTCGAATTGAAAAGTAAAACTTGAATTGAAAAGTAAAATCAAACCTTTGAATTAGCAAGTTTAACATTGGCAAAACCTTCGTTCATTTTCTTTTCCATTGCCTTTCTCTCCGCCTTTTTTTGTTTAGCTTTTTCAGAACCGCCCATTTTAGAAGATTTTTCTTTTTCTGAAAATTTGTTTTTTCTTATCATTTTTAATTGAAAGTTACAGTTTAGATTAACAAAAAAACATTTTTTGAAAATTTGGAATGAAATAATACATTATACCTATTAAGTAGGTAGAGCGCTAACAAATTAAGCATTTTTAACTGCTGGAACATGACAAAAAGCAGTTTTTGAGAATTAACTAATATTGCGAGATTTTTTTAACACAAAAAAATGAGGTACTATAAATACAATATGCAAGAAAAAAATCCACAACTCAAAGGATATAAAATCCACATAAGGATCTTCGGGCTGTGGAGTTTAAATTCTGTCTTTGGCTTCGATCATAACGATAGAGTTACCACGGATTACGATCATTCCAATGTTGTTTCTGCCGCCCTAAAACAGAATTTTAATTCTGGAAATATAAAGATAGTTTAATGTAATATGTAGGTAAATCGACACTATGTGATGTAATATTGATTAGTGTCTAGGGAGTGGGTGGGTGGTAAAATAGAATAAAACCATCCCAAAACTTAAAAAGTATATAGGTATAATAATTTTTTAAAACTTGAATATTGAAGACCAAAATGGCCCTATAATCTGTACAGTGTATATATTGTATAGAGGTAGGGAACATCGAACATTGGGTACGTAAATCAATCTATTGTCCATTGTCTTATACCTGAATCCTGATAATAAATGTCGACCAACCTGTTTGGTGTACTCTATGGTGTTGTCCAGGACCAAGTTCATGAAGGGATCAAATCCACACAGGGTTCCCTCCACATTACGTCCTCCGTTAATCCTAAACAATAAGCCGCGGCATTAGCGCAATTTGGTATTAATTTCCGGATTAAAATGTGGTTTAATCCTCGAGAATTCTTTTATCAGTTTTGTCTTTTATTTTTTATTGGTTTACTTTATATTTATATATCAATTATGACAAGAGAAAAATTCAGGGGCGTCCAAGCTTTTTATTTTGGGGGGGGGGTAAAATTTTTTTAAGGGGGGGGTAAAATGAAAAAAAATTTTGGGGTGCCTTAGGCACCCCCAAATTCATTTTTTTTGGGGGGGGGGGGAATCGCCCCATTACCCCCCCCCCTTGGACGTCTATGGATAAATTAGTTATATTTAATCTTGTATCTTTAAATCATTTTAGTGGTGAGCCAGATCGGGGTGCGCCGAATTTCAGCCAATCACAGCGCGGCATTTCATAAATGCTGTGCTCTAATTTATGTTGGAATCATATTCCCTAGTTATAGGGCTTATCCCCAGCCGGAAAAAGGACACCCCCTTCCTCTAATTTAGGACGGGATCAAGGAACATAAAAGTGAACTGATGAACGAATCAAGGCAAAGCTGAAGAAGGATTCACGTATCGGCTTACTGTCGGGTAGTGGCCATCTGAGGCGTAATACTTGGGAGTGTGACAGTTGAGCATTTCAGATATGAAAAAAATAGCCTCCTAATAATTTTTTGGGTATCCCATGTTAAAGATAAGCTACACAACAGAAAAATAATGTTTTCCTTACCTAAGATTAACCCTCTTGTCCATAAACTTCTTTAACTCTGGTGGATGAGCTTTAGACATTTTATAGTCTGAAATATTTCAGTTCTATAATTTTTTTATCAATTTTAAGTTACAAAATTTTAGGTTTTAGTATAAACCAGAGGTGTATATTCTACATGCGATCCCCTGCTAAGGAGGGGGGGGGGGGGGATAATAAAAAAAATAAAGAGTACTGAAAACATCATCTGACATTTTATCCATAAGTTTTGAAAATCCGACGCAAAACACCACAGATATGTAGAAATATTTGAAAATTCAGCAAAAAGTTACTTGTCCTCTCATCTACAAAACTAACTAGAGAATAAATAAAATATTTTTTGCAGCAGGAGAAAAATGAATCTTGTGCAGAATATACACCTCTGGACTATAAAAGGCTTATTTAAATGACGTAAACAGGGACTAACGACCAAACGAATAACTTTACAGCCTTTGTTCTAAAATCAACGTTCATAAATTATGAAAACTTAATCTAGACCTAAACATTACCAAAAGAGCAAATTGTTGCAAATAATATCACGCGTATATAAGGGGGGGGGGGGAGTTTGTACACTTATAGGAAATGAAAATTGAGTATGCCCTGGCATTCTGGGCTTGTTTTTATAGTTATCAACCTAATTCTTTTAGTAAACTCTCATATATGGTTGGATCTACCTGTAAAACTTTGAAAATTGAATTTTGGGACTTTCCTTCTAGGGGCTAGTGGTGCAAAAGACCCCCCCAAACGCTATAATTTTAAATTATTAGCTTATTTTTTAAAATATCGAGCTGATTTTTTAAATGGACCCTTTATTTACATAAATCAGAGTTGATTAGCCACCTCATATTACATTTTTGCACTTTACTTCTAGGGGCTTGTAAGCTCAAAACTTATAAATTTTGAATTTGGGGGGGTTATTTTCCCCAAAAGCCCCTAGAAGGATAGTGCGTAAATAAAAATCTGTGGTTACTACTTATTTCAGTAATGTGAAAATAGTTTCCAATAAAAAAATCTGCTCGATATCTTTAAAAATAAGTTCAGTACTTAAAATTTTAGTGTTTGGAGGGGTCTTTTGCCCCACTAGCCCCTAGATGGAAAGTCCCAAAATTAATCAATCCAATCATATATGAGAGGCAACATTATTTGCAACAAAAGGGATAGTTTCACGAAGTGCATTTAAAAAAAATAGTGAACTGTAAGTTTTTTCTATATTAAATAACGTAGTAGTGCATAATATAAAGTTATTGATTAAAAATTAAAAGATTTGACCAGGGATTTTCCTTAAAAAATGAGTTTTCATTTTTATTTTCAACTTTATTGCATGTAATATATGGCAAAAACTTTTTTGTCATATATACAACTTTAGAAAGCATTTACTAGTTAATAGAACTTCAAACTTTTTGTACAACAAAATACACATAACAACAAAGAATGACCAATAAAATATTTAGTACAGTACTTAGAGTAGTGATCTTTTTATATGTCTTAGTAGAATATGTTAGGCATTGGATAGATATGATTGTGATAAAGAATTTTAACATTGACCTGACCGAACTTTTTTATTTGACAATATCTAAAAAAGTTAGTGATTTGCAACATAAATTACATGAGAATGGGGTTTATGTGTATATATATATATATATATGTTGTATGGTTAGTTGCATGGTATTTCCGCGTGAGATAATGTGTATATTGTAAGTAAACCGGACGGTTTTCTTTATTTTTTAAAAAGAATCTATAGAAAACCTGTCCTATAATGAACCGGACGTTATTTTTTATGTTTTTTAAGTAACTTGTCCCAAGGGGAACCCCTGTTCAATTTTTTTATAACTCTTGTGAAATATGTGGAAAAAGATTCTCTGATATTGGTGTTTTGGCTATACATATTTGGAAAAAAATAGACCATTCTCATGTAATTTATGTGGCAAATCACTCTAACTTTTTTAGATATTGTCAAATAAAAAAAGTTTGGTCTGGTCAATGTTAAAAATTCTTTAACATATAATCATATCTATCCAATGCCTAATATATTCTACTAAGACATATAAAAGTTCACTACTCTAAGTACCTTAACTCTTTAAATACACTTCATAGAACTATCCCTTTAGCAATGATACAATTTTTAGAAAGATAACTTTATTTTAAGAAATTAATTATTTATTACTAACTTATTATATGTTTTGTCATTATTATATGATGGAAGAAATATTTACTTCAATTAATTCACCCAAGGAGAGCTTTAACCTAAGATATTCAACAATTTATAGCTGACTCATAATGTTAACAAAATGCCCATGTGCTGTCTCTAGGTTATCTCTATAGTATAAATAGTCGAACAAAAGAGGAGCAAATAGAGAAGGAAATAGACAGAGAAGTGAGGGAGGGGGAGGGGGGAGAAATAGTTCAGTGTAAACCCTTAGATGATGTAAATTTTTTATATAGACTTTTTGATTTTAACAAAAAGATAAAGAATGAGAAAAAACCAAGTATCAAATTTAATTATTATTGCTTATACAAGAAAGGTCATTCAAAATTGTTTCACCAATATTAAGGTCAAGTAACAAAAATTTGAATCTTCCACCTACTTCGCCCCCAAGGGGGCAACAGTAGAGGGAAGATTCAAAATTTTAGTCAAAAATTCAAAAATTTGAATCTTCCACCTACTTCGCCCCCAAGGGGGCAACAGTAGAGGGAAGATTCAAATTTTTAGTCACATGACCAAAATTGTTGAAATATTTTAATATCCTTTCCTGCATTCATCAATATTACGAAAATATGATAAATAACTATTCTCGTATTCATTCGAATTCAGTGGATAAGAACCCGTTCTCATCAATACTAAAAAACTATGTCTTGAATTGTATTATTCTACAAATATAAAATGTATTATCATAAGATTATAACCAGTTTTTTCAGCCCCAAGGTGCCAAAGGCATGGGCCCAATTGACAAATTTTTTTTTATCCCTTCTCCCACCCCAATCTCATGCAGAATATACCCCTGTGTAGGCCTGGCTGTGACTTTTCTACTTGATTGCTTGCCTGTTTTGTGATTATGCAAATTTTTATTTAATGAGTGAATTAACAAAGAGAAATTTTGTTGATGAGAATGAATGACGAATAACATTACAGTAAGAATATGAAAAAATGGTTTATCAAAATATCCACAAATCAATCAATCAATTTCTTCTTCATTGGACTGATTGGTGAATGGGGGATATTCAATTTTGGTCTGGGGCAAAGCGGCTTGTAATTTGGATAACATTTCCTAAACAAAATAAGTTGTATGCTTGGTTTATTTATTGAAACTTTTATTATGTTTAAAAGTTCGAATGGACAGAAAATTAAAAGCTCTACAGGTGTAAAAATAAAAACTATTTTTAAACATTATGGATTGAAAGTTTAGGGAAAATTTAACTGGTAGCCGCGTACATTTCCCCTTCCTTTACAAACACTTTGAGCGTAAGCAACTAATATTTGTTTGAGTAAAACTATTCTTAATCTTATTACCTCTGGTTTCTGAACTCCATAAAGTGCTTCAAGTTTAAGATATTCCAGCTTCTTCAGAACTCTCAAATGATGCAATCCCTTGAAAGAAAACCTGTATTAATGTGTATTTTCTTGCATATATTTTAAAGTAATAATAGACATACTTGTAAAAATTCCTCTTTACTTAGCTTTGTAATAACTGATTCTTCTAGGAAACTAAATATTTAGATTTTTTAGATTTCTTAAGAAGCAAAACAGGGGAAAATAAATTAATAATTGAAAAGTTTAAAAGGTCCCAAAGTTTTTAAGTTTAAACTGAAACAAATTGCACGTATGACTTTCTGTTAAGACTGACGGACCAAGTAAGTTGCTAACTAATCTTTGGAAAGTTGCATCTCAACCAAAAAAATCAGCAGTCTATCTTAAATAACTGACGAGAAAATTACATTTACCCCATATCGCTAAGGAAGGACGGTTGGATAGACAAAAAAATTTATAGCGTTACTTTTTTAGTATAAAATAGAATACCTCATCCGTGACATTATTACACTTGCCCAACTTGAGATGCACCAGTTTATCCCGGGTGTAGGAACACATAAAACCAACACTATCATCAGTTATATATTTGGCATTATATATGGTTATGTTTCTCAATTCCTGTTCACATACAAGTTAGAGCTTATTTTATCAATCCTATTTATTAAAGCAACAGGATGTCACCTCACTCCCTGTTTGTAAGACAACCTTTACTTGGGATTTGGAAGTCCAAGACAAAAATAAAATAAAAATAATGTGTTGTGAAAAAAATTCCTCTAACTTTCCTGAAGATCTTTGAGAAATGCGAATGGTTCTTCCATAATGGCTGAGTCTGTCATATCAATGGCATGTATTTTCTGACCTCCAGAGGCAGGGAGAGCATTGTAGTCAGTGAGGAATCTTTTAGCTCCCTAGTTGTTATCGTTATTATTCAATGTCCATTAGGCAGTTTGCTCAAAAAAAATTCAGTTTGACGTAGGTAAATAACAAGAGGAGCGCATTTAGAAAAAAAAAGTAAATAAGTACAAGTACAGCTGATTGATACAGTAAAACTTTGGTATATAAATTAAGCCATATTTTAATTTGACTGTGTGTGTTTACAGGTTTATTGAAAACCTTTGTTTATACGTGGACAATACTAAATTATTAGCAAGGCCAATGATTGCATGACCTTTGCCTGAAATTCCTAACTGTGCATGGTAATGAGTAATAATCAATATATTAATGTCCCGTATCTGACCTAGCAGCAGTAGGTAGATTTTTAAAAAACATGCAGATACAATTAATGCCGACATCCGTACCCATTGCCTTCCCGCGACAACAAGCGAATGAACCTCATAATACACTACAGTGATCATAGGTTTAGGGTAAGTAAGGGTTAAGAGAATGAACATTATTCCTTCCACTGCACACCTCCACCACAGCGCAGAATCCATTCTGCACAGGCACGGTCCACACCAACCTCCTTCACACGTTCACTGTCAACCTGATAAACACAAGATTGACAATATTCAGGATTGACGCAACACAAAAAATTATGGATGGAAAATGGAGAGGATACTATAGGGAATTTATCACTCAAATTTTTAACATTCTATCCAAGGGTGTATATTCTGCACAAGATTCATTTTTTCCCCTGCTGCAAATTTTTAAATTTTTCCCCTCCTAGTTTTTTTTCCAGCAAGCAAGGGGATAAAATGGAAAAATATTTTCAGAACTCTTTATTTTATTCATATTATGCCCCCTTCCACATATTTTAGTTTTTTTCACCAAAGAGGGGGGGAAAAATAGAAAAAAATGCTTTCAGTCCTCTTATTTTTTACCTCCCCCCCCCCCCCAACCACATATTTTATATTTTTTTACCCCCCCCCTCAGCCGGGTAAAATTTGCAGAATATACACCCCTGATTCTACCCTGAATAAATAGTAGCCTATAAAATCACATTTCCCCCAGTGCGTTACGGACTCTTGGACAAAGTCCATTAAAGAGTAGATTCCCTACTTACAAAATACATCTTCTTCAATTCCTTATCAGCTGTATGTTTTGTTATATTCTATCATAATATGATTGTTTAGTTTACGGTTAAAACCGGTTTAATTTAGATTTAAAGAAAGACTGATACTGGGTATTAATGAAAAAATAACTTATTTTGAATTGCAAAAAAAGAAAGGTATCATTTATTTCATGGTACCTTTTAAAATTAGTTTATACCTTGTTGAAAGTGCGGTCAAACCATTGTTGAAACATGAGGCCAATAAATCTCTGTGGCTGGTTTCCAGGAAATCCTCCAAACTTGGCTGGTGCACTAAGCAGGTTAACATGTTGTCTACCAGCAGCAGTAATCAATTTTAACATTTTATTTCTGGAATGTTTAAGAGTCCAATACAACATAAGTTGTGTAAAACAAGGTTTAATAATTAGGCAAGGTACTTTTATAATGGAAATCTAGTATTAAATTCATAAAGTTGAGTCAACATCCCAAAGAAGGACTGTGGGTTGTGGCTGTCGGGATATTTCACAGTTCACTAACATGTCCCTGTAACAACATTGAAAGATCGATTAAGGTCGAGTGTTAAAACAGATGACCGTTTGAAAACGTCTTTATAAAGAAAATCTTACTAATTTTTAAACACAATTAATTAGAAAAAAAACATTTCTTTTCTTATATAGAACAAATCCTACCTAAATACTTTGCCGCTAGCGCACAGTACGAACTTGTTTGCATAAACCTTCTCTTGACCACAGAAAATTATTACCTACATCGTTCAGAACTGTTCGAAAATCCTGAAATATATATTTCACAGTAATTCTAAAAATCTAACTCAACAATCCTAGAATAAAATTGTTACAAGAAATATATCTTAATTAAAACCATCTACGATTTGTATATTGTCACTGCAGTTTTGTCGTTTCTATAGGTTAAAACTTATGGTGTGAAAAAATTATTTTTTTAGATATCTAGCTGTTTTTTTTAATGGAACCTTTTATTACAAAGATGAGTTGATTAGCCACCCCATATTTCATTTTTGCACTTTACTTCTAGGGGCTTTTGGGGTAAAACAGCCCCCCCAAAACAAAAGCTTCCATTTAAAAAAACAGCTCGATAACTTAAAAAATAAGCTTTAAAAAGTTTAGTGTTTTGGGGGGGGTCTTTTGCCCCACTAGCACCTAGAAGGAAAGTCCCAAAATTAAATTTTCAAAGTTTTACAGATAGATCCAATCATATACAGGGGTGTATATTCTGCACAAGATTTATTTTTTTTCCCCTGCTACAAAATTTTTATTTTTTCCCCCCCTAGATTTTTCTTAAAAAGTAGGGGGGAAAATAGAAAAATATTTAAAGAACTCTATATTTTATTTGTTTTATCCCTCCTACCACACATTTTTTTATTTTTTTTAACCAAGGAGGGGGGCGAAATGGAAAAAATGTTTTCAGTTTTCTTAATTTTTACATTTTTTTCCCCTCCAACCACATATTTTTTATTTCCCCCCCCCCCCCTTGAGCCGGGGATCCCATGCAGAATATACACCCCTGATCATATAGGTAAGAGAGTTTACAAAAAGAATTAGGTTGATAACTATACAGGGGTGTATATTCTACATGGGATCCCCGGCTAAGGGGGGGGGGGGGAAATGTAAAAATTAAGAAAACTGAAAACATTTTTTCCATTTACCCCCCCCCTTCTTGTGAAAAAAACTAAAAAAAATGTGTGGTAGGAGGGATAAAATAAATAAAATATAGAGTTCTTTAAATATTTTTCCATTTTCCCCCCTACTTGGTGAGAAAAAACTAGGGGGGAAAAAAAATAAAAAATTTTGTAGCCGGAGAAAAAAATAAATCTTGTGCAGAATATACACCCCTGTAACTATAAAAACAAGCCCAAACGGCCAAGCCAAAGTTTGATACTGAATTTTAATTTCCTTTAACTTTACAAACTCCCCCCCCTCTTACTAGTCCGATATAGTTCTCTTTTACATTGAAGCTTCTTGTAGGTCCAAACAAGGTTTAGAACTACTTTAGGGAGAGTACCTGCACCCTGTCATATAATATTGACCCTGGAAAAAAAGCTAACCCTTCCAAATATTTCTAATACATCTTTTTAAAACTCTACTGCTAATGGAGGGTCAACACTCTCCTTCCTCCTTCAAGAGTAATTAAATAACTTACGGAATAGCACTTCTCATAGAGTGGCTTCATGCTTGACTCCAGAAGTCGGAAGGCCCATTCCATACTCTTCCCATCAACCTCAGGACCTAAGAAAGAATATTTCTTGTATTCATTCGCAACAGATTAATACCCGGTGAATTAGAACCGGTTCTCTACCAAACGAAAAAATTAAGCCCGTGCCTTCAGCATCTGAAGGTTAAAAAAAGACTGGTTTTAATCTTATAATTTTACGTTTTATATGCGCGGAAAGCTGTTTATAATACGATGCAAGAAATAAATATTAACAGAATAACCTACTCTATTATATAAAGTATTTTTTTTGTCTTTTGCAAAGGATCTCGCTAATCACTGAACCAAAATGGGTCTCCTTTACAGGGATCTTGGACAAAGTAGCTTCGGACAAAGTAGCTTCAGACAAAGTAGCTTCAGGACAAAGTAGCTTCGGGACAAAGTAGCTTCAGGACAAAGTAGCTTCAGGACATTTACTTAAGAAAAGTAGCTTCTTAAGAAAAATAGTCTCCAATAGTAATAAAGGTCATGGCCGCAGCGCTCGGCCCCCTGGCCTCCCTAGCCGCGGGCGCTCGGCCCCCTAGCCTATAACCTAACCTATGTTAGCCTCAGAACATTTATTTAAGAAAAATATCATCAACTGATAATACATAAGTGGTTTAGAATTTCGTGGATTTTGCAATAAGTTGTTGATAGATTTTTACAATTTTTAATATTGTTTTTACAACTTTTTGGTTAGGTTAGGTTATAGGCTAGGGGGCCTAGCGCCCGCGGCTAGGCAGGCCAGGGGGCCGAGCGCTGTGGCCAAGTCCTTTATTAACAGTGGAGGCTACTTTGTCCGAAGCTACTTTGTCCAAGATCCCGTTACAGTAGTGCTGCTTATTGGTCCTGCATGGATTTAGGTTACTTTTCTACCCTTTGAATAGAGATCCTAGATGATAGGGGTGCAGCTGCTAGTATAGCATATACTATTTAATTATCTTAATTTTTATTCTCTAAAACTCACTTTATCCGTCTGTCTATGGTACCTACTGCTGATATGTCAGGCGCGTCACAGTTCTAGGGGATGACTTGGCCCATAAACAGACTCAACTTATTTCATTGCAGCTTGGAATTTCAGTTTATGGTCGTGCAATCAAAGGGTTGGTAGTCTGTCTCCACCTCATACCACGGATGTTAGGACAAAAAAGAAGACATAATTCCTCTAAGTTACCCTTTGTTGATGCTGTTGGACTTGACGTTTTAATGTCAAAATAATGTTAGTTTTGATTTAAACTTTAAAGTGCCATACTCATTTCTCAAGCCAGGTTTCAACGAGTATCGTATGGCTGTATCTCATTCCTATACATTAAAACTCTGTAGCCAATACAACATGGGTGATCATTTTAATTTAAAAAGAATATTTAAGTATTATTTAATACATACTACATAGTATAAAGTATCTAATTTTGTTACCCCGTGCCTTCGGCATCTTGGGGCTAACAAAACCGATTTTAATCTTATAATTGTACATTATTATATCCACGGAAAGGTGTCAATAAATAACTGTTCCTTACCTAAGATTAACCCTTTTGTCCATGAACTTCTTTGACTCTGGTGGATGAGCTTTAGACATTTTAAAGTCTGAAATATTTCAGTTCTATAAAATTTTTATCAATATTAAATAAAAAAATTTTGGTTTTAGTATAAACCAGGGGTGTATATTCTGCATGATATACCCTGCTTAGGGAAAGAGGAATGAAAAAATATAGCGTACTGAAAACATAAGCTGACACTATTTTTAAAAAAAGTTTTGAAAATTGGACACAAAACACTGAAGATATGGGGAATTTTTTGAAAATTCCCCAAAAAGTTACTTGTTTTCTCATCTACAGACACAAGATCCTCATAGAATGATGGAAAAATAATCTTTTTTTTTAGTATATCAAATATTTTGTTTTGGCTCTTTTGTAATTATGAAAATCTTTATTTAATGAGTGAGTTAACAAAAAAGATTATTATGTTGATAAGAATGAATGACGAATAACATTACAGTAAGAATCCGAAACAATGGTTTATCAAAATATCCACGAATCAATCAATCAATTTCTTCTTCATTGGGCTGATTGGTGAATGGGGGATATTCAATTTTGGTCTGGGGCAAAGCGGCTTGTAATTTGGATAACATTTCCTAAACAAAATAAGTTGTATGCTTGGTTTATTTATTGAAACTTTTATAATGTTTAAAAGTTCGTATGGACAGAAAAGTAAGAGCTCTACAAGTTTAAAAATAAAAACGATTTTACTAGGATTGCGGAGCCGGAGCCATTATTTTCGTAAAAAAAACGGCTCCTGCTCCGGGTTAGCTAAAATAATTTTTTATTAATTATAATTTATTAACTTTGTTCTGTTGTGTGCAAAATGCCATTTTAAGTATTTCAAGTCCACTTTTATAAACAGGGAGCATAGGCTTTGTCTTAGGAGTTAGAGGATAGGTTAAGAAAAAAGTTTACTTTTGGGGTGTATTTTTCTTATATTTAAAAAATTTTTGGATTTTGCCTCCAGGTTCAGGTGCTGCAGGCCTCCAGGTGTTCTCTGGACAGGTAAAAATTTAAAAAAAATTTTTTTTGAAGAGTTAGAAGTCAAATTATAAATCAAAATATGCACCCTTTTTAATGTTATTAACATATTTAAAGATAATAGATGCATATTTGTTTTTTAAGTTGAACTCTTAACTATTTAAAAAAATTTTTTTTTCACTTTTACCTGTCCAGAGACAACCTGGAGGCCTGCCGCACCTGAACCTGGAGGCCAAATACAAAATTGTTTTAAATATAAGAAAAACACACCCCAAAAGTAAACTTTTTCTTTAATGACCTATCCTCACTCCTAAGACAAAGCCTATGCTCCCTGTTTACGCAAAAGTGTCAGATCCGACCCCCGGACCCCCCCCCCCTTGAACTTTTATGACCTTCAATAGTCAAAAATATGTTGAGTTTTTCTTGATTTTAAGTCGGAGCCGAAGCCAAATCTGGAGCCGGAGCCGCACCATAATCAAACAGCTCCGTATCCCTGATTTTTACACATTCTCTGGATTGGAAGTTTAGGTAAAAATTTAACTGCCATGTACATTTCCACTTCCTCTCTGCCCCTGCCAATAGCAAAGAAAAAAATTAATTATTTAATTTGGCTCCGCAGAATTAGGTATAGTTGAAAAAAACTACACGTATTTTCAATCCATTACAAAAATAAGAAGGGGAGGGCGTCAGTGCTTTACAAACACTTTTAGGGAAAGCAACTAATATTTGTTTATTAGTAAAACTATTCTAGATCTTATTACCTCTGGTTTCTGAACTCCATAAAGTGCTTCAAGTTTAAGATATTCCAGCTTCTTCAGAACTCTCAAATGATGCAATCCCTTGAAAGAAAACCTGTATTAATGTGTATTTTCTTGCATATATTTTAAAGTAATAATAGACATACTTGTAAAAATTCCTTTGTACTTAACTCTGTAATAACTGTTTCTTCTAGGAAACTAGATATTTAGATTTCTTAAGAAGCAAGAGAAGCTAATTGGCATATCGGGCGGGAGGTTTTGGGTGGGAGTTATGGTCCGCACTTTATCGGTACTTTTGGGCAGAATTGGGCACCCCCCATTTTTTTTTTGGGGGGGGGGGGGGGGTGTGAACAAAGGGGAGGGGGTGAAAAAAAAGGGTGGGGGGGGGCGGGCCTATTTTTTGGGTGATATTAACTATTATATAAATTAATAAGCTTTTTTTGTATCTAGAGAAGGATTTCGCTAACCACTGAACCAATATGGTTCTCCTTTCCAGTGGAGAGTAACATCACCACCACAAAAATCAGTAGTCTATCTTAAATAAATGACGAGAAAATAACATTTACCCCATATCGTTAAGGACGGACTGATGTATATACAAATTATATATAGTGTTACTTTTTTAGTATAAAATAGAATACCTCATCCGTGACATTATTACACTTGCCCAACTTGAGCTGTACCAGTTTATCCCGGGTGTAGGAACACATGAAACCAATACTATCATCAGTTATACACTTGTCATTATATATGGTTATGTTTCTCAATTCCTGTGCACATACAAAGTTAGAGCTTATTTTATAAATCATTTTTACTAAAGTAACAGGATGTTTGTCTATATGAATCCTTTAAGATTTAGTTTACGACTGAACTGATCATTGGACAATTTTCAGGGAAGTTTTGCAAAGGTCAAAAAAGGTTTTAGGTTTTTTGAGCTAGGACAGGGGTGTATATTCTGCACAAGATTTATTTTTTTTCCCCTGCTACAAATTTTTTTATTTTTTTCCCCCTCTAGATTTTTCTTAAAAAGTAGGGGGGAAAATAGAAAAATATTTAAAGAACTCTATATTTTATTTATTTTATCCCTCCTACCACACATTTTTTAGTTTTTTAACCAAGGAGGGGGGCGAAATGGAAATTTTTTTTTCAGTTTTCTTAATTTTTACATTTTTTTCCCCTCCAACCACTTATTTTTTATTTCCCCCCCCCCCCCCCCCTGAGCCGGGGATCCCATGCAGAATATACACCCCTGAGCTAGGAATTGCAACAAAAACTACAAAAGACAAAAAATTGATAAAAAAGGAGATCATATACCCACGCCTTCTAGCTAACTCCCTAATATTTGGAAGTTCAAGACAAAAATAATTAAAATAATGTGTTATGAAAATAAATCCTTTCCTGAAGATCTTTGAGAAATGCGAATGATTCTTCCATAATGGCCGAGTCTGTCATATCAATGGCATATATTTTCTGACCTCCAGAGGCAGGGAGAGCATTGTAGTCAGTGAGGAAACTTTTAGCTCCCTAGTTGTAATCATTATTATTTAATGTCCATTAGGCAGTTTGCTCAAAAAAATCAGATTTACGTAAATAACAAGAGTAGCGCATTTAGAAAAAAAAAGATAAAAAAGTACAACAGGTACGGCTGATTGATACAGTAAAACTTTGGTATATAAATTAAGCCATATTTTAATTTGACTGTGTGTGTTTACAGGTTTGTTGATAACGTTCGTTTGTACGTGGACAATATATATTATTAGCAAGCCCATTGATTGCATGACCTTTGTCTGAAAGTCTACATGGTAATGAGTGATAATCCCTATTATTGTCCCATATCTGACCTAGGAGCAGTAGATAGATTTTTAAAAAGTTTAGATACAATCAATGCTGAGATTCGAAACCATGACCATCCCGCGACAAAAAGCAAGTGAACCTCATAATACACTACAGTGGTCGTAGGTTTAGGGTAAGTAAGGGTTAAGAGAATGAACATTATTCCTTCCACTGCACACCTCCACCACAGCGCAGAATCCATTCTGCACAGGCACGGTCCACACCAACCTCCTTCACACGTTCACTGTCAACCTGATTGACAATATTCATGATTGACGCAACACAAACAATAATGGATGGAAAATGGAGAGGATACTAAAGGGAATTTATCACTCAAATTTTTAACATTCTATCCAGGGGTGTATATTCTGCACAAGATTCATTTTTTTCCCTTACTGCAAATTCTTTTTTCCCCTCCTAGTTTTTTTCCAGCAAGCAAGGGGATAAAATGGAAAAATATTTTCAGAACTCTTTATTTTATTCATATTATGCCCCCTTCCACATATTTTAGTTTTTTTTTACCAAAGAGGGGGGAAAAACAGAAAAAAATGCTTTCAGTCCTCTTAATTTTTACATCCCCCCCCACCCCAACCACATATTTTACATTTTTTACCCCCCCTCAGCCGGGTCAAATTTGCAGAATATACACCCCTGATTCTACCCTAAATAAATAGTAGCCTATAAAATCACATTTCCCCCAGTGCGTTACGGACTCTCGGACAAAGTCCATTAAAGAGTAGATTCCCTACTTACAAAATACATCTTCCTAAATAAAATTCCTTAATCAGCTGTATGTTTTGTTATATTCTATCAAAATATGATTGTTAAGTTTACGGTCAAAACCTGTTTAATTTAGATTTAAAGAAAGGCTGATACTGGGTATTAATGTAAAAAATAACTTATTTTGAATTGCAAAAAAGAAAGGTGCAATTTATTTCATGGTACCTTTTAAAATTAGTTTATACCTTGTTGAAAGTGCGGTCAAACCATTGTTGAAACATGAGGCCAATAAATCTCTGTGGCTGATTTCCAGAAAATCCTCCAAACTTGGCTGGTGCATCAAGCAGGTTAACATGTTGTCTACCAGCAGCAGTAATCAATTTTAACATTTTATTTCTGGAATGTTTAAGAGTCGAATACAATATAAGTTGGATGAAACAAGGTTTAATAATTTGACAGGGTTGTTTTGTAAAGTTTTTTTCTCATAAATAAAATAAAATAATTTAAACACAGCAATTCTTTAAATAATGTCCGTACGTCCTTCTGTCTTATCAATAAATAAAGGAATAGTTCCACAAAGTGCATTTTTAAAAAAATAGTGAACTGTAAGTTTTTTCTATTCTAAATAACGTAGTAATGCATAATATAAAGTTATTGATAAAAATTAAAAGATTTGATTTTCCTCAAAATATATATGGCGAAAACTTTTTTGACCGAACATTAACATTAACTGAACATTTATTATTTGACAATATATAAAAAAGTTAGTGATTTGCCACATAAATTACACGAGAATGATCTATTTTTATATATATATATGTTTTATGGTTTTGGTTAGTTGGTATTTTCGCGTGAGATAATGTGTATATCATAAGTAAACCAGACGTTATTTTTTATGTTTTTTAAGTAACTTGCTCCAAGGGGAACCCCTGTTCAATTTTTTTTGTGAAATATGCGGCAATTCATTCTCTAATACTGGTGTTTTGGCTATACATATTAGGAAAAAAAAGACCATTCTCATGTAATTTATGTGGCAAATCACTTTAACTTTTTAAAATATTGTCAAATAAAAAAAGTTCGGTCAGGTCAATGTTAAAAATTCAATCATATCTATCCAATGACTAATATATGCTACTGAGACATATAAAAGTTAACTACTCAAAGTACCTTAACTCTTCATAGATTATCAACGCATACTTTTATCATTTTATTAGCACTTCCCGTGGATACATTTGTCTCTCAATAAAATTGTTTGGTTTTTAAATAAAATGAAATGTTTGTAGCTGCTATAAAATCTGACAATTGAATAAAGAATACGATAATGCAAATTTTACAAATTAACAAAACAAAAACAGACAACAAATTATTAGGAATAACAAAAAATAATATAAAACGGTAAAGATGGATTCATCTAGGACAACAATAAAATTATGAAAATACCTACATAGTTTTCTATATTAGAAAAAGAACCGCGTAACTTTTAAAGTGAGCAATTTATTTTCATTTAATTTTGATTTAATAACAAAAACTTATTCTCCCTTTTGTCCCCTATGATAAAGGGACATATGATTATACAGACTGCCTTTGGTTTTATAAGTTTTCAAGCATAGGTTGCATTTATAAAGCGGGTCCATGATAGAATTATTGAAATTGTCCATGGTAGTACCTCCTGTGTCTACCCGCAAGGGCTCCAGGTCTGGAACAGAACCCTGTTGTATCAGGTAAGAATCCTGCATAAAATAAATGAATAACAATTATCTGAAGATTTCGTTGACCACTAAACCGATTGGGCTCTGTATAGAAATAAAAACTATTAGTTACTGTTAGACAATGGATTAAGCTATTTAAACTAGAAATGAATAATATGTACTTTCCACTATAGAAGCTTAACAAAAATTTCCATGGGTGTAAATGGTTATATTTACCAGAAAACATATTTTCTTCAAATTTTCCCAGATATAGATTTAGGTTTCAACAAATTAAGCTGTTGTTATTATTTCTTTAGATTATAATTCTTGTTTTTTAAATACCTGATCATTATAATTTTGACTAAGTTGGTGTGTGAATATTTCCTGTTCACTTGTTTTAATAATCATTGTATCTTGGCTGTTTTGAAGAATATCTTCTAGGTCTATCACCTTAAGTATAAAAACATAATTTTTTTAAGTACACTGGACATTTATATCCATAAAAAAATGACAAAATTTCAATTCATAATGAAACAATATAACCGTAACGTCTATTTTAATTCTGTAGCAAATTGATTTATAGCAATGAGATTTTAAGGACCATAAAGAAATAAATACAAACAATCTACTCCTCTTACTATATTTACTGCGACCACAGTATGGACGGACATACCATATAAGAGAGTATCTGAGCTCCTAGTATAACTAGAAAACTCTGTTCTGAACCGTGTTAAAACACATGTATCGCAAGTTTAATACAAATTATCTACAAATATGAAATCAAAAGCACAGGATTAATCCCTATATACCTAATGTTATCCACTAATTTTCATTTTCATATCCACGGACAATTGTCTATTTTACATTAAGAAAAATATAATACCTCTTTTTCTTTGTAAACATCAGATGAATTTTCTAGTCTGTTGGGTAAAATAAAATCAACATACAAAAATATTTTAAGAGTAGTGAAAGCAAAAATAATATTAAATGAGGAAATGAAATATTCACTTTGCTGAAGAAAATGCTGGAATATGGGGATTAGACTATAGCTTGTATAATAATTTACAATTTGTGTTAGGTAATGAATGCTAGGGATAAGAAATGGATGTAGATTAGTAATATTTTCCTTATTGATTTAAAAGGCGTCGAAGACTGGTCTATCTCTTCTTCAGTTGCTAATTTCCTAGAGAAAAATAAACAGTTAGTTAAAATGTAAAACAATAAATTAATTAAAGCTTAGCAACTCTATAATCAATGACTTATAGTATGCCAAATCAAAATACATATGATCAGCGTATCCACTTCTACAATGTATTTATGTATGAATTTGTAAAGCATTTTACATTAACAGATGGTCTAAACTACCTTTGCCTTAGAAATTTATCTTACTATAAAGGGGGGGGGGGGGGGGGAGTTCTGACACTTTTGCGTAAACGGTGAGTATAGGCTCTATCTTTGGACTGAGAGGATAGGTTATTAGGGATAAAATCATTTTTATATGATGAATTTCCCCCAGATTTTAGATTTTTTGGATAGGCCTCCAGGTTCCGGAGCTCCAGGCCTCCTGGTGGTCTCTGTACAGGTAAAATTGAAAAAAAAAAATTTTTTTTTAAAGTTACAGGTCAACTTATAAAACAAAATATGCATCTTTTTTAATATTATTCACATATTTAGAGAAAAAATATGCATATTTTGTTTTATAAGTTGATTTTTAACTTGAAAAAAATTTCCTTTTTTTTCATTTTTACCTGTACAGAGACCACCTGGAGGCCTGGAGCTCCGGAACCTGGAGGCCTATCCAAAAAATCTTAAATCTGGGGAAAATTCATTATATAAGAATGATTTTATCCCTAATAACCTATCCTCTCAGTCCAAAGATAAAGCCTATACTCACCGTTTACGCAAATGTGTCAGAACTTCCCCCCCCCCCCTTGATAATTTATGTTTGTATTATTTATTGATATGTTTCTTTACAAATATAAATTCAAATACTCGAAAAATGTCAATTACACTTACTTTTTATTTATAGAACGTTTCTCATCTTTAATATTTGTGTCTATTTGCATGTTAAAAGGATTATTTTCTTTTGATTGAGATTTTTCTTTGGTAAAGTCTTGTTTCTCCTTTGGTTCCTCTGCAACAAGGCCTCGAACCCGCAACCGTTTGGCCAATCCGAGAAAATCATTCAAATCTCCTTCAGAAATCTAACAAAAGTATGTAAATATTTATAATTTTTTTGTTTCTCTGAAATTGCTATGCGATCTTTTTGTGCTTATATAGAATTACTAGAGTTGGCTCGATATAACTATCTCGCTATTGGCTAGTTTTCTATAAGTAACAATGCGTTCGAAGGTGCTTTGACTTTTGTGTCAGAATCTAAATTGGGACATAGTGCATTTCATTACCCTAGGTTAGGTAACTTCATTTCACTTTTCAATAAAATCTAAAATGCAGCCGTTTTTGAGAAAATTAGATTTGAAAATTTTTAGTTCAATTTTCATCAGCTAGGAGTTACCGCAGAATCATGACAAGAAAAGCAAATATTATTTATTTAAAATTTTGAACAAGTTTGTTTTTATAAAGTCTTTCATAAAACCTCTCTATATATGATTTATTTAATACTGAATTTCTGTGACCTTAGCAAAGCAACTGATAAAAATGGCCATGAATCAACTCACTTCAGGAGTGGTTTTATGAAGAACTTTATAAAAGTAAACTGCGAGAAATGCAATAAAATTTTTTTTGGGCGGCGGCGGAAATTGGCGGCGAACGGTGGTCCCGCCGCCGTTTTTTTTAAAGATACCAAAACTTGGGGTAATTAGTGACACAACCCAAAAGATTTTACCCAATTATCTTTAAAACTAAGGGAGTAGCGCCCAAAATAAAATTGCTGGTATGGCATGGCACAAGTCACCACATTTCCCCCCCCCCCCCTTAACTATATTATAAATTTAAATTTCTTTTTTAGGATTAGAAATTAAATACTTCAATATAATGTAAATAGCTGGGATGGGAGACCAGTTACGTGCACGCCGTCCATCCTGCACCGTGCATCAATGATCCTAGGAGCTACACCAGAAGAGTCCTACTGTGCTGGAAAGGTCCTAGGGTAGATGCCAGACTGAATTCTGGTCACTTCCCCCAGTTCAGGGGGTTTGGGTGGGGCTAACAATCCTTCCCTAGAAAAAACCTGCTCACGTTCAATCTGCACAAAGTAAAGACCAATTTAACTTTGGGCTCGGGAACGAAGTAGAGGTTGGAAACAACAATATGATGTTTGGCTGGGAAACCGCTAAAGGACCAGTCAGGCGGATGATTCTGAATTCCCGCAGACCAGCAAAAATTTGCACCTGGAATGTTCGGACAATGTTTCAGTCAGGCCAGACAGAAAACATTTGCCGAGAAATGCTTAAAGCCAGGGTTGATATCCTGGCTATCACCGAATCAAGGTGGACAAATAATGGAGAGTTTAAACATCATTCTGGCTTGAAAATACTTTACTCAGGCCATATGAATGAGGATCTAGGACATAACCAAGGGGTGGCTCTTATGCTGACCAAGCAAGCAGAGCAGGCCATGATCAGTTGGCAACCCCATGGTCCAAGAATCATGGAGGCTTACTTCAAATCCTCAGATAAAAACATCAATCTGAGAATAATAGTAGCATATGCTCCCACAGAACAAGCAGATACAGAGGTCAAAAACGAATTTTATGACCAGCTTGACTCTGTATTTAAGAATGGTCATAAAGAGAAGGACCTGACCATGCTCCTAGGAGATTTCAATGCTCAAGTAGGGAGTAATAATGATAATTTAGAAGAAGTCATGGGCAGATATGGCCTAGGCTTAAGTAAAGGCAAGGAAAATGACAATGGTGATAGACTTGTAAGTTTTTGTACTGAAAACAAACTTGTCATTGGTGGAACCATCTTTAAACACAAGAAGATTCATACTGCCACCTGGAGATCACCAGATCAAAGAACCTTTAATCAGATAGACCACATCTGTATATCTAGACGTTTTAAAGGGTCTCTCCTTGATGTCAGGGTTGAAAGAGGACCTGATGTTAATTCAGACCATTATCTTCTATCTTCTAAAGTTCGGCTTAGATTTAAAAAGCAGGACACAAAGCCTAACCCCAGGAAAAAATATAACTTAACAACCCTTCAAAACTCTGAAAAGCTACAAGAGTTTAAGCTCACTCTAAAGAACAGATTTGAGTTGTTGACTCTTCAAGAGGATGATGGAGTTGAAGATATTTGGCAAGGTATCAAAAAAGTTTATAATGATACTAGCCAAGAAAAATTAGGTTTCAAAAAGGCTAACCAAAAGCCGTGGATCACCCAAAGATCCATTGATCTCATGGATCAAAGAAGAGAGGTAAGACAAAAGACACTCTCTAGAAACTCTCCAGAAGATAAAGACCTGTATAAGATGCTTAGCAGGGAAATCCAAAGAAGTGTCAGAATTGACAAAAAAGAACACTTGGAAAACCTTGCTATGCAGGCAGAAAATGCTGCTAATCAAAATAGAATGAAAGATGTCTATGAGATTACTAAGAGCATTGCAGGTAAAGTACACAAATCAGGATCACACATCAGGGACAAGGATGGTTCACTCCTTAAAACTGATGAAGATATTCTAAATAGATGGGCAGAGCACTTCACTGAACTGCTGAATCTTCCAGTTCCAGAGGAAGAAACTGAGATTCCACCCTCAGATGCACTTGACATTGACTGTCGAGCGCCAAATCTATTGGAAATCAAGGAGGCCATTAAAAGTTTGAAAAATAACAAGGCCGCTGGACCTGATAACATCCCAGCTGAGGTCATAAAAGCAGACCTAGATACGTCTGCTGAGGCATTCCTACCTTTGATCACAAAGATATGGAATGATGAGTTATGCCCAGAGGACTGGAAGAATGGACATATCTCAATACTAGCCAAAAAAGGAGACTTGACCCAATGTGGAAACTACAGAGGGATAATGCTCCTTTCAGTACCTGGCCGTATCCTTAGTAAGATTCTTCTTAATAGAATAAAGAAGAAGGTTAATGAAAAGCTAAGACCTAATCAGGCTGGATTTAGACCAAACCGTTCCACTATTGATCAGATAACCTCTCTAAGAATCATCATAGAGCAATCCAAGGAATGGAACTCTGAGCTTTTTGTAAACTTCATTGACTACAAAAAAGCATTTGATTCTTTAGACAGAAGATCTCTCTGGAAAATCTGCCGACACTATGGCATTCCAGAAAAGATAATCAATATCATTAAAGCTATCTATCACAAAGGAGGTGGAAATGTAATGTATAAAGGTAAACTATCAACCTTTTTTGAGATTGTAACAGGCGTCAGACAAGGATGCCTTCTTTCTCCCTTCCTTTTCCTCCTTGCCATTGACTGGATCATGAAGAACTGTGAAAGTAATGATGGCATTCGCTGGGAGCTATTTGGCAATCCCAAATATTTAGGAGATCTGGACTTTGCTGATGATATTGCTTTGTTAACAAGCAATAGAAGTCAAATGCAAAGAAGGACTAACAGGATAGCTGAAACCTCCAAGAAAATTGGACTAGAAATAAATGTTCCTAAAACCAAAATACTCAGATTAAATGCAAATTCCCAAGAACCAATTACTATTGGAGACCAAATTCTTGAGGATGTAGATTGTTTTGAGTATCTTGGAAGTAAAATTGATGAAGCTGGAGGCACTTTAACAGATGTTAAAGCTAGAATTAACAAATCTAGGACAGCCTTTGCCAGCCTGAACAAAATTTGGAATTCCAACAACATCTCCATAAAGACTAAGTTAAGACTGTTCAAGTCAAATGTTCTCTCTGTTTTGCTGTATGGGGCTGAAACTTGGTTTCTAAACACAGCAGTGGTTTCCAAGCTACAGACATATGTCAATAAATGTCTCAGGAGAATCCACAAGATCTTTTGGCCAAATAAGATCACAAATGCTGAGCTTCTAGAGCGCAGTGATATGTCAGACATTAAACTGACAATAAAACAGAGAAAATGGAGATGGTTGGGGCACACTCTAAGGAAAGGGCATGATGATATAACCAATCAAGCCTTGACTTGGAACCCCCACATAGGAAAGAGGAAACCAGGTAGACCAAAAACAACCTGGAGGAGGGAACTCTTAAGTGAACTGAAAGATAAGAAAATTCCATCTTTCAGCACTGCCTCAAAACGTGCCCAAACAAAGGAAGATTGGAGAACCATTGTGCATGGCCTACGTTCTGCCGAGAACTAAAAGGCAATGATGATGATGAATGTAAATAGCAACATAAAATGAAAAAAAAATTTATTTATTTTTAATAATGTAAAATAATGGGTCTTATCGTTCTGGCCAATGAGAGTTTATTATGGATTATTGGAGCACTATGAGTTTTAAACATTTATTCCTTGGAAAACTTGAGCTCATTTATAGACATTTATTTCCTATATAGATCTGACATGGATCTTGAAGCAATAAAGCAGGCCGTTTTTGTAAATGTTAAAAATTGGAAAAATCTCTATTAAATAAAAGTTATCGCAAATATACTTAGTAAATAATCTAAATAAAACAAGCGATTTTTTGGAGACTTATTTTTTTTTAAAAGTATTAAAACGTTTTGGTACTTATACATTTCTTTACATAAGGATTTTATTAATGCAACCATCAACCGAGCCTCTAGCCATTACTTTTCTAACTTTTGTTCAATTTTGGGAATATAAACCTATCAAGGATTACTCATGCCAAGTTTCATAACGAAATTCGGATTTGAAGTGTCATTTGCGCATTAATTACGAGTTGGTTGCACCCCTTTAAAAAAAAAAGTTGATTAGGCATAAAAAGAATGATAACAAAAAAAAATTTTATATGATTATTAACAAAAATATTTCAAAGTGTTAAAGTAAAAAAGAAGACAATCTTAAGACAATAGGTATGACAATAAAACTAGGAAATGTTTTGGAATCTCAAAATAGCACATAACAATTTATGTATACCTTTACTTCTCCTATGTACATGAAATCTAGTATTAAATTCATAAGATTAATGTCAACATCCCAAAGAATAACTGCGGGCTGTGGCTGTCGGGATATTTCACAGTTCACCAACATGTCCCTGAAACAACATTGATTTAATGTCTTCATGTGAAATATTGATGTATGTCTAGTATGGATGTATTGGCTACTATCAAAGCTGTAGAAATATCTAGATTTTCAGGACGACAATCAAGGATTTTTATGCTAAATATAGCGATTCTTGGGAAGAAACAAGGAAAATAAGAGATAATATGCTTAACCCTGAATATAATCAAGAAATGTTACATTCGAATACCTGTATTAGGATATATAAGTTGGAAGGAATTTAAATGTTAGGGGGAGATTTGAAATTTTCATCAAATTTTAAGGATTTATTATAAATTCGTTTTTTGTATAATTCTTTAACTAAAAGCGGAAATACAATTGAAGTTAGGGGGGGGGGGGGGGGGGAGTTTGTACAGTTATAGGAAATGAAAATTCAGTATAAATTTTTGCCCTGGCCGTATGGGCTTGTTTTTATAGTTATCAACTTAATTCTTTTTGTAAGCTCTCTTATATCATCCCATATTTCATTTTTGCACTTTACTTCTAGGGGCTTGTAAGCTCAAAACTTATAAATTTGTATTTGAGGGGGTTGTTTTACCCCAAAAGACCCTAGAAGTAAAGTGCAAAAATGAAATATGGGGTGGCTAGTCAACTCATCTATGTAATAACAGGTTCTATTTAAAAAATCAGCTCGATATTTTTAAAAATAAGGTCATAACTTAAAACTTTAGTGTTTGGGGGTTCTTTTGCCCCACTAGCCCCTAGAGGGAAAGTCCCAAAAGTCAATTTTCAAAATTTTACAGGTAGATCCAATCATATAAGAGAGCTTACAAAAAGAATTAGGTTGATAACTATAAAAACAAGCCCAAACGGCCAGGGCAAAATTTGATACTGAATTTTCTTTTCCTATAACTGTACAAACTCCCCCCCCCCCCTTAATTTTGACATCTGTGATTTGTGGATTAAAAACTATCTGCGCTCTGACTGGAGAAGCTTAAGTGTCGTACATCATTCACCCAATTAGAGCGCAGGTAGTTTCTAATCCAACTATCCTAAATTAATTAACTTAAATTGTATTTCCGCTTTTAGATAAAGAATTATACAAAAAACGAATTTTATAAAAAATCCTTAAAATTGGATGCAGATTTCAAATCTCCCCCTAACATTAAAATTCCTTCCAACTTTTATATCCTAACCTATATAATAAAATGTTCTTAGTCAGATGTTTGGCTGATACATGGTAAAAGATTAAGGTCGAGTATTAAAATAGATGACTGTTTGAAAACGTCTTTATAAAGAAAATCTTACAAATTTCCAAACACAATTTATCAGAAGAAAAAAAACATTTCTTTTTCTTATATAGAATAAAACCTACCTAAATACTTCGCTACTGGCGCACAGTACGAACTTGTTTGCATAAACCTTCTCTTGACCACAGAAAATTATTACATCGTTCAGAACTGTTCGAAAATCCTAACAGATATTTTAAATTTATTCTAAAATTCAAACTCAACAATCCTAGAACAAATTTGCTGCAAAAATAGATCTGAATAAAAATTAGGGCTAAGAAACCATCCACGATTTATAAAATATATTTTACTATAAAGTCACTGCAGTTTTGTCGTCATTGTAGGTTAAAAATTAGGGGTCGGAAAATAAACATAATCACAATTCCTCCAAATTTTAAGATAAATAAATAATATTTGAATTATCTCATTCCCCATTAAAAGTAGTTTAAGGTAAACCTTTTTAAATTTTTCCTTAACTAAACAAAAAGTAGTAGAAAATACCTAAACTTTTAAACAATTTAGGCTTCAAAGAATTAATCTTTTTACAGGAGGGATCTCAAAATAAATTTATACAAGGCTTAGCAGCAACAAAATTAAACGCCTAAAAGATACGAAAATATTATTACTTCAAAGTCGTATCAGTTCTAGAAAACGTAATGTCACTACAAAACTAAAATGATGACATTTTTAATAATACTTTTTAATCAAAACGTTTGAGAAAAACAATGGACCCTCACATGAAAATGTCTGACATTTCAAACTTTAAATTAAAGGTTTGTAACATTGTTAACCTTCAAATTAATTAATTTTGATATTATTTAAAACAAACACAATATAATATTTTTTACCTTAAAAGATCTTATAAGATTGTCTTCAAAATCATTCCATTTTAAATTAACCCCCTCCAACATTTCCTAGCCCAGCCCTCTAAAAAAAGAAAACATTTTCATATGCTTAAACAGAATTTAAACATGTAATATACTAATAACATAATAAACATATTATAGCAAGAAAAGAACAAATAGTGGTGATAGGCTGATAGCGAATGAGCGAGGCGCGCTTTTCCTTTCATGTTTCTTTCCAATTAGCGGCATTAGCGCTTACTATAAAAAGACGACATTTTGTAGAAGGCAAAAAACAAAACGTTGGACTAAGCAACTGTACAAAAAAATTTGGTGACATAAAACTGAAATTAAACATTAATTTAGACAAAAATTTACTGAGAGACATGCAATATCTAGGCTCTATTAATGGGATTGACTTTCATAATATGACAATTGTTATGAGCAAAATTAAAAATGTTCAATTTTATTGTACAAAATTCCTTTCGCAATTATGTCTGTCTCATAGCCCTGTTTGAATACAAACTAGTCTCAACAATCGGCAAAATATAACCTTACAATTACAGTTTTAAACTCAACAAAAATATTGAATTCTGTTAGGAAAAAGTATATTTAATGTCCTTTCATATATAAGAATATTTTTAAAGATTTATTTTGTTTTATTTAAATCGTAAATATTTTATTTTGACTACCTGTCCTTTGCGGAGTAATATTTGTGACGTCACGCAGTGCGTCCCTACCAACCCTCCAAGATGCACAGGCCAATAGAAAACTTTGTTATTATCAGCTGACATCCTACATCCAATAAGAGAGTAGATCTCAAAGGGAAAGGGTAGATGAAAAGAGAAATGGAGCTAGGTATTTGGAAAATAAATTGGAGAAAGGCGAGGGCGGTAGTACTTCATAGCCTAAGAGTGGAAGGCAAAGTAAAATTATTGAGGGAGGTAAAAAAGGATGGGAGACTTGTTAGGAGAAACTTTTAAAAAGTGAACTATCTCGCCTTATAAGGGAGGAAGGAAGAAAATTGAAAATGAGGAAAGAATTATGGGAATGGAGAAATTGCTTTTTGGTGCTAATTTCTATAACTACAATTATTTGACCTTTAAAAACGAAAGAATCTTAGATGATTTATTTCCATATGGAACTAAAAAATAACATGAATATTTGTTAAACAAGCAACTTATTTAGGGTACATATGTGTAAAAGAGATATTGAATATGAAGTTAAAATTATTAACAATTTTTAGAACATGAATTAAAAATTTTAAATTATGTTGCAATATAAACACGGAACCTCTCACCATATACAATGTCCAGGGTTTTCTCCAGGAATGTAGCTATATGTCAGTGGCTATTATAGTCTTAGTCTGCACAATTTTCATTAGAAATCAATCTTACAACAGAAAAATTCTCATACATACTATGAAAACCACCCAACAAACTCTTTTCTTTTTTTAGGGGATCTGATTTTTTGTGTGAGGGGAGTTTTGGAACAGCTTTAATTGATGTATAATCTCAACAAAACGGGGGGAAAATATGTCAAATAGGCCAAAACTGTCTCCAAAAAATAGATGTTTTTTTTCTGTTTAACCTCTCTGTCAGCTGGATACTCAAAACTCCAATTTTGATCAGTCTAATCAACAATTAGGCTTTTTTTCTGTAAAAGGATAGTTTGTTTCTATCTATCTGCCTTACATACAATTGTAGAATTAGATACACAACAGTCCTTGTCTTTAATAAACTTTATTGCTCAACACTAAGAATTTTTGCCTCATTTTCTGGCAAGCACTGTAACTGTGACAGGCTGGCAGCTAATCTTCACCTTTTCAATATTAACTGAAGCCTGTGGAAAATACACCTTGCTAATTGGTAAAAGAATGAAAAAAGTTGACCAAATACCCCATATTTGAAGCCTACCACATCAAAACGAAAAAGTTGAAAATTTTTAAAATTATGATCTTATTTTTAGAACAAAGTTTGAATACCAGTAATTGATCTTTATAGAAAAACACTTGTTTTTTTATTATCAAAATCTTTTTAAAAAATTTAGCTTGTCTTATAAGAATAACTTTTTAATCATGGTAATAAAATAAAGAAATTGATAAAAACCAAATTTTTAAAGAGATTTTGACTTTGATGAGGGATGTTTTTATGGTAAAATGTAATTTATATTACATTCTAACTTATTACCCAAAATAAGCTCCAGATTTTGCTTCTAGATGATGAATTATAACTTTAAATTCCTGATAAAAGATTTTATACATTTTTCAACTATTCTTCAAATTTGGGGTACTGGGTCTTCTTGTAGCAGTCTTTCAGCATATAGAGTGTTTTTCCAGCATACTTCCTTTAAAAGCATTTTAGAAAAAGAATTTAGATATTTAATTACATCAGCTAGTATCAAAATAACTATAGACCAATAAGTCTTTTGCCAATATTCTCAAAATCTTAGAAAAAATAGTTGCAAATAGATTGTATAATTTTCTACTTGAAAATGAGATTTTGATCAAACACCAATATGGTTTCCAGGCTAAAAAGTCTACTTTACATCCCATAATGCGCCTTTTAAATGAACTTGCTTTAGCTAAAAATAATAATAAGGTTTCAATTAGAGTCTTCTGTTATATCTCCAAAGGTTTTGATACAATAAGCTATGACATTCTACTAAAAAAAAAAGAATGAAATTTTTCATTCTCAAACTATTTGGTATTGCTCAATTAAAGCAAAATTGAAACCTTTGGTGTGGTCTAAAAAATCTTATCTACTTTGCAAAGAGAAAATAATATACTTATAACTAAAAAATATGTTTTGCTACTTTTCTCTTATTTTTAGCTAAAAAATTAATATATACATCTAAAAAATAGTCTTTATAACTCATACTATGCTTGTACACACAATATTTTACATTTGGGTGGCTTAAAATGGATAAACAACACTCGTACCTGTTCTGAGAATTCACACAGCTACCTTTCCACTTCACAAGCTCTCACTCAGCACAAAAAACAATACATTTTGTATCAAGAATGAATCTTTATATCTATTCAAACAAAAAAACCCAAGCATTCCAAAGGAATGTGCTTGTCACACATTAGCAGACCAAAGCGCACAATGAAGAAAATGCCTTGTAAAACACTCAACCAAACAAAAGTCATCTTCATTACACTCATTCAAAACACAATTTTTCTCCACATAAAATTCCCTGGGTAAATTTCATTTTTTCTGAAACACACACACAATGACCATGACATGTGTGCTGGAAAACTTTTTAAAATTTAATCTACTTAAATGTCATATGAAAATGCCTGTAACTTTTTGTTATTGAAGCTGAATGCTACAAATTTGGGACATAGTGTCTACTTGTGGCAGTCTTTCAGCAGTTAAAGCAATGTATTTCTTGCAGGCTTCCTTTTTTGACACTATTATCCACAAAAAATTGAAATAGGACCAAAATCATCAAGGATATATGAAAGTATGTAAAAAATAGAGCTTCTTGTTCTTTCACCTTTTGTCATAGAACATAAACTTAATATTGAGACTTTTGCCCAGTCAACATTTTCATTTAAAATCATTGAATATTCATTTTTTTCTTACACCTATTCATTTAAAATCATTGCGTCAGAAACATGACCGTCAGGGATTTTTCAGATTCAACTCCCTTCTAAAATGGCACCAATTTAAATGATTATAGAAGTGACTTTTAAATGACAGTCATTTTTGTGGAGACCTGACTTTTAAATGACAGTCATGTTTGTGGAGAAATTAAATTTACATGCCAGTTCATCTTTTTACGGATATAATGTAAGATTTTAAAGTAGCATCCTAGGACTTGCCACATGTACCTAAGTTATGGCCAAAGATATTACTAAAATAAGTATTGTATTGTAGTAGATACTAAATTTGGTCGTTTATATTACTAATTCAAATAAGATTTTTTTATTTTAAATGAGTGTTAAAAGGTCATTACATGTTCAAAAATATTTCCGTTATATTTTCTTATAACATAATAATTACTTTATTTAAATTAAATTTATTTTTACTTAACTTTTTCCAATTTTAAAATTAAAATTTGAGACCTCTAGCAGGATTTTTTTGAACAATGTAATATAGAAAAGACAGAAAGGCATAAACATTAAATGTCAGGCATTTAGATGAAAACAGGTGCTCTGGCATTTTTGGGTTATTTACCATGAAAATTCAATGCTGTATCATTTATTTTTCATCTCTCAATGATATGAAGATTCTTGGCATAATTTGGAAAAAGTCAAACATGAAAATTTAATGCCAGGTCATTTTCTGAAAAATTATAAAAATTAAAATAAATGCTGGTCATTTACTTTTCATTTTTTCATGAAAAAAACATTCCTGTCATCTTTTTGGCATTTACTGAATTTGAAATTGTCATTTAATTTTTTTCAGTGAAATGACGCATGTTTGACTGGGTGTCCCAAAACAACAGATATTTGGAGAAATAAGTTGCTACAGATGCTTATACTTAATTATGCTTCATAACGAGGGAAATGTTGACAAGAAATTCAGCCTTTATTATGGGAGCCGAGAATATAACCTTTTTCTTATTTTGGTTCTTAAAGATGGACATCTCATATTGAAGATTAAATTTGCAAGTAAAAAGAAACAGTGTAAATTTTCAACCCACCAATTTGCAACATTTTCATCTTTTTTACGTCCTGCTTAAAAGCTAAAAACGTAAATATTTTTCATCCATTTCTATATTAATTTCCTGTCTTTCTAACATATCCTTTATCATAAAAGATTCTAAAAGTGTACGTTAGATCGAACGTTCTAGCACCAAATTCAAACCAAAGGGGGACGAATTTATAAGCTAGGGGAAGAACCACATTTCCCTTCTTATTTCGCCCAGTAGTGGAAAGCGTAGAGAAAAGTGGAAGCCGGGGCAAACATAAATAGAGCATGGGGGAATAAAAGGGGTACAATAATTGTGTACTCCCATTGTAATAGGGAAGGCGCTACAAGACTTTACTGCTTAAGGGGGATTGGAAAAGGGAGGTGAGGGTAGAGAAGGTCGCCCAGCTCGGCAGCGGACCTTTCTGCACTAACTATACTTACTGTGTAGGGCGGCCATGTTGCAAGCAACACAAAATATTGCCGAGATTTTCTTCAAAAATTTAGGTGGTTAAAAAGCAATATTAAGCCAAGTTTGCTTAATACAATCTGAAGATAAACCTCTACCCGTGATTTTGGGCCGAAAAAAGCGTGACTTTCGGTTATGAAAATGTGATAAAAAGTGGTTATAACTTGTGATTAAAATAACTTGACGGAAGGCAGGCTAGACCCTGCTAGAACAATCAAAATTACCCGAAATTTTTTTCCAATTTTCACCGGCCAAACTTAATTTGCCAGCCAAGTTAGCTAAACATAAATCAAAGATTGGACCTTTTTGCGCCGATTGGGCCGAAAAAACGGCATGTGATCACATATAATAAAGTGGAGAAAAATGCGATTTTTGACTTATGTTGTGGGTGGGCCGCCATCTCGCGGCGATGGGTGAAACTATAGTTCTGGTTTCTCCTATATATAAGTGATATATATATTTGTATATCTGCGCATGCTGAATATATATTATTTATTATTGTCATACATGGCGACTTTTAGTAATAAAAACAACAACAAAACTTAGTAAACATTAAAAAAAATTATTAAAAATAATTTTTCAAAATTCTAGTCGCAATCTAAATTTGTTTGTATCGACATATTTTTGGTCACCTAGCCAATGCTTTTTCTGGGAATCGAACACACAACTTTGGAGAAGAATAAATGATGGCATCGTCGGAATCTATGTCGGACGGGCCGCCGCACAAAAAGGCAAAAATCGGCGGCGACGCAGGTACGAACCCCTTTATTTTATTGATTATTGTTGAGTTTTAGCTTCAATTTATTATTTTTAAAAAAATATTTTTCATAATTTGCCGGTATTATATCATAATTGTGAATTGTTTTAATAGCCGGCCTGATTTTTAATTGAGCTAGTTTTATAAATTTCAAAAATTACTTATTTCAAAATCTCAATTTCTTTAAATAAGTAAAATTAAATTACTTTTTTATTTTAAGTTCTTAAAAAAAGAACAATACTTTTTTGTGCTTTTTTAGCAGTAAAGCTATTTTATAAGTTACTGCCAGTATATGGATAATATAAATCTTGATTTGTTTTTACTATTATTACTTTTAATCATCAACTCGTTATCTTACTAATCTATTTATCTATCTTTACTTTTGCTAAGTGTGGGAGGGGGAGTCTGTAGTACAATAATAGGAAATTAAATTTTAGTAGGTATAAAATTTTGCCCTGGACATTTGGGCTTTATAGTTATCAATCCAATTCTTTTTGTAGGATGTCTCATTTGATTGAATCTACATATAAAATTTTGAAAATTGATTTTAGGCAACTTCATTTATTGGCTAGTGGGGCAAAACACCCCCCAAAACACTAAAATTTAAAGTACTGTACTTCTTTTTAACGACATCGAGGTGATTTTTTTATTGGAAACTTTTTTCACACAACTGAAATAAGTAGTAGCTACATATTTCATTTACACACTATTCTCCTAGGGGATTTTGAGGTACACCCCTCCCCCCCCCCCCCAAATACAAAAGGGGGGAGGCGGATGTGCCACTTTTTGAAACCAAAAGTAAAACGTGCATGATCTCAGCCCATAAAAGAGTTACAGCTGTAAAATTCGGCACAGCGGTTGCTTTTGTGGAGAACAATATGGAACTGTGAAGAAATGGCCGCTCCCGCCGAAAACCGCCGTTTCCCGCCGAATTTTTTTTGCCTTTTTTCGCCAAATTAGACAGTTCTCAATCATCTGAGATAAACTTTTTTTTCTCATAAAAATTTTCCTATATTTTCACGTGACATAATATATACATATAAAAAATTGCAAGTGTAAAATCTTACAAGCGTCAAGTGAAAATATAAGCGAAATTTTTATGAAAAAAAAAGTTTATCTCAGATGATTGAAAATTGTCTATTAAGGCGGAAAAGGCATAAGAAATTCGGCGGGAAACGGCGGTTTTCAGCGGGAGCGGCGGTTTCACCGTCGTTTCTTCACAGTTCCATATAGTTCTCCACTAAAGCAACTGCTGTGCCGAATTTTACAGCTGTAACTCTTTTATGGGCTGAGATCACACACGTTTTATTTTTGGTTTCAAAAAGTGGCATATCCGCCTCCCCCTTTTTAATTTTTGAGTTTACAAGCACCTAGAAGTTAAGTGCAAAATGATATTGGCTAATTAACTAATTTTTGTGTTTTGGGGGTTGTTTTGCCCCACTAGCCCATAGAAGAAAAGTGCCAAAATTAAGTTTTTAAAGTTTTATAGGTAGATCCAATTATATGTGAGATTTTGCAAAAAGAATTAGGCTGATAACTATAACAATAAGCCCAAACGTCCAGGGCAAAATCTTTTACTAAAATTTCATTTCCTCAAAGTGTACAAACTCCCCCTCCTTATTTTCAAAATAATATTTGTATGAAGGGGTAAATAACATTTTCTTTAGTATTTTAGTTTTTTTGTTTAGACATCTTTGCTGAGTTAAACAATGACTTACCCGACGAATTACTGAGTGGCTTTGACTCCGGATCAGCGCCCAGCAATGGCTCTTCCATGCAGAACGGCAGTATGGACGGCGGCCCGGGACCAGGCGGTGTGCCTGTCTCACAAATGGGCGGCATGATGCCGATGGGCCGCGGTCCCATGGGCCAAATGGGCAACGGCCCGATGGGTGGGCAAAACATGAATTTATTGAACAAGCCTAACGGTGCAATGATGGGAGGTCCCGTTTCTTCTGGTGATATGAACATGACAAGCATGAACTCTTCCATGCCGATGTCGTCGATGCCGCAAGGCTCCATGGGCCATCCCAGTCAGATGACCATGGCACCGATGTCGTCGATGGGCGGAACCATGGTCTCGTCGGGCGGCGGCGGAATGATGCAAACGCCGGGCGGTATGCAGAATGTGCGGCCTATGATGGGACAGCAGACCATCATCAATACCGGGCAGATGAACGGACCGATGGTCCGTCACCTTGGGCAGATCCAGGGCGCTGTCATGAGACAAGGAGGACCAGGTGGGATGATGGGACCGGGTACCAGGATTATGGGACCAGTGAGAATACAAAACATTGTAAGTATACTTTTATTTTGTTATTAGGAGAAAGGAACATGAATATTTTATCTATTAAGCAGTTATAGAATTATGTTACAGTTTAGTTACCTTAAAAAGTGAAAATATCCTTGATTTTATAATTCAAAAAGATAAAACATTTTTTATATAAACTTAACCAAAGAGCTGAAATATTTAATTGATAAGAAACTAAGGTGTTTCATGTTTAGTCTTTTTAATTTAGAATGGGAGAAAATTAAACGTCCTTTAGTTTTAAATGGACAAAAAAAATATTCGTTGATTTTTACTTCTTGAACTACCTTGATCCGATTGCTTTTTTATATGTAAAAAATAACAGAAAATATTATTTTTGGTTTTGTTTTATACAAAGTGTTTTTGAACCCTGGGATAGATGAACGTAACAAAGAAGATAGTATGCAAATATTATATTCTTTTGATTCTTACAATAATTCGTTTTTAGAAAAAAAACTGGATATTAAAAATTAAGTAGCGTAGCACTAACAAGCATTAAATATATAAACAAAATCAAACGATTAATACCTATTTAAATATAAATTGGTATTGTTGAAAAAGTTATAGTATGACGATAACACTTAACGATGATTTGACATACTAACAAGATTTAAAAATATTTTGTAACTCACTATTTACAATATTATTTTACTTTCAGCCTGGTATGGTTGGCCCCCAGTTTGCCAATAACGGTGGCATGGGTATGGTGCCCAGTAGTGGACCCATCAACCTGCCCCCAAGATACCCCACAAATATGGACCCCTCCCAGGGCCCCAACAATCAAAGCATGGGCATGCAGGGGCACATGGGTGTGAACGGCCCCAACAAGGGCATGGTACCCAATATGAACTCAATCCAAATGCTTCCAAATACTAGTGTAAATCAAGGTATGAACCCTGGTGGTGTGGTCACGTCAATTTCTGGCGGCGGGCCCCAGGGTATGAATCCGCAGATGGGTGGACCCCAGCAGCTCGGCGGCCAGCAGCAACAACAAGGTCCTGGCGGTATCCAGCAGGTGGGCGTTCCCGGTGGTCCTCCAGGTGGTCCTGGGGGCGCGGCTGCCGGCACAGCTGATCCTGAAAAACGTAGGCTTATTCAGCAACAGTTGGTGCTACTGTTGCACGCCCACAAGTGTCAGCGTCGTGAACGCGAGCAGGCTGCCAATGGACAGGGAGGTGAGGTTACGCAGTGTGTACTGCCGCACTGTAGGACAATGAAAGATGTTCTCAACCACATGACGACATGTCAGGCTGGTAAAACTTGCGGCGTACCCCATTGTTCTAGTTCACGACAGATTATCGGTCATTGGAAGCTATGTCAACGCCAAGATTGTCCGGTTTGTCTGCCCTTAAAACAGGCCGAGCCACGGCGCAACACTGCTGAACTTTTACCAGGCAGCTTGCCGCCGTCAGTTGGCGGCATGCCGCAACAAAGACCCCAGCTGGGCCAGCAGCCGCAAATGGGCGGCCCTGTTGGTGTTCAATCCTCCGGTGTTGGCAATACAAACTTTTCTACTCAAAACCAGTCTCAGCCCAGCGAGGCCCAACTTCAAAAGGCCAAAAGTCTGCTGCTTGACCCCTCTGCTCAAGGCACCGGTGGTGCACCTGGGGGTCCCGGCGGCGGCCAAGTCCAAGGGTCGCAGGTACAAATGCCGGGTGGCATGCCCGGCGGCATCCGCCAACCGGGCCAGATCAATTCTCAGGTGCGACCGGGAAATCCGGGAGGTATGACAATGATGAATCAGGTGCCGCGGATGAGTCAGCCCCAGCAGCAGCCGGATAACAGCGGCATTCGCCAGCCCATGTCCTCCAGCGGCCAGTACGCTCAAATTGCTAATCAGTTGATGGAGCAAACGAGAAATATTCTTCCTGATGAGATACAAAACTCAGTTGTAGCGAATCCTGTAAATTCTACGAAAGATTGGCACAATATGGTGACTCCAGACCTTAGAAATCATCTTGTTCAAAAGTTAGTTCAGGTAAGAAATCTTAGTAATAATAAAGAGTTAAACAAAGAAATTATATAAAATTGTAAAAAATCACATGTTCATTTATTTCTTATTTAATTTTACAAATCAGTACTGTATACCTAAACAGACCATTCTAAATTCTGATTATTAAATACAGTTATTGGCCGCCATTTTACATTTGTAGATTTAAACATTTAGTTTGGTTTCAGTCGTATATAAGATTTTTTTTAAATTTGAAGAAATAGGTCGCTGATTTTTTTTAAATAGCGGCTACGCACCTTCGAACTTCAAGTTTATATTATAGTTTTCGTCAGTTTTTGAAAAGACAATAATCTTGAGGGTTATTTTCTTTTATGGGCTTCTTTTCGGACACATAATAGTAAACCTTTTGTTACTTTAAGAAGCCTCAAGTGAAATGAACCGTTTATTTTGATTCAGACAGACATTATTCATTATAAGTTTAACTTGAGTTTTTTTTGTACAACCTCATGCTATTCATAATTTAGGCAATCTTCCCAACCAATACAAATCAAGATATATTTGATGAGCGGCTAAACAGCCTGGTCACGTACGCCAGGAAGGTGGAGGGAGACATGTACGAGGCTGCGGACTCCAGGAACCAGTATTATCATCTCCTTGCTGAGAAGATATACAAGATTCAAAAGGTAGGATTAGTTTCCACGGATAATAAATTGAAAATTAAAACTAGTTTCGTTTATCCTAGGGCCGAAGCCTACAAAACTGGTATTTAAGAGTTTTGTTTTATTGTTAGTAAAAAAATTGTCTCTAATATACGATTCCATACTTTCTTTTTGAGTAAAATACATTAAAACTCAACATTTATCTTAAGGATCTTAATGGATTAGACAATAAATACAAATTAACGTAAACCTACTCAAATATGTTGCACAAAATTATTGGTAAAAAATATCAACCAGATTTTGTGGGTTCGTATTCTAATATTAAACCCTTGTTTGATCATACAAAAACCTTAGCTAAGAATCACTCAAGCGAACTTACTTTTTGATTTATTTCCCATAACTTTTCCCCTGGATAATATTTATTTGTCTTTTAAAGTTAATGAAAAAAAAACCTAGTTTTGTTCGAAACTAGCGGCTCTTATTAAATAGGTTTGATGGGAGCTTAAAAAATATTTTTAAAACTATCCCGGAATCTTTGTAAAGCTTTCCTGAAAAAGAAAACTCAATTGGTTCCGTGGTTAGCATAATCTTCACGGACCAAAAAAATCTTACAAATTCATCGAATGAAATAAGTTTGAGTCATTAAATGTATATTTTTATTTCCTTTAAAAGTTAAGTTTATGAGCCTGCTCATTTGATTTTTTTGGGAAGCTGTCATTCGGCCGAAAAATTCCATTTGAAATGGCCAAAAAATAAAATATATTGTTGACGTAAAGTTTGGCGCAAAACTTTTTTTTAATGTAACGGAAGGAATGGGTAAGAGGGGGGGGGGGGGATTAGAATAGTTTGTCAGAATCACTTTTCCTTTTTCCTGATATTACTAAATCCTGGCTTATTTATGGTATTGGTCCTACCTGGCTTTATTTTACCTAGTCTTTATTGAACCCTAATTGTCTTGTGTTATAGGAGCTCGAGGAGAAGCGAAAGAAGCGTATAACTGATACACAGCAACAGCAGCAACAACAACAGCAAAATCAACAGCAACAGCAGATGGGTCGCGGTGCTGGAGGTCAACTTATCCGTCCTCAAGGCCCACAGCAAGGTCAGTTACTTTTAGATAGAGATTTATTAGGTACACAAGATAAGCCGACACACACAAAAATCCGTCCAACTTAAAGAGAATTGCTAGGAGATGAACATATTTGTTTATATTTTGTTCAATTCCAATAAGACAAGCAACAAAATTTTAGGACGATATAATTTCACAAAATAAACCCTTAATGAGCGATATTTTTGATATACCTAAGCTTTTCAAGCAAAAATAATTAGCCATTTTTTTTAGTTAGGAAGTTCTTGCAGGGGTGTATATTCTGCACAAGATTTTTTTTTTTCCTGCTACAAAATTTTTTATTTTTCTTCCCCCCCTAGTTTTTTCTCACCAAGTAGGGGGAAAATGGAAAAATATTTAAAGAACTCTATATTTTATTTATTTTATCCCTCCTACCACACATTTTAAAAATTTTTTTTCACCAAGGAGGGGGGGGGGGGGAATGGAAAAAATGTTTTAGTTTTCTTAATTTTTACATTATTTTTACTCCAACCACTTATTTTGCATTCCCCCCCCCCCCCACTCCCCGAGCAGGGGATCCCATGTAGAATATACACCCCTGAGCTCTTGTCGAATGTTTTCTTTATTATTAAATACTTTTTGAAAAAATATATATATATTTCGAGATTTAATATTAAGTAGTCATTGTTTAGAACCCAGTCTAATTGTCTACAAATGTTTGTAGGTGTTCCCGGTCAGCAACAGGGTATGCAGTCCATGGGTATGCCCAACACCAGCCAAGACAACAGCATGCTGCGGAACACTCTGCAACAGCCGGTCAACCGTCCTCCCATGTCATCCTGCGGCCCCATGGGCAACAACCCCATGGGCCAGCAGCAGATGTCCCAACAGCAGTCTGGCCAGTCGCAGCTGGAAAGCTTGCTGAAGAAGAACACACACGACTTAGATCCTAATGAATTAGCGAGGGCCGCCGAGATACGGCATATGGTACCAACTGTCGACTCCCTGGCCTCGTCGAACCCCAACAGCATGGCCAACTCCGGGCACACGGTGATGACCCAGGCCCCAACTACCTCACAAAACCAGATGTCAACCGCCAACATGATGCAACAGCAGCAGCAACAACATCATTTGAGCATGGCAAACAACAACACCAACAATGGTATGGTACATATGAATGGGCCAACGGGGAACAACAGCATGCAGCAACAGCAGCACCACCAGAACAACATGATCAAGACAGAAGATAACAAAATGGAAGTGAAGACTGAAATCAAATCTGAGCCGATGGACAACAACCAGCAGCCGGTCAAGTCCGAGCCGATGGACATTCCCACGTCGATGTCGCAGCAGCAGCCCGACATCAAGAAGGAGGACATCAAGGCTGAGATCAAGGAGGAGCCGGACAACAACGGCCCGACCTCAGCAACAACGCCGGCGAAAACGGAACCAGTGAAAAGTGAAGCCGACACAAAACCCGCACCGCCCCCAATTAAGATTGAAAAGGTCACCTTCTCAATGGAACAATTGCGGGACGCCCTGCTGCCGCCCCTGGAGAAAATGTGGGCGTGCGAGCCGGAATCCGGTCCTTTTCGCACACCGGTCGATCCAAATGCGCTGGGAATACCTGATTACTTTGATATCATTAGAACTCCCATGGACATGTCCAGTATTAGAAGAAAACTTGAAACGGGAACATATAAGGTATATTTAAACTTTGTTAAAAAATTCATAAAAATGTTGACAACATAAATTAACATCTTTACCAATTAAGCTTTCTATTATCTCAACTATTTATATGAAGCTATATATGAATTGTTCGCTTTTAATGACGTTTTTAAATGTACTAAACACCTCAGGTTTTCAGATTATATGTTATTCAACTAAAAAAATATTTTACAAATTTCAGGACCCATGGGGTTATATCAACGACGTATACTTGATGTTTGAGAATGCTTGGGTCTACAATAGGAAAACTTCTAGAGTATACAGATATTGTACAAAGGTAAGTGTTTATAAATTCAGAATTATACTTTTCTTTATGCCTAACCCGTATTTTTGATTTAGTTGAAAAATGTGCAGGGGTGTACTGTATATTCTGCATGGTTAACCCACCCTGCTAAAGGGGGGGGGGGGAATGTGAAAAGAAATAGCATTGAAAATATTTTTTTTTTTATTTTCCATTACAAGCCTTGATAGTACAATGTAATCGTAATTTTAATTACAAAAAAATGACCCTTTTTAAAGGGACCAAATGAGTTATCACATATGAAACGAACTCACAGAGTTAGATGACTATTTTTTAACTGTGGATGTAAATATTTTATTGGAGGGTAAATGTTCTCCCCTCCCCCCCTCAAAAAATTAAATGTTGGGAAAAAGAATTGTGTCGCCTTGGAATTAACGGAGTTTTTTAATTGTTTAGTTGTGTGAGATATTTGAGGATCTTATAGATCCCGTGATGGTGAGCCTTGGTTTCTGCTGTGGACGCAAGCACACGTACTCACCCAACACCATGGTCTGCTACGGTCAGCAGCTCTGTACCATCGCCAGGGACTGCAAATACTTCTACTACGAGAACAAGTAAGTTGCTAGTATTGTTTTTTTTAGGAAGGGGATATTAGACTGTAAATTACACTGGTATCCGAAGTTTTAAAACCTAGTAATTTAATAAATGGCTCAAAAATTTGGGTACTTTTTATGACTTTTAAGGGGCGGGGGAAGTTCTGACACATTTGCGTAAACCTGGTATATAGGCTTTATCTTTGGATAGGATAGGTTATAAAAGATAAAATCCCTCTAATATGATGAATTTTCCCAAGTTTTAAGATTTTTTTGGATAGGCCTCCAGGTTCCGGAGCTCCAGGCCTTTAGGTGGTCTCTGTACAGGTAAAAATAAAAAAAAAAACATTTTAGAGTTAGAGGTCAACTTATAAAACAAAATATGCATCTTTTTGAATGTTATTCACATATTTGAACATGCATATTTTGTTTCATAGGCTGACCTCTAACTCTTTAAAAAAAAATTTCATTTTCACCTGTACAGAGACCACCTGGAGGCCTGGAGCTCCGGAACCTGGAGGCCTATCCAAAAAACCTTAAAACTTGGGAAAATTCATCATTTAAGAATGATTTTATCCTCAGTCCAAAGATAAAGCCTATATACCAGGTTTACGCAAATCAAAATGTGTCAGAACTCCCCCCCCCCCCCCCCCCACTTGATTTGTTTCAAACTAGCAATGTTGAATTTTTTTAACTAATAACATAAATTTACAGAAGGGGTAATTTTACATCATAACATCAATTCATCGTCCTTTGTCTTATCCCTGTAGATCCCTGCATAAACAGACGTGATCAGAAACAACCATAAAACCATACCTTCCCTCGTCCATGCTCCTCATTCATATGAGAGGGCCATTAATTAGGGTGGCATAATATGGAACACCTGCCAAAACTCTAGGCCAGGTTGATGTAATAATTGAGTAGCTTCCATGCGAATTGTGGGTCAGCTTGTAATGTAACATCGAATACACTCAGCTGTGCGCGAAACATACCAGTCTAAAAATGGGCAAAGGATTCTCATCTTTAATCTCCGTGTGCATCTGAATCCTAACTTTACAGAATCAGGGCTACATATATATTATATAAAAATACCACAAAATATGAAAAATTGTATTTCAAATGAATTCTACATTTGGATCAGAAGAATACGTTTTTTTGGTGATGAATGCTCAGAACAATAAGCAAGATTTCATTCCTTTTTGAACAAAACTTTACCTATAAGTAGATGATAAAGTCCTCCTTGTTTTTATTTCTAAAATATTCTAGTTAACGGAGATTTTTATAAAATAAACACACGACTGTGCAACTCTTTTCTATAAATCCATATTAGAAACCGATATTACAAATATTTGATATTCTTACTATCTACACAAAGAGAGAGAGAGTAAGTTATAGTTCAACAAGCATGACAACATCCAGAAGTATTGAATCACATGACCGACAGACAGTTGGATCATTTAAATAATATACTGAATGCTCATTGGTTCAGGGAATTACTTCCCAATATTTTATCCGTTTATTTTATACAGCAGTCGAGAAAATCACATTTCTCATACATCGTTACGGAAGACGAACAAAGTTAATTGTAGAAAAGCTTCGCTATTAAAATTAGCGTAGCATTAGCGAGCTAGTTATATTGTTTTTTGCATTGATGTAACTGAAATATGGATTTGCTGAGCTGCAAGCATATTTTGCGTAACAAAAATATAAATAAAAACAATATATTTTTCATAGTTGATAATGATTTAAAATAAATGAAACTAACAAATATTATTTCTTTTAGGAACCCAACTCCTAGCCTGTTCTCAGACAGATACACATTCTGCGACAAGTGTTTCAACGACATACCCGGCGATACCGTAGGCCTGGGGGATGATCCTAGTCAACCACAGACGTAAGTACCTTGGTTTTATATTAAGCTACGCTTCTTTTATGCGTTTATTTCCATTATAATTTCATATGACACTTTTTTTGGGTAGAGTTGGGACACGTTTTAGATATTAACATTTTAAATATCGCAAGTGTGAGTGTTAAGACGGATTTCGGCGGCAGCGGCGGTTTCGCCCTATTTCTTTCTGTTGTTTACCATATTAGAGCAACTGCCAAGCCAAAATTTATCGTCCTACTCCTGTTAAGTCGTAGAACACATACCTTCAAGGAAAATAACACCCTCTAAGAAATGGAATTGTGGGGCAATAATAAAAAAATTCGTTATCTATATAGTCTGGGCAATTTCCGTTAATTGAACAAGAAAATTAAAAGATCTATTTGAAATAAATAAGAAAGGTTTTTTTAATGCAACCATCTCGTAATCAGTACGCAAATTGCACTTAGAATTCGAATTTCGATCTGAACTTTTGCATGAGTAATCCTTGGTAGGTCTATTTTCCCTAAATCGAACAAAAAGTTGAAAAAAGTAACGGCTGGCGGCTCAGCCGTTTTTTTGCCTATTTTTAGGGTAAATCCATCATTAATTACGTAGGAATCAACTTTTTAAAACATATTTTTGGTTTAATTCATGTTAAATGAAAGCAATAACCATTTTCGAAACTTCTAGTACCAACAGCTACCGTCTAGAACCGTTTGATAGCGTTCTGGAGTGGAAAAGTGTATTATGTGGAGATAGGTTTCGTGACTAATTTGCAATATAGATATCCAAAAAATGGCAAAACGCCTGAGCCGCCAGCCGTTACTTTTCCAACTTTTTGTTCGATTTAGGGAAAATAGACCTACCAAGGATTACTCATGCAAAATTTCAGATGAAAATTCGAATTCAAGTGCTATTTGCTCACTGATTACGAGATGGTTGCATTAAAACCCCCTCCTTAATCTTTATTTGGATTAAAACCAAAGTTAATTTGCACTTATTTTCATCCATATGACATTAATATTGATAATAAATTTAGGATGGTGAAAAAGGAAGAGTTTAAGTCGGCCAAGAACGATGTGCTTGAGTTGGAACCGTTTGTTGAGTGTTCTGACTGTGGAAGGAAGCTTCACCAAGTCTGTGTTTTACACTTTGAGTCTATTTGGAAAGAGTAAGTGTGCATTATATTTCACAACGGTTTCCTTTAAAGTGCCAAGCCGTGCACATAACATACACATCAACCTCCCCCCCCCCCCCCCCTCCTTTTAAAAAAATAGATTGAAAATAAGGGTGAGGGCCCGGGGGATGGGTAATAAAATATTTATCATGATCTTGGTTAGGTAATGATATATTAAGTACATGGTAGCTCCTCAGAAAAGGTCCTGCAGGGTTTTAGTATAAAGAAGAAAATTAACTTCTCCACTCGTTTTCAATTTTTTCCAAATAAGGGAGGTTTTTGTGCACGCATTGCATTTTAAAGGAAAAGCACCTATTTTACTTCTTTCCGCATTTTTTAAGGATTCCTAATTTTTAGTATAATTCTTAAAATTCTTTGAGAGCAACAAAATTCATATTTAGTGTAATTGAATTATCAAAATCATATTTTATGTTATTTGTTAATGCTATAATTTTTACTTTTTATTGGTGAAAAATTATAGTTTTTAATGATGTTTTTAAATGTACTGAAGGAACAGGTCCCCTTTTCAAAAAAGATCCTTCGGTACAAACACACAGACAGACAAACAGTCATCTTTAGTATAAGGATTTAGCTCATTAAAAATGTATTACTCTAGATTTAAATGTGATGGTTGTCACAAGCAGGCGGGCACCACCCGCAAAGAGAACCGGTTTACGGCCAAACGGCTGCAAACCACGAAGCTGGGCACCTACATTGAGACGCGAGTCAACAACTATCTGCGGAAGAAAGAGGCTGACTCGGGTGATGTCCACATACGAGTGGTATTTTCTGGTGATAAACATGTCGAGGTGAAACCTGGCATGAAGAAAAGGTACCAAGTTTTGTGATTATTTTATTGTACCTAATTGGTTGATTTGCCGTATTTTTTTATGATTGATTTAACTTAAGTTTGCTCAGAAGTTTTAAAGAAAACTTTTGATTTGAGTGTCAAGTAATCGTTGGTAATTCTAATTTCTTGTAGTTTTCTGTTTGTTGTGTCCTGTATATCTTTTCTTAACCTGCCTTGTACTCGAATATGAACTGCGCCCTAAGAATCAAGGAGCCCTGATACAATAATAAGATAGGAAAACTACTATTATTAATAACTAAAAAATAATATAGCCTAATTCAACTCGTGACCTATGTGAAGTTTCCCCATAACAGTTCAGTAGATAATAAATATCCAAATCTTAGGCTACTGACAAAAAAAACCTTACTTCTATATACAATAGGATTAAGTTTGACTATGTGTTTTTAGTTTTTACCTAAGATCTTTTGTCCAGGTACGTTGACACGGGTGAGATGTCGGACAACTTCCCGTACCGCGCCAGGGCCATGTTTGCCTTCGAGGAGCAGGACGGCGTGGACGTCTGCTTCTTCGGCATGCACGTGCAGGAGTACGGGTCCGAGTGCCAGTCCCCAAACACCCGCAGGGTTTACGTGGCCTACCTGGATTCTGTGCACTTTTTCAAGCCCAGGCATTTTAGGACGCAAGTGTACCACGAAATTTTATTAGGTAACACATTTTTTCTTTTGATTTAATGACTTATTTTAAATATTTTTAGTGCCACTGCTCTATTGCAAATATGTGTCCGTTCGTTCAACCTAGGAAGTTAGTGTAAAGGACACTTAAGTCATTTGAAAAGGCATATAGTTCTTATCATTTCATTTAATTCATGAAAAATTCAATAATTTGCAACAATCTAATAGAATAAGATTATACCTAATATTTATGCGCTAATAACTTATATTTTTCTAGGATATTTGGATTATATGAAGAAGTTGGGGTATACCATGGCCCACATTTGGGCGTGTCCCCCCAGTGAAGGAGACGATTATATTTTCCATTCTCATCCAGCTGAACAAAAGATGCCGAAACCAAAGAGACTGCAGGTTAGTTTCATTTTTTAATGTGAAATCGCAGCTACACTTTTTAACGTTGGTATGTCAGTCCATTAAAACGAGACTTTTTCATGGGTCGTAGTTTTATTACTTTAGCTTTTTTAGTTAAAAATTAATTATTTCAAGTCGATTAATCTTGTTTTTTTTTTACTAGGACTGGTACAAAAAAATGTTGGACAAGGGTATTATTGAGCGCATTGTGCTCGACTACAAGGATATCTACAAGCAGGCCATCGAGGACAACATACAGAGCCCTGCGGAGCTACCATATTTTGAGGGAGATTTCTGGCCCAATGTGATGGAGGATAATATCCGAGAGTTGGAGGAAGAAGAAGAGGCTAGGAAGAAGGTACATTTTTTTTTATTCCCAGTGGCTGCGCCCCCTACAAGCCTATAGGGGCACTTTCAGGAAAGAGGGAGAGTCAACCCTTTCATTTTATATTTTTAACGGAATGGGTAAAAATATGAGCATGGGAAGTTGCGATTTTTCTTGCGTTTTGAAGGTACTCTCTTCCAAAAGAATTGCTAACCTTTTATGTCACCGATAAGAAGCTTCACTGTAAAGAACCATATCTGTTTTAAGTTTAGAGTTGTTTCTTCGCTACACAACACACACAAACAGATAGACAACCTTTATGTTTTATATGATAATAAATACTAATTCTTGTTATTTGCAGGAATTGGAAGAAGAGGAGCGCCGGGCAGCTGCAGCCGAAGCAGAAGACGATCCCGAGCCGGGTGATACTGCGGACGGCAGCAACAAGAAGGGCAACAAAAAGAACCAGAAGAAGCGCAAGAGCACGGCCCAGCGCAAGGTTGTGAAAAAGCCAAACCAGGGTCAGTCTGACCTGCACAGCAAGGTGATGGCCACCATGGAGAAGCACAAAGAGGTCTTTTTCACCATTAGGCTGCACAGCGCCCAGAGCGCCGCCAGCTTAAGCTCCATCACGGATCCAGATCCGCAGATGTCCTGCGATTTGATGGACGGCAGGGATGCCTTCCTCACAACCGCCCGAGAGAAGCATTACGAGTTTAGTTCGCTGCGCCGATGCAAATATTCTACCCTTGCCATGGTTTACGAGCTTCATACACAGGTATACAATTATCTTGAGTGTAGTATCTTTTCATATATTAACACTTCCTAGATGGACAAAACAACAAAATAGAGGGGGGGGGGGGGACTCCCCATTAAGAAATGTCAAAATTTATAATTGTAATACATTGTATCTGATTTAAAAACAAAGAGTGGGGCGGGTATCTAATATATTTTCTAAAAACATTGTGTGTCATTCCGTCCCTCTCCCTCTCTTCTTTGCATTTATTTAGTCTCTGTTTACGTTACTGTACATTTTTTCAACGTAGTAACAACAAATTTTCTCTTAAAATTATTCATGATTCTACTTATTCAAAAATCTTTTATGCTATTATCTTCTATAATTATGAGGGAGGGAAGGGGCAACAGGAATTTTTAATATACAGCCTTTTTTGACGCTGAAAAAAGCAGAAATTTGACCTAAGATATTTTTTATCGTCTTTTTTCCTATCCCTGTATTCTAATAATTGATGAACATTCATAGGTTCAATATTCTTTTGATGAAAACCTCTAGGTATCTATTCTTGCAACAAATGTTTTTTTTCTTAACGGATTGAAAAATATTTATTGATGTTATACTTTTGTTTCTAGGGCCAGGATAAGTTTGTGTATACCTGTAACAACTGCCAGAAATCTGTTGAGACCAGATACCACTGCACCGTCTGTGACGATTTCGACCTGTGCGTCACTTGCTACAACGACAAGGGCCATCTCCACAAAATGGAACGGCTGGGATTCAATCTTGACGACGGCAGCACGGCCGAGGGCACCAATGCTAATAATCCTATCGAGGCGCGCAAACAGTCCATTACCAGGTGTATCCAGTCTCTGGTGCACGCTTGCCAGTGCCGCGATGCCAACTGCCGACTGCCCTCGTGCCACAAGATGAAACGGGTTGTGAACCACACCAAGGGTTGCAAGCGCAAGCATAACGGCGGCTGTCCTATCTGCAAACAGCTGATTGCCCTTTGTTGCTGGCACGCAAAACTGTGTCCAGAGGCCAAGTGTCCTGTTCCTTTCTGCCTTAACATCAAGCAAAAGCTGCGACAGCAACAGCTGCAGCAGAGGATCAAGGAGGCCGCCATGATGAGGCGTAGAATGGCCCAGATGAATGCTAGATCAAATCCTGGTGGTATGAACGGAGCGGCTGGTGCTGGAAAGGTAAAAGATTAAAAAATATTCTGCCAATGAATTTCTTATTACATGAATCAGGTTTGGTATAAGGAACATTTATGGATAAAGAAGCATCAATTTTTTAATTAAATTTGAATTATATATATCAACACAGTTAGAACATAGACATCTTATTAAGAGAACTTTATCTTAAAGTTATAACCTCTCCCCCGCAAGGGGAGGGGTTATAATGCTTTTAAGATTATCACTTAATTTTAATAAGGTAATAGATAATCCAACTACTGATGTAAAGTTTAAACAACCCTTACTCAAATCATAGCGTATTGCAAGCTGTAAGAAAGATACTTTTTTATGTACTCTTGTCCTCCTGCGCAAATGGAAACTGTATATGTAGATAATGAGATTATTTAAGACTAGAAAAATTAGATCTAAAATTTTTATAGCCTCTGTAAAAACAGGTACAAAAAATTTTATTAACTGACACGGACTGACCATGGTTAAAGAGTAGCTTGCGCTACGTGATTCTAATATTCTATTAATTTATAGGGAATGCCAACAAGTATGCCAAGTCAGGTGCCAATGTCAGCAGCTCCAACATCCATGCCTCAGTCTATGCCAGGCAATCCAGGTCTGCAGACCACCGCTGGCAAGCCTGGACCTCAACCCAACCAGGGTGTCCTAGATGCAGTCAAGAAGGTACACACGGTTTGTCTATATACAACATTTTTACATAATTTAAATCGCCCAACTACTACCCAACGATTTCTGCTAGGAGGTTCCAACTTAAAAATATTAATTAAAGTACAAACAAAGGACTACAGGAGTTTAAATTGGATAATTTGTAGTTCCTCCCTAAATGAAATCAATTTGATTATCCTAAGTACCTACCATGCCATTAATAGTAATGTAAAACAAGCTAAAAGTTTACCATCTTATTAAAACCTTTTCCATTCTCAGGTACAAGAAGAGGCAATAAAGCAGCGTATGCCCGACCCCAACGGTCCCCGCCAAGTAAATCCCGGCGGAATGGTGGGTGGCGTGATGCCTGGTCAACAGCAACAGCGTCCGCCACAGCAGATGGGCGGCCAAGGCCCTGGTATGCCCGGTCAACAACAACAATGGCAACAGCAGACACAGCAGCCAAACATGATGAGCATGCAGGGCGGACAGATGCGCCCGGGCATGGGTCGTGGCGTGATGCCCGGTCAACAGGGTGGTCAACAGATGCCAGGCGGGCAGGTTGGCCAGCCTGGGCAACAGGGCGGTCAAGGTGGGCCGGCGGGCACGCAGGGAAATCAAGTCCCGGAGAGAAGAACTATGCAGAGCTTACAACAACTTATACAGGTATAGTTGACATTTTCTGCTCTGGTTAGTATAGTCAAAAATTAATAAAATGTTTAATAACTTACTGATTGCGAGTATAAAACGTTAGAAACTTCTATTTCATTATTATAATATTCAATGATATTGTCTACAATGCTTACGTAACGTAAATGATAAGTTGTTTCCGTGATCTTTCGTAACATATGCGAACATTATTTACCAACAAATGATAATATTTCTTTTATCAAACCTATTGAAATAATTGAAATATTTCTTTCAGGCCCTACGTTCCACGCCATCACCTGCCCAACAGCAGCAGGTACTCGCCATACTCAAGGGAAATCCAAGTCTAATGGCCGCTTTCATTAAGCAGCGCCAGAACCAAAACCACGGCGACGGCCAGGGATCGTCTAACACGTCCCAGATTTTAAACCAGCTGCAGCAATCCGGCGCGGGCCAGCTGATGAACAACCTGAATGCTGGTGGCCAAACAGGGGCTGGTCCCGGCGGGCCGCAAGGCTCTGTCGGTGTACCGAACGGGCCACCTGGTTCTATGACAAACCCAAGCATGGGCGGACCGATGGGTGGACCGCCGCAGGGGATGATGGGAGGGCCACAAGTCGGTGGTGGCGGCCCAATGAATAATCAGGGCATGATGAGCCAAGGCGTTCCTCCGCAGGGAATGATGCAAGGCCATCCAGGACCTCCAGGTATGATGCAACAGCAACGTTATGGCCGCCCAATCCACCTGCAACAACAAACCAACCAATTTCCAGGCGCTGGTGGCGGACCGCCCGGTCAGTTCCAGCAACCGGCGCCGCCGCAATACACCGGCGGTATGGGTCCCCGTGGCGTTGGCATGGGCCAATACGGCCAGGGCATGCGCCAGCCTATGATGAACCAGCAAATGTTTTCGCAGGTTCGCTCGCCGTCTCCCGGTATGCCCGTAAGGTCGCCGAACCCAAATGCTTCACCGCGGCCGCCGCACATGGTACAATCGCCGCACGCCAATTCGCCGCACCACATGCAGCAGATGGACGACGGGTCCAATTCTCACATGATGTTGGGTCAGAACAACTCCATGGGCGGGGGAATGGGTGGAATGCAGGGGGGTATGAGCATGGACACCTCCAACCAGGGGGGCCAGGAGGGCAACAGCATGACCCCTCAGGATCAGTTGAGCAAATTTGTGGAGACACTATAACATAGGGGGAATAGGGCACACAGCCTTCCAACACACTAGAAATATATCATTAATAATAATATGCCACACAGGATTCCTACAGGCTGAGACTGGGTAGATATAGTATCCATCTATCTCGCTCAACAAAAAACACAACTTTTGAAATCTCGTAATTGTTGTACTACATCAAGTACTCAAGAATAAAAACATAATTCCTAGTAATATTTAATCTTTGTATATTATAAGAAAATAAACAGAGATATTATTTATATAAAATATGTACAACTTCTATATAAAATAAACAATAACTCCAAAGATTGAAGTTGTATATTGGTCAGTGAAGAAACTTTTATATAAAAAAAATGTGACTCAGTGATATCTTTTAAATAATGAAAAATCCATAAAAATAGCTACTTTGGGGGAAAAGTGAACAGCTAAAAAGCACCAGAACAATTACTGTAACATTTTCCCCCCCAAACGCCGCCTATAGATATATAATTAAATATATATATTAAGTGAATTATTAATATAAATGGCTACCTAATTAACGCCATGAATTGTGATTAAATCATGCTAATAATATGATTGTAATTCAATTTAAAAATATTTCTTGCTGCGTGATGTTTGTTTGAGTCCAACTCTTGAAATATCAAATCTTGTTGCCTTCTGCAAATTGCATTCTTAAATATTAATACAAAAATATAACTATACAGAAAAAAAGCTGAAATTTTAGCTATTATAATTATATGAAGAAGAAAAAATTATATTTGTTTCTGGTTTTTAGGTCAGTTTTGGGTGAAGGGAGAGGGATTTTTGTTTCGAGTATGGGGCAACTTTTGTCGTCATTTATGTCCTCCAGTTTTATTTTACACTCATGTGTTTTAGTTTTTACTTAAAATATTGTTATCATTATTTTGTTATTATTTATATATAAATGTCTGTCTTTCCGATGGAAGGAGAATATATATTGACCTGATTTTAAAGATAATATAAAACTTTTTATGTTGTACCTAATTTCCAGAAACTGTTAAGAAACGGTCAAATAATATCTAGAAAAAGCACTTGTTTTTGTTTAGTACCATGGTTAATGTGCATTAACAGAAATATAAACAAAGATTATTTTTAGAGAATATTATAAAAATTCACAAATCTTTTTTAAATAACTAAGTATTTTTCATATTTTCTTAAAAATCTTTGTTTGTATATCGTAAGTGTATGAGTGACCCGAAATTTTAAATTGAATCAACGGGTGATAATTAAATATACAGATATAAATGATAAAACAATATTAATTTTATTATAAGATATTTGAATTGTTGATGGGTGTAATGAAATTTCGTTGGTTATTTTATGAGAATGTGTAGATTTTAAAGCCGTACATACACAGTTTAAAGAAGATGGATTTACTATGAATAAATAAGTTCTGAATAAAAAAATTATCTTGTTTTTTTTATTTCAAGAGCAAAGCTTCCTTATAATTAATATTGTCCGCTTGTCAGTGAAAACTTGGATTTTAAAGATTTTAGTGAGATTCTTTCTTCTGTGGATTAATAATTTGTAAAAAAAAAACCTCAAGGTAATAAAACCGATTTTAATATCCGCAGAAAGCCGTCAATAATTTGGTGCAATAAATATCAAGAACCATCCCATAAATCTTTATATGAATTTTCATATTAAACACGATCGTCTGCTAAAGTTTGAGCCTTTATCTGCATGTAGAATGAATTTTTAGCGGCATTCTATGCGCTAGTGCTCAAAATCTTCAAAATTATCCAAATTAAGAAAAGTTGTTTATTTCTAGTGCCCAAAGTACAAGACAGCAAAACATTGAATTTTAGATCCATTGTCACATCCCTACACCCCTGCTAGAGCACTGCTCGGTTCGAACCTTCTCACCGCCATGTTGGAAATGTCCTATTGACTTCAAACTTTGCACGATGATTTCTGTAGCAGTTGTTGCTTTTGATCCAAATATGGAATGTTCATTTAGATTTTCTTGTCTTTGGCTACAACTTTTGTCCTTTTTAAAAAGCGAAGCTTTGCTATAATTATAGAGTAAGTCCGTCCCTCCGAGCTCTTTTCGTTAATTTAAACAGGTCAGAATTGTCCTTTCGATTTCAAACTTTACATTATGATAATGTACAATTTAGAAAGCGTAGCAACTCCATAACTGTTAATAGAAAATCCCTAAGTCCATTTAAAACATGCAGATTTTTTTACTTTTTTGACAACAATTTTTCATTATAATAATTATATTCATCTGAGTTTTGAACACTGATTCGTAGGACAATATAGTACAATTTTATGAGCGAAATATGTCCTTAAACAATATTCTGTTTTGAGAATTTTTGTATATTACTTAAGTACATTTCAAAGCTTCGCTTTTATAGATATTTTCATCCTAGTTACAATAAAACCAAATAAATATAGCCACTACCCCAATAGATATTATCATCCTTGGTTTAAAAACATAATTCTGAAAAAAAATTTGTAACAAACAAGAAAATGTAAGAAACTTTATTGAAATAAATTAGCAAATAAATATAAAACTTAATATCAAGCCTCGGCTACGGTAAAATATCTACTGTCCTAACTGCCGAGCCCTTGGTTTGCTTTTGAAAGCGACGCTTTTCCATAATTAGGTCCATAATAGATAGTTCTTATAATTATTTTAGGCAATTGTCCAGTCGATTTCAAACTTTTAGAAGCGCTGCAACTCTTTATCGTTTCCTGTAAATCCGTTTGTCCCTTAAAACATGTTGATTTTCAACTTTTTTAACATTAACTTTTATTTTATAATTTAATTATCTTTTTCCTTTTATTTGGCATTTGTATCCTAGGACAACGAGGTACAATACTGTAAGCAAGGTATCAAAATAATCAAGTCCTAAAATGTAATTATGTCCTTAAACAGCATCCTGTATTTAAGCAATTTTGCAACAAAAAATACAATTTAGTTTAGACAAATAGTTAGTCTGCTTTTCTAATTCTGACATTGTACAAGTTTTAATGTTTGTTTGTCGTAACGTCTGATTTCGAAGCTTCACTTTTATGGATGTTATTGTCATCCTTGTTTTTCTGAAACCAAAATTATATTTTCTTATTATACTTTTCATCCTTTTTGTGGCTGAATCTTTTTTCTTCCGACGGATAAACTTTTTGACCATCAATACGGATTTGCTTCTTCAGATTTTCTTTTACTCTCTCCTTTATGTTATCATAGTGTTTATCATTTGAAGGATTTTTAGATTTGTCCGTTTGCTTTGGAATGTGTTTTTCTGTGGTAGGGGTTATTTCTGGCTTAGAGGTTTTTCCATTTGATTGTGACTTTGTATCTTAATAAAAAGAAATTATTTGTAAGTGGCTCCGTTAATTTAGTTTAGATAATATTTCCTATATAAAAGATATGGGATGTCTTTATGGAGATGGGATGTCTTTATGCGTGTTTGTCTGTAAAAAAGATCTCAATACCAGTTAAATTGATTATTTTCATAGTTGGTACATATATCCAGTAAAAATTTTGTACAGCACAGTAAAGTTGTCATAAGGTCTTGAGACTATCGTCATGTCGATATTAATCTTTGTGTTGTTTGCACTATAGCCTTCAATGGTAAAAAAGGGTTTAGTTTTAAAAACTTATTATATTTCTGTCTGAGAAATCGATGCGGTAATATACATTACCTTCTTTCTGAGAAAAAGTAGACATTTTATCCCTCAGGAGGCCCCAATAATGCTTTGTCATTTGGACGCCATTTTGAAATGACTCAGCTGCGCGTACAGAGAACTGGTTGTACCAATCAGCTGTTTGTACATTGTTGGTGAACCAATCAGATGCTTGCATTGAGTAGTGACTGTACATTTCTTTGCAGGTTGTTGTTGTCTAAAATAATATTAGGGATATATAATTTAAAACTCTTATTTTGCCTATCTTTACATCTCTAGTTAATAACAACGTAGAATCAGACATTTGTGGAGGGTCAGAGGCAGTTAATAACATCCCAGCTATTTAAGACAACCAACCGAATGTATCAATTTACTTTGCATGTCTGAATATCCTAGCTGTTGTATGGAAATAAGTTGAGCCTGTTTGGCTGCCAAGTAATTTCCTCTACTATCACCTAACAAAGTTGCAAATTTAAACGTCTTTAATTTTGACCCAGTTTAATTTAAGATTCGATCACTTTACATCTCCGAGGCATAACGTCTCTAAATTGAAAACGAGTAGTAGAGTGTTTAGTGCACTTTGAAAATGGGAATGGATGTCAAAGCTTTTTGGCCTATCTATTCTCTTGACGTCACAGTAGAAGGAAAGAGAAAGGGAGAAGGGGAAAGACCTCATAGAAAATAGATGGGGTAAAGGGTATTTCCTGACGTCAATAGAATAGGTAGGCCAGTGACATCTATCCCCATTTTGCTAAGGCTCTATAAACAGCTTGGTAAAACAAAATCAGCAATACAATACTTTTTCTTCTAAATAGTTTTTGTGTTAAAACTCTTTGAGGTTGATTATAATGTAAAGCAAACATATGGTAATATCCTGTTTATAGAGTAGTTGTGCCACAAAAGATACCTTTTCCCATAAATCTCCAGTTTTTGTCTTAAGATGACTCCAGTTTGGTTGGTAATTTTCTGTCAACTAGAAATATGAATTGTGTAACATACAAAGGATTTTAACAGAGGTGAAAAAAGGATAAATTTTTGTTTCAGGGGGGTGTAAACAAACTCACCCTCTTCACGCTTTTGATTACATGTTAAGGAGAAAATTGAAAACTCCTGGACTAATCAAGTTTTCAAATAAGTTTATTGGTCCAGGACATATTTTAAGATAAATTAAGAATAAGACCTAAACTAAAATCATATATTTTATATAAAAAAATATTATTTACCTTCTTAGCATAAAAGATTCCTTCTTTTGTTTTGTCTACAATGAAAATTGCAGCTTCCTCGCAAAATAAGTAAACTCCTACTAACCCTTCCATTGTATTCTAAATATTAAAAGTTGCAGCATCTCAAAAATCAATCAATGCACAAAAAATATTAATGAATGCTACTTTCTGAAAAATCATAAATTCTATAAAGTAGCTGGTAATTTGTCTGGCTAGTAAGATCTCGTGAACAGGAAGACTGTTCGGTGTACAGTTTTCAAAGAAGCTTTGTATTGGTTATGTTATGTATGATACAATTGTTTCAAGGAAAAGAAGAAAGACTATCTAAATATTTTCCATTGCCTTGATTTAGTAATGTTTCAAAATTAATATTACTGAAATCTTGTCTGGGCAAAATCGGGGTGTAACTGGTTTTGAATGTAACCAAAGGGAAGTGGGTAATGGTATGAATGACGTAATATTCAAGAATGTGACAGTGAATCATAATACGGACAAGGAGATTTAAATAGCTAAAAATAATTGCCTAACTGCAGTCAGACCGCTAGGATGTTTTATATTTAATTATGCTCAATATTGATGTTAATGTTAACAAGAAGTTTCAGCCTAAAAACGTTTCAGACAGACGAAGATTTCGAATTAAAGAGTAGCTTCTGTACTGCTAATGGCCCTGTTTCTTACCTTCTGTAAAGAGTCCTTGGTGATTAGTGCAAAAGCTTGTAAATGGTTGAGATCAGGATTTTGGGCAAACTTTTGAATTTCTCTACAAAAGAAACATTTCAGGCTGTGCTTCTCTTTATAAATGCTTTTTCCTTGTTGAGCAAATTTCTCACAATCCTTCTTTTTTTTTTTGAAAAATACACTGGTACCCAAAGTTTTTAAAGACTGTAATCTCTTATTCCTTGGCTTTAGACTTTTTGGTACTTTTATTATTGGTTAGTTCCAAACTATTAGTTTCTAAACTTTTCAACCATCTTGTTCTACAGAAGGGGTAATTTTGTTTGTCATCATTGTGGATGTACATTAATTTACCGTCCATAGTCTTATCCCTTAATATCCCAGGTAAATAATTCTTACTTTGCATAATTTCCTCTGGGATAATCAGAAGCTATGATTGTTGTCACCAATATAAGGCTTAGCAGTGATAACATAAAGAACAACTAAAATAAAACAGTGATGACAACATCCATAAGTAGCGAAGCTAAAAAATTAAGACTGGACATCCGAAATAAACTATAGAGCAGTATAATACAAAATAAAAATAAAGAACGAAACCTTTTAAGATTTATAATGTGGAAATCCCTGAAAATTTCAGCTGTCTATCAGGAATAGGAGTTGAAAAAGACCTTGAACGCTTAAAAAACAAGGAATCTAGCACCCCAACCATAGAGCAAATCTTAATGAAGTTTTATAGAAGTATACAGAATTAAAACTTTTCTTAAACTTAATCCCTGAAAATTTATCTTCTTATTTTATTTTATTTATTTATTTAACTTCTATCTTGAATAGGACTCGAGAAAATCATAAAAACTTAAAAGTCTAGGAATCGATCTAGCACCCCAATTAAAGGACATATCTTGATGACACTTAGTAAAAATATGAAGAATGGGAACTCATTTAATCCCAGAAAATTTCAGGCATCTATCTTGAAAAGGAGCCGAGAAAATCACGTTTCCCCCAAAACGTTTCAGCCGGACAGACGGACATTACAAATTATAGAGTAGCTTCGCTTCTAAAAAGGTTATTTTTCATTTTAGTTCGCTGGGAAGGGATACAGCATTGAAGTACTGAAATATTAAGGTTGCGCTATAATGACTATTAGTGGCTGCTCCCCTACGCTCTAAGGGCTAAGAAAGAAAATAATCTAAAAATAATCCAGCCATTTCCGAGATCTTAAGCTTCAGACAAAAAAATATACTTTATATAATAGGATACTAGTTGCTTCGCTCTTGGCATCTAGCCTCTAGGAGAGTCGAGCAAGGGAGGTCAGCAAAATAGCCTGAAACCACCCCTAGATATTTATAACGCTTCCAATATTAGAATAGAAAAGCAAAAATAATTATTTTATATATTTTGGTAAAATTTCCAACACTGTGTTTCCACCTACCACTTATATATTTTATGCAATGTTAGGTGAAATTTTTGCAACTTTAGGGTAAAAGCTGAGAGTTCTAAAACTCAGTAAAAATAATGGAAAGTTGTTAGGGGTACTACTCATTAACTATTATTATTATACCTTAGTACAGCAGTAAGCTCCAGTTGACTGTTTCATAGGTATTTGACTATATCTGGAGGACATTTTTGTATGTCGTCTTCTGCTCAATATTTCTAATTCCTTAACAAAAATCAGAATATATTAAGATACAATAATAAATCTAGGCAAGGACATGCACACTAATTTAACTGAGCGTGGGGGTAAGTTTCTATTTACCCTCACCGTATAAAAATGTTTTTAAAGAGGTTGGTATTATGGCAAAAAATGTTAACCCCTCTTAATTTTTCTCTCCTTAAAATAACGTACATACATATTTAACTTAGAGTAGCTGTGCTTAAGAAAACTAACTTACAGGATCGTCGACAACGCCCATAACCTCTCTGAGATATTTATCTGCGTCGTTCCCAGACAATTTAGTTTCTGCCATTTTTCATTATTTCTTAAAATAAAAATAAATCTTTTTTTGTATGGGTTAGAAACCTATTAATATCCAAATTATGGACAATTTTCAGCAAATGATAATATAAAGATCATAAAATAAAAACCAGTTTTGTTGGCCCGGGTCAACAAAACTAGGATTGATCTTATGACTTTTCATTATTCTATCTGGACTAACCAAACTGGAAAGCTGCGGATAGCTGTTCAGTTCAGTTTTCATAAATAAATATTTCAGCTTGGATCCTAATCCGGTTCAATTACGCTGGTTAAAAAGTAGTTCTGTTAAAGTAATAAAATTCATCTCTGTTTTGTTGGCCCTTGTCTTAGTTCCATTGTTTGTAATACAATGCGACAAATAACTTTTTAAAATAAACTATGAACATTTAAAAAAATTAATGTTGTTGGTCGAATAACCGTCACAAAGTCCTTTAGGGAGCGCAGCCGCTAATTATATTTAAAAACTGTAATATTAGATTTGACAGAGAAATATCACAATAATAAATAAAACTAGAATAACAACGTGAAATTAACTGTAGTATAGCAGAAAAGAAAGTTTTGTCATTTCTATAGTTTCTGGATCTATGCCAAGAAAAGGGGTACTATGTAGGGTTATAAGAATAGGAAAATAAATGTATAAGTATCACGATAAATACCTACATCCAGTGTTGGGGACCTTTTTCGTCTGCTAGCTCTTTTATAGCGACTTAACTGTGTTAATATTTATAATCAAATTACAAATTTTTTTAATGTGAAAGATTATGATATTCAGAATTTTCATATTTTAAACCTTTTCTAAATATAATTGAATCTAAGACGACGTTTTAAATAATGAAGTTTAAGATATTAAGTTATAAGGTTATTGTTTAAATTAAGATATCTAGAAAATAGAGAAATACATTGTTTTATTTCTTATTCAGACCTCGGCACCCCAAATTTTAGTCACCCTAGGCCCAACGGCTTATAGAATCCTTACAAATCAGAATCGTTCTCAGCCACTAAATTGCAACTCAGCCGCGCAGCTTCATAAGCTACCCAACAAGCCTCACTGTCACCCTAGTGGCTTACTAAGCCAAACAAAAGCCTCACTCTATGCTGCAGCCGCAGTTTTATAGAATCTACATGTGCAAGGTTAGACAAATTTAATAAGAAAACACAAGAATGAAATCAAATATAAAGGCGAAGCTCAGTAAATCAGATAATCAGTAACGAACATTATACCAAAGGTAAAGTGACATTACTTAAAACAGTTTTGCTGTAAATTGCTTCATTACAGAATGATTATCATGTTACCAAGCTTTAGAATTATATTTTATGTACAAATATGATCATTCAGAGTTTCAACTCAATAGGACAATGCTAACATGCCTAAACTAAGATCTAGGACGTAAAAACTTTGGGTTCTTTTATGAATTTTTATTGGTTAGTTTCAAACTAATGGCGTTCAAACTTTTCAACCAATAATTTTGTTAATATCATTGAGGTTGTATATATATGTAAATATATTTAGCGTCCATTGTCTTGTCCCCTAAGATCCCTGCTTAAAAGCAAGAGAAACTCTAAGAGAATGGATGGGGTGGAGATGGGGAAAAATTGTAAAGAAAGAGAGACCTGAAAATACGGAAAGTAAGAGAGAGTGAGAGAGAAAGAGAGAGAGAGAAAGAGAGAGAGAGAGAAAGAGAGAGAGAGAGAGAGAGAGAGAGAGAGAGAGAGAGAGAGAGAGAGAGAGAGAGAGAGAGATAGATAGAGAGAGAGAGAGAGGGTGAAAGAGAAGGAGAGAACATGAGGAGCATGAACGAATGATATATGATTTCCAGCCATTTCCAATACTATCAAATATTGATGTGTCACACTTTAAATAACCCCTAACATAGTCCTGTAAATGTTAAGTGATCTCACCCATACACAAAGTCTTTAGACCCCAATTTTGTTACTCTGCGCCGTAAGAGAAATATATTTATTTGTCCGCTCACCAGTAGTTTAACTTTGACGGTACTGCAAGCCATGCAAACAAGTGCTGAAACATATATGTAATAATGTAAATCGTGCAAAAAAATTGTTTTTAATAAGCTATTCAATATTTAGGGTCGGCCTGTGCGTCATTAACGGATAGCTCAAATCGGAATTTCGTCATTAGAATTGTCCTATGGCTTTCAAACTAGCAATGAAGATTACAGTTATAATTAGGTAATAAAAGTATACAGCTTAACAAGAATGTGATTGTTTATAGAAGGTCTGTATTAAAATCATTATGCTGACATTTTTAACTTTTTTGGCTATATTTTGTTTACATATTAAAATCATCATTCTATTAGCACATGGTCGAATGCGAATAATCGCTATAATCAAGTCTTTAAATGTAAATTACGTCCATGGTAGAGGGACAAAGTGTTTTAAAAATCAGCCATGTGACGTCACAAGAATGAGCGATTATCCAACTCTTTTTTATGGGTACTTTTTAACTTCTCCTCTCATCTCCCTCATTTATATGATATCAAATGGCTGATTTTTGAGTCAAATTGTACCTCTACATGTTAAGCCCTGCAATGCTGCAAGTAATTTTTTTTTCTACTAGTAGTTATATTTTTTCAATGCAAATTCGATATCCTCTTAATTTATCAAATTTCTACCTACTTTTTTATAATTTTAAAATTTTGGTGCAAAATGAATAAATTTTAACTAAATCCAAATTATAAGTCCAATAAAATTTAGTTTCTTGGAAGATTTTTGTGAAATGAACTTTAAAATATAAATATTTTATTACATTTCTGTACGATTTGCACAATTTTAGCTCTGTGCATACTTTTATATTATACATATAATCACAATATCTTTTAAATTATTATAATTTTCTTTTTAGAGACGTTTAAGCTTTTTTTAAAAGGGAGAAGTTGGGTGGGGTAAAATAGGATATATGTATATTTTAAAAGTTTATACTAATGTTTAAATATTTCCCCCCAACGTTAATGTTTTTAAAGAATTACTTTAATTTTAAAAAAATAATTAATTGCTTACAATATTTTTTTATTCAATGACTTAATTTCATCAAATAAATGGATGTGTTTTGAATGATAAAAAATTAGCTCTCAAATTTATTTATTATTATCAAAATCTTTGCTTAAGTCTAAAGTACATAAAATCATCCTAAATTGTTTCGAGAGTTTCGAAAACAATTTCAGTATATATATATACATATATCCTATATAAAACTATCGACTTTGCCCCTTGCCTCTAGGGGCTTTGTCCCAAGAGGTATTATAGATAGTAAGGCTTTATTATTTGAAACCAAGGATCTCAAATGGCTTGAATGGGATGTATTTTCCAGAGCAGCTATATAAATATCCTGTGGTTTGGTTTTAGGCTATATTACTGACCTCTAGGTCCTTCCCTAGAGGCTAAAAGTAAAAAAAAACTCTTATTAGATAATTATTGAGATGACAATGGTTAAATGGATTAAACTCGTTTTTTTTCAGAATATTTCTTAAATTTTCTAGTTTTTTTTCATATTTGTTCGCAGCTGTAGCTGCAATTGAACTTCAATCCAAAGCCGTAATTTTTTTCAACGCGATATACAGCAAATAGCTCTCTGCTACGAAGTGATAAAAAAAATGACAGTCGGCTTCGACGGACACGGTTGATTGTTGCTTCGGATACGGCTGCTGAGCCCTGATCAAAGCAAAACATAACTTACTGCTAAATTATGGAAATATGCAGGCTGTTTTTATGAGGTCATACACACAACTGTAAATTAGCAAACAATATTTATATTTGCTTACCAAAGATACTTTTGGCTATAACCCTAGCCTCTGGGGACTTCTCCCCTTTAGAGGCGGTTGGGAATACTTGCAATAATGATAATTTTAGAAAAATAATGAATAAAATCCATGTAAATCTTGCCTCGGACAAATAAAAAACATACATACATAAACATAGGCGTCCAAGGGGGGGGGGTAATGGGCCATTTGGCACCCCCAAAATTTTGTGAACAATACCCCCCCCAAAAAAAAATTACCCCTACATTGGGGGTGCCGTAGGCACCCCCAACGATTTTGGGGGGGTATTTACCCCCCCCAAACCATTTTGGGGGGGTAAATACTCCCCCCAAAATAGAAAATCTCTAACAAAAAAAATTTTTGCGCGCTTCGCGCGCATTTTTAATACTAAATTTTTTATAAAATTTAAATTACCCCCCCCAAAAATTTTACCCCGGGGGTAAATTTTGGGGGGGGTAAACAAATTTTACCCCTGCCAACAGATTTAAGGGGGGGTAATTACCCCCCCCAAGCAAATTTTACCCCCGGGGTAAAAATTTTGGGGTAAAAGCTTGGACGCCCCTGTACATAAATCAAACATACAAAATAATAATATTCTATTCTGAAACATAATGAAAATAAAAATTAAATTATTAAAAAATTAATAGATTGAAAACATTAATTCTATAGATAACTTTGAGATCTTTTTGTGATCCACAATTACATTTTTGCCTCTCTTGGCATTGATGTCATTTTTAAGGACAAAACCGTAATCATAGATTATATTTATAGTTTCACCTTGCCTACTGTTTTATACTGTAATAATTAGGTTAACTTATTTTAGGATTACCTATGTATTATATGAATATACTCTTAATATATTCATATACTTTAATTGGTTTACCTTTTTATAAGGTACAAAGATAATTGTTGTCTAGATTTATTCATAAAATATGTACAGCAAAAGCATTTTTTGATTTGAAACAAATTATTAGTAGAAGTTTATCTGAAATTTGAATTAAACAAATTAAATCTGCCAGACGTGTCCAAGAAAAAAATGTTCAGTTGTCATAAAAAAATGCAATAAATCATTGAAAATCACGTTTATAAGTATGACCGACACACTGACGGATCAGGTATTATTATTTACTGCATGCTCAGCTCATTGGTGACTGAAAAGTCTTCACCCTAAATTTCAGCTGTCTATCTCAAAGCATTACGGATGGACTGAGGGACGGACTGGACAAGATGAATTAGAGAGTAGATTCGCTAATAGAAATATGTTTAATCTTGATAGACAAAACACCCAATAAAAATCGTAAAAAGTTAAATTTTGACTGTATGAATTTTGAAAATAATTTTGTACGTCCAATGAATGGTATCTGAGATGATATTTCCAATAAGAGGGTATACAGGATATCTATTACAATAATTATCTTCAAATAAATAATCAAAGAAACTCAGGCAGCTTAAGGGATAAGACAGTTGACGTAAAATTGATGTAATTGTACACCTCCAATTATGTTTAACCAAAATATTGGTGGAAAAAGTTTGAATACTTTTAGTTTGTACAATCCAATTAAGATTTAATAAAAGTCCCCAAAGTTTTTGAGCTAACGTATGAAGGCACGTGTGGTTATGAAACTTTGGGGTCAAGTATGATTATAATCCAATGTACTCTTCCTCCCTGAAAATACTAGGTCAATTATATCCATGGGTAGCGAATCAATAACAGCTATTATTAGACAACAAAAATAGTTATCAATTTACAGATTTGCAAATATTAACAAATAATATTTTTGTATTGTTCAGTTGTATTAAAAATTAAGAAGAACATATTTTCAAGTATTTCCTTATCCTCACATTAAAGTAACAAGATGTTTGTCTGTGTGTCTGTCTGTACTAAAATACCTCGCTAACTACATAACTTTTGATCCCAAGACAAATCGCTCTTATAAAATATTTTATATGATGGCTCAATCTATCTTTAAAGAGGCCTCTAGGTGAAAGGATACTAGTTCTAAAAAAAGGCTTTGCTACTATTGGACACAATCGTACTTGGTCTGATATTATTATCAATACCATAAAACTTGTATTTGCCTAATGAATATATTCAATATTTATTCATTAATATTTGTAGTAAAGGTCAAGAAATACAATTGAAATGTCAAAAGGTATGTATAATAAATGTATAAAATAATTCTACAACGTGTGGTAAGTTGCATGGTTGGGAGGGTGTATATTTGCCAAGATCTCGTAAACGGCTGAACCGGTACTTAATATATGTTAGAAATAATTAATCCTAACCCCTGGGTTCCAAGAGGCTATATTTTGATCATGTTTTTAGAAGATGGTTAAAGTAAGTCCCTCCACATATTATGACATCATACGATAGAATAACCAATGAGAGGCCAGCATAAGTTTTACCATTGTTCAATTACAGTGTATACTGGCCTCTCATTGGCTTTTATATCGTATGACGTCATAATCTGTGGAGGGACTTTAATCATCTTCTGTTTTTAAATTTTTGATAAGGTAAAAAAAATTAACAAGGAAGATATTTACCCAGACAACATTATAAAGAATCTACATTGAAATATAATTAAAAGTAAATGAATATGATAAAAATAATAAAATATGAGGTTCTTCTTTAGTTGCGTGCAGGGAAAAGGGAATGATATTCTGACAAACAACTCTGAAGGAAAATTTCCCCACAACCCCCTTCCCCTTTTCCTCCCCTTCTAACTCACCTCTCTTCAGTTACATGAAAAAAACAAGATGTAACCCCACCTAACGTCCAAAGGTTTCGTGATTTTTTTTGTAGAATTGATTGTTAAAATAGCCAGGCATGGTTGTGTGTACAAGATTGTGTCAGGGGGTTGTGAACCTTGAGAGGATAAAAAGGGGGGAAGCTGGCCAACTCAATTTTAATTCAGAGGGGTGGGGTGTTAACACGCCTCTGCTTCTTTTTATTACAGTTTTGTTAAAATTGTGTCATCCCAAGAGATGTACAATTGTTGTATATATGTTTTCCCAATTCACCTATATAACAAGAACGATTATTTATGAAAATCATGAAGATTTCATCAAAGAAAAAATATGTATTATTATAGCCTTGTAACAATATCATTTAAAAATTTCTTAAAGTATTCTCAAAAAGTATTAAAGTAAAGGTCAAAAGTTTAACGAACAATTATAATCTTAAAGGCTTTTCGATAATAGATTTCTGTTTTAAGTAATTTCAAATCTATTACAGTAATTGAAAAAAACAATGATGTGTCTACTACATATTTAAAATATTAAGTATTCCAAACCCTAAACGTATCGTATTTCGAGAAAAATCAAAAGGGAATTTAGAGACATGATAATATTGAAATTGGGGAATATTAATTAACGTCGCCAAGAATTCTATTTCAAGAATATGATATATATTCCCTTCTCCGTTCGTTCACAAATAGCTCCCTATTTATATTTTTCTAAATATTCAAATTTCTTAATATTTATTTACGAAGTGCTTTGTAAATAAATACTAGATTTTGAAAAATAATAAATTTTTACGTTGTATATTTCTATTTCTGAAATAAATCACGCAATCTATATTTGACTTTCAAAAGTTAAGTTCGTTAAATATTAAAATTTAAAACAATTCCGATATAAAATTTACCAAATATTAGACTTTTAGGTTTTTTAACACTTCAAATTATGAAATTTGTTTTATTAAGATTATATATGATAGATGCCTATTGAGTATAGGACCTGTCAAAACATAAATACAAGGATATTTCAATTGGTTGGTTAAAACTAGCAGTGTCTTAACTTTTCAACCAAGTGATGATTTTAAATATTATCATTGGGTATATCTAACATTGTCTCAAATAAAGGTAAAAGTTAATTTTTGTTTCTATAAATGCTCATATTTAAACTTCCTATTGTAAAGGATTATAGGGGGTGCGGTGTTCACAGGGATTTTACCCCCCCCCCCCCCCATATTCGATTGAATATGATTTACTTTACAGTTTACTACCATTCTCTGACAAAATAATAAAAAAGGTGAAACAAGGCCAATAAAATCTAAAATATTACATTTATATAGTTCATAGAAGCGAAGCCCCTCTATAATTAGGTTTAGCCAGTTAATCATTAAACAGCTTCCTTAAAATTAAGTTATCCATCTTAGGTAAGCTTCATATAGGTCCCCGTATAGTTTAAGGGAAACCATAAGGGATAAGACAATGAGCGATAAATTTATTTACATCCCCAAAGATTGATGCTCAACTTAATGAACAAACCATTAAAGTCCCCAAAGTTGTTAAGCCAATGAATAAGTAAACGTTATCATAAAACTTTGAATTGACAAAATTGTCCTATAGGAAGAATTATTAGGGGGGGGGGGATGTATGAAGTGAGAGAGAGTGAGTGTTTATTTAACTCCTCCCCCCCCCCCCCCAAGAAATGCTAAGATTGCATTCCTAAGATACAGGGATAGAGCAATAATTCAGACCAGAAAATTGTAGACTGATCATTAATGATATTGTCTTCCTATTGAAAACTTCGGATCATGTAACTTGTAGATGCAGCGCTGCACTTACAAGTAACATGTTGTTAAGCCATCAAATAAGAAAATATTATAAAACTTTTGGGATTAGTGTAATAAACATCCCATTGTCCCCTATCTCTTTGAACTTTGAAAAGTATATTTGATGAAAATCTTCGTAAAAAAATCCGACATAAATCTTTAATAGTAACCTTTTTATAGACGAATGTTAGGAGTTATACATTATAGAATTGTAGAATAGCTTTGCTATTAAAAAGTTAAGTAGTATGTAGTTGAAATATTGAGAAGATAAATAATATTAATGGTCAGGTTTTAAGCTAGTTTCTCTATAAAATATAAGATATCCCTAGGAACATGGGACGAAGCTACTAGTAAGTTAGAAAGTTTCCCCTCCTTCCCCTAACAAATTTTAGTTACAAGAAACAAAATCCTTTTAAGTTTTGCTCACTAATTGTTTTCCCCTTTTTTAGTGGCACAGCTGCTCTATAACTAGGTTAGGTCAGTCTAAAAGTCAAAATATCTTGCAATCAATATTAAGAAAAATCAGGGTTCTTAAGAGATAAGACAATGGCCAATAAATTGATGTACATCCTCAACAATGATACACAAAATTACCTTCTATGAATATGTCACTCTCTAGATTAAATAACTTAAACTACAATACACAAATAATCTTGTTGTATGTATTTCTATCAATGATTTTGGATCTAGTCAACCTTGTTTTTATTATTGCATGAAAGGATGGGGGAGGGGAGGTCATGTTATAATTATCAAATTACAATATGACGTCTATTTGGGGGGGGGGGGGGGGGGGAATGACATGTATACACGGGTCATTTAATGTGATTTAGATGTACACTTGTACATTTAAATTATGCTTATTTTGATATTCCGACCATAAACACCAAAAATAGAAAGACAGAAGGACATTTCAAAATATAGAGTAGCTTCGAAAGTTTGGAAAGTCAACTCCTAAGTCTAACCCAGAAGAATGAAGGGATAATAAATAAAAGTAAAAGTTTTCCTCCCCCACAATCTACAATACAAAGTAGAATGATGTCTGTCTGTCTGTCCCTTAAGATCTTTGTAACTGCTGGATTCTACTCTTCAGGGAATATACCTACTGGTCCTGTGGTGGTTATAGGCTATTTGTATTGTGTGGGGGGGGGGGGGGACACCATCAACAACCCCCAAAACCTATGTGATATTTTGTTAGCAGAACTAATCAGGGCAAGTTCCAACCTTCTCCCAATCACACCTAACACATGTTTTTGTAGTTTTACAATATACATATACTAGCGGTTACGCCCCTAGAAGCCTCTAGGGGTACTTAAGGTAGAAGGGGAAAAAGTCGACCTCATCCCATTTTAATATTAAGTTTTGAAAGAGTAAAAAAATAATATTTTGGGGGGGAAGTTTAAAACCTTCCCAGGACCTGTAAGAAGCTTTACTGTAAAAGAGAACAATACCGGTTCAGCGGTTAGCGAGATCCTTCGGGACAGACAAAAACGCTTACTACTTTATATAATAGGATAATAATTAAAAATACTGCTCCCCCCCCTCCAATTATTTATCATTACTTTTTACACTATCTACTTTGAGAAAATTACAAGGATAACAACATCCATAAAAGCGAAGCTCTAAAATGGAATGACTGATATTAACTTTTGTAGAGTGTCAGAACAAATTAAGCATAATATGTTTGGATTATTTTTGACAAAATTATACGTTATTTTTTTTGTAAAACTGTTAAATACAGAATAATGTTAAAAGGACAGACCTACCGACCCTAAGTATAGAAAAGCCCTGCTTTATAAAAAGTAAGGTTGGACCCCTTGCTCATATCAAAACCTCAACTTCCTGTTGTTGTATTAGTAAAGAAATATGGGAGGGATATTAAATTAATCTAATGATTTTATAAGTTTAAATTTTTAAAAGCGAAGCTTTTCTATAATTAGGGTTGAACCGTACGTCCGTCCGTCCGTACGTCTGAGATGGATAGCTTTTTTCATTAATCAAAATCAGAAATCAAAATACCAAAAATCAGATCAATCAGATGATTAGATCACATAAAAATTTGTTGTTAAAAAAGTAAAAAAATCAACATGGTTAAAATGGACGTACGGACATTTTGGTAATGATTATAGAGTTGCTACGCTTTCTAAATCGTACCTAACTACTAAAGTTATCACCATGATTATTTTTCCATGCTTCTTAGTTAGTTTAATATAATTTCTTGTATTCATTCGAATCCGGTGGATAGGAACCGGTTCTCATCCATACGAAAAAACTATGTCTAGCATCGTATTATATCCAGTTTTCTACGAATATAGAAATGTACAATCATAAGATTAAAACTAGCCCCGAGTTTTAATCTTATAATTGTACATTCTATAACCGCGGAAAGCCGTTTATAATACGATACGAGAAATAACTATTATTGTTCATTTTCTTTAAAGACAAAATTATTTTCATATAATTTAATATAATGTTAAACATCAGTTGATTTTTAAAAGCGAAGCTTTTCTATAATTAGAATCGGTCCATTTGTCCGAGACAGATAGCTTTTTCCGTTAATTTAGGCATGTTAGAATTGTCCTATATATTTCTTGCATGGTGATTTCTGTAGTAGTTAGTTAAGATTGAGAAACTCTATAATCATTACCAGAATGTAAGTACGTCCATTTCAAACATGTTAATTCTTCTACTTTTTAACAACAAATGTGATTTAATTATACGATTGATCTGATTTTTGGTATAATGATTCCTGGGACAACAAAGTACAATATTATAAGAGAAACAACACTATAATGAGGTCCTCCTAAAAATCTGAGTATGTCTATAAACATTATCCTGTATCAAACAGTTTTTCAACAAATTTAATTACAATTTTGCTTTTACTCTTATACATTTATACTCTGATTATTCAGTTCTGACACTATATCAGTGTTAATGTCCGTTTGTCCTACACTTTCAGTGCTTCGCTTTTGTGGATGTTGTCATCCTTGTTTCTATATATAATTTTGTTTGTCCATAAAGCCCATAACAGATTAATTTTTAGGGTGATAGACACGTCCTTCTTGTTTCAAGCCTTTTATAATGACTCATATAACATTTCAGCTTTTTAATTTGAATTTAGGTTGCAATTACGCAGCAGTCTAAGTAATGATTTCTCCCTTCCCCTTCCCTTCCCTACCCCATCCCCTCCCCTCCTAATGAATTATCGAACTAACCACCAAGGGAGTTCACTGTTAGCAATCTAAATAGACCACTATTTCTCCCTTGTCATAATATCCACGTATATATCCTTTTCTACAATAGGCAAATGTATGTGTGATTGTCCAATAAGATCTCATAATTGTCTAGACCCTGCAATAAATTTGTCAGTACTATGTCAATATAAGTACCTATGTAGTTATATTATAAAAAAGTTAATATGTCAATATTATCTTTATATTCTTTTAAAACAGCCTAAATCAAAAGTGCGACCAACCGAAATCAGTTGGTTTAAGAGAACACCAACAAAGTTCAAGAAAAAGGATAAAAATCTAGAATCCAAATGGATAAGTCAATGGCCGAACAATTGATTTACATCCCCAATCATGATATACAAAATTTTCCCTTCTGTAGATTACAATTGGTGTTTAAAACATTTTGACACTAAATTAAATGAATCAACCAATCAAAATTCAATTTATTGTTTAGGTCTTGGGATGTTTTGAAGCAATTTTCTGATTTCCCTAGCTTCAAAATACAAATGAGAAAGATTTCTAGTTTCTACAATAAGAAGAGGCGCTAACATTTAGAAAAATTAGAACTAATACAAGAATGACAACATATATCAAAGCGAACCTCTGTAATGGTAGGACAAATAAACTTTATAATTACTTGTAAGTTGTAGAGTGTTAGAACTGAGGGCAGAATATAAATAGATATAAGGACATATAAGATTTTTAGGACTTGATTAGGGAGATGCTTCGCTTATAACATTACTAATATTATGCATGGTTAAAAACTTAAACATTTTAATAGATATTGAAAACAGAAATATACTTTTAATTTTTCATGACTCTATACATGTTTTTTTTATTATCTTTGTCGTAAGATGTATTATGTGTTAAACTTATAATTATTAAACTTTAAAAATTGTAATTTACAGAAGGGGTTGTGTATGATCATTGGGGATGTGAATCAATTTATCTGCCATTGTCTTATCCCTTTAGATCTCATATAAAGAATACAGGACTACAGCCCCTCCACCCCCCCCCCCCATCTAAGGTAATATGATATGAGTTGTCCATCTGAAGTCTATTATTAGGTTTGTTTTTTTTTTTTTTGGGGGGGGGGGAGGGGGGAGGCTTATGTTCATCATAGCTTAGACATTTTAAAGGCGAGGCTTTTCTATGATTAGGGTTGGTCCTTCCATCCGTCACAAATGGATAGCTTTTTTTGTTAATTTAGGCATGTTTGAGATATCAAGCAGTTTTTTAACAAATTGACTTACAATTTTGCTTCGACTCTTCTGACACTATACAAGTGTTAATATCCGTTTGTCCTACTGTATCAGTGCTTCGCTTTTATGGATCTTGTAATCCTTTCTAAAATTTTCCATGACTGAGTATATACATGTCATACATTTCCCCCCCCCCCCCCCATAAAATGGGATTATCATCATCATAAATAATTAATGGGGGGTGGGGGGAAAGAAAGGAAGGGGTTGAACATAGGAATAGTGTGATCAACAGCTCATTGTCCCCTCCCTCCCTGGATATTAATTTTTCCGCCTCTCTTTATGGCTTATAGCCTTATCCTTTTGCAAAATGAGGGTTTTATGGATGTTGTAATCCTTGTTATAATTTTTCCTGACTTTCCCTTTTTATGTTTTAGGTTATGTCAGTCTAAAAGTCAAAATATCTTGCAATAAAAATTAAAAGTAAGAAAAATCAGGGATCTTAAGAGATAAGACAATAGCCAATAAATTGATGTACATCCCCAACAATGATACAAAATATGGTTCTGATATCACAAAAACCAATCAACCAATATTATTTTTTTTTATAATTCATTCTATAAAAATAAAAAACTCATCAATATTTAATTTTTAAAAAAAATTTGTATAAAAAGTAAAAAAAAACACTGAGAAAATATTAGGTGTAGAGGTTTCGTGTTCTTTCTAGACAGCTATATTGGCTATTTTTCCAAATTTTGACGGAACGAAAAAATTTATTGGAAAATATCAGTAAATATTAACTTTCAGGATCGTAAATATTTAGAAAAGATTTTAATATTTCTGTTTCATGTCCATTTTCAACCCTTTCCCTAATTATTATCAACGACTTTGGACCGTTCGTAGATAGGGGGAATATCTGAGAAATATTGACCCGTGGGTTTCAAATTTCCATCGTCAAAGATATATTGGATTTATTTCAAGTAGACATATGTCTGAAAAAAAGATTTTTTTATATTGATTTTATGGATTTCTATGTCGCATATGTGCATTACCGCCAGAAAGACGGACAAATGACAGAAGTTTTAAAGGGTAGCTTTGCTAACAAAATATAAAATGGAAATACAATCCAATTAAACTTGGTTCTAGAAGGTGTAAAAATCAGGGATCTTAAGGGATAAGACAATGGTCGGTAAATTGATGTACATCCCCAATGATGATATATCAAACTACCTACTCTGATGCTGACAATTAGTGGTTGAAACAATTGGACACTCAACTAAATAAAACAACCAATCGAAAGTTAATAGAAGTCCCAAGGGTTGTTAAGCCAACGAATACAAAAACATGATTATAAAACTTTGGGGACTAGTTTAATTAAGAGTTGAATGTGCCCTCCCTCCCTGTGGACAACTAGAATAGTTATTGGGTTTTATTTGTTTTGTCTGATTTTTTTGTGTTTATTATACCAAATATATGAAATTGAAAATAAAGTTTTAAGAAAGGTCTTTGAAAGCCTAAAGCATAATAAATCCCTTATATGTAACCACAGCCTCACTACGAAGGGGGTCATATAGCTACTGCCTACTTTAGTCGTCTATCTTGAATAACAGTTGAGGAAATGTTTAAATTCTAAGACGGACAGTTAGAATGACTTTGCATTTAATACAATTAAGGGCTCGGCCGCCGCGTTCAGACCTCAGTGAAATCGTCATATCATAACTTTAAAACTAAGCTGAATGTGTAAAACTGTTCCTAAACAGACAATCCAATCTTTTATGCACCCAAACAGGTTTAAATTTGAGTCTAATGCTTGGCTGCCGAGCCCTGCATATAATACCGAAGCATAATATAAAAACGTGACAACAAAAAATTGGGTCGCATTTGACATATTTATTTAGTAATAAAAAGCCTTATTATACCCAAATAGTCGTAATTGGCGGAGGAAGGAACAGTGTATAATCATTATGGAAACTCAAAACGAAAACCTATTCAAATATGGACGTACTGTCACTAGAGTAGCTATATTATAAGCATCAAATTTTGTACAATTAGCAAAATAAAAAAATATTTTTTACATTCTAAATTACATTTACATTAGATACGTGTCAAATGTAATGGTTTATAGATTTACGTATTTAGACAGACCAACTTGCAAGATTTATAAAGTCTTCAGGCTTCAGTTATCAAATTTTTTTGAACCGCCCATTTACAACCGTTTTGCAACTTAAATATGTTTCTAGCGGCAGCTACTATACAACCAGAGTATGTCTGATCGACTGTCCATCATTAACTTCCGTCAATTCCTTTTTAAATTTAAAGTAACTTATATATATAATAGTTTAAGCTGCGCTAATATAGGACATAATTGTCATTGATGAAAAAATCCATAAATTGATAAAAAAACTATTCGATTTATTTGAGAAAACCCTTCCCTGCGAGTATGTAAATAATATATTTGAGGGCAATTCAATTAGTTTTACTTTGTAAATAGAGAAAAATACACTTTAAGGTTTATTTCGTTAAAACACTCTTATCTATTGCTCGGTTACACATAGACCACCCCCCCCCCCAACCACCAACCCCCAAGATTTTTATTTTTGAAGGAGGGGTACAAACCTTTATTTACGGTGTAATTCGGAGGGTAAGGGGGTGTTAATGATCGCACTAGGGATGTCAAAATATTTAAGTGCGCTTCGCGCACCCTCCTGAAAAAAACTGTGTACGCCCCCTGAATGATGGATTTGTTGGACAGCTAATTTTGATTATTGTATACTATTAAAGTTTAAAAATCCGTATTGAATGTAGTTGATTTAGGTCATTTTTACTTTTAAAATTGAAAATAATTAAGGAGGGGGGGGGGGGGGGGGTATAAGTATCCACTGACGTTTGTATGGATAATTTCCCTCTATTTTGTTTACTTATCATTATTAACATTAGGTTTTTCATTTAATATAAAATTTTATTACTGACTAAAAATAGTTTTTTGTAAAAAGTAAAAAATACCTTTCTGAATTTGATCTAATTAAATCGTCATATATAGTGATTTATTTGCAATGTCTGTCAAATAGAAAAAATGTTTTTCTGCTATCGGTATATTAGCATTTTATTAAAAGCGAAGCTTTTCTATAATTAGGGTCGGCCGGAACGGATAGCTTTTTTCGATAATTTAGGCATATTATAATTGTTCTATCAATTTCAAACTTTGCATGGTGATTCCTGTATTAGTTATTAACATTGTATTCGTGTATGACACGTTACTGTTACTGTTTTTTATTAAATCTCTTACTGTAATCTACTAAATATATTTCTGACTATTTATATAATTTTACAAATTAGGTTTCAAGTCATGAAATTTAATTTAAACAAGGATGACAACATCATAAGTAGCGAATCACAAAAAAACAATGAATGACAATATGAAGAAAAGTCAAACAAAAAGACCTACAAAATAAGTCAATTAAATACATTTTCGTAAGAAATTTTAAAATCCAATTTTATATTTGTACGAGAAAGTTACAATTCTCCATAGAGTTCAAATTTCCTCGAAGCATTATCGACTAGCATACAGGCAAAAAAAGATATGAAACAGTTGCCATAAAAATCTTCAGCTTTTTATCTTTAGAATTAGCATTAAATACCCTCCGTCAGAAAAAAAATAAGGTGAAAATTTTTAAAGATGCTCAGAATTAGCCGCACAGACAAACGGACGTATGGACAATAGGGTGGGTCGATTTTGGACATTTTTTTTCTGAGGCCAAAGCGGGGATCTGTAAATGATTTTTATGAGTATAACACACCTCTGGATGATTTAAAATTTATTCTAAGTCTTAAAACCGCTAACGACCAGACATTCAATTGTATAGCTATTTGTAAATGGGAGTCAAAAATTTATTGAATCAGAACTATGGCTTCATGGTGCTCCCAGGAAAGGCATTGAGGAGTAGAATCAGGAACTTTTGACCGTTTCAAAATATCTCGTTCCTAGCCTGAGAAAATCTAAAAAACCTCTACAAATTGGACAATTCTCAATAAACCTTTAAAAAATGTGGTTTTTTAGTGATTTCTAAGGCTAGGAACGAGATATTTTGAAACGAACAAAAGTTCCTGATTCAGCTCCTCAAGGCCTTTCCAGGGAGCACCATGAAGCCATAGTTCTGATTCAAAAATTATTTTGAATGTCGTCTGTGCATATTAATAAGAAATCAAATATATTTTTTAGTGGTCGCGTTCTAAAACTCAATTTTTGAAAATTCTTTTTCGGTCAGAAATGTTTTCAATGTTAATTTTATCTGTTGCATATCCCCTCTTTGTCTAATTCCGATATGAACCCGCCCTAATGGACAATGTGAATTAAAGAGTAGCTTCGCCCTTAAAAAGGTTGAAAAAGCATTAGACAAATTGAAATTTGATGCAGATGAAAATAAATCAAAATAAATTAGATTTTTTCTGTACGTGTGTTTGAAAGCAGTGAAATTAAAGACTGGATTCTTGTACAATCTCAGACCACTTAGTGTCTGTCATTTCTGTGACAGTCAGGCACACAAACAAGGTTTTATTAACCCAATCAGTTGATTGATTCCTTGGACAACAATGTACAATATTTTCAGCGAAGCATTCTAAAGTACTAAAAATGTAAATGAGTCCGGGACAGTAACCTGTATTAAAGCAATTTTACAACAAATTTTATTACATTTTTAGACTTATTAATTAAAATTTGCTTATCATAGTGTCATGTTCGTTTTTATTAATGTTGTCATCCTTGTTAAAGATATTGATTTTCATATTTATTTTCAGATAAAATATAATTTTATAAAAATGATGTTATATAATAGAAAAGAGAAGTCAGCTACAGGTACTAAAACAAGGGGGGGGGGGATGAGGAGGCATTGGACTGTAAATTACACTGGTGTCTAGAGTTTAAAACCTTGTTATATTATTCGTTGGCTCAAAACTTTAGTAATTTTTATTGAATTTTAATTTGGTTGCTTCCAAACTATTATTGTACAAACTTTTAAACCAATTGTTTTCAGGGATAAGGGATAGGAAACCTGGCCATAAATTAGGTCTCGGCCTGGTTTTGAAAGGGATCATGCAACTTTTACCATTTGCCTAATTTAATGACGTTACTGGCGGACGGCTCATATTGGCTATCGCTCTAAACCAATAGTGTTCTGTGATTTGGGCTTGTTTTGTATCAACCAATCACCAATTGGCGGAAATTTTAGAAGCAGACAATTCTAGAAAAAATAATGATTTGTCTGCTACGAAAAAATAAATATAAATTGTGTTAGATCACATTAGTTTAATTATTAAATCAGCTTAGAGTTAAACATTAAAAAAGGGCCATATAGAAAAAACAAAAATAACGGAATTATTTTTTTGGAAAGAAGGTAGCTACGAATTTTCATTTGGTAGTTTATAAATTAGATGTTGTATTTTTAATTTTAAAAATTTAATACCGAATTGATACAACACCTTAACCCTAATTTTTGTACAATACAATACAGTACAGATATATCATTACATTATAGTATCCAAAGAACTTGATAGAATGTTACCCAAGTGAATATTTATTTATTTATTTTGAATTTTAATTAGCAATGAAATTTTCAAATAAAATTTTTACTCATTAATAAAAATGCAAATAATACAAACTAAAATCTGTCTGAGGGAAACCCAACGATAGCTTTCTGACAGTTCAAATTACCAAAGTAAAAGATAAAAAAATTTTGGGAGAGAAAAAACTTCATTTTAACAAAAGCCATTAATATATAGGTTTAAAAAAAGTTATGTTTTTTACTTTAAACTAGCTACCTGAATTTGATTCTATACTTTATCTACACACACACACACACAGCTTTTTCATTAGCGTTTAGGACGAACCACTGCGCCATCCCAAAACTGGTTTATTAGGCCTAGGCTTGAAATAGGCCTGAAATAATATTTTCCTACGTTTCCCATCCCTTATCCCTGATTATTTTAAATTTACAGAGGGTTTGTCATCATTTAGAATAAACATAATTTTTCCTTCATTGTCTTATCCCATAAGATCCCTGGGCATTAACTATATCAGTTCAACGAGATACTTCGCTACACACAAGCATCCTGTTACTTTTATATAAAAAATATCGAAAGAAAATTGAATTAATTTGAAAAGACCAATCTAATATATACAGGAAAAATTTGCTTTCACAGTACACAAATAACAGGGATCTTAAGGGTTAAGTCAATGGACAATAAATTGTTGTACATCTCGAATGATAGTAAACAAAATTTCCCTAACTGTTAAATCAAAATCATTGGCTGAAAAATCACTGCAAATTTGGAATCAACTATTATTCAATAAATGTACCCAAAGTTTTTAAATCAACGAATGAGATAACATGTTTAAAAACAGATTTGTGTAATTTTTAGGTCCAATGTCCCCTTCCTCCCTGATAATCCTTATAAGTATCAGGATGTGTGTTTGAGGATCTTCTCGCTAACCGCTGATCTGATCGGGTTCTCCTTAACAGGGTAGCTTCTCGGTAGGTCTCGGGAAGGTTTACAACTATTTTGGGCAGGGTTCGGAAGCCGCGCTATCAGCCGCGCGGCTGCGGCTGCGGCTGAATCCTAATTTGCGGCTGCGGCTGAGGCTGAGGCTGCTTAAAGTTATGGAAGTGGCTGAGGCTGAGAGTGGCTGAGGCTTAGTGCGGCTGAGAGTGGCTGCGGCTGAATGCGGCTGAGGCTTAATAAGAATTGGGGTGGCTGAGGCTTACAGTGGCTGAATTGGAATTTTGTGGCTGAGGCTTCGAGCGGCTGAGGCTTACAGTGGCTGAGGGTGGCTGAGGCTTACAGTGGCTGAAGGATTTGTGGCTGAGGCTGCGGCTTACTGAAAGCCGCGCGGCTCATAGCGGCTGCGGCTTACAGTGGCTGATTGGAAAATTAAGCCGCGCGGCTGAGTGAGGCTGAGGCTGAGAGTGGCTGATAACATAATTAAGCCTCGCGGCTGATTCTGAGGCTGCGGCTTACTGAAAGCCGTGCGGCTGAGGCTGTGGCTGAATTAAATTCAGCCGCGCAGCTGAATGCGGCTGCGGCTTAATACAATATTAAGCCTTGCGGCTGATCTTATGGCTGATTATAAAATAAGCTTTGCAGCTGAGGCTTCGGCTAAATTGGATTTTTTAAATGCATTCTAGGACATTTTTTGGAGAGTTGAGGGTGGTTAGGGGATGTGAGAATAAGAGTGGAGGGAAGAGGGGGGAGGACAGCAGGATTTTTTCAAATGTTTGATTCAGAATTAGTACCCAAATTTTATACTGGTACCCAAAGTTTTATACTGGTACCCAAAGTTTATTCTGGTACCCAAAGTTTTATTCTAGTACCCAAAGTTTTATAATGGTACCCAAAATTATATACTAGTAGTCAAATTTTATTCTGGTACCCAAAGTTTTATTCTAGTACCCAAAGTTTTATACTGGTACTCAAAGTTTTATACTGGTACCTAAAGTTTTAGTCTGGAACCCAAAGTTTTATAATGGTACCCAAAGTTTTAGACTAGAACCCAAAGTTTTATACTGGTACCCAAATTTTACTGGTAACCAAAGTTTTATACTGGTACACAAAGTTTTATACTGGTACCCAAAATTATATACTAGTACTCAAATTTTATTCTGGTATCCAAAGTTTTATTCTAGTACCCAAAGTTTTATACTAGTACTCAAAGTTTTATACTGGTACCCAAAGTTTTTATACAGGTACCCAAAGTTTTAGACTAGTACTCAAATTTTATTCTGGTACCCAAAGTTTTATACTTGTACCAAAAGTTTTATACTAGAACCCAAAGTTTTATACTGGTACCCAAAGTTTTATACTGGTACCCAAAGTTTTAAACTGATACCCAAAGTTTTATACTGGTACTAAAAATTTATACTGGTACCCAAAGTTTTTTACTGGTACCCAAAGTTTTATACTAGAACCCAAAGTTTTATACTGGTACCCAAAGTTTTATACTGGTACCCAAAGTTTTAAACTGGTACCAAAAGTTTTATACTGGTACTAAAAATTTATACTGGTACCCAAAGTTTTTTACTGGTACCCAAAGTTTTATACAGGTACCCAAATTTTATACTGGTACCCAAAGTTTTATACTGGTACCCAAAGTTTTATACAGTTACCCAAATTTTATACTGGTACCCAAATTTTATACTGGTACCCAAAGTTTTATACTGGTACCCAAAGTTTTATACTGGTACCCAAAATTTTATACTAATACCTAAAATTTTGTTTTAATATTGGTACCCAAAGTTTTATACTGGTACCTTAAGTTTTATACGAGTACCCAAAGTTTTATACTGGTACCCAAATTTTATATTGGTACCCAAAGTTTTATACTGGTACCCAAAGTTTTATACTGGTACCCAAAATTTTATACTAATAGCCAAAAATTTATTCTGGTACCCAAAGTTTTATACTGGTACCCAAAGTTTTATACTAATAGACAAAAATTTATTCTGATTCCCAAAGTTTTATACTGGTACCCAAAGTTTTATACAAGTTTTTTAGCAGTAGGAATTTATTTCAACATCTTTAGTTATGATGCAGTACAAAGCCTATCAACTCCCAGACGACGAGCCGATGCGCTACATGTTGAGCCACGGTCGAGGGTTTCTATGACATTAACTCAAGGTCCAACAACCCTGGATAACTAAGGGGAATTATATCTTTCCTTTGCGCCTGTTCATGTTGCACACCTAGCACCTAGGAACCATTTAATGTCTTCAGTTATAACGCAGTGTCTGCGCGAGATTCGAACCTATTACATCCCTGATGACAAGCAGATGCGCTACTTGTTGAACCTTGGGGAACCAATTCTTTCCTTTTCTGTATTAGTTTAAGTGACATCTATCCAGCAACCAACTTTTTTTATTGAACTACCTGCCTGAAAGTTTTATGGTAATGAGTTACGCCTGTTTATGAGCCAAGGAAATCCTCCTACTCCAACTTTACATGTTGCACACCTGCCATAGCAGCAGTAGGAACCATTTAATGTCTTCAGTTATAACGCAGTGTCTGGCCGAGATTCGAACCTATTACCTCCCTGATGACAAGCAGATGCGCTTCTTGTTGAACCTTGGATAATTAAGGGGAACCAATTCTTTCCAATTTAAGTGACATCTATCCAGCAACCAACTACCTGCCAGAAAGTCCTATGGTAATGAGTTACGCCTGTTTACGAGCCAAGGAAATTATACTCTAACTTTACATGTTGCATACCTGGCATAGCTGCAGTAGGAACCATTTAACGTCTTCAGTTTTCGCGCAGTGTCTGGCCAAGATTCGAACCTATTACCTCCATGATGACAAGCAGATGCGCTACATGTTGAGCCATGGTACGCAGGTTAAATTTGTCTTAAAAATAATTGTCTTTAAAATGCTTATCATATGTACACTTGCAATAAATGTATTTGTCATAAAAACTTACCTCTTATGAAAAATGTTTTTTTACAAAAGTGATTTTTATTACAATTATTCATGGGTATAATTTTTATGACTAACTTTTTATGTCACATAATCTTAATGACAATGTAATTATGAAGTTATTACAAAAAATACTAAACAATAGGTACTGGAAAAAGAAGAACTGAATTAAAATAATTTTTTGGGGGGTAGGGTGATTTTTATTGGGTGGGGAGGGCCAGGGCGAGTAAATCACATTTTTAATTTTGGGGTGATGTTTAATTTTTTTTCTAAGGCAATTTTTTTCTGGTAGTGTGATGGTACCCTCCCCCAAAATAGTTGTAAACCTTCCCAGTACCTATAAGAAACTACCCTGAATAGGAGCACCATATCGGTTTAGTAGTTAGCGAGATCCTGTAGTACAAACATATAGACAGACAAACAAACAGACATCATAATACTTAATGATCTAAAAATAAGACAAATTTTCATTTTGAAATATTGGAGCTCTGATAGCTTTTTGGTACGGTAACAGCTTTGAACCATCTATCATCCGGGTTCGAATCCCAGAAGAAAAAAAAATTTGGGGGGATGAACGGTGACTTTTATTATTTTTTTATGGGAAAATAGGGGGGAGTTTGGTTGAGCACCCACCAGTTTTAATTTTAGTTTTTTAAAAAATTCAAAAACTTGGAAAAGGCAATTTAAAAAGTTTACATTAGTTCAGTAGTTATCGAATTCTTAATCTACAGACAAAATAACTCTCCATACTTTATACATTTCCCCAAAAAAATTATAAACTTTCCCTGGATCAATAAGAAGCTTCACATTACCACTTTATATAATAGAATATGTGGATATATTAAAAAAAAGAAAATTTGTTAATAAAATTATGGACCTCATTTATTGGCCAGTTCATTTATATATCCCATAAGAGGGGAGAGATGGATTAAAGGGGGTGTATGGGGGTTATTGTTATTTTAGCCAGCTGAGATTATTTCTTTATCAGAGTACATGAAAATATGGACAACATCAAAGTAATAATATATCGATTCATGTATTGCTTATAAATTCAGAAATTGTATAACATAATGATAAAGATAAAGAAACATTTTTTTTATAATAATTGCAGTTTCGAAAATAAAATCAATTTTAGTAAGCATCTTTGTAAAATAAACAAAATCGGATGATATATGATAATCATTTAACTATTTCAATCTATCGAGTACATAAAGATTATGTAGATTTTTTTGCATATTATACAGGACAATTTATTGCATTTTACAGACCTTTTTTAACCAACTTTAAAAAGTAAAATACATCGCTGTTTAAATTTTTTTTGTTAGAAAACATATTAGGATAATTTGTGTTCAAAATAAACACACACACACACCCTCCCCCCTACTCAAATCTTAATTTAATTATTTTCATTAATTTAAAAATACCATGAAAAATGAAATATGTATAAATCTTTTTTTTTGCATAACTTTTTTAGTGTCTCTCATCAACCACAAAGTATTAAATACATTTAAAATTGAAGAAATATCTAAGTAGGAGAAGCTTAATTATATAGAACAAGTATTGCGTACCTAAACGGAAAAATAATAGAGAAGCTACTATATAACTTGAGTATCACAAAAATTGATTGCCCCCTGTGAGGTTTGAACTCACGGTCCCTAGTTTACAAGACGAGTGCTCTACCATTGAGCTAAATAGGCCACTTGTACAAGAAAAAAAATTTAAGATAATGCAAATTCATAGTGAATATTAAGTAAATTCTGAAAAATTTGTATCTTTTAAAAACAATAAAATTAGGCAAACGTCAGTAGGGCAGTTACCCTATAAATAGTATTCAATAATATTCATAAGTATCAACGTTCAAAAACGTATTGCTCCTGGTGAAATTCGAACTTATAACCCCGGCATAACAGTGTAGAAGAACCGTGTGCTAACTGATTGCGCCACTAGAGCTCTTACATTACAGGTTCAAACTTTTTGTAGTTGTTCGAGATGGTAGTTTCTATGTTGTAATTTTAAAAAAAACTTAAGATAAAATTTTTATAAAAGAATATAAAAAAATTTAAAAGTATAACATTTAAAAAAATTATTTTTGGGCGATGGAAATGTCTGACCCCCACCCCAAAATTAGCTCAAAACCATCCAATGTCAATATATATATAACTAGCGGCTACGCCCCTAGAGGCCTTTAGGGGGCACTTGAGGAAGAGAGAGAGTCAAATTTAATAACCCAATTTCTTATTTTAAATTTTTAAAGAAAAGTAAAAAAAAAATTTTTTTTTGGGGGGGGGGGATTTTTTTTTTAGGGGGGGGGGCCTCCCCCCTCATTTTTAATTTTAGTTTAAAAAATTTTAAAAAAATTTTCTTTTTTGAGGGGGGGGGGATTTTTAATTTTTTGGGGGGGTTGGGGGTGTCCCACCCCCCAAAAAATAGTTATAAACCTTCCCAGGACCTATGAGAAGCTACCCTGTTAAGGAGAACCCGATCGGTTCAGCGGTTAGAGAGATCCTTCGGTACAGACACACAGATACACAGACACACAGACATCCTGTTACTTTAGTAAAAGGATTCCTGAGAAGGACAACATTGTCAGTTCAGTGGTTGCTGAGATCTTAAGCTTCAGACAGACAAAATTAAATGAAAATTAAGCCCCGCGGCTGAATTGACGGCTGAGGCTTGTACTAATTTAGCACCTGCGGCTGCGGCTGGGGCTTACAATATCTCAGCCGCGTGGCTGTGTCAAAGCTGCGGCTGAATTAAAAAAATTAAGCTGCGGCTGAGGCTGCGGCTTACAAATATCAAGCCGCGCGGCTGCGGCTGCGGCATAATCATAACTTTGCAGCTGCGGCTGAGGCTTTCTTGAAGCCGCGCGGCTGAGTGCGGCTGCGGCTTCAAATTATTAACAGCCGCGCGGCTGAGTGTGGCTGAGGCTTCCCCAACTATAAGCCGCGCGGCTGATTGCGGCTGAGGCTTAGAGGGGCGTTGGCTGAATGAGGCTTAGTGCGGCTGAGGCTTAATGTGGCTGAATTGGAGTTTTGTGGCTGAGGCTTACAGTGGCTGAGGCTTACAGTGGCTGAATGCGGCTGAGGCTTACAGTGGCTTATGTTTTCTTTAAGCCGCGCGGCTGCGACTAAGGCTGAGGCTTATTGGGTGGCTGAGGAAGCCGCGCGGCTGATTTTGAGGCTTCTCGTAAGCCGCGCGGCTGATGGTGGCTGAGGCTGAGGCTGCGGCTGCGGCTTCCGAACCCTGATTTTGGGGGAGAAACGCCCCTAAAAAAATACCCCCCCCCCAATTTTTCCCCCTTTTTTCTTTTAAAATTTAAAATAATAAGTTGGGTTATCAAATTTGACTTTCCCCTCATCAAGGGTCTCTAGAGGCAGCTAGTTTAGTAAGAAACTAGGACAATCATGTCCATAAATAGCGCAGCAGTAACAAGACACAAATATTAATCTGATGTTCATTCTCCTATTACTATATTCGAGTTAGAAATGCAGTTTCTCTTAATCATGGTTAGGGACAAGTTTTCTTAAATTTTCATATTGTACCTTTGAAATATGATTAAAAATCATAAATTATAAACAATTTTTCATGGATCTGAAGTGATAAGAAAATGGACAATCAATTTATGTACTGTACACCATTAATTATGATAAACCATATTACCCTATATGTAGATTAAAATTTTTGGTGGAAAAATTTGGGCACTGCACCAACTATAAAAGAGCCAAGCTTTAAAGCCAGCTTTTAATTGTACTAGTGATGCTATAATTTGAAGTAGTATCCTACAAAAAAAAGGAAGGCAGGGCGGGAATCTATTTTGGGGGCTAAAATAAAAAAAATAATTTTATGGGAGGGGGGGTATTTTTTACTGATAACTAATAGTAACACGATATGTGTTGGTTTGGTAAATTCTACATCCACTTGATTTTATTTTTAAAATTTTTTGGGTTTGCTCAATATTTCAGAAAACATTCCCCTTGTCCTGCAGGTGTATATCCAGAATAATTGGCAGGACAACCTTTATATTTAATCAAATAATTGTCAAGATTAGATTAAACAACAGAAGGGGTGGACCTTCACCTCCGCAGAGGAAAATAATACCAAAAAATATCCTATATTTCTGTTTTTTTCTCTGTACTGAAGGATCTTGCTAACCGCTGAACTTATATGGTTCTACTTCACAATGTAGCTTCTTATAGGTCTTAAGAAAGTTTATAACTTTTTTTCGGAAGGGTACCTTCACCCTCCCAAGATTAATTAAGAGTTGATATAGTTAATTCCTTATCGTCTTAGGGTTCACCATTATAAACATATTTTTTTCCTATTGATATCTATTCAAATGCGCGTAATTGATAGCACATTCAAGAGAAAAGAACAATAAAGTAGGTTTTTGGTAATCAAATAAACAAAAACATGTATTACAAGTGCATTTTATTTGTTTTAGCATGGCAGTTTTAGAGATTTTAGGCTTCACACAAAGAGATACAAACACTTGGTGAAATATTTATTGAAAAATACAATAGTATAAATTGGGAGGATATAAAACTTTCCCGATTTTGTATAATTTTTGAGGAACACGACTCCAGTGACGTCATATTTTTCTTTCCCGAAAAAGGGAAGGGGGGAAGAAAATCTCTTCAAAAGAGATGGGGAAAACCCCCTTTTCTCCCATCTCTTTTTTCTTCCCTCCTTTCCTTTTTTTTCTTTCCCCCTTCCCTTTTTCGGGAAAGAAAAATATGACGTAACTGGAGTCGTGTTCCTCAAAAATTATACAAAATCGGGAAAGTTTGTTTATCCTCATAAATTGGTTCAATAATGTTAAAAGAACAATGAACTAGAATTTTATGTATAAATAACCTTTGGCAAATAGTTAAATGTTGAAAATGTGTGTAATTTAAAAAGTCTTAGCTACGGACCATCTCTGATTATAGAGCATCTGCGTTGCTAAAAAAATATACAGAGACGAATATTGCATGTATCTGGAGATTTTGACAGGGATAGACAAATGGATTATAAATAATCTTCTTCCAAATTCTTATAAAATAAAATTATTTCATGTACAACTTATGAACTGAAGGGGAAATGAGAGTTGTAGTTTAATTTAACCGCCTTTAACCCATACCTTCCTGTAAACAAATGTGATATACATACGTCTTTTATGATTAGTCAGGGACTTACTTAGGACATTAAAATTTGATCATACTGAAGTACAGAAACCTGCCTCTAATAATCCTCTCAGAATTTTGTTTTATAGCACCAGAAAAGCCATTTTTCAGGGATCATATACAATATACATCCCCAATGATGAAAAACAATTACCCCTTCTGCAAGTTAAAATTATGGTTGAAAAAATCTGATACTTCTAGTTTGGAACCATCCAATTAAAATTAAATACAGTATCAAAAGTTTTTGAACTAAAAAATAAGATGCCGTGACTATAAAACTTAGGGTACCAGTGTTATTTACAGTCCAATGTTCTCTCCCTCCATAAAACTTTTGAACTTCGGAGATTAATAATTTGACTTATATGTTCAAATTTTAGGGTCAGGTTTTAATACTTGAACATGAACCAATTCTGGGAGTTATCTTCAATAACATTATTATGCCAGAATTACTATAATGATAATAATTATGAATTGCCAGAGTTGCAATATAGTACAGAATCATTAGATTCAGTGGTAGCCAAACCTTTAGTAGCGCAGCTATTCATTAACTAGGATCTCTCCGTAAGAATACGAAATGGAGAAAAATAAAAAGAAAAGCAATGAAAATACAAGGAATAAATAGTAAAGAGGAAAAGGAGAAATTTTATGAAAGGAAATAAAAGGGAAAGGTAGGGAAATAATAATAGGGAAAAGATTGAAGTATAGAGAGAAGGAAACTAAAAAGGAGAAAGAAAAAAGAGAGGGATGCAAAAAGGGAATTTAGAGATAGAGTTTAAAGAAAATAAAATATTATGATAACCGGTTCTACCCCATCCCTTATTCTCTTCCCCACTTTCAGATTGGCAGGGTGACGCAAATTTCAGATCCCGGATTTCGCGATTTGAATGAAAGTTATCTTTATGTATTATAGTGAATTAAATAATCTTAAAAGCAATGCTTTTATCTTATGAAGAAAAATAGTAAATCAAACAGCGAAAACTGATATCTGAAATTTGCGTCACCCTTCCAATATGACGCAAGACGCATGACCGCTACGACCGTGGTAATATTTAAAACCCAATCAATTTAGAACAAATGAAAGAAAGTAAAGTAAAAGGAGAGAAAGCAGTACGTACTAAAAAGAAGAAAATGCCTTATAAGCTGGACTTGTAGAGTAGATTTGCTTCTAATAATGCATATTACAGAATTGCAGTAATATTTATTAAGCCTTGTCTTGTCTTTTCATTACAATAAGATTGGAAAATAACTAGGTTTAGACCTTTTTGAAAGCAGGCTTTTCTTTAATTAGGGTCTGTCCGTCCGTCCGTAATAGTTTGCTCTTTTTGTTTATTTAGACATGTCAATCACCTAACACAATATAACCTAACCTAACCTAAAATAACCTATAAAAAGCCATTTTAAAAATACGAAGAATCGCTCCTTATGGAGGGATGTCGTGGAAAGGACTATACCCCAGAAATATCCTATCGATGATTCCCATACCAGTTAAGTTCGGACATCCATTTAAACTTCTTGACAAAATTGTTTTATATGATTTAATTATCCTATTCATCTGATTTTTGGAATAATGATTCCTAGGACAACAAGTTATAATATTGAAAGTGAGGCATCTCTATTATCAAATCCTAAAACACAACACATGTATATAATTTTTTGTTTAGACTAAAAATTAATGTTCTGTTTATTAAGTAAGAAGTACAGCTACTCTTTAATCAAGGTATATCATAATGTTTGTAACAGAACATTAGAAGTTTTGTTAAACAATTAAGGTAAATGATTTTCAAAATGGAGGATGGTAATGGGGTGATTACCCCTCTCAAAAATACGGGAGGGCCGTAAACACCCCCAAAATATTAAAATGTATTAGATTTTACTAGACAAAAAGTTTACTTTAAGTTGGGGTTGCCATTGATATCACCAAAAGTAATTTGTTTTAGAAAAGGGAGGAGTGTGTTTCAGTTTTGGCATTGTACCTCACCTAAAGTTGAATTCCCCTCCCGCTATGTAAATATTCCTTGAATATTCCTTGAGTATGCATTGGCAATTAGGAAACTATGAGAAAATAATTCTGCCAAATAAGGTCTTCTGTGGGAAAGGATTGCAGGGATCAGAAGGGATAAGACAATGGCCGATAACATACATCCCCAATTATGATATACAATATTACCCCTTCTGGAGATTACAATTATTGATTGAAACGTTTGGAAACTCAACTTTAATGAAACCATTAATCAAAATTCAATAAGAGTCACCAAAGTTTTTGAGCCAGCAAATAAGAAAACGTTATCATAAAACTTTGGGTTCAGTATTTTCAGGGACCTTACGGTCTAAGACAGTGGACGATAAATCTACATTTCCAATATTGATAAACAAAATAATCTCCTATTTTCAGGTTTAAAATAGTATTTTATCCAAAGAATAAGTTAACATGGTTATTAGGGTGGGTCGATTTTGGACATTTTTTTCTGAGACCAAAGCGGGGATCTGCAAATGATTTTTATGAGTATAATACACCTCTGGATGATTTAAAATTTATTCTAAGTCTTAAAACCGTTAAAGACCAGACATTCAATTGTATAGCTATTTGTAAATGGGTGTCAAAAATTTATCGAATCAGAACTATGGCTTCATGGTGCTCCCATTGAGGAGTAGAATCAGAAACTTTTGACCGTTTCAAAAAATCTCGTTCCTAGCCTGAGAAAATCTCAAAAAACCTCTACAAATTGCACAATTCTCAATAAACCCTAAAAAATGGCGGTTTTTAAGTCATTTCTAAGGCTAGGAACGAGATATTTTAAAAAGGACCAAAGTTCCTGATTCTACTTCTCAAGGCCTTTCCTGCAATAAAGGATTTTTTTCATTTCGTTCGCATTATGAGTCAGCTATAAATTGTCGCATATCTTAGCTTTAAGCTTTTCTTGGATAAATTATTTCGTGAAAAAAATTTCTCCCTCAAATAAATGTGAAGAATATGACAAAACATAAAATAAGTTAGTCTTGAATAGTGGACTTAGTGGACTTTCTTAGAATAAAGTTTGCTTCATAGAGGTTATGTCGCTGCAAATAATGTCGCAAGTATCTCGTAAATAACAAAAAGTAAACAAAGGTTTTTGTCTGCAAAAAAATCCCATATTAGGTTTGACGAAAAATGGTGTCAGATGGACCATCTAGATTTACTTTGTCTATTAAATTTATTTACTTATTTATTTAGACTGGTTATGGCTGTGTACCCTACCTGCACACGCCCACCTCCCCCCTCACCTCCATGTACAGAAGCCCCTCCACCTCCTAGAAGTTTACAACAAAAGAAATATGACCACAGGTAACGCATTTAGAATTACTTAGTAAGCAAAGTACCCCCCTTATTTTTCAAATAAATTTTAAAAAGGGGAGAGTTTTTTATTTTTATGCCTAATTTCTGCTGTGGGCACTTTAACCCTGAGAGGCTACCCTGTACTCATAATGACCTAACCCGACTTGATCTAAAGTACTAAACAAACACATGAAAAACAACGCTTCCCCTTTCCCCCCTACATTTATACATTTATTTATTCGCTAATTTAAAATGGCCTAAACATACAAATAACATATAGGACGCACTCCATAATATAATCATTACTTAATTGATTTAAAAACTTTAAAATATTTTGACCAATATAAGTACATTTTGATACAATAAAATACTATACAAGCAAGGCACACTTGGTAATGTTCTGGCCATTGTATAGAGACAAACAGACATATACACATATTAATAAATTAAATAATCCTAGAGGTTCAGGGTCTATATAACCTTCCGAGAAATTCTCTAAAAAACAACATATTATCATATATGATATTTTTCTAAAAGTTAATATTTCTAGATAAATCTTAATTATATAAATTATTTCCTTATAATCGACAACAGAAACAAAATACACTTGTTAGTGTGGTTCATTCTCACTAACTAAACAAGGATGACAACATCCAAAAAAGCGAAACACTGAAACTGTAGGACAAACGGACATCAACACTTATATAGTGTCAGAACTGAATAATCAGAATATAAATGTATTAGAGTTGAAGCAAAATTGTAAGTGTAAATTTGTTGAAAAACTGCTTGATACAGGATAATGTTTATGGACATACTTACATTTTTAGGACTTGATTATAGAGTTGTTTTGCTTGAAACATTATACTTTGTTGTCCCAGGAATAAACATACCAAAAATCAGATCAATCGGATGATTAGATCACAAAAGAATTTGTTGTTCAAAAAGTAAAAAAATCAACATGTTTAAAATAGACGTACGGACATTCTTGTAATGATTATAGAGTTGCTACGCTTTCTAAATCGTACCTAACTACTAAAGGAATCACCATACAAAGTTTGAAATCGATAGGACAATTCTAACATGCCTAAATTAACTAAAAAAGCTATCCGTTTGTGACGGACGTACGGACCTACCCTAATTATAGAAAAGCTTCGCTTTTAAAAATAGCTTGAAACCAGCGTATAAATACCGTTTTGACTTGACTGGTTTAGGTACACGAATCTATTAATGGACAACAGAAACACACCCACTTGTCCCTATGGGGTATTTTCCCTGCGGGACTCTTCTAAACCTTACTTAACCTATCCTAACCTACCATATAAGCAACAAAAATCCTTCTTGTAATTTTTTTTGTGGCCCACAATTGGCAAAGATTCATAAGTTTTATATCATTTAGGGATAGTGGGATATGACAATGAACGTAAATTTATTTGTTTCCCCATTCTATATGTAATCCTAATAACAAACATATCTATGAGAGGGAAGAAATGGGTCTAGTTTAATTTAAACACCATTATCTCATCCCTCCCAGAGTAACTGTAGACTAGATCTAATAACTAAAAAACTTTCCTTTCCCGGAAAAATTTATTTCTGCTAAAAAATGGATGTAGAATATACGTGGATATTTTAACAGGGGAAAAATTGTCGTAAAAATAGGTTGCTATTTCTACAGTCATATATTGGTTAGTTCGTTCATCCTGTAGGTGGAGAGGGGATGTGGTAAAGGGTGGGAATTCGGGATCGTTCTTATTAATCCCACTACTTTATAAGAGTACAAGATAATTTGGTGTATGATCCAAGTCATGATAAATCCATTGCTGAAAAGGTAAAACTAAGTATAAATAATAGATGAACCTAAATTAAGAGAAATTGGGAAAAATAGCAATATTGTAAACATTTATAATTTAATGCAAAGTACATATATAAACAAGTGACGCAACATCCATAAGTAGCGAAATTTCTTATCTATAATACAAAGTAGAACGATATCTGTCTGTCTGTCTGAAGCTTAAGATTCTAGTAACCACTGAACCGATTGGGCTCTACTCTTCAGGGAATATACCTATTGATCCTGTGATGGTTTTAAGCTATTTTCTTGGGTAGGGGGGGGGGGGCAATCCAATCCCTCCAAAGAAAAATATCCCCCCTGCAAAAAAAATTCTTTTAAAATCAAAATTTAAAAAATGGGGTGGTCGACTACCCCACTCCAAAAAAATTCCTCCCCAAATCTTTTTTTTACTTTTTCTCTTTAAATTTAAAATTTTGAAAAGGGTGGGGGAATTCCCAGTACTTTTTGGGGCGAAGCCGCTAGTTGTAAATATTACCACTTCCCAATAAAGCCCTCTATCCGATATAAATTTCTTTAAAAATTCTCATAATCATCAAGTCAATTTTATGTCTAATTACATGATATTCATTTTTGTATTCGTTGAATTTTTTTAAAAATACGATGCGATATTGAATGGATATTGGAAAATATAGTGATAAAAATAAAGGTTAATAATCCATGGTATTTCATGTTTATTTTAATTTGCAAGAACTCAACCAAAAGTTACCATTTAAAAATGTATAGAATAATATGGATTCGGGAAAAAGGAATTTAAATAGAATACTTATGGATCTTAAGCTGTAAGGCAATGGACGATAATTAGTGTGAATTCTCAAAATTATTTGTTTAAAAGTTTAGTCACTGCTTTTCTGAATCAAGTATTGGAGATTTAATAAATGTACCCAAATTAAGGGAGGGAGAGGACATTAGTCCCCATATTATCTTATTCGTTGGACACTTTTACTCAGTTTAATTGGTTGGTTTCAAACTAGAAGTGTCTAAACTTTTCAACCAATAATTTTAATAAAACAAGTGGTACTTTTGTTTATCATTATTAGTTTTAGATTAAAATACGTTTAAATGTATTAAAAATATATCGGGGGGGGGGGAGGGGGGAGGGGCATGCGTATTTTTTGTTTTGTTTATGCCTAACCCCTGCGGGGAGAACCTAATAATAATGTCTAACTTTTTATCTTTGTGACGTAACAAAAATCAAAGGATGAGAGGGGAGGTGGGAAAGGAAACCCCTAAAAAAGAGATAGATTTTTGTTACGTCACAAAGATAAAAAGTTAGACACTATTAATAGGTTCCTGCGGGGAGCCTAAACTCTCTACTCAATATAACCTAACCTGACCTGATTCAAAGCCTAAACTTACCCAATATAACCTATTCCAACCTACTCTAAAGTGAAACACAAACACACAAATAACTTCCCTCCCCCTTAATATTTTTAATTAATTTCAAAATAACTTGAATTCTGATAGTTAAGATTATACAAAGATTAAATTTTATTCTATTTTCCAATGTTTTGTTCACTGCTACTGGTAAAGAAATGAAATCATACAACAAAATAGCATAAACATTTTCAACATTAAAACTTAATTAATCTACCTAGGAATTGATTATTACCTCCACAGGACCAATTTATAGCTACTGAATAATTATACAAAGTTATTTTTGAAATCAAAGTTTTTTTTTACATATATTGTGTTTCCGTAAGGGAACAGGGTTTATTTAAGTTCGGTGTAACAAAACTGGTATTCATTTTATGATTTTTATTTTGATATTTGTAGAAAAGTTAAGGTATAGTCCCTTTTCGTGACAACGCCCCTTAAGGGGCGATTCGTCGTATCTTTAAAATGGCTTTTGATAGGTTACTTTAGGTTATATTGGGTTAGGTGATTGCCCCGCAGGGTTAGACAATTGGCCCCGCAGGGTTACAGCCCCCACAGGGGCTACTTTCATTGAATTTATTCTTGTTAATGTTTATAAGATTTTCTAAACTGTGATTTTATGAAAGCTAGCATCCTTATTAATATTAAGACCTAATGCTATTATTTCTTCTAAAATATTGTTGCTGCGTTATTTGTTGAATTAATTGTCATGTATTGTTATTTTTGTTTTATTTTCCCCCAAGGAGTCAATAAATCTAAAATCAATTTACTTAAAACATTTTTTGTGTATTATTGTTAGGAGATTGAAACTAACTTTATAGAAAGTTGAAATGTAATATAGGATTAGGGTCTTGTCTAATATAAAGATTTTATTTCAGTGTATATAGTTTTGAAATATCACATTTCCTCAATTTTGGGCTGAGAAAAGCTTTACAGTTTAACCCAATGGGCCGTTTGTCTCTATGTCTGTTTTTATGAAATTTTGCTTATCTCGGCAGTTTTATTTTTTTTTGCTAAAAGTATCAGAAAATAATTTCCAGACGTCGTATGTCATTGGATGAAAGGAAAATAATCTTTTTTTTTATTTCAAAAGGTTTTTCATATGAAGCTAATTTTGTTTTAGTAAGGTTTCTTTTTAAATTAAAAATTGAATATAAAATCACGAGTCAAGTTTTTATTTATAATCGATTATATATCAAAATGTCTACGGTGACAGATACCTAATAGTCAGAAATGTACGACTTCTAAATGTTTAATGAATATTGATTATTTTTTGAAAATATCTTTGTTATTTTTGTACAGTTAGTACAATTAATTCTATTTCAAATGTCGCAAAAAAGTATAAAAAAATACATTGTACAAATATTATTAAACAAAATTATCCTTGCAATAAAGTAAAAGGATCTCTGTGTGTGTGTTTGTTTGTACCGAAGGATCTCGCTAAACACTTCTCATAGGCCCTAGGAAGGGTAATAACTATTTTAAGGGAGGGTACCTCTTCCAAGAAAAATCGCAAAAAAACAAAAAAAATATATCTAAAACCACCTAGTGGCCGCAAAAATAATTTTTGGTAAACAGCTGATCTTAACATAGATTGAAAATAAAACATTTTACGTGCCCCTAGAGGCCTCTTGGGGGCGTTGCCGCTAGTTATACAAATAATATCAAATCTTGACAGGTTAATAAAATAGGAGAGAAACAGAACAATTACAATTATATAAACAGCAATGTTCCCAGGGAGGGTGGCGACATTAGATAGCAAATTACATTTGTACCCAAATTTTTATAAACATGTTTTCTCAGGCAACACCCCCCAAACCCTTAAACTTGAAATTGCAAAGGTCTGCCTTTCCCTTTTCCTTTTCCCTAATTGATTTATACCCCCCTATTGCATCGCTGTGCACGCCACTGGTACTAACCGATAATAACCATGAAACAAATATTATGCAGATGCGCTACTTCTGATCATTTTCCTTCTTGTTTATTTGTAATCTTAAGACAAGAAAAAGACAGGGAGTAAGGGAGGGGACAATGGATTGAATATTCAATTTTTAAGAGTCTCAGACTTTGGGTACTGGCTTAAAGGGAATGTGCACAAATACAGCAGATTCTGACTGACTTTGGGTACTAGCGCATCAATGCCCCGCTAACTAGCTGAGTTAGTTTCGAATATGCAGACAGAAAAATTTGTTATTGATGGCTGGTTTTGACAAATATTTTTTCCCAAGAAAACGTCATTTCATTTATTGAAACTCTACTGTGATATTTATGTATTAAACAATCTAAGAACTGCTTGAATTTAGGTGTTAGTTAAAAATATATGAAAAGGGTTGACGTAGTTCTAAACAAGATTTTTCTAGTGATTAATTACAGAATGTTTACTACATTGTGATGTATTGGTAATTTAATTTTCAAGTAAATGATTTTTTTCTTAGAACTAATTTTGTTTTAAATTAGGTTACCATGATCCCTTTACAATTTTGGTCAAATTTTCTTGATAAATCTGGTTTTCATTGCTTTTCAGCGAACCCTCTTAAATTGAATTAATTGCCCATTGTCCCCTCCCTTACTCCCTGAGAAAAAGAAGTCTAGGTATGATAAGCTAGAGTGTGTGTGTGAGAGAGAGAGAGAGAGTGAGAAGAAGAGAGAATAAGAAAATAGATCATCCAATATTAACCAGGATAATACAAGAAATCAATATCTACACAGGTAGCGAAGATAATTAATTGAGACCCTTTTTCAGACCCTCAAGAATTTCTGACTCTAACACCACCACAGTGACCATTTTTTTGATTCCTTAACACATTTATTTTCAAATTTTTTGGGTCCTTTTTACTTAAAAATCTAAAACGGTTGTTATTTTATTGTTTTTAAAGCTAGCAGAACAATGTTTGATTGAAAATATTATTTTTAGGTAAAATTTAATTTAGAATTGGTTAAGGTCTGATAATATGATATCAAAGATTTTATTTAACTGCAAATTATCATTAACAAAATCTGATTGAAGTTATTTCTGAAAGACTAGCGTGTAGAAACTTTTTACTATTTCAATCACTATCAATGTTGAGTTACCCCCCACTACCCCCCCCCCCCCCCATTCCTAATTATTTTTGTTTTTAAAATAGCCTAGAACCCTCTTACGACCAGTACCAAACTTTTCTGAAAACTGTGTATAGATCAGTCTAGTCATTTATGCGATATTTTTCACCACACACACACACAAATAAATACTTTAGGGTAGGATATTTGAATAAGGGCCAGTCAATCTTCATCCATTTTTTTCGTGTGAGAATATGGCTTGGATAGCTTATTATCTCACTATCGGCTTCGCCCCTAGCCTCTAGTGGCTTTGCTCCAAGAGGTAATTAAAAAGAGAAATTAAGTATTTCTGGTGCTGCCATTTAATATGAAAATTTTTTGTTGGTAATATCCTCTTAGAAATTTTTTTTAAAATTTACACTGCAATGTCCCCTACCTCACTAAATAGACATCAAATTGATTTTGGGCATTTGTATTTTATATAAAAAATGTACCAGACAACATGTATAGAATAGCTGTCTGAAAATGATGAAATGGGAAAAACTTTATATGAGATTAATAAGCTTTTATCATCAAAACTTTCAATATATTTTTCTGAAAACTTCGAAATAACATCCCTTTTTTTAATAATTTACATAATTTACTTGATTTGTCGGTCTGATAGTCATACTAAAAATATATTTGAAAAACATGTGAAAGATTTCATGATTTATCCCCAAGCTTCACATAGGTCCTGGGATAATTTTAGGCTATTATAATCCTATTATATAAAGTAGCAAGCTTTTTTTGTCTGTCCGAAGGATCTCGCTAACCGCTGAACCGATATTGTTCTTCTTTACAGTGAAGCTTCTTATAGGTCCTGGGAAGGTTTTGAACTATTTTTGGGGAGGGTGTCCTCACCCCCCTCCCCCCAAAAATATTGTTTTCTCTTTTGGAACTCAAATTTGAAATGGGATGAGGTCGAATTTTCCTCTCATTCCTTAAGTGCCCCTACAGGCATCTAGGGGTAGCCGCTGGTAATAGATTTATTCCGTCAGATGGTCTTATCTATTTTTCCTTCTCTAGTCCCTAGATGCTAGAGGCGCAGCTGAAAAAGCAAGGAAAAAAATAAGATAAAAAGTATATGATGTTATGTATTACCTTTATTATATTTTGCAAGCATGATCTTTAGTGTTCCTTCACTTCCGCTAATACCTCATAATAACAAAGTAATTGATATTTTGTAAAGCCCCAATACAAATTTGGTTGGACAAAGTACCTCATAGACTACTAGTTGTTGCGCCTAGCATTTATAGGCTCTGTAATTATATGAGGCAGACAAATAACATGAAAACATACCAAATCTCAGTCTAAATATAAAATGGAATAAAAGCATTACGGGACTTAAGTGAAGCTACCCCAAAAAGGAGAGTTCAAACAGTTCAGTAGTTATTAAGATCTTAGGCTCTAGAAAAAAAACTTACTACTTCATGGCACAGGAAATACGACATAGTCACAGGAATCTTCACAAAAAAATAACAGTTTATCTCGAAGGAAAGCCGTGTACATCATATTTCGCTCCGTACACAATCATTTTCTGGTTAAAGTGATAACACACCAACAACTTAAGTTCTGCCAACAGCAAAACGGGGCCCTGACAAAAAAACAACAAATCTTTGATTTGAAAAATGAATCTTTCCTATAATAATAATATGTTCAATATTGTTCGTGCTATATATCTGTCTGTTTATTAACAAGTCCCCAAAGTTCTATAATAACGTTTTCTTATTCGTTGAATTAACAACTTTGGGGACTTTAGTGAATTTTGGTTGGTTGAATCATTTAGTTGAGTGTCCAAACGTTTCAATCATTAGTTGTAATCTAGAGAAGGGCTGATTTTGTGTATCGTCATTAGGCATGTACATTAATTTATCGGCAATTGTCCTTTTGATCCCTGGGTAATAGCTGACATATACTTTACATGTCATTTTTTCAAATGGATTTTAATATTATTTAGGTCGACTGCATGGCATTAGATTTATTAAAAGTGGTCATAAATGACACACTATTAACATAATGGCATTATTTTAATATTATAACTATTATATACTTGTACTACATAAGTAACTACGTAAAATTTTTAAACGAAGGATTAATTCATACGGGCGGGTGACACTCAAACTCCAGGTCCAACAACTCAGGATAACTAAGGGGAGACAAATGTATACTTTTCTGTCTAAACAACCGGGGTATTAGGTTAAGAAACACCCATCAGACAACCAACTCTTTGATTGAACGACCTTGTCTGAGAAGTCGTAACTGTGCATGGTAATGAGTTGCGACTGTTTTGGACCAAGGCATTCCCCCTACTCTAACTATTAAAATTAGCAGCATGAACCATTTTTAATGTCTTTAGTTATGACACGGTATTAAGCCGATATTCAAACCTATCACCTTCCCGTCGACGAGGTAGCTGAATAAAGTGACTCCAAAAATCAGCCATCTGACGCCATAAAAATGAGGGATTATCCATCTATTTTTTAGGGGTTTTTCTTTCCCACTTCACCTCTCATCTCCCACATTTTTTATGACGTCGCATGGCTGATTTTTAAGACACTTTGTCCAGCTACTTAGTCCGGGCCTCAAGATAGATGCACAGTTTTCCATTATTAATGGAGTTACATATTTTACACACAGAAATCTTGACAACAACCAATATTAAAAACGGTCATAACACCGCCTTGAAAAAATAAGAGCTTTCACACAAAATATCATGTTGAGCACTGGTACACCCGCACTAGATATACCACACTTTTCTGGGATCTTGCTGAGTCAAGTATCAACTGTTGGGAATATCAAAGGATGACTCCATGCAAAATTTTAGCCGGATCCGGCCAAAACCGGCCGTGAATTTTAATAAAAACCGGTTTTTTCCGTTTTTTAAGGGGTATCTGTAAATCGATTCGGCTGGAGCAAAACCGGTTGGAGGTACAAAAAATTTTACTTCACATGAAATTTAGCCAATGCAATTGCCTACAAAAATGTACTTCATCATCAACTTGATTGGACAACTCTTTCCCCTCCTAAATGTCCATTAAAACCTCGGAAACGGCAAAAATCGCCAAAAATCACGCCTTCGGCGGCGAATAACGGCTAAACGGTCAGCCGGAGGAGAATGAAACATAAATGAAGAAATGTCCGCCTCAAAAAGTTGTTCAATATCAAAGAGATGCTTGAAGTCTCTTAAACGACTCCTTCCCCTCCTTTAAGGGGAAAAACTGAAAAAACGTGATTTTCAAAAGTATGCCCACTTCGTGGGTGTGGGGGGCACTGAACCCGTCACCCCAGGGTCACCAAATATAAAGTCTAGGCGGCCCACAATGCTGAATTTTCACCAAGTGAAAGTCTTGTGTCAATATCTCTTATGAGAAAAAAGTTATTAATTAATTAAAATTTCAAATTGTGATTTTTTGATGGATTTCTTTGATGAAATGACAGGCTGGTCAATTTTTAGGCCGTTTTTTGCGGTTTTTGGGCTGTCACGTCCAAACGGTTTGATATAATCTCACGGGACCTTTTGCCCGACCTAAGTCTGTGAGGTCTAGGAAAAAAAATCAGACTTATGCAAAAGATTATAATTATAATCTTTACACAGAAAAATGGCACGAGGTGAGGGTTTGAGGGGGCAAAATGAGCCAACCAGCGATTTTTGACAGCGCACAGCGACGGTGTGCTTCATCCAATCCGGGATTTTTTTTTCTTAGACCTCACAAATAACCAGACTTAGGTCGGGCAGAAAGTCCCGTGAGATTATCTCAAACCGTTTGGGCGTGACGGCCCAAAAACCGTAAAAAATGGCCTAAAAATTGACCAGCCTGTCATTTCATTAAAGAAATCCATCAAAAAATCACAATTTGAAATTTTAATTAATTAATAACTTTTTTCTCATAAGAGATAATGACACAAGACTTTCACTTGGTGAAAATTCAGCATTGTGGGCCGCCTAGACTTTATATTTGGTGACCCTGGGGTGACGGGTTCAGTGCCCCCCACACCCACGAAGTGGGCATACTTTTGAAAATCACGTTTTTTCAGTTTATCCCCTTAAAGGAGGGGAAGGAGTCGTTTAAGAGACTTCAAGCATCTCTTTGATGTTGAACAACTTTTTAAGGCGGACATTTCTTCATTTATGTTTCATTCGCCTCCGGCTGACCGTTTAGCCGTTATTCGCCGCCGAAGGCGTGATTTTTGGCGATTTTTGCCGTTTCCGAGGTTTAAATGGACATTTAGGAGGGGAAAGAGTTGTCCAATCAAGTTGATGATGAAGTACATTTTTGTAGGCAATTGCATTGGCTAAATTTCATGTAAAGTAAAATTTTTTGTACCTCCAACCGGTTTTGCTCCAGCTGAATCGATTTACAGATACCCCTTAAAAACCGGAAAAAAACCGGTTTTTCATAAAATTCACGGCCGGTTTTGGCCGGATCCGGCTAAAATTTTGCATGGAGTCATCCTTTGATATTTCCAACAGTTGATACTTGACTCAGCAAGATCCCAGAAAAGTGTGGTATATCTAACCCGCACCCCCCCTGATTTTTTAACAAATTGAAAATATGGGAAGGGAAAATTTTTTCGCTTGTTGAAGTAAAAACTACCCACCCTTATATTCAATTTATTTTAAAACTTAAGTTGAAGGTTTCAGTGCTCGATGGACACTTAAAGAAAAAACATATAAATTTCAATATGTTATGCATTATTTGAAATAATTAATCTACTGTTTTTCAAATAATAATTCCTGAGAAATTTGGTACAATTATAAATTATATAAATACACAAGATTGTAGGGCTTTATGAGAACAATGAAAATCTTGATTGAAAGTGTTTTCAAGGTTAATTTACTGGAAATAAAGAAAGATAATGTAAATGATTACCTACATAACATAAAGAGTTCCTTTATATCATTTTATATTTATATGAGGATGTATCGTAGATACTTTAGGATTAGGGAGGTAGGTACGTCCTTTCTTTTATTTGTAACTCAACTATTATTGAAGATATGCAAAATAGAGGATATACAAACTTTCCCGATTTTGTATAATTTTTGAGGAACACGACTCCAGTGACGTCATATTTTTCTTTCCCGAAAAAGGGAAGGGGGGAAGAAAATCTCTTCAAAATAGATGGGGAAAACCCCCTTTTCTCCCATCTCTATTTTCTTCCCCCCTTCCCTTTTTTTTCTTTCCCCCTTCCCTTTTTCGGGAAAGAAAAATATGACGTAACTGGAGTCGTGTTCCTCAAAAATTATACAAAATCGGGAAAGTTTGTATATCCTCCACAAGGACTCTGGTAGGAAATAGACAACTTATTCATACGTACTGTACTAAATCAATCATTACTTGGACTAATTTAACCAAATTAGGTTTTTTTTTAGGTTTTTGATATTTCATACAACCCCCTTAAGTTATTCATTACAGTAAAATACAATTTTAAAATTTATTTACTGTGTAAATATGCATAAATATGACGTTTTTACTGACAATTATGTTGATTTTTACTCAAAGCATATATCTTGTAGACAATAAAATGATTATAACTTTCGTTCTATTTAAGATAAATTGATGAAATAAAAAGTACATTCAATTTTATTAAGCTGAAAAGTCACTTATTGATATTAAGAAATAATAAACCCCTTTGAGTGGGGGAGGGGGGGGGGCGTTGAGTATCGAAATAAGAAACTAATGTAAATTTCTTTTCTACGGTCGGTTTTAATGATTCATATAGCAGCCAAACTGTTTTAGGCAATACCCATTTGTCTGTCTGTCCCTCTGTCTGTCTGTCCTTTTGTCTGTCTGTCCCACCACTTGTCTGTCTATCTGTCTAACTGCCTCTCTTTTGGATTTCAATGAATCATCTACCATAGCCTAATTATAATTTGTTAATGCCTCAAAGACTCTCTGTTACTATTTACCTGTCCCTCTGTCTGTCTGTCTGTCCCTCTGTCTGTCTGATCATTCACAGGTTCTCTATTAATTGTCTATTTTAGTAAAATTTTGATAATTCTTCTTGCCCGTCTGTCTGTCTATCTACTGAGTTTCTACCCTTGGTCTAACAGACTTATTCACTTAATTTATAAAAAATTAGATTTAACTAATAATATAGTGGTATCTTGTACCAAGAGATACACAAATAACCTTGTGTTGAAAAAAAACAAATAAAAAATGATTCAATTTCTTCTATGAAAAAAAGTGTAATACATGTTACTTTATTCTCTTTGTACATCAAAAATATGTTTCAAATTTATAATATCAGGTTATATTCCATTAATTTATTAACAACTAAATTTTTTGACACCCCACTTATGACTTTTAACAGCCCCCTTTAACTAAAATCAAGGGTGATTTTATTAAGATTTTACCAAACCTACTTTACATAAGAAATTTATTACATTTTAAAAATTTTTTTTATAAAAAGAGGATTGGGATATATCTCCCTCCCAACATTAACTTTAAAAACTATTGTAAAATATATTAAAAGTTATAAACATATATCTATCAAGATCATTAAAGGAATTAACTCAAGTTTGAGGGGGGGGGGGCTTAATGCAACCATCTCATAATCAATGCACAAATTGCACTTAGAATTCGAATTTTGTTACAAAACTTGGCATGAGTAATCCTTGGTACATCTATTTTCCCAAAATGGAACAAAAAGTTGCAAAAGTGACGGCTAACAGCTGGCGGCTCAGTCATTTAGCCGTTTTTGGGCTATATTCAGGGCGAAACTATCATTAATTGCATAGGAATCAACTTTTTGAAACATATTTTTGCTTTAAATATCCATTTTTAAAATTTCTTGTACCAGCTGCTTGAACTGGCTGAAACTGGCTGGGAGCAGCTAAGAGTATGAAGAGTATATAGGGCTTGTGACATGTCTAGGGGTAGGTTTTTATTGTTACTGAGCTCAAAAATACTACTATAAATAGTGGGGGTCCATCCATTTGGCAGCTGGGGCTGTTACACAGACTGTTAAAAACCTACCTAGAGACACGTCACAAGCCCTATCTACTCATTCTACTCTTGGCCGCTCCCAGCTGTGCTGCGGCCATTAGCAAGCTGCCAAATGAATTTTTTTTGTGGTATTCTAAAAGTTAATAAAATAAAATTAATGGTCTTCTTATCAATAAAGGGGGGTTTGGTGCTGGAGGGTGGGCAAAATTGATATATATTGAGCTAAAATTTTTAAACTACCTGGTCCAGTAGTTACTGCATCTAAAAGAAAAACAAAATTAAAATTTTTTTTTAAGTTAGGTAAGAAAAACTGCAAAAATGGAATTTGACTTTGCAGATTTCTTGCTACACCTTCATATGTTATTATTGAGACTGCTCCATTTTTTTGGTAAATTTCAGGTTTATATTGACATACTAGAATTGAAATTTTGTAAAAATCTTTAAAATTGAGATCACACAAAAGAACTAAAAAAACATTCTTTTTGCAGATTTCAAAAACTTTGAAGTGCTCGTGAGGTCACAATTATTGCATCACAGAAAAAAATATTTAGCATGGGTCATTTTTTTGCTTAAATCAACCACATTTTTACTGGGGGCAAAAATTTTTTCATGGTGGGATGATTTAATCTACAATATATACTTTTGGCTGTTGACAGCTGTTCTCAGCCATTTTTGGCAGCGAAATCTAGAAATTAAAAAAGTGTTTTTAGTAATATGTCCTTGTCCATGACATAAAGTTATAATGTTAATTAAGAAAAGTTTAATTCAATGGAAATATTCAATTTTTTATATCCTTATAAGCCATTACCCAGCTGCCACTATTTTTGGTAGTATTTTTCAGCTCAACACCCCTTAAAACCTATCCCTAATGGATGATTCCTACGTAATTATTGCTGGATTTGCCCTGAAAATAGCCCAAAACTGGCTAAACAGCTGAGCAAACAGCCCTTAGCCATTACTTTTCCAAATTTTTGTTCCATTTTGGGAAAAAAGATCTACCAAGGATTACTCATACCAAGTTTTGTAATGAAATTCGAATTTTTGGTGCCATTTGTGCATTGATTACATGATGGTTGCCTTAACCCCCCCCCCCCTTAAGCTTAACTTTTTGTTAAATTTTGAAAAACAGACCTACTAAGGATTACACATGCCAATTTTCATAACAAAATTTGGATTAATTGATTATGGGATGGTTGCATTAACTCCCCCCCCCCCCTACATATGTATGAGAGTTTCCTCATGTCTCAATTTACTAATTAAAAGTTGTACAGTACAGTTGTACAGAATATTGCAAGATTTTTTTAGTAAAGTCTGGTAATTAATTTACCTAAAAATAGATAGCATAGAATTATCTGAATCAGTGACTTGCTTAAATACACCCTCCTTAAACACCCCCAACCCCACTTTATTTTAAGGGGTGTAAATTTATTTCCTTTATACCCCCTTGGAATTTATAGAGGGGTGTATCTGAGGGTGTAGGCTCTTGTCAAGAGGGTGGACATGGGTGGACACCTAGGGAGGTGTATCCATCCCCCTTAATTTTACAAGGGTGGTGTAAACAACCCCTATACCAACCTTTTGCACGCCTTTGATCTTAACTATACTTTTAAAGTACATAAAGTTGTAAATTCAGTAACTATTCTACAAAAATTATCTTCCTAAATTGATGTATGATTTTAAGGGTAATCTCCGGTGGACTAAACATTAAAATTTTATGGAAAAAAAGATATCTTTGGAACATGTATGTCTTGAAATTATCCCCCCTTTGTACCCAATACGCATTATTAATTCTAAGTGCGTCAATTTTGCGTTTAAAGATACCCTTAGTTTAAGCATTAATTTCTCCAAAAAATGATGAAAAAAGATAAATTTTTTTTTGATAAAATGATAAAAGTATATGTAAAATGAAATAACCAGCAAAAAAAATTACAAAATTACGTTAAATAGAACGAAAATTAGAGCGTTTAGTATGCCTTATAAAATGCGTAATTCTCATGAAAATTGTAACGATTTAGTATGTTGAGTAAAATATTTACAAACTTCCCGCTTTTATAAGTAGCTAGAGCCTTTGTGCCTCTGCAAAATATTTACCTTAAAGTATTATCTAAACTATCAAGTCTTTATTATTATATACACAGTTTAAACTATACAGTATCTACACAGTCTAGTCTGAAGATTCTACAGTATCTACACATTCTAGGCTGAAGATTCTACAGTATCTACACAGTCTAGACTGAAGATTCTACAGTATTTACACAGTCTAGACTGAAGATTCTACAGTATCTACACAGTGTAGACTATATAATAACTTAACAGTCTAGACTGAAGATTCTAAAGTATATACACAGTGTAGACTATACAGTATCTACACAGGATAGGCCTTACGGAATCTACACAGTTTAGACTCTACAGTATTTACATAGTCTAGATTCTACAGTGTTTACACAGTATCTTCAAGGCTTAACCCGTTGAAACAACTAGCGGCCAGATATATTACCCTCGCCGAATAAATTTAGATTAGATTTAATAGAAACATCTTTTCCTTATAACAATGCGTATTAAATACGGCTCGGCAGCCACAACCACATTACGGCACAATTTTTTAATTCGAGCTGCCTTCCCTATTACCAGGGGCTGCTATTCAGTCAATTATTTCCATTTGAAATTGCCGAAAATTTAATATTTTTTTTGGAGTAAAGTTGGAGTAAAACTTGTTTTTTTTTGTGTAACTGAAAGGGAAGTGGGTTAGAAGGGGATAAAAAAGGGAAGGGGTTTGAGGGAAATTTTCTTTTCAAATTGTTTTTCCGAATCACATTCCCTTTTTTCCTGCCTATTCCTTTAAATCTACTTGTCTAAATCGTCAGCCAAGCCTCGATAGTTCAAGAACTGAAAACCGGAAATTCGACAAATTAGTACAATCCGCGCATCTGAAGCGACAACCGCAAAAAAAAGATCCATAATCCGCAGCAGAAACATTTTTTTGCCAGTTGTCTGAAAAAGCGCACCTGCCAAGCCTTAATCCAAACATTCAAGATTATTTTGTGCTTTCCCGCCTTGTTGGAAATATGGTCAATTTTGGGGTGCATTTTATTGGCAGTTTAAACAGCATAAAATTGCTTGGAATTGGATCATTTTATATAAAGAGACGTTTCATTCATGTTCCAAGAAATAGGTATAGGGCTCAGGGAGGGAGGGGACATTGGGCTGTTTATAACATTAGTATCCAAAGTTCTAAAATAACTATTTCTTATTCTTTGGCCTAACAAATTTGGTGACTTTAGTAAATTTTGATTGGTTGATTCTTTAACGTGTTCAAACGTTTCAATTGATAATTGTAGTTTATTGAAGGGGTAATAGTGCATCATCATTGGGGATATACATTAATTCATCAGCCATTGTCTTGTCACTTTAGATCTCTGGATATTGTGTTGTTATTGTGCTTGCTCTCTCTCTCGCTATGTCTGTAACTATGTAAAGAATATTCCAACAGAAAACCAAGCCTTTAATTGCAAGACCTTTTAATGTAAATCTAAACTGTGCATGGTAGTAAGTTGCGCCAGTTTAAGGGCCAACGCACTGGCATTGAATCAGTAAGTATCATGTTAACATCTTTAGTATAACTCGTTACTAATTTCACTGATGCCAATAAAACTTTTAATGCATAATGTAATTTCAGTTATTTGTTTTCTAAACTTTTAAAATTCTTCAAGAAACAAAGAAGAAACAGTCAATTTTACAATTGACGGACATACCTACATACTCATTTTATAGTATATCTACGCTGCTACTTATACGTTTATTCCTGTTTTATTATAAAATACAGAAAAAATTCTTATATTATGTAAAATATATGTAAAAAACTAAAAAAGCATTATATATGAAACTTTTATATGATATACACTTTTTTTAATTTTGAATATAGGAAGAAGTTCTCTAAAATGTAAATAGTTTTATTTCGAAGTAATAGTTATTTATCGCATAGACAGCTTTCCATGGCTATAAAAAATGAAAAAAAAATTAAACGAGTTTTGTTTTTCAAAAGGGGCAGATAAATTCGTTAAAAATGTTACACTTGATTTTTCAGTATGGTGGATATTAATCGGTTTTAAGGCCATGCTGAAAAATGAATTTTAGAGTCATTGATTGATTAATACTTGTAGAGAAATATAGGAAATATAATATCAGACCCCCTAATGATCTTTTAGTGCAATACAGACTGTAGGACATGAGGACATACCCTTTCAAAACAATCTACAATATACAAAAAAATATCGTAACTTTTCAGGGACAGAGGGGACATTAGACTGTGAATTTTACTTGTTCCCAAAACTTTTGTAAATTTTGTTACATCTTGCTTGGTTGGATAAAACATCACGTTCTTATCCATTGCCTTATGCTTTAACGTCCCTCAAACTTTTACTTTCATTAAGGAAATATGTTTGAGGTCATCCATTAATTTATAAAAATAATTGTCCATGTCCATTTATAGATGACACATGAAAATTACAGTTTTTTCCTTGTTTAAAGCAGTAATAAACTCTTGTCCGTAGTATTTCACTATATAAAAAAGGTCCTTGGTTGTTTTCCAAAATAGTTTGAGTGGTTTTATACACTAGACTACTAAAACTAATAAAATAATTGTATATTAAAATCTTATGGTTTATCTTTTGCTTATGGACCTTTGGTCCCCTAGGTCCAACAAACCAGGAATTAAATAGTAATTTTTTATTTCTGTATTTTGCTAATTACTTGCTTAATATAGAAATATTCAACTCTGTTATATAACTACATTTTTCAAATATGTCTGAAGAATATACTTTATTACTTTATATGAATTAGCCATATTAAAAAAATTTGCAGAAAAGTTTTGGCATTTATGGTTTGTACCAACTAATCAAGAAAAAAACGTTCTTTATTTTTTATTTATTTTATTCAATACAAAAAAGTCATTTGGGAGTGATAAATATAAAACCTATGTAAATATTTGCAAAACTACTTGGTTACTATTAAACAAAATTATTCTTGTTTGTTTCAGAAGAACGACAGAATATCTCCAGCATTCTCTCTTCCTCTCCAACAGGAAATTGGTAAGTAGTATCCACTAGGGATCCTAGGGATAAGACAATGGCCAAAAATTTGATGTACATCCATAATGATGATACACAAAATAAATCACATTTAGTGGTTAAAACGTTTGGACACTCACATAATGAACAAACCAAATAACATACAATAAATGTTCCCAAAGTTATTAAGCCAAAAAATAAGTAAACGTAATTTTAAAACTTTGGGTACTAGTGTAATAAACAGCCAAATGTCCCCTCCCTCCCTGGACAGGGATGAACATACATTTATATACATTGTAGAACAGATATGCCGATTACTGAAAATGCTAGATATCCTTGTAAAAAAGTAACAGGTTTTTATGTAGCAAAATATCTCTGTAACCTTCGAACCAATATGGATCTCTTTTAAAGTGAAGAGTTAAAGGTACAGGGAAGGTTTATCTATAAATATTTATGGGGAGGGTCCCTACAGCCTCCAAGGTGAAATCGCCCCTAGAAAGAAATACCCTTCACAAAAATTTAGTTTTCACTTTTTCTTCTTAAAACTAAAATTAAACCGCTCCCATGCTTTATCGTATTTATCGTAATAAATAAAAACCCACGATGTTTTAAATATCCGTCTAAAAACAAAGGAACGAAAAGGTAAAATGTAGATGAGTTGCTAAATTTCTCATAATTTTTACAAAACATTTATCTTTCTTTTTATTCTATAGAATATCATTCCCTTATTATTATATACATATTTTCGGCTTTATTGATTATTACACAGCTTAAATATTACAGGAACTTAGGGACCAGACAATAGACAGTTGATAAATTCTGCAAACCTTGCTTATTAAAAAATAATATTTAGCTTGGAAGAATGAAGTGTTCTTACCCCCTATGAAATATAATTACATAATTAATAAACCACACAGAATATGAAAATGCAAAAATCTGAATATACATCTATTTTACTTACCCTATATTCCTGCTTTTATTGGCAATCAAACAAGGACGACAACAATCTAAACATCAGCTAACATTAACAATTTGGCATAAGATTATGTTTGGTTAATACATCCTAGGATAAACTAGAATATTATTGATTTTGATTGTGTAAAGATTCCATCAAGAAGTGCAGCTTTTATCTACAAAGTAGCTTGATGTCTGTCCATCCGTCCCTTAGGTTCTCGGTAACCACTGAACCGATCGGATTCTACTCTTCAGGATATATACCTACTGGTATATACCAACCCCCCCAAAAAATGAAAATTCCCCCCCCCCAAGAAAAAAAAATTTCTTGGGAAACTACTTCACATAAAATTGGCAGCACCAGAAATTTTTTTTCTTTTAATTTTTTTGAAAATTACCTCTAGGGGCAAAGCTAGCGGTTCTTCCCCTTGCATATTGGCCTCTGAATTTGAAGGGTGGGAAAGAACATAAATTGAGCCTAAAGTCACAGGGAGGGAGGGGACATTGGGCTGTTTATTAAACTAGTCCCCAAAGTTTTATGATAATATTTACTTATTCGTTGGCTTAGCAACTTTGGAGACTTTTATAAAATTTGATTGGTTAGATCATTATGTTGAGTGTTTAAACGTTTCATCCACTAAATGTAATCTACAGAAGGGGTTATTTTGTGTATCATCAGTGGGGATGTAGATAACTATATCGGCCATTGTCTTATCCAGTTAGATCCTTGATAAATCTATCCTAAGACATTTTATAAAAACAAAATAGCCTAAAACCGTCATGATATATGAAGCTTCCTCAAACTGGAATAATAAATCAGTTCTTTAGTTATCAAAATATCAAGCTACAGACAAAAAACCTTACGTTATAAAATAGGATAAAGAGCTTCACTTCACGGTGTAATTTTGATTTTAGTTATGTTATCCTTTACAAATGCAATTTAATGTCAGTTTGATTTCAACAAAGTGTTTGAAGTACAGTGAGTGTCATCCACTTTGTCTAAACGTTCTTCCACCCGAAATGCCTGTCGAGCGGGGAGCCCTAATTCTGCAGGACCTATACCTACGGTGGCCTAACCCTGCGGGGCTAACCATTATATGATATAACTCCATCTAAAGTAGCAATAAACAAACGAAAAACTTTCAATTTCAAAATAAGTGGGTGGGTTTTTGCGTTGCCGTGCACTTTGAGGGAAATCTTTCTAAAGACAATAAAGAATTTTTTGTGAATTATTAGAAACTAGCGGCACTTGAGGAGGGTTGAGTCGAATTTGATAAACCAATTTATTATTATTTTAGATTTTAAAAGAAAAAGTAAAAAAAATTTTTTTTTAGGGGGAGGGGAATTTTTTTTATGTGGGGAGGGGGGTTAATTATTTTTTTTTAGGGGCGATTTTTCTTTGGAGGGTGGTGGCACCCTCCCCAAAAATAGTTATAAACCTTCCCGGGACCTATGAGAAGCTACCCTGTTGAGGAGAACCCGATCGGTTTAGCGGTTAGCGAGATCTTTCGGTACATATACTGTAATTACATGTGTTCGTTAGAATGTCTCTCTGGCAGTTATGTTTAGGGAAAACGTAATATTCTTAGTTGGTATTAAGGAAAGACCACGGATTTTTTTGACGATTCTTCTGAAAAAATGATCATTTACTCTATAAATCAATTGGTATGTCTGTCTGTCTGTTATGCTCACGTGTTCTTCCAACTATATGGCTCTTCTCTTTAATGTTATAGTTACTAGCCTTGTTAATTAATGTTGTTGTCATCCTTGTTTAAAGTAAAGTTTGACGCACTAGTAGTTATTTATCGCATAGTATTATAGACAACTTTCGAACACAGTAATAGTGTCTGACTGATTATGACGTAATAAAAAAAATTTAGCCAATGAGAGGCCACTATAAATTTTACCATTGGTCAATAACGGCCTCTCATTGGCTATTTTTTTTGTTACGTCATAATCAGTCAGACACTATTACTGTGTTCACAACTTTCCGCGGATATTAACACTAAAAATTATAAGATTTATTCTAGTTTTGCTAGCCCTGTTGGCCCAAAGGCTCGGACTAACAAAACTGGTATTGATATTTCAATCTTTATTTCATTATTCGTAGAGAATTGTCTACAATACGATACGATACATGATTTTTCAGTATGATTTGGAATTGGTTCTAATCCATTGGATATTAATCGGTTCTCAGCCACACTGAAAACTCATGTATCATACCGTATTATATCCAGCTTTCTACGAATCGGCATATCGGGGTTAACAAATCGGGGTTTTAATCTTTTAATTGTACATCTTTATATCCGAGTAAAGCTGTTTATAATACGATACAAAAAATAACTATTCTTTTATATTTCAGGGCTTTAAATCCGTACTCTGGTAAATACGAAATAGTTTTTCACAAGGTAAGTTTCCAAATTTTTAAATTCTCGAAGATTTTAAAAGTACCTTTCAATTATGGCGTCATACTGGACTACCATTGGTCAAACAAAATGTATATTGGCCTGCTATTCGTAATTTAGTCTGTGTAGTGGACTATCGTTGGTCATTTCTACGTATGACGTAATTTTTTTATAGGCACTAGAAAGAGCTTCAAATTTTCAAATCCAACGCTTTTCATCATTTAGCGTATATCCATACATTCGTAACAGATGGCTATTCTTGTTAATAAAGGCCAGCATGCTATTATAGTCACTTCTATCTGAAATTTTATGTGTGTTAATTTAAAAATGGAATGGCTATTCTTATGACGATAAGGTACAATGTTTTAAGCGAATAATTCCTTTATCCAAGTTTTGAAATGTAGAAAAAATCTTCATAAATATTCATCCTCGTTTTAATTTCATTTTATACTGAATTCAATTAATTCTATCTTTTGTTAAATTAAAATATAATTTATTAACTATCTTATTCTGTTATAAAAAAATATTTTTAAAAATTAGTAATTAATTCGTCTAATCTTATCCTGAAGAGATAAGTAGCAAGAAAAATGAAGGTTTAGTCAGTCAGCCTCTTGACTTTTAAGCGGCTGGATTTTTTATATACTTAATTTCATTAATACTAGCGGCTACAAGCCCTTAGGGGGAAAGTGGGCTCTCCTATTTTCAATTGTTGGTTTTAAAAGAAAATGTACCAAATTTTTTTTGAGGGGGTTATTTTTTCTGTGAGCGATTTCTCTTGGGAGGGTGTTCTTACAAAAAAAGTTATTAACCTTCCCAAGATCTATACAGGCTACATTATAAAAGAGAACCGGTTCCGCAAACAGCAAGATTCTTTGATACAGAGAGACAGACACACACACATACTGACATATATCCTTTTTAAAAGCGAAGCTTTTCTATAATTATTAAAAGCGAAGCTTTTCTATAATTAGGGTCGGTCCGTCCGTCCGTCCGTCCGAGATAGATAGCTTTTATTCGTTAATTTAGGCATGTTAGAATTGTCCTATCGATTTCAAACTTTGCATGATGATTCCTGTAGTAGTTGGGTACGATTTAGAAAGCGTAGCAACTCTATAATCATTACCAGAATGTCCGTACGTCCATTTTAAACATGTTGATTTTTAACTTTTTTAATAACAATTTTGCATGTGATATAATCATCTGATTTATCTGATTTTTTGAAGTACTGAATTTTATTACAATAAGGTACAACATTAGAAGCAAAACATCTCTATATTCAAATCTTAAAAATGTCAGTATCTCCTTAAACAGAATTCTGTATTTAAGAAGTTTTGCAACGAATTTATGTATGTTGTATATTTTTGTCAAAGCTTATAGAATAATATTTCGTATATTCAGTTCTTTCATACCATGTCAGAGGTTAGCTTTTATGGATGTTGTCATCTTTGTTTTATATTTATTGATAAAATAAAAGATTTAAGGTCAACGAATATGGAGAACTTGATGATTATAAAACTTTATATCCTAGTTTAATTTACAATAAAATGCCCCCCCCCCCTCCATGAATTATTGTGACAATTGTCGCATGTTTCATAAGAAAGCCAATACTAAAATAAAAACGTAAAATTCGCAGTACCTACGTAAAGCAAAGCAAATATTATTGTATTTTTGTAATAGAGAAGCTACTCCATAAGTCACTTTGTTTTTGCGTCCATCAGTCCGTAAATATAATTTTCTTGGCTATTATTCAAGATAGACGGCTGATTTCTTCTATCAAGATTATAATTAAATATGTCCGTCAGTGTGTCAGTCATGCCACAAAATACAAATATTAAAATATATAAAAATACATGTTAAAGGTTTTATGATTTCCCCCCATATCCATTTTAAACATCTGTTCTTTAAATCACCTTGTCCGTATTATCATCTAAGACTTTTTGTGTTTGGCTGCTTATGGATGTTGTCATCCTTGGTTTCATATTTTTACACATATGAACATACATACCATTTTGACATAGTTTTCTGCATTTATAAACAAGAACACTTTTATGATTAGAAATTTAATATGTGTGTATTAATTGAGGGCGTTGTGCTTTGTAAATAAGGAGGATTTGGTATTGTCAGTTTCGTTAAATCGCCTCTTAAAGGGCGTTTCGTCGTATTTTCACAGTAGCTTTTGATAGATTATTTTAGGTTAGGTTAGGTAAATGTTGATGATTGCCCCGTAGGATTCGAACCCCCCTCAGGGTACAGAAATAGAAGATAAGCTACTGCGAAAATACGAAGATTTAATCCTAGTTAAAATGAACAGCCAATTATGTAGAATAGTCCAAAACTAAGAGCTAGTGGAAAAGTAGAAAAGCTTTGCTATTTGTCGATAGACTGTTTAAAAATAAAATTTAAACAGTTTAAAATATATGTAAGGGTTTGGCAGCTGCAGATTGTTTAATTATTGGCAAATTTTGAGCCAATTTAGTGTTTTTTTTAACTAATTAAGTAAAAAAAATAAAACAAAACTACTGCGGCTGATTTCAATTACAAGCAGCTGCGGTAGAAATTTGAGCACCCATCTGATTTTAAAGACTGCAAATTGCTGGCCAGCTGGTAGCTGCGAAATTTTTCTTTTTGTTTGCTTCGCTGCCGAGCCCTGGAATCTTAAGTGCATGCATAACAAGTTTTAAAATTGCTTGAAAACTTTTATATCAAAATAATTATTTTAAAGTCGCTTACATAAAAGACAAAGAGATATGACAATGAACGATAGATTTATTCTCTCTTATTTGATTGAACAAATTTTCCGTTTAGAAGCTTAAAAAAATCATTTAAAGCTATCAAAGATAAGGTTTGATTTCTAATTTTGGGGGGTTGCTTTCTACCCCCCCCCCCTTCCTTTAAAGTTACAACAATCTTAAGAGGAACCAAATTCCTGATTAATTTCTAAATTCTTAAATTAGAATGGGAATGAAAACAAAAAATCCTAATCTAACTTTAATTATCAAAACAAAACTTATTTAACTTTATCTATTTTTTTTTATCGTTGTTTTCAGTTTTATTGGAAAACTAATAATTAACATAACTTTTTGGTATAGAATTAATAAGATTAGAATTAATGAGTATATACAATAGGAGACTAGCTTTTAAGAAGCATCGACATAATGCAACAAAAATATGAAATTAATGTAGATAATGTAAAATGACTTTGTCCTATCATCTTTTCTAAATTCAATGCGAAGTTTTAGTTTTCGTGACATCGAACGTAAACATCCTTGATTAATTGTTCGTGGTAGATATCTTCTATTTCAAGAGTATCAATTTCAATGGTTCTTGGAAGACAGATAGCATCTAATTTCCTGAAATCTTTTATAAGAAGTGCAGCTACTCTATAACTATTGTATTTTTAGCCCTTATATAACGCTGTAAAAGGTTTCATTAAAGGTTTTTAAGTACAAGTTGAATTTATAAGAGTTTTACTGAAGATAGACAAGTATGTTTAGGTAAAGAAGAGGGAAGTATTTTTATAGGAGAGATTTGTTTTCGTTGGGGTGATGCACCCTTTTCTTCACTTGGCCTTGGCCTTCAGACACATTCTGGAACACAGTAATAGTGTCTGACTGATTATGACGTAACAAAAAAAAATTAGCCAATGAGAGGCCGTTATTGGCCAATAGTAAAATTTATAGTGGCCTCTCATTAGCTAATTTTTTTTGTTACGTCATAATCAGTCAGACACTATTACTGTGTTCCACATTCTGTTTTTCTTTTCTAAAAGGACAAGACTGCATAAAAATTACCTTTAGCTGCTTTGTTCTGCTTTAGATGCTATAAGGTGTTATTAGGCAGGGGCGTCGAAGCTTTTTTTTTTGGGGGGGGGGTAAAAATTTTTTAAGGGGGGGGGGGGTAATTCGCTCTTTGTTAGAGATTTTTATTTTTTTGGGGGGGGAAGGGGTATTTACCCACCCAAAATTGTTGGTGAGGGGGGGAAATACCCCCTCCTAAATGGTTGGGGGTGCCCCCAGGGTAGGGTAAATTTTAAATGAGGGGGGTAAAATAAAAAAATTTTTGGGTGTGCCTACGTCACCCCCAATTTCGTTTTTTTTTTTGGGGGGGGGGGTAATCCCCACTTTACTCCCCCCCTTGGACGTCTATGCTATAAGGTATTATTGAACTGTGAATTACACTCACTTTACCTTATTATTAGGCCTAAAATTTGGTTGGTTGGTCCAAATCTGTAGTGTTTAAAATCTGTACAAATTTATAACAAAATTGTCTATATTTTACGGTTTTAAAATTTACTTATTATTACATATATCTAATGCTGCGTTTTTTATGTATATATTTGTCCTTGTTATATACTTCTTCTACAATTTCTAATTGACTTCTCCATAATATGAATCCACAGAGTATAAAGTTTCTTAAGAAAATAATATCGTCATAAATATATAATAAAACTTTTATAACAATATTAATTAAAATTTCAACACATAACAAACACATAAAAACCCCTAGCACAAGACCTAAACAGGAGATCTACACAAAAATTTCAGATGCAATATAAAATTTACTTTAATTTCTAAAAGAGAGGTTTTTTTTTAAAATTTTTTAGTCAGAACTAATCGTTAATAGGATATTCTAGAATGGTTCTATCGATTTTAAACTTTGCATGATGATTCCAGTCAGTCATATCGTTAGTTTCAAAAACTAATTTACGGCTTCAAAATATTAAAATTGGTGCCAAATATTGCTAAATTCCCTAATTTTCATACTGGGGGTTAAACGTGTGAAAGAAAGGGGTTAAATAGGTATTTGATAAATATTGAAATAGCTATACATTTTCATACGGCCAGGATATCGTTGTAAATCACTAATTATCCCTTTCAAAAACTTAGCTAGACCGTTTAATTTTATTGGGCAATTTGAGTTTTTTAAAAAATATTGGATTTCTCAAATAAATTAGCATGTTCATATGATCACGGAACCTTTGCATATTACAAAAAAAATTTTCTAGCTAAAGTTTTTTTTTGTTGAAATGTACATGAAAAAATTTAAATAGATATAAAATTTGTATAATAGATAAGATTTTTAACACTGAAAGGTTTTTTTACTTAATATGCACGTCATTATAAAGTATAAACATTGTTTACTGAAGCAAAATGTTGTCCAGATTAAATAGTGATTGTCAAAGAACCACTTTATCTTGTTTGACTTGTAATTTTACAGTTCGTATTTGTAAAGTAGCGGCACTGCAGAAAAAAAATTTATCTTCAGTTAAAATTTCCCTCCTTTTTATGAGGTTCTTATGATAATACTCCACTGTAACTTAAGAAGGGGTCATCTTAAACGGGTCAACATATGGGAGAGGGAGAGGATTAAGAATAAAATGAGAGATAAAAAACAAGGATGATAACTTCCTTAAAAGCAAAATAGTAGTACAAACAAACATTAACACTTGTATTTTGTCTGTTGTTATAACTGAATAATCAGAATATAAATGTTTAAGTAAAAACAAAATTATAAGTGAATATTTGGAGTTGCTATGCTTTCTAAATTGTACAATAGAAAAATACTAACATGCCTAAATTCTAAAAAATCTATCAGTTCCAGATGTACAGACGGACGGACGTGCAACCAACCCCAATTATAGAAAAAAAAATTATGATAAGAGATATCAGTAAAGGACGGAGCGGCCTTGATTATAGAAAAGCTTCGCTTTTAAAAATTGGTCCTTAGAAACACATTCTTACAAAGGTATATCTAACATTGTCTCACAAAAAAGTTAATTTTTAAAAGCGAAGCTTTTCTATAATTAGGGTCGGTCTGTCCATACGTCCGTCCGTCACTCCGTACGTCCGTCCGTAACAGATAGCTTTTTTCGTTAATTTAGGCATGTTAGAACTGTCCTATCGATTTCAAACTTTGCATAGTGATTCCTGCAGTAATTAGGTAAGATTTAGAAAGCGTAGCAACTCTATAATCAATTTTACATCGACTCTTATACATTTATAATCTGATTATTCAATTTTGACACTATACAAGTGTTAATGTCCGTTTGTCCTACCAGTTCAGCGCTTCGCTTTCATGGATGTTGTCATCCTTGTTGTTTCTATAAATGCTCATATTTAAACTTCCTATTGTATAGGATTATGGGGGGTGGGGTGTGTTCACAGGGTTTTTTAACCCCCCCCCCCCCCCCCCTCCCATATTCAATTGAATATGATTTACTTTACAAGGCATAGGAAAAAAACAAGCCGTTCTTATTTTCTCTGCTCCCTTCCTGAACTACAAATGAATTCTTAAGAGCAACTTTTTTTATGTGGGGGGGGGAGGGAGATTAGAATATAGAATTAGTTTTTTTCTTCGGCACCTCGGGGCCAAAAAAACTGGTTTTAATCTTATAATTGTACATTCTATATCCGCGGAAAGCCGTTTATAATACAATGAAAGAAATAACTATTATTGTCCATGTTTTACCTTTATTTTGGCAGAAAATAGTAGTAAATCATATTCAATTGGATATGGGGGGGGGGGCAACTCTGTTTAACTTTAGCCAAATAAAGGAAATCAGAGGGTTTATCAACAAGGATGACAACATCCATAAAAGCGAATCAGTAGTACAAACAAACAGTAACACTTGTAGATTGTCAGAACTGAATAATCAGAATAAAGTATAAACAGAATTATAAGTTAATATTATAAAGTTGTTCCACTTTCTTAATCTATCAGTTCTAGATGTACAGACGGACGGATGTGAAACCAACCCCAATTATAGAAAAGCTTTGTTTTTAACAGCAGTAGATATAATTAACACCCCTTCCCATAAATCTTTACAATAGGAACTTGATGTTTAAATATGAGCAGTTTTAAAAGTTAAAAGAAACAAAATTTAACTTTCACTTTTAATTAAGAAGCTTTATTGTTCATTGGTTCAGCGGTTAGTGAGATCCTTAGTTAGAGCATGACCTGGACCTTTCTAGGGAATAGGTAGAAAGCAATCAATTACAAATCTGCAAAATTAATCTTTTTTTTTTAAATAGAATCTGTTTGTTTTGTATTGATTCTCTGCTTGTAAAACTTATATAATAAGCTTTTTTTTAAAGCGAAGCTTTCTATGATTAGGATCGTTCCGTCCGTTCAGAACAAATAGCTATTTTTTGTTAGCTAAAATTCAAATTGGATAGGGAAATGGGCGGAGATATGTTATATATAGAATCTGTACTTATACTTTTGTCTTTCCAACCCCTTCAGTATTCTCATGCAATAATTTTTGTATGCCTTAAAACAGCTATTTTTTTTAGAAAAATAAAATATCATTTTGTATGTAATAAAATAGTAATAAAATGTTTAAAATAGTTGTACGGACATTCTGGTAATGATTATAGAGTTGTTACGCTTTCTAAATTTTAATTTTAATTTGAGCATTTATAAAAGTTATAAAAACAGAATGACAACATCCATGAAAGGGAAGCTCTGAAATAGTAGGACAAACAAACATTAACACCTGTAGAGTGTCAGAACTGAATAACATTATACATTGTTGTTCTAGGAATCTGTATTCCAAAAATCATATCATTCAGATAATTATAATGCATAAAAATTTGATGTTGAAAAACTTGAAAATCAACATGTTTGAAATGGACATACGACCATTCTGATAACGAAAAGAGCTAACTGTTACAGACGTACGGACCGACTCTTATAATAGAAAAGAAGTTGAGGTTTTGATTTGAGCAAGGGGTCGAACTTGAAACCTTACTTTTAATAAAGCAGGGCTTTTCTATGATTAGAGTCGGTATGTCCGTCAATTACGGTTAGGTATGTCCTTTAAACAGTATTCTGTATTTAACAATTTTACAAAAAAAAATGACGTATGATTTTGTCAAAAATAATACATTTATAAGTCCAAGCAAACGAATGAGAAAACGTGATTATAAAACGTTGGGTACCAGTATAATTTACACTTTACAGTCCATTCAATCCCTACTTGCCTTCCGGGTTTTTAAAAATGGACAAACAATGAAATAATATGAAATATATACATGGATATACTGAGAAAGAAAATTTGTAGTTAATTTAGCTTGCTAACACAGAACTCGTTTATTGTTCATTAGTTCATCTAGTAGAAGGGGAGTGGGTAGATTGGGGGGTGGGGGGTATGGTTATTTTAGCCAGCTATGAGTTTCACTTTATCAGAATACATGAAAATATGATGCAGCATCCAAGTAATAATATTTCCGTTGTAGTAGCGCCTCTAAAATGGAATGGACACACACACAAATAATCTATGATTCATACCCAGGAATCTGAGGGGATTAGAAAATGGACTTTGCATTGATGTACATCACCAAAAATTATAAATAAAAATCTATACAATATAAAACATTGGTTAAAAAGATTGGGCACTACAAGTTCGGACCCTACCAATCACAATTCAATTTTTTTAACCTACGAGTAAAAAAACTTATTAATAAAACTTTGAGTACTTGTGTCATTAATTATCAAATGTCCTTAACAGTGCAGTGGTCCTTTTTTGGGATAGTATCGACTTTAAAATGGATTTATAATTACTTAGACATTACATCAGATTTTCCTGTTCTATTAAAAAGTGAACTATTCGGCGGGCTAAAATTTATATCTCCCCCATTCCTCTTCTTTACCCCTTCCCTTCCATCCCGACCAACAAATGTGAGGGGATATTGCAACCTAAATTTTTCTCTTCTTGTAGTCGATATAAACCAATAAAATTGCATGTTGACAAGGATATTGATCAGAGATCTAAATTGATAAGACAATGGCCGATAAATTGATGTACATCGCTAATATTAATACACAAATTTACCCTTTTTTTTTACTACTATAGTGGTTGAAACGTTGGACACCCAACTTAATGAACAAACCAATCAAAATTCAAAACTTAATAAAAGTCCCCAAATTTGTAAAGCCAACGAATATATGATTAGTGAGATGAACAGCCCATTGTCCCCTCCCTCCCTGGATATTGATAGAGCTATATTATAAAATACTTATGTTGCATGTTTCAGTTGTTTACTCAGCTGGGCCCAGGAAGGGAACTTTGATGATAAACAAAAATACCCCTCATTAGATTACAATTTAAGTTTAAAATGTCTGGACACTTAACTTTATTGTGTTTTAAATTGTCACATAATCTTTAAGCAACGATCACAGAGTTGATAAATACATTTTATACCCAAAGTTTTTAAGCTAATATAATTTACAGTCCAATGTCCACCCCCTCCGTGACTCTGCTAGTTCAATAAGCTTAGTACTCAGATTTCATACATTTTCAACCCCCCCCCCCCATAAAATAGGGTTAAAATCATATCGATCCAAAGAAACAATAAGTTATAAAGACATCCTGTTACTTTTTTTTACAAGAAATACTGGTTAACTTCAAGCGTAGTTTGTAGTATATTTAGAATTGAAAACAAAACCATATGTTAAAAATAACCTCCCATTAAAAAAATATTTACCCTCCCCCCCCCCCCCCAAAAAAAAAAATAAGCTTGGATGCCCCTGGTACATCCCCAGTAATGATAAACAAAATTACCCCATATGTAGATTAAGATTATTGGTTGAAAAGTGTGGACACTGATAGTCTTAAACCAACCAATGAAAATACAATAAAAGTACCCAAAGTTTTGCGCCAACCAATAAAATAAAGTAATTTTAAAACTTTGGGTACCAATTTAATTTACAGTCTAATACACCCTCCTCCCTGGGGACAGTAAAGAATTTCTGTTATGATCTTTATGTAAGAATGTTAAAAAATATTGAGAGGGTTTTACCTATTAGAAGCTAACCTGTAAAGTTCAGCTAGATCAAAACAGACGCACACATTCAACGGCAAAATTTGTGCTGTGTTGTTAATTTTTTTTTTTTTGGGGTCAGTAGCTTAAAAATATCTGAACTAGTATCCTATTATATGTATACTAGCAGCTACGCCCCTAGCATCTAGAGGCTCTTTATTCGAAGGGGCAAAAAAAGAACTAAAGAATAGCTTAAAACCATCGTAAACCTTAAATATGAAAATATAACAGCATAAAACCATCACAAAAATTATGTGAAGCTTACCTAGAATAGAGAACCCAATCTGTTTAGCAGTTATTGAAATCTAAAGCTTAAGACAAAAAACTCCAACTTCTTTATATAATAGGATGTTATTTTTTTCTAAATACTTATACTCTTTTTATATTTATTTAAGTCTCGTTGTAAGTAAAAGATCCCTCCCCTCCCCCTATTATGATGTATGATATATGATGAATGATCATCGGTCAACTTTTGCTAAAAGAGATGGGGGGGGGGGGGGAGTTCAATATAGGTCAAGTGAAAGTTAAATCCTAAAGGGTATTATTTTCTTCCATCCAAAAAAGTTGTAAGTCAAATATAAATATGAAGGGGGGGGGGTGAGGAATATTTTTAAGGTTTAATTATATCAACAAGGATCACAACATCCATAAAAGCGAAATGGTAGTAGTAAAGAGGAGGGAGGGGACTCGAGTATTATTATTATAAAGTCTCCTGAATTTATTTAAATGTATGATTTATGGGGATTAACCCTCGGAATATGGGGGGGGGGGGGGGGGTGGTGGTAAGTAACTGGTAACATGATATTACGGTCAGCCAAGGTGTTCGTACAGAAATGTTGTAAGAATTATTCTTTAGAAAATTCAAGCTATATTTTAAATTTGAGAACTTAAGTAACTGATATAGTATTATATTAATTATTATAAAAAAAAATTTTGTTTGGTATATTAGATAAATAAATAGCTATTTCTGATCATTGATACATCAAAGTCAAGCAATATTTTGAAAAATTAAGTATCACATATAGATATTATAAAAAAACCTTTGGTTGGTATATTAGCTACTTCTGAATCTGATGCATCATTGTAACCCCCCCCCCCCCCCCACGCCAGAATTCATTAACAATATATATGCGATAGAGTTTAACTTAAAGTCAAGAAAATAAAACATTATGATAACCTGTTTTACCCCATCCCTTATCCTCTACCCCACTTTTGCTTTCATTACAAAATTCTTCCATCCTAACTTAACAACGCTACTCAATAATTATAGCTCACCAAATTTACACATAAGGTGACGTTAACATGGGAAATACATATAATTAATTATGAAAATAATATATCCAAGTGCGTCTGTCGATAAAAAGAGAAAGACGCAATAAATCATTTAGCTCTTTATTTTTAATTTTTTAAGTTTAAAAATATTGTACTCGGCTATTCCTTGGCCGATTTAGGCTTTTAATCATATCCTGGCCGAGACAAATTTAGACCGTTGACTAATCAAAAATCGGTTCAGTTAGAGGGATACCCAACGTCTCAATTTATTGCTACCAAAAGTCTTATAACTACGTTGCAATTATATAAAAACCCGTAAATTGAGTTTAATCAAAGGAGTATACTACACATTTCAATCACGCCCCCATCCCGTGATACAGCGTGGCATTAATTTGTCATCGACCATATATGCACCTGTTTCTCTACTTTGTGTGTGACTCACGTATAAGATATTTTAAGAAATATGATTGGGGGGGGGGGGGGTTACATAACATTTTTAAAAAATAATACATAATTAATAAATCTACAAAATCCTATTTCTTTATTTGAACTGACAAACACAACAGAACATAAAGTAACTGGAAAAGTCAAAAGATAAATTAGCAATAACAACTTTGGAGACTTTTTTTCTTTAATTGTGATTGGTTGGTTTATTAAGCATGAAATGCTGCCAAAATGGAAATAAAAAAACAAGCGAAATTAGCAATAAGAACTAAGATTAACTATCTTGATAATCTGGCTACGAGATTGCGTGATGCTATAAAAAAAAACTATTCACCAAACCTCTATTATTCCAAGTCATAAAATTCTAGTGAGGTCATAAACCTTCTTTGTATGTTAATATTTTCCGGAATTTTTATGATTTTCTGACAATGTTTGACCGTAAAGATATGTGAACATATGTAGTATTTTACAAATACATCCCAAATCTAGCATAAGTTGACCCCTTCTCTCCGTATGAAAATGTTAACAGAGGTGTGAAGTCTCAATTTCCGGTCGTTTGAATATATCGGGGAATTTGTATATTTTTAGGGTTATTTTAGTATTTTGAAAATATTGAAAACAGTAACATTTCTCTACGAAATCACCCATCGTTTACGATTTTGAGTATGTTTTGAAAAATACTATAAACTAAAACTATCATTGATTCCAGTAAGAAAAATTTTAGGTAGCCATAGCTTCTTGTTTTGGATGACTTAAAAAAATTCATAATAAACTTTTTGTCTTTGATCAATAGTAGGCCAGTATGACGTCTTTTTTCACAGGCACTATAAAAAGCTTCATTTTTAAATGTAGTGTTTCACTGTATTATACCATGCTTTCCTTTTTTATAAAATATCTTGTTAGCTGCGCTTTTCTATTTATGGACATGATTTTACTAGAAAAATTATAAATTTATGAGTATGCACCAAAAATGTGATTTGTACGCATAAAAATACGATTAAATATTCAAATTTTTCGATACTGCATAGAGGAAACAAGGACAACAATGTTGATTTGTAGCACAGCAACAACGAGCTAAAAATGTGTTATTATTAGGCCAGTATTATTAAATTGTCATATTGTTTTTAAAGTATCGTTAAATTTCATATTTCAATCAACAAATCTTTCGTTTTAAAAAATCGACATAGTCGATATAAATCATAGTCAATAATGTCTGAAAAATTAATGTCAGCAAAAGGCCATATTGTTTCTATAATTTTTAAATATGCATGTGTTTATAGTTTGAACAGGGACTGAACTTAGGTTATTCATTTAATCCTTAAATAAATTAAGTGGGGGAGGTACCGAACAAAATTTTGGTGTTTATTACCCTATACCAGATGTATACACAAATGTGATTACAATATTTGTACTTTTATATTTTAGTTTGGTTACACAGATAAGATTACAATATTTATACTTTTATATTTTAGTTTGGTTACACAGATGTGATTACAATATTTATACTTTTATATTTTAGTTTGGTTACACAGATGAGATTACAATATTTATACTTTTATATTTTAGTTTGGTTACACAGATGAGATTGCAATGTTTATCTATAATACAAAGTAGAACGATGTCTGTCTGTCCGTCTGTCCGTCTGTCTGTCTGTCCCTTAAGATCTCGGTAACCACTGAACCGATCGGATTCTACTCTTCAGGGTATCTACCTATTGGTCCTGTGGTGGTTTTAAGCTATTTTCTTGGGGGGTGGGACACCCCCAACCCCCCCAAAAACCAAAAAATCCCCCCCATTTTTTTTTTTTTTTTTTTTGAAGAGATTTCCATGGTCCTTTACGATTTTCGCCATAATTTTTTTTATCGCCTCTTGGGGCAAAGCCCCTAGAGGCTAGGGGCGAAGCCGCTAGTACTTTTATATGGTAGTTTGGTTACACAGATGAGATTACAATATTTGTAATTTATATTTTAGTTTGGTTACACAGATAAGATTACAATATTTATACTTTTATATTTTAGTTTGGTTACACAGATGTGATTACAATATTTATACTTTTATATTTTAGTTTGGTTACACAGATGTGATTACAATATTTATACTTTTATATTTTAGTTTGGTTACACAGATGAGATTACAATATTTATACTTTTATATTTTAGTTTGTTTACACAGATGAGATTGCAATGTTTATACTTTTATATGGTAGTTTGGTTACACAGATGAGATTACAATATTTGTAATTTATATTTTAGTTTGGTTACACAGATAAGATTACAATATTTATACTTTTATATTTTAGTTTGGTTACACAGATGTGATTACAATATTTATACTTTTATATTTTAGTTTGGTTACACAGATGTGATTACAATATTTATACTTTTATATTTTAGTTTGGTTACACAGATGAGATTACAATATTTATACTTTTATATTTTAGTTTGGTTACACAGATAAGATTACAATATTTATACTTTTATATTTTAGTTTGGTTACACAGATGAGATTGCAATGTTTATACTTTTATATGGTAGTTTGGTTACACAGATGAGATTACATTATTTGTAATTTTATATTTTAGTTTGGTTACACAGATGTGATTACAATATTTATACTTTTATATTTTAGTTTGGTTACACAGATGAGATTACAATATTTATACTTTTATATTTTAGTTTGGTTACACAGATGAGATTGCAATGTTTATACTTTTATATGGTAGTTTGGTTACACAGATGAGATTACATTATTTGTAATTTATATTTTAGTTTGGTTACACAGATGTGATTACAATATTTATACTTTTATATTTTAGTTTGGTTACACAGATGAGATTGCAATGTTTATACTTTTATATGGTAGTTTGGTTACACAGATGAGATTGCATTATTTGTAATTTTATATTTTAGTTTGGTTACACAGATGTGATTACAATATTTATACTTTTATATTTTAGTTTGGTTACACAGATGAGATTACAATATTTATACTTTTATATTTTAGTTTGGTTACACAGATGAGATTGCAATGTTTATACTTTTATATGGTAGTTTGGTTACACAGATGAGATTACATTATTTGTAATTTATATTTTAGTTTGGTTACACAGATGTGATTACAATATTTATACTTTTATATTTTAGTTTGGTTACACAGATGAGATTACAATATTTGTACTTTTATATTTTAGTTTGGTTACACAGATAAGATTACAATATTTGTACTTTTATATTTTAGTTTGGTTACACAGATGTGATTACAATATTTATACTTTTATTTTTTAGTTTGGTTACACAGATGAGATTACAATATTTGTACTTTTATTTTTTAGTTTGGTTACACAGATGAGATTACAATATTTGTACTTTTATATTTTAGTTTGGTTACACAGATGAGATTACAATATTTGTACTTTTATATTTTAGTTTGGTTACACAGATGAGATTACAATATTTGTACTTTTATATTTTAGTTTGGTTACACAGATAAGATTACAATATTTATACTTTTATATTTTAGTTTGGTTACACAGATGAGATTACAATATTTATACTTTTATATTTTAGTTTGGTTACACAGATGAGATTACAATATTTATACTTTTATATTTTAGTTTGGTTACACAGATGAGATTGCAATGTTTATACTTTTATATGGTAGTTTGGTTACACAGATGAGATTACAATATTTGTAATTTATATTTTAGTTTGGTTACACAGATAAGATTACAATATTTATACTTTTATATTTTAGTTTGGTTACACAGATGTGATTACAATATTTATACTTTTATATTTTAGTTTGGTTACACAGATGTGATTACAATATTTATACTTTTATATTTTAGTTTGGTTACACAGATGAGATTACAATATTTATACTTTTATATTTTAGTTTGGTTACACAGATGAGATTGCAATGTTTATACTTTTATATGGTAGTTTGGTTACACAGATGAGATTACATTATTTGTAATTTATATTTTAGTTTGGTTACACAGATAAGATTACAATATTTATACTTTTATATTTTAGTTTGGTTACACAGATGTGATTACAATATTTATACTTTTATATTTTAGTTTGGTTACACAGATGTGATTACAATATTTATACTTTTATATTTTAGTTTGGTTACACAGATGAGATTACAATATTTATACTTTTATATTTTAGTTTGGTTACACAGATGAGATTGCAATGTTTATACTTTTATATGGTAGTTTGGTTACACAGATGAGATTACAATATTTGTAATTTATATTTTAGTTTGGTTACACAGATAAGATTACAATATTTATACTTTTATATTTTAGTTTGGTTACACAGATGTGATTACAATATTTATACTTTTATATTTTAGTTTGGTTACACAGATGAGATTACAATATTTGTACTTTTATATTTTAGTTTGGTTACACAGATAAGATTACAATATTTGTACTTTTATATTTTAGTTTGGTTACACAGATGTGATTACAATATTTATACTTTTATTTTTTAGTTTGGTTACACAGATGAGATTACAATATTTGTAATTTATATTTTTGTTTGGTTACACAGATAAGATTACAATATTTATACTTTTATATTTTAGTTTGGTTACACAGATGTGATTACAATATTTATACTTTTATATTTTAGTTTGGTTACACAGATGAGATTACAATATTTGTACTTTTATATTTTAGTTTGGTTACACAGATAAGATTACAATATTTATACTTTTATATTTTAGTTTGGTTACACAGATGTGATTACAATATTTATACTTTTATTTTTTAGTTTGGTTACACAGATGAGATTACAATATTTGTACTTTTATATTTTGGTTTGGTTACACAGATGAGATTACAATATTTATACTTTTATATTTTAGTTTGGTTACACAGATGAGATTACAATATTTATACTTTTATATTTTAGTTTGGTTACACAGATGAGATTACAATATTTATACTTTTATATTTTAGTTTGGTTACACAGATGAGATTACAATATTTGTACTGTTTTCCTTCCTTGTTCTGTTTGCTTTCTACAGATTATGGCTGGTATGGGCGTATAAACTTAACTTTAGAGAGGTAATTGCATTTTTAAGACACACAGAAAACTGTCCCGAATTTGTATTAATTTTGAGGAACAAGAGTCCAGTGACGTCATATTTTTCTTTCCCGAAAAAGGGAAGGGGGGAAGAAAATCTCTTCAAAAGAGATGGGGAAAACCCCCTTTTCTCCCATCTCTTTTTTCTTCCCCCCTTCCTTTTTTTTCTTTCCCCCTTCCCTTTTTTGAAAAAGAAAAATATGACGTAACTGGAGTCTTGTTCCTCAAAATTAATACAAATTTGGGACAGTTTTCTGTGTGTCCATTTTTAAATATATTCGTAAATATTTTAGACAGCTTACTTTTTTGAAAGAAAAGTAAAAACAACCCTTCTGCAAGCTTTTGAATTAAAAGGGGGTAAAGTAGTTCAATCAATCAATCATACCATAGTTATAGAGTAGCGTGGCTGAGCTAGCAAACACATAAAGTCTAACTTTTATCTAAACATAGAGAAACTTTTTTCCTCTACGGGCAATGAATAAATAAGAAAACTAATAAAAGTTTTCTATTCAATTTTTACCACTTTTGTCGAAATATACAAGTCGAGATATTTATTCGTTGGCAAATCAACCCCTTACCCCCCCCCCCCCCCCCCAAACATTGAAGATTTTAATCAAAATGAAGAAAAGCTGCATGAGAACGAAAAAGGGCGAGAAAGAGGGAGAAAGAGAGGTAGAAAGAGAGGAGGATTGTGATTTTCTCGGGTGCTAATTAAGATATAGTACGTCTTTTTGAGAATCCTATCGTTCAGGTATTTTTCTATTTTTTATTCACTTTTTTTCTACCTCTCATTTTTATGACAACAGAACATTTTCTGTATAATTCACTTTGCCCGTTAGTCAATCCATCATTTTTTGGGTGCTTCGCATCTTATGGATGTTGTCATTCTTGTTTTGAATATAAGGTAGGAGGGGGTTATAAGGGTGAACTGTTGTTGCCTACTAAAATATTGTCTGCTTGCATTATATAAAATAATAAAAGTTATACTCTATCTCTAAACTATTATATAAGTTATACACAATACACATAATATCAGAGTTTAACAGTCGCGGCTGCAGATTTGGCTTCGACTGAACAAAATGATTTTTGCGGCTAGAAAAGCTGACATTCTGCCGTCCGCCTTGAACAATTCACATATTTTATGGCTGTGGCTTCGTATTTATTCAAAAATAGCCATAAACATGTTAACTGTGAAGGTTTATAGAATTCTGTACCAGGTACTCCCACATTTTTAGGGAGCGTAGGTCCCGTCCCACATGGGTTAGACCCAAAAAGCTAACCCCCCTTTATTATTTTTAATTTACTCCAAAATAAGAAGGGAGTGGAGGAGCTGGGGGTTCATGGCTCGACATGAACTTTGTGGGAAACTACAGAAAACATACATCAACAATAAAAAAACATATTTATATGGGGAAAAAAGCAGGGGTAGGCAGTCGCGTCTAAACCTCAGTTAAATCTTCATATCATAACTTAAAAATTTAGCTTACTTCTTTTTCTGAACAGACAGTTAATCTTTTCAGATTTTATGTAAAAAAAGCGGGTTTAAATTTGAGGCTTAAGCGCAGCTGACGAGCCCTAGAAAAAATGAACAAAATGATGCACCGCTTAAATTACATGTTAATTAAGGAAGAGAATCTTCATAGGGAACTTTAGAAGATTATTTCAGACAATGGCCGAGAAAATTATGTTTAATGATTATAGACAGACAGGCGAGTTAAGTTGTAGAGTAGATTTCTAATATTAATCCAGTATTCTACCTACAGTATTAGCAGAGAAAATCAATTTTCATTACATTATGCCCAAAAGCATTACCGATAGACAAACGGACAATCAGCCATCCATCTTATATAACAACCGATTACAAACTATATCCCTCAAAACATTACGAACTAACGAATAGACAGACAGACAAAGAGGAATATAGATTAGTAATTGCCATTTATTTTACAGTAAACAATAATTTCATAAAAATTTATGGAACAATTTTAATTTTAGCAAGGCTACTTTACAATTCACTTTATCTGTTCGAGTCCATCAGTCCGTAACGCTATGGGGGAAGTGTGATTTTCAACGCTGCTACTCAAGATAGACGGCTAAAATTTTTAGTGAAGATTCCCTATACATTTAAGCATCTAGTATACAAATTTTTATGTCCACCGGTCTGCTAGTCATGCTACGAATTATGGGTATGTTTCTTTCGTAGCAAAGCCGCTTAAAGGGCGTTTCTTCGTTTTTTTCACTGTAGCTTTTCTCCTATTTCTAGCCCCTGCAGGGGGCTCTAACCCTTCGGAGCCAATTGCCTAACCCTGTGGGCAAACCCAATCTAACCTAACCTGAATAACCTATCAAAAGACAATTAAAAATACGACGAATCTCCCCTTAAGAGGCGTTGTCACGAATGGGAATATACCCAAAATAAATTATAAATAATAAGAAATAAAAAAACTTGATAAAGTTTGACATTTTTTCTCCAATATATTTATATTCTTGACTTTAACAAATGCTCTTTAAATTCATTTTGTGCTTCGCAAATTATGGATATTGTCATCCTTGTTTTTATTCTTTCCTAAAACTGAAATCTTCTCCTAAAGTCAGTAAAATTAGTTTAATTACTTTACTAAACGAAGCTATAATAGGCTCATATCTTACTGTAATTCCATTGTTTAAAATTACCTTAAGAATAAACTTAAAACTGCATGCATTTGTAAAGAATTTTGCGCCCGTCCACAAAAGGTTATATATGGTTGCAAATTTTACAAGAACCCAAGTTTTCTTAGCAGCAAAGCATATTTAATACCCAAACTTATAAAAATTCTCCTTTGTTATTAAAGTTAAAAATCCGCGAATTTAGTGTAAAACGTAACGCATCCGCACGTTGGCGGGAAGGTGGAAGGGCCGAATCTGAGCCTAAAATACGTGATAACTAAAGACGTTGAAAATTATAGCCAATTCTGTTTTACAAGATGCGTAATATTATACAGTTAATGTAGGTTTTTTAGGGTTTTTTTTCATTGGGCGATTTCTTTTGTGGGATGAAGGTACCCGCGTTTTTGAATACATAAACACTTTCCCTTTAGACCTATAAGAAGCTTCGCACAGACATACTTACTCACATCTTGTTCAAAGAGAGATGACAAGAGGAGTGTTCAAACGTTTTAACCACTAATTTTAATAAACAGAAGGGGTAATTTTAGGGTTGTAAATCAATTTATCGGCCATTGTCTTATTTAGATCCTTGCATCTTGTTACTTTTATATAATAACATACGGAAAGGCCTTAGATGTAGAAAAGTTCCGTATTTAAAAATGCAAACAATGCTTTTCAGTGCTTTTTATTCTTCTGTTGCACACAAAAACACACACAACTCCACTTATTCCCCACACCCTTACACATACACACACTCACATACGCACACAGAGCCCAAACATACAAACAATTTAACAAATATGTACTTAAAATCACAAGATTTGTTTCTATGATACAAAGTAGCTTTATGTCTGTCCGTCCGTCCGTCCGTCTGTCCGTCCGTCTGTCCGTCCGTCTGTCCGTCCGTCTGTCCGTCCGTCTGTCCGTCCGTCTGTCCGTCCGTCTGTCCGTCCGTCTGTCCGTCCGTCTGTCCGTCCGTCTGTCCGTCCGTCTGTCCGTCCGTCTGTCCGTCCGTCTGTCCGTCCGTCTGTCCGTCCGTCTGTCCGTCCGTCCTTCTGTCTGTCCCTTAAGATCTCGATAACCACTGAACCTACTACTCTTCAGGAAATATACCTACTGGTCCTCTAGTGGTTTTAGGCTATTTTCTTTGGGGGTGGGACAACCACAACCACCCCCCCCAAAAAAAATACCCCTCCATTTTTTAGGCAATTAATTTAAGATAAATGCAAAACACCCCCCACTCCAAAAAAAAGAATAAAAACCCCCCTAATTTTTTAGGCAGGTAATTAAAAATTTGGTGGTCGCACCACCACTGGTTCTTAATTTTTTTTACCTCTATTTTTGAAATAAACTATAAAAATGGTTTTGGAGAACTGTTTATTAGAAGAAAGGTGAAAAGAAACAGGAATAAGGTAGATTTGTACAGTACTAGCCATTATTGTTATTTTTATTACAGGTTAATTACTGCAGCACTTACAGCAAACATGATATATCAATTAATTATAATTGGTATTTAACATATACAATTCCAAAGTACAAATATCCAGTTAGACACTGATTCTAAAATTTGCACTAATACTTGCTTGTAAACATATCTTTTTTTTAATTTTGTTAATTAACCTGTTATAAAATTTTTTTATTTTAAGAACTTGAGAATTTACAGAATATAATTGTACAAAAGTGTACCATACTTTTGTTGGCAATTTCTTAAAGTTCCTTTTTAAGCATAGAAAACCGTAAGTTTGAACGATAAAGTAAAAATAAGGGAGGAGGGTTAGTTTTTCGTTGGTTCATTACTTACTTTAGATCATTTTATTCATTTTAAAAATAAGGAGGATTTATCAGTGCTCGATAGGCAGTTTTGAGGAAAGCACCAGTTTGATTGTCATAGAGCACAGATACTCTATATTTAGATTTTGTCTGTATAACTGTCTACACATTCAATAGACTTGAAAATTGTCATTCACGCATACAATTTGAATTACACACACCCGTAAAGACTGGTACACAGCCCACCATAATAACACGTGTACTATCAGCTATGCTAACAATTTTCGGTATTGTCAGTATTCATTTGTTTTTATTTAGACTTTTTCTTTTGGACATAATAGTTCTTGTTAGTTATAGTTGTAAGAAAAATCTGGGTAAGATCTAATTATAAATCTAATTACGACTCCAGTTTTTTTTTCATTTTTTAAGCAGAGCAGTGTAGCTATTCTATTATTCCAAATGTCCTTCTGTCCGTTAAACCGTATTATATGTTTTTTGGGGATATTTAAAAAAAAAAATTATGATTAATTCGCATCTACTCTTCAAATTTCGAGTACGTCGGTCTGTCTGTCCTTTTCTAAAGTTGTTTTTAGTTGTTCTAAAAATCCTTGATCTACAACTTACCATGCATGACATTGACCATCTGTCAGTCTGACCCACGAACAATGAGCATTACTTTTTTTTGTGTTGTCTAGGGTAGTGTGTAAGGGTGTAGGGGATGGGAGTTGGCACCTAGGGGTGTGTTTTCACCCTCCTTCATTTTAGGGTTAGATACAACCCCCTCTGCACGCCTCTGGCTGCTACTAAAGATGGACAGCAGAAATGTTTTTGTCTTTTCTGTATACTAACCCCCTTAACCCATTAAGATCTACATTTTGGAGAAGCTTCACATAGCTCCGCCTCCCAGGACCAGGGGCGTCAAAGCTTTTTTATTTAGGGAGGGGGGGGGGGTAAAAACCACTCACCCCTTACTTGGACGTCCTTGCCCAGAACGGTGTTTATAAATTAAAGTTTTGGTACTGTTATAGGTTATTTTTTTGCCTCTATTTCTCTCTTTAGAATACAGAGCCCCTAGCCGCTAAAGGTTAAACCACTTTGTTTACAGTATATTACAATATGGATTCTTTACTCTTATTTCTCTGTGAAATTAAATTGTTTTCTGAAATCTCTAAATAGATTTCACTTATAAAAGAAAATTAAATTGTCCGTTTGTTTTATCAGCTTTCTTGCTATCACTTTTATACTTCCGAGATTCGCTACTTATAGATATTGTCATCCTTTTTTGTTTTGTTTATTGTTAACTTAATTTATTTTTACAATCGCAAGTAGAACAAGACAAAATAATAAAAACAAGGACAATTATATTTATGAGAAGCGCAGCAATAACACTATATTCATTGATACGGCCCAGTTTTCGATAGAACTGAAACAATTCTCTGCATTTACCATACGACAGTGGAACCCCTTGTTTATATCATATATTCATTTTTCTTGCATCATTTCCAAAAAAAATTGCAACTTCCATTATAAGTAAATCACATAATAAAGTCTCAGCTGTAGCATTATTAAGAGACATTTTATAGAGCATTTGCTCTATAATAAAAGAATCTTCATATAAATATTATGCCTTCTATTCTAAACAGCAACCACGAAAATTGCATTCCTGCATAAAAATTCATTCATCTTAATAACAAAACAAAACAAAACGGATTTATCATATCTTCGATCTTACACCAGATTATCATGTACTCTAATAAAGTCAAACTTGTAGCGGGCCAAAATTGTGACCTCCCCTGCTCCCAACCCACTTCAATTTACCCCATCCTCTCCCCTCCTACTGGATGAACTAACTGGCTAATAAATGACAGGAGAAATAACAACCTAAAATGACGACAATTATCCCTTGTTAAATAATATCCACCACGTATATTCTACATCCATTATTACATGCAAGATAATGTTAGTCTACATTAATCTATGGAAAGTGCATATAATATTGATTATGCATAAAATGATAATATATGTTTAAACCAACCAAAGTATAATTGCAAAAAAATCTTTAAATTTAAAAATTGCTAGCTGCGCCTCTATCCTCTAAAGCAAACTTATCTTCCCTGAAATAAAAAATCTACCTACCCACACCGATCCAATTGTTAACTTGATCTGACAGACAGACTAACATACATCCTTTTTCAGGATATTTTTCAAGTTTATATTGAATACTATAAATATACACATGTGCAAAAATTTTCAAGGAATTTGCAGTCTAATGACAATATGCATTGAAAAACTGCTATAGGAAAGATAAAAAAGATTTATTAAGTATTTAAAATCTTTTTACATTTATTAGCGGCTTCGCCTTTTAACGATTCACAAAGCTTCACCCCTACCCTTCCTACCTAAAAATAGGATAAAACCTACCTTTTCTTAAACAAAATCATACAGTCAAAGATATCATCTACGGTATGTTAAGTAACAAAGCTGTGTTGTCTTTGTCTGTAATCATCCTTGTTAATTGCATTTCTGCATATACTTAACATATATAACTTAATAAACCCCGAACAAACATATTATGCAAATCTGAATTTTCAAAATAGCAGCTTTATTATTCATTTAGGATGATTTTACAATAAATATGAAATTTAGATGCCTCTTTTGGTTAAAAAATTCCACTGTTATTTTTTAAATAATCAGCACCAATAAAGCACAAGATATCAAAAACAGCATTTCTGGGTAATACTGGTGAACAAATATATTATGCAAATCCAAAACAAAGCAACAAAAAAAAAGGTTTTTTGGCACTTTTCTCCTCTTTTAAAGATTGATTATGATAAAATAATAATTTTTTAAGGGATTTATGCATTAATTATTATTAAATATAGTGTAAGCTAGAAATTAATGATTTTTCTAAATAAGAAATAATTGAGAAAAAAAAAATTCGATCTCTATCACTTTAGAGGACAGCTGCTGACCCCCAGTCTTATGGATGAACCTAAATACATGTTAAAGATAAAAGTTACTCTGAAAATTTTACAAAAATGTTTTTTGGAGTGTTGAAAAAATCAATTTTAAAATCTTGATTTTGAGGATGATGACCTTTAAGATGCCCCTATTGGTGGTGATGGTGAGCCAAATGTTATCAAAGTGCATGTCCATGATGACAACTTATATATTAAACTATAATCCAATTTTTGTTGTTATAGCATCCTCCAGCCCAGCATTATTAAAAAAGAAAAGAATTGCAATTTTATTTACTTCAATTCATAAGGTGAATACTGTAGTTTTTAGAAGATGGTTATATTTCTTGTCGGAAGGCTCCATTGGAGGATGCTATGACTACAGAAAATGGTACATAGGTTAATAGACAAGTTGTTGTAATGGGCATGTACTTAGATAACTTTTGGCTCACCATCACCACCAACAGGAGCATCTGAAAGGTCATCATCCTCAAAATCAAGATTTTAAAATGAATTTTTTTAACACATAAAAAAACATTTTTGTATACTTTTCAGGGTAATTTTTATCTTTAACATGTATTTAGGTTCATCCATAAGACTGGGGGTCAGCAGCTGTCCTCTAAAGTGATAGGGATCGAATTTATTTTTTTCAATCATTTCTTATTTAGAAAAATCATTAATTTCTACCTTATACTATATTTCATAATATTTAATGCATAAATCCCTTACAAAAAAATATTGTTTTATCATAATCAATCTTTAAAAGAGGAGAAAAGTGCCAAAAAACCTTTTTTTTGTTGCTTTGTTTTGGATTTGCATAATATATTTGTTCACCAGTATTACCCCCAAATGTTGTTTTTGAGATCTTGTGCTTTATTGGTGCTGATTAATTAAAAAATAACAGTGGAATTTTGTAACCAAAAGAGGCATCTACATTTCATATTTATTGTAAAATCATTCTAAATGAATAATAAAGCTGCTATTTTGAAAATTCAGAATTGCATAATATGTTTGTTGGGGGTTTATATTTAACATGTACCTTTTATATGTAAAATTAAGAAAGCATGTACTTTACAATTTATTACTTGTAGTTCATCTTTTTCTTGCATTTAAAGGCAGGGACAAGACAATGACCGATAAATCCTTGTACATCCCCCATGATGACAGACAAAATTACTTCTTCTACATATTACAATTTGTGGTTGAAACTTTAGGACACTCAACTTATTGAACTAACCAACCAGAGTTGTTAAGCCAACAAAGTGCGCGACGTCATCATAAAACTTTATGGACTAGCATAATAAACAACCCAATGTCCCCTCCTCCATGATTCAAAGGAGTACAAGGACAGATATGTCCATAAGTAGCCCAGCAATAACAAGTATAGGAAAATAAAGTTGAAATATAAATCTGCGAAAAAATAAAAGTGTTTAAAATATAATTAAGATTAAAAAGTGAAAACTTGAAAATTTAAATCGTATAAATCTAACCGTAAGCTACTTTTTAATAAGATGCTTAATATTGACATGCTTACAGAGATGCTTCGCTTACAAATTTATCGAATCGTCTAACTAACCTAATTGTTACTTGAATCATTATTAAGAAAGGAAAGACAAGATTATAATATGCTAAAATTCGGAACTGTCCGGCCTTACGGACGGGCCGACTTTAAATGTATAACACCTTGGCTTTCTAAAAAGTTTATTTATTTATAGTTGCCTTATCTTGTTAGATGCCAATCCGTATTTTTCTCAAGTTTTATACATTGGTAGGTTAGCATACAAACACGCAAATATTTGTGAACTAGCAGTTACGCCCCTAGCCTTTTTAGGTTATAAAACTTCTCTTGACTTCACTGCAAAGGATAACCATATGTGTCCGCAGTAACTAATTTTTTAGTATTTGTGTTAATCAAAGTAATAAGATTTTTTTGTCTGTAACGAAGGATCTCGCCGATATTATTCTCCTTTACAGTGAAGCTTATTATAGTTTCTGATGTGGTTTTTGGCTATTTTAATTTACATATACGTTTTGGGTATGGTTTTAAGCAGTTTTTCTTCCCTTTCATATCTCTTCAAATATAGAGCCCCTAGATGTTAGGCGCCAAGCAACTAGTAAACAAATAAAGTAACAGACAACCAACCATTATTTGCACGACCATTTTCTGGAAGTCCACGACACAGTAACACTAGGTCCAGCAACCACGGATAACTAAGGGAAGGATTTTTAAACACCAGTTTTATTGGGTAAATTAACAGACAACCAACCCTTATTTGCACGACCCTTTTCTGTAGGTCCTAAATGTGCATAGCAATGCTGCTGTCCATGACACTGTAACAGCAGGCCAACTGGCCAAGCCTCTAAGGGAAACATGTTTAAACACCAGGGGTATCGGCTAAAGTAACAGACAACCAACCTTTTAATTTACACAACCCTTGCTTAGAAGTTTTAACTGTGCAAGTTGAAGCCCTTCATAAAGCCTATATGACGTCATACAATACAAATGACTATAAAAAGATTCGTGTATGTTAATAAAATGTTTATTGGCCAAGGTATTTCTCCTACTCTTACTATGCCTATAAAAGCAAGAAGCAGAGGATACTAGTTTAACGTTTCTAAACCAGACTTTGTTGTTGCATTTTTATAACACACCAACAACATATATATATATAAAAGTTTTCATTTAATTATGAAAGATGGTATAATTTAACTCAGTTCTGTAAAAGGTTTTCATAATTTTTACACTACCATACACAGACAGACAGACAGCCAAGGACAGAGAAAAATCTTCACAGATTTTTGAAAGCGAAGTTTTTTTTGTAATTTTGCTCTGTACGTACGTAAATGTCATATTAATGATGTTTGAAATGTCCTATCGATTTCAAACTTTGGGTGATGATTCCTGTAAGTTTGATTTATGATTAATGATATACAAAATTGCCTCTTCTGTAGATTAAAATTAATGGTTGAAAAATTTGAAAACTATTAGCTATGAACCAACCATTAAAATTCAAGAATGATAAGAAATTTAATGAACTTTAAATTGATATACAATTTCAATGATGATAAACAAAATTTCTCCCTTCTAAAGATTAAAATTAAGGATTTAAAAGTTAGGACACTGCTAGTTTGAAAACATCTATACAAAATTCAATAAAAGTACCCCAAGTTTACGAATAATAGAAAACTTTGGGTACCTGTATAATTTCCTCTCTGATAACTAGAGCCGTTTGTCTTACACGAATGATAAACTATCATGAAATATTTAATTAATAAAAATGTTGTTTTAAAATGCTCTACTGTTTCTATAAAAATTTTATTCGTTTTTGTGAAAAACATTTTTAAAATTACTGAAAATTTTCCTTGTTGAAAACAATAGGTTCATTTTGAAGCATTTTTTAATATTAATTTTCTTTCATCTACGCAATCAATTTGCAAGATTTCTATTTTTCTGCAGTACTACTTTACCATTGTTAAAGGACTTTTAGTTTTTTTGCTTAATTATTATTTACTCACGGTTGCGCCTCAAAACAATTTTAGACGATTTGATGAAGCACAGAAAAATAGCCTAAAACCATCCTAAGAACCAAATTAGATAGCCTAAAACCACCTAAGGAACCACGTAAAGCTTCCATAAAGTAAAGGACTAAACTATGATGTAAATTTAAAGGTTGCTATGAGTTATTAATGAGTGTTAATTGAAAATCAATAAATCACAGAAAATCACAAAACCTTTAGGAAAAACTTATATTTTTGTGTTTTTGAAGCATGACCGATATACGAGCAGACAAGGAACTGGTTGCTCATTGGTAAAGGAAATCTTCACTAAAAATTTCAACTGTCTATCCTAAATAGCAACTAAGAAAATCACAATTCCCCCATAGCAGAAAGTGTTACACATATTTTTCTTTTAATTTTCTTTATTTAGTCACACCAGAATAGCAATCCACAAGGCTGGGATCTGTTGGTAAATTGGGTTGTTAACAGGTAATAATTCTATTCTATAAAGTATAATTATGTATTTGTGTGACTCTGTCTGACTCTGTGGGTGTACAACAGTTCTTGCGCGTCGTTACTGTTAGACTTTAATGGTCCTTAACCAATAATTAAAATTGTCAAGAAAATAGAGTAAGCTCGTAATTTGCTCACCCCGTACCTCAAGCGTAGTGTATTTGCTCTTTAATTGGCGCATCCTGTATCTTACAGCGTAGTCTTTGCTCTTTATTTATGCATCCTGTATCTTGCAGCTTAGTCTTTGCTCTTTATTTATGCACCCTGTATCTTGCAGCGTAGTCTTTACTCTTTATTTATGCACAATGTATAACTTGCTGAGTAGTCTTTGCTGTTTATTATGCGGTCTCTTTAATTTGCTGAGTATTCTTGCTCTTTATTTGTAGCACCCTGTATCTTGCAGCGTAGTCTTTACTCTTTATTTATGCACCCTGTATAACTTGCTGTGTAGTCTTTGGTTTTTATTTGGTGCACCCTGTATCTTTCTGAGTAGTCTTTGCTGTTTATTATGCAGTCTCTATAATTTGCTGAGTATTCTTGCTCTTTATTTGTAGCATCCTGTATCTTACTGCGTAGTCTTTACTCTTTATTTACGCACCCTGTATAACTTGCTATGTGGTCTTTGGTTTTTATTTGGCGCACCCTGTATCTTTCTGCGTAGTCTTTGCTGTTTATTATGCGGTTTCTATAATTTGCTGAGTATTCTTGCTCTTTATTTGTAGCATCCTGTATCTTACAGCGTAGTCTTTACTCTTTATTTACGCACCCTGTATAACTTGCTATGTAGTCTTTGGTTTTTATTTGGCGCACCCTGTATCTTTCTGCGTAGTCTTTGCTGTTTATTATGCGGTTTCTATAATTTGCTGAGTATTCTTGCTCTTTATTTGTAGCATCCTGTATCTTACAGCGTAGTCTTTACTCTTTATTTACGCACCCTGTATAACTTGCTATGTAGTCTTTGGTTTTTATTTGGCTACACTATGTATCTTGCTGCTTAGATGATAGCCATTTAGAATAACCAAACCTTTATTTTGATTTGTGGCTAGTCTACAAGTCTAGATTAATTCTACGCCCTGACTAACGTTCAGAAGGAGGTACGAACTTGCACTAATAAGAGAGTAGGTTTGCTACTAATAATTAATGTTTCATTATCTTCATTTGTCTGAATCATTGAGATGAATCAATATTCATGTTGTGCCTTGGCTTTACACAAAAAAATGCCTTCAAAGCATATTCAGTAAACGTTGAGCCATTCATAGTTTTAGCAGTGCATCTTCTCTGAATTTAGTGTATGTCTACATAAATTAACCCGGATATAATTTTTGGCTAAACAGAAATGTCCAATTGATGTGAAACCTCGAATGATAACTCCTGTAACAAAAAAATTATAATCTCTAAAACGTAGCAACTCTATATTATAACCATCCCAAGAAAGTCCGTAACTTTACAAAGTGTCTCAAAAATCAGCCATGTGACGTCATAAAATTAGGGAGATGAGAGAAGTAGGAAAGAAAGAGATGGATAATTCCTCAGTTTTATGACGCCAAATGGCTATTTTTGAGACACTTTGTAAAGTTACGAAAGTCCTTTATATGATTGTTGATTGTTAGCCAAACCATGGTAAAGGGGGGGGGGGGCGGTTTAATGCAACCATCTCGTAATCAATGATTTAATGGCACTTAGAATTCAAATTTCGATCTGAAATTTTGCATAAGTAATCCTTGGTAGGTCTATTTTCCCTAAATCGAACAAAAAGTTGGAAAAGTAACAGCTAACGGCTGTGGCGGCTTAGCCTTTTTGCCATTTTTTTGCTATCTTCAGGGCAAATTAGTCACGAAACCTATCTCCACATAATACTCTTTGCCGCTCCAAAACGTTATTAAATGGTTCTAGCCGGTAGCTGTGGTACTAGAAATTTTAAAAAATGGTCATTGCTTTCATTTAACATGAATTAATCCAAAAATATGTTTTAAAAAGTTGATTCCTACGTAATTAATGATGAATTTGCCCTGAAAATAGGCAAAAAACGACTAAACGGCCAGCCAGCCGTTACTTTTCCAACTTTTTGTTCGATTTAGGGAAAATAGACCTACCAAAGATTACTCATACAAAATTTTACATCGAAATTCGAATTCTAAGTGCCATTTACTCATTGATTACGAGATGGTGACATTAACCCCCCCCCCCCCTTGTAAAATTTATTTTATTATGATTTTTAGTACTATCACGTAAAGTGTTAGAAGCGTAGCCTCTCCTTAATTACGTTGTAAAAGTTACGTCCACTTTAAGCATTATGAATTTTAGGCAATTTTACGACATATTAACATTAAACTCCTACAAATACAGTGTGTTTTTTTTATGAGCACTTTTTTGAAAGCAATTTTACCCCACTTATAGTTATCAGAATTTAATGATTAATGGCTTATTTTCTTCGTTTTTTAAGGGAAATTATGAAACAACCAAAAAAAATTACAGTTTTTGTTGGAAAAGTACAGTAAAGTTGAAAATTAAAAACTTAGGTGTCAACATCTAAAAATGGTTTTAGCGCATTTTTCTTATGTTCAAATATTCTACCTTTTGCAAGAATGGCTGCAAAACGCTTCAAAGTTGAGATATAGAGCTATAAATTTATACAGATACTATTGGGGACATGTACTAGAATAGGTCAAGTTTGAAGGCCATATCTCAATCAGAGAGAAAGTACTGGCCCCCCAAAGTCGACTACTGAAAATCCAATTTTGAGCATAAGAAAAATGCGCTAAAACCATTTTTAGATGTTGTCACCTAAGTTTTTAATTTTCAACTTTACTGTACTTTTTCAACAAAAACTGTAATTTTTTTTGGTTGTTTCATAATTTCCCTTAAAAAACGAAGAAAATAAGCCATTAATCATTAAATTCTGATAACTATAAGTGGGGTAAAATTGCTTTCAAAAAAGTGCTCATAAAAAAAACACACTGTACTTAGTTTCTTCAATGCAATTTTAAAAGCGTTCTTCTTTCAAATTTTTCAATGTTTGTTTGTAGAGGAGAACCATAATGGTTCAGCGATTACTTTTATATAAGGATTTCACAGCAACCAACTAAATTTATTTTTTAATTTCAGAGTTCAGTTGAGAAAAAAGGAATAAAGTGTGAAATATTTGAATTTACATAAATCTTTAGAAAGTTAAAAACTTAAAATTGTTGTTTTTCGTAAGTTCTAGTTTTTTTTAATAAAAACAAGGATGACAACATCCATAAAATGGAAGCTCTGAAACGGTATGAAAGACGAACATTAATTAGCATTGTAGAGTGCCAGAACTGAATATATATAATATATATATAAGTTTTGACAAAATTATACGTAAATTTGTTGCAAAACTTCTTAAATACAGAATTCTGTATAAAGACATTCTGACATTTTAAGGAATGAATTATAGAGATGATTCGCTTATAACATTGTACCTTATTCTAATAGGAATCAGTACTCCAAAAATCAGATCAATTACATTTGATTATGTATTTGCTTTGCTTTCTAAATTGTTTCTAATTACTACATGAATCATCATGAAAAGTTTGAAATCGATAGGACAATTTTAACATGCCTAAATGAACCGAAAAGCTATCCGTTAAGGACGTATGGACCGACCATAATTATAGAAAAATTTCGCTTTTAAAAAGTAGTCAAGTATTATAATAGAAAAGTAAGGATAAGTTTGTAGAGAAAATAAAATAATAAAATAACTATAAAAAAGATAAACATTCATGATATTGTTTCAATAAATAGTTTCAGTTTATTCTACATTTGTAAATAATGGTGAATAAAGGGTTGTTGATTAATTTAAATATCACTTGTCCCCTCCCTCACTGGATAAACCTAACATAGAGTCCATTATCTTTAAGAAACACAAATGTTTCTACTTAAAATGAAAAGCTGTGAACAATACTAAATTTCAGGGTTTGTACAATTTAACATTTTATAAAGATGTTCAAGCTTTTATCTGGGAATAGGGATTGAACAATCTCAGTAGAAAGGGGTTATTAAAATTTGGGGTTGGGTAAAGAACCCCGCCACCCCTAATTTTTTGGTTATAATTTCATGGGGGGAGGGGTCGGGGTCGAAAAAATTTGGGAGGGGGGAAGGGTAATCACCCCACCCATCTAACTTCGATTAGGCTAAATAAGCGACATAAACTTATTTATAAAATACTAATAAATATATAAAATATTGGATACTAGAGTTGGCTCGATATAACGATCTTGCTATTGGCTAGTTTTCTATAAGTACATATCTATTTATCTATTTCTTAATGAATCAATTTTCCTCCCCCGCCATTACTATTACTATATAAAAGGAAGAAGTAAATATTTAATAATTTAAATGATTTTAAAAAGATTTTCACATTACCATCACCAAATGGTTAATATGATTAAAATTTTAGTTTTAATATTTGAACACACAAAGAAAATGTCGCCACAATCGAATTCTTTTAAAAAATGAGTTTTCTTAAATTTACTATATTATGAACGCATATTTTTTGTTTATTAATGAAGATTAAATACTTCAATGTAATTCAAATATCAACATGAAGTAAAAAACTTAATTCATTCCATAAACAAATAGAATAAAGGTTTTATCCCTTTGGTCAATGAGAGTTAGATTAGGATTATTAGAGCACTATGAGTATTGAACACTCTACTATTGGAAGACTCGAGCTCATTTATAGACGTTTATTTCCTATTTAGATCTGTCATGGATCTTGATGCAATAAATCAAGTCATTTCATAAAAAATCAGTCGAAAATATTTCATGAGGTAAAAAATATAAAAAAGTTGTCGCTCATATAGGTATAGATAGAATGAGTGTTGTTCACCAAGAAGAAAAAAATTAGCAGCAATATTTCACATTTTATATTTCACAGAAAAAGGCTGAAATTGAAGAGAAGAAAAGAGGTAAGTGTTTTTAGTAGCGAAGCTATTCTATTAGTGATTGTGTCTGTCTGTTTATCCTACTGAAAATGTTTTTTTTGCAAAGATTTTGTACCTTTAGGGGTTGTTTGTTTGTTGCGTAAAGCTTTGATAATATTTTTGGCATGTCCAAACAATTTCAAGCACTGTAGGAAGATTACTATTACAATAAGATATAAGAGGAAAATAAATTTATTGCCATATCTTAATTCTGTTGATTCTCAGGACAATAAAACAAGATCTACAGAGAATAGTATAATGACAAACATACTAACTTTCCTTTTCTTTAGGGGGGGGGGGGAGTGGTTGGTAATCATCCGATTGGGTACAAATTAAGGGCTTTCTACTATTTTTTTTTTTTGGAGAGGGATGGGGGGGGGGGGAAAAATCTAATTTAATCTTTAAAGGCGGTTTTACTTAGATTTCCATTTGAAGTTTATATTCTTTCCTGTATATGTACTTGTATTCACAGAAAATATCATGACCTTCGCTTTAATAACTAATCCCTGACTACTAAGGCTGTGTGGATTCACTTCTGGATATTAGTTCACAATAGAAAATATATAATGCAAAGCAGAAAGATGTCTATCTGTCTGACTGTCTCTCTGCAGTTTAAGATCTCCCTAACAACTTAACTGTTGAATTTATGCTTCCAAGGGAATATACCTAGCGGTCCTGTGGTTTTAAGTTATACAGCGGGGGAACTTCCCATCACTTCTTGGGCCGAAGCCGCAAAAAATATATAATGAAAGTGATGTTTATGATAAGAAGAAAAAAACAAAGGCGAAGAGACTGTTTGTGCTGTTTTAATAATTCGACAAATGTACGGAAATTATTAAACACCAGCTAGTACATATGCTGAATAAAAATAGTAATCAATGAAATCTTATTAGACAAGATTAGAGTTGCTCTAAATAGTGTATAGAGAATCACAGGATTTGATCATGTTCAAGTAAAAAAAAAACCTGCCAATAGAAAATAAAATAAATAATCATTTCCTAAAAATTGCTTAAATATTTACCAATAATCAATAACTTCAAAGACTTTTTTTTTGGGGGGGGGGGGTAATAATACTTGATTTTGATCTTTTAAGTTATAAATATAAATTAAAAACTAGTGACGTGCAGTAGAGAAGTGTAGGGAGTTGTTGACACCCCCCTACCGACCATAAAATTTTAATTTTTTACCCCCTGCCTTTTATAGCCTCAATCTCCCCTGGTCCCCCCCAGTCGCTGTGCACGCCATCCTTTGAAAATGACAGGCTTCTAAAACAATACACATGGAATGATAATTTTACTGAAGATATTTTAATTAGCCACGTATAAAGACAAAATATTTTGACTACGGAACTTGCATTTTTAAACAAAAATTTATAAATTCTCTTCCTTTACAATGCTTATTTGAGTGCCTTATAATTTGGGCATTATCGTTTACATACCTCGGTCAGGTTTCTATACTCGCACATGACCCATACTAGGTTCCTGTATAAGACATCAGGGAGTAAGGGAGGGGACAATGGATCGAAAATTCAATTTTTAAGGAGTCTCAGACTTTGGGGACTGGCTTAAAGGGAATGTGCACGAATACAGCAGATTCTTACTGATTTTGGGGACTTGCGCATTAATGCCCCTCTAACTAGCTGAGCTAGTTTTGAATATGCAGACAGAAAAGTTTGTTATTTATCGCTGGTTTTACCAAATATTTTTTCCCAAGAAAATGTCTTTTCATGTATAGAAACTCTACTGTGATATTTATGTATTAAATAATCTAAGAACCGCTTGAATTTGGGGTCAGTTATAAATATATAAGAAGGGTTGTGGTAGTTCTAAACAAGATTTTTCTAGTGATTAATTACAGAATGTTTACTACATTGTGATGTGTTGATAATTTAATTTTCAAGTAAATGATTTTTTTCTTTGGTTACCATGATCCCTTAACAATTTTGGTAAAATTTTCTTGAAAAATCTGGTTTTTATTGCTTTTCAGCGAACCCTCTTAAATTGAATTAATTGCCCATTGTCCCCTCCCTTACTCCCTGATAGGACATACATATTTAGTCATTTCGTTGATTTATTTTGATTAGACTAGTAAATCAGAATATTTAAGAAATGGTAACATATGCAAAGAAAAAAACAATTGTAAAGTTTTGAAAATTAGATTTTAAACAAGGATGACAACATTCATAAGTAGCGAAGCACAAAATTTCGTGGATGGGACTGACCGTCATGGTTGTTTTCTTCAAACGACGGGAAATTTAATTTTGATATCTTTAACTGAAAAAATTTTGAAAATCGGACTAAAAACACCATAGATATGGGGGAAAATATAAAATAGCCAAAAACCTGCAAAAAGGCAGTCTGACCTTCATAGTTGTTTTCTTCAAACGATGGGAAATTTGATTTTGATATTTATAACTGAAAAAATTTTGAAAATCGGATCATAAACACCAAAGATATGGAGAAAATGAAAAAAATATAAAAATAGCCAAAAACCTGCAAAAAGGCAGTCTGCCGTCATAGTTGTTTTATAGTTAATTGTGCTCCTTAATAATGGGAATGTTGTCAAAAATTCAGAATTCTATCTTTTATAGGAGCTGAGTAAATCCCATTTCCCCCATAGCGTTACGGACGGACTGACGGACAGACAAAGTGAATTATAGAGTAGCTTTTTACTAAAAAACTTATTGATCAAGAAAGTTTTAGTATTCAGACCATTCTTTCATCATATTCGAGGGAGAAAATCATACTCAATTTTATAAGCTTTACTTTTGTGGATATTATGATCCTAGTTGTATAATTATATCGTTAATAATAAGATATACTTTTTCTCTAGTTCTATGAATAAAATTATGTTTGATTCATATACACATTTTCCTCATTAATTAATTTATATATATATATGTCACGTTCTTTTTTTTTATGTTTTTTTCCTCTGTATGTCTGTTCGTGCATCTGTCGGTCAGTCAATCCGTAACGCTATGTTTGGGAAACTATGACTCTCTCGGATGCTATTTTTTTGTGGCAACTAAACATCTTCTCTATAAATAACTTTGTAAGTTTGTCCAACCACGTTTTTCTATGCTTAACTATTTATGGATGTTGTTATTTTTGTTGCTTATTTGTAGTGCAGATAGTACATAGACAGAATATGTCTGTCTGGCTGTCTGTATTATGTCAGCCACGTCAATATTTATAAAGATATATACACGACATACACCTTTAAATTTTATATAGATAGAAAAAGCTTTAATGATTAGGTTAAGCCTTAAATAGGGAGATATACTTTCATAATGTACAAGACGAACTGAAGTATAAAACCAAATCATAAAATCAAAAAAAAACTTAAATCGAATAATAGAATAGTTTAAATTTTGTAAATATTTTGTTTGTTAGATATAATTCATTTTGATTTTATAACAAATTGATTTTCTAGAATTTTATTTGAAATTATAATCATTTGAAAAGTTATAGCTAAAAGGATGGAGAGACATTTTCTGTGAAATAAGATATGAAACAGAATTTATAAAATTGAGAATAGTTTATGTAACACTAAATTATTTCATTTAGATTATTGGTAAAACTGATTTTTATATTCTGAAAAATACTTTTAATGGCTTCACTATTGAAAGCAATGCTATTTCATGATTTTAAATGCTTATTTGTTAAGCCTTGCTTCTACAAAAGATACACGTATGAAACTTCTTGCCAATATTCCCTTCATTGTGCAATGTGACACAACCCAATCTTTCCAGATTTTGTATAATTTTTGAGGAACACGACTCCAGTGACGTCATATTTTTCTTTCCCCAAAAAGGAAAGGGGGGAAGAAAAAAAAAAGATGGGAGAAAAGGGGGGTTTTCCCCATCTCTTTTCTTCCCCCCTTCCCTTTTTCGGGAAAGAAAAATATGACGTCACTGGAGTCGTGTTCCTTAAAAAATTATACAAAATCTGGAAAGATTGGGTTGTGTCTGCAATGTGCACCATAATTAATTATAAAAAATCTATGGTAGTCTGACTGATTTTAAGCAGCTTTTCTGGTTTCGCGATTTTAAGTTTTGTTATTCTCTTTTTTTTCTTTGTTATGATAACAGATAATCTGTTATATAACTCACTTTCTTCGTTTGTATACTACATAATAGTTTTGTTATTCGCTACTTATGGATGTTGACATCCTTGTTTCACCCTAATATTTACTAACTACAACTTTATTATTAATTCTTATTTTTTTGGTTATAGGTCGAACTGAATCAGCTAATTCCGACCATAGAGCAAGTATATCAGATATTTTAACAGGTTGATTTTTGTAGTTCAGCTTCTCTATAAATAAGACGACCGTGTACTTATGTCAGTCCACAACTGATATGTGCACCTCCCCCCCCCCTCTTGAAAGTTTATAAACTCGTTCTAACATTTTGTCCCTCAACTTCCAATTTTAGTTTTTGAAAGAAAAAAAAATGTTGTAAAAATTTTTCCGGATTTCTTTTGTGAGGTTGTAATTGCCCTACCGCGAAATAGCAGTAAACTTTTACTAGACATTAACGAAGCTTCCCTGTAATGGACAACCATATAGTACACCAATATACTTCGCTACTCACAAACATAGACAAACATCCTGCTACTTTTATATAAGAATAAAGAAATTAAACGGCAATGACGGTACCATTCACAACAGATTACCACGCTACGTAATACACGCTTTAAAATTTTAAAAGATGACTTAATACAGGATTTGCAGCGGAGCATCGACCAAGTTTATCAGATATCCTATCCCAAGAGAATAAATTGCTAGAGTGGAGAAGTGGGGCAGGTAGTTGTTTTGTGTCAACACTCAGGGATACAAAGGGATAAGACATTCTCATAGGTACTGGGAAGGTTCATAACTATTTTGTCATGTAACTTATACGGGAAGGACAGAAAAAAGCCTTAAATGATCATAAAATCATTGCTTAAGGCCATCGACTGTTATCAATGTGAAGCTTCCCTAAAATGAATGTCTTATTTAGTACATTAGGTCTTAAGCGATAGACAAAAATAACCTCAATACTTTATAAATGGGATAGATAAAACATGAAAATAATAATTTCAGTTCATCACGATTCTACTGACAGCCAAGAAGTACCCTGCAAGCCAGCAAGTCCGAGGGAAGACGACAATACAGAAATTATAATAAAAACGCGGCAAGGGTCAGACAGCATTACAAGCACGCGACAGGCACAGTTTATATAAAAATAACGGTTATGCCTCTAAATCCCAGGGATCTTAACACAAATAACGATAAATTAATATACGACCCCAATGATGATTAACAAAATTACCCCTTCTGTATATTCAAACAATAAGATGAAACATTTGAACACTCACCTTAATAAACCAACCAATTATAATTACCCCAAATTTTAATACAACGAATAAGAAACATGATTATAGATTTTTGGGTACTAGTGTAATAAACAGTTCAATTTTAGCAAAAAGAATTAGCATTATTCATATCATAATCTTCCTCTGGCTGAATAACAGGAAACGGACATACAGACATCTATAAACTTTGTACTATATGTACTGTGTTGCTAGGGAACCGACAGTATGACGAGCATGCGAGCAGGTAGAAGTAGCTTGACCAGTGCACAGGACACTATTGCTGAAACAATTAGTATCTGCCAGAAAGAGGGAGCTGTCAGATCCAACAACACCCTGTTACCAATATCCGCCCAACAGGAAGTAGGGGTCCAAATTGACGAGCTTAATATAGAAAATTTGCCCAAGATGGAGCGAAAAATCAAAAAGTCACGGTCCTATGTCATTTATGTGTGATCGTTTTAATGTTTAAATATTTTACTATGTATTATTTGTAATTTTTTTTATGTTTTATAATTTTTTAAATTCTATGTTATGCAAAAAATAAGTCCATATGAAAAGATAAATTTATTTTGTTTGTTTTATTTGAATTAGCTACGTTTTATAATGTCAAATCCTCGTAAAAAAATATGTTGTTATTGTGTCAAAATTAGTACTGTGTATTATTAGTATCGATATTATGTCAGCCATTGCCATATTTTATCAAAGCATATATAAAGTCGACATAATTATCAAAAATAGGATAAGTATCAATATAAATGTCAGTAAGTCTACATAAACCCCTAAAATTGTATATTAGTAGAATATCGACAGGGATTTTTATGTCGACATACAATAATATAAAGTGGTCATGACTGTCACAACAAAAGCAAATTTTTCATATGTTACAAAAAAAGCAATTCTAAAAATTAAATTATGATTATAGTCTTCCCTCGCATGGGAGTCTACTGTCCTTGACACTTGTGCAAATGAGTTGCATTTGTTTATGGGTTAAGGTATACCCTCCCATGTATGAGGCTGCTACCCTAGACACTTGTACAATTCACACCCAACAGCCCTTTGAGTGCACGACATTAGTCTGGAAGTCCTAACTGTGTATGGTAATGAGTTGGAATTCTTTATGGGTCAAGGCATACTCCGCACTCATAATACCTGCCTAAGATAGTAGCAGTAGACAGCATTTTTTACTTCTCTAGTATGATGTGGTGTGGTCCAGACTCGAACCTGAAACCCTCCAGACATATATAACTCTATTACCAGGGGTAAATCAAAGTATTGCTGTGTTGATATAATAACAGCCCCCAAGTTTGACAGGGCTGGTTCTGCAGTTATACTTCGTCTGTTTTTGATTTTATTTAAATGAAGATTTATGTAACTTTGATTTTAGAAAAGCATTTAGTTTACAAAATATAACTTTTAACATTATATACTGGAGAATCTCACAGAGAGAGAGAGAGGGGAAAATGGCTGTTTATTACACTGATCACTAAGGTTTTATAATAATATTTTCTTACTCGTTGACCTAACAATTTTGGAACTTTAGTAAATTTTGATTGGTTGATTCATTAAATTGAGAGTTCAGACGTTTTAAGCACTAATTTTATCTAAAGAAGGGTTAATTTTGTGTATCATCATTGCGGATGTACATCAATTTGAGCCATTGTCTTATCCCTTTAGATCCCTGGGGAAATTATTCAATTTAGGGTTTGGCAGCCGGCAACTTGTAAAGCGGCTGGACTTCAACTGCAGTTTTTACAATAATTAGCAACGGGATTTATTATTGGAACTGCCATCAGCAGCTGACTAAAGTGAGCGTCTGCGGCTTAATAAAACTACGGCAGTGGAACCTTGATACATTTACTTGGTTGAAATTTGTATTGAAAATTTACATAGGAAATACTATTGTCAATATTACAAATCTTTTGGAAATTCATTTATTTTTTTTAGTGTCGAAGCTTCTTTATATGGCACTTAGTCTGTCAGTCCAAAATGCACTTAATTGTTTTTTTTTCAAGATTCCCTATGCAAATGAGCATATAGTATATAATTTACTTTGTCCATCGGTCTGTCATGCATTTTACAAAAATATAAACCGTATTAAAAATCATGCACACGTAAAAGGTTTCATATTTTCTTGTGAATTTATTCTTGACTGAAAATCTGCTCTTTTATTTACTTTGTTCTTTTTTTCAACCATGATTTGTTTTGTTTCGCTACTTATGGATGTTGTCATAAAATTTTTTTTTAAGAAGTGCTTTGCCAAAAAAACACCACTTTAACTTTGATACTAAAATGTTTATAAAATATGTACATTGGCGTAATAATGTAAACATTATTTTAAGTAAATTTTAAATTTTCATTATATTTTTGTAAATTTGTTTTATGTATGTTTTATTGTTTTGTATTATAAAATAAGAAAAAAATATAATATGTAAATATATAAAGCATTATTAATGAAACAATATTTTTTTAACCAAAGAGGAAAAACTTTTTTTCCTCTAATATTTGGCTAACAAATGAAACAAATCTATAACATATAAATTCTTTTAATAAGAACTCAATAAACATTTCTGTCCGTTGCAGTTTTATTTAGTTAAATAAAAAACTGATACTGTTTCCAAAAAGGAAAGAAGTAAAACCAAGCTGTCCAGCAGTGGCTGGTTGTAAATAATGTAACGCGGCATTCTCCTGTATGTTATTCCTAATATCATTAATTTATTTATAAAATAAAATAGCCTAAAACCATCTCAGGACCTATAAGAAGCCTCTAACTGTAAAGGAGAACCATTGTGGTTCAGCGGTTAACAAGATGCCTTGCTACAGACAAAAAAAAAGCTTGCTATTTAACATAATTGGACAGCAGAAAAATTTCTAACTCCGCATTTTCTTCCAAGAAGGAACAGTTCGGATTTTATTTCTAGCATCCCAATACATATTACTAGCCTAATCAAAACTTTAACATTGAGTAATTCTTGGTAAATCCAAAAGACTAATACAATAAACTGGCATTCGAAATTATCAGCTGATGATAAATCTTTGTGTTACAGACAAAAAGACATACATGGATGACTTGTAATAATATAGCTTCACAAATAACTAAAATATCAAAATATAAATAAGGGGGGAGAGGTTAATGCAACCATCTCGTAATCAATAAGTAAATGGTACTTAGAATTCGAATTTCGATCTACAATTTAGCATGAGTAATCCTTGGTAAGTCTATTTACCATGAATCGAACAGAAAGTTGAAAAAGTAACGGCTAACAGCTTAGCCGTTCAGCCGTTTTTTTTTTGGCTATTTTTAGGGCAAATCTGTCAGAAATTACGTAAGAATAAACTTTTTGAAACATATTTTTGCTTTAAATCATGTGAAATGATACCAAAAATATTTTTTAGATTTCTAGTACCAGCAACTACTGCTAGAACCCGTTAAAAACGTTTTGGAGCGGAAAAGAGAATTATGTGGTGATAGGTTTCGTGACGGATTAGCCAAGAAAATAGGCAAAAAAATGCCAAACGGATGAGTCACCAGCCGTAACTTTTCCAACTTTTTGTTCGATTTAGGGAAAATAGACCTACCAAGGATTCCTCAAGCAAAATTTGAGATCGAAATTCTAATTCTAAGTACCATGTACCAGGAATAAGAAAAACACGTATAGGTTTCGTGATTTTTTTCCGAATTAATTTCGTTATTGGTATGAGCTGACCATGTACTCATTAATTACGAGATGGTGGTTACCCTTTAAGATTACTAGTATAGTATAAAGCAATATAGTATGGAATACTATGGATACTTTTGATACAAATAGTTGGACATTTTCTCATAGATGATTAGCATAATGGCTCCTCCAGGACCAAGACGAAGCACCTGAAAAACAAGAATGTGTCTATGAGTAGCTCAGCAACAATGAGGTTGGTTGGCGGTTTTCCTCAAGGTGCCTAGTCGAGCACAGTCACCTCCCCTTATTTTCAAACAAAATTAAAATAAAGAGGGGAGGGAAGTTTTGTCAGTGTTTTAATTTAGGTTAGGTTATATTGGGCTTTTCTGTTATAGGCCCCGGAATTTTGGTGCGCTCTGAAGGGTGGGGCATTATAAGAGAAAAAAAACGTTATTTATTTTTACAAATTAATTTTCAGAGGATCAAATCAAAGAATTAAAGGAGAACAATACCAGCCATAAACATGGGTCTCTAAACATGGGACTATTAATAAACTGCACTGGTTATCCAAAGATTTACAATCAGGTTATTATTCGATGGCATAAAATGTTTAGGTATTTTTATTGCATTTTGATTGGTTGATTATATACTAGTAATGTCCAAAATTTTCAGCCAATAATATAAATCTATAGAATAGTTTTTGTTTATCATCATTGATGATGTTTATCAATTTACTGTCCATTGTCTATTCCCTTAAATTCCCTAATAAAATAAATTTATTTAAATTAAGCAGGGAAAAGGAAATGTGATTCTGACAAACAATTCTAAGTGAAAATTTCCCATCAACCCCCTTTCCTTTTTTCTCCCCTTCTTACCCACTTCCCTATTAGTTACACACAAAAACAAGTTTTACTCTAATATTATTCCAACAAAATATTAAATTTTCGGCCATGGAATTAATTGGCTGAATAACAGCCCCTGAAATTAAGTAAACTGTTTATGGCAGTTTGACATAAGGAAAACGTTAGATAATGTTATTAAAATAACTTGAATGAATAAAAACAAGGATGACAATGTTTGTGCATCTAATCTAAAACAGTTAGGGAGTTGAATCCATTTTTATAGAAGCAGAAATATAATCTATGATTATGGTTGGGACCCTCTAAAACTCTAATCTACCTTTCTACTTTCCCCTCTCTTGGTGAAGATATCTTCAACGCAGATACGATTTTTGAAATGTAAGATTCTACTTTCCCTTCTCTTGGTGAAGATATCTTCAACGCCGATACGATTTTTGAAATTTAAGATTCCACTTTCCCCTCTCTTGGTGAAGATATCTTCAACGCCGATGCAATTTTTGAAATATAAGATTCCACTTTTGTCTCTCTTGGTGAAGATATCTTCAACAAGAGAGACAAAAGTGGAATCTTATATTTCAAAAATTGCATCGGCGTTGAAGATATCTTCACCAAGAGAAGGGAAAGTGGAAGGGTAGATTACAGTTTTAGAGGGTCCAAACCATAATCATAGATTATATTTCTGCTTCTGTAAAAATGGATTCAACTCCCTAACTGTAAAATATCATAAATAGCAGCCGAAAAAATCTAATTTCCCTTATTGCTAACGTAAATTATAGCTAAAAATCTAACACTAGTGGCAACATTAACTAATACAGCGAAGTTATGAATAAAAAAAATTTTACCAAAAAAATATACAGATAGTGTAACGCATAAACAAAATCATAAATTTATCTTTAATAGAAGCTAAGGAAATCTTTTTACATAGAATTGTCCCCCCTCCCCACTTCCCTCTCACTTCTGCACGCCTTTGGTTTAAACACAAAAGTACACTAAAAGTGGTTTATAGATTTCCGATGGTAAAAATAATTATTTGATACACAAAGAGAGCAAAGAATTAATATTGATATCGATATATGTATATCCTTATTATAGAGCCCACTAGAGGTAAGGGGGAGTCGACCCTCCACCACTTTTTATTTGAATTTTTAAAAAGAAAGTTTTTAGTTTTTTTGGTGGCTTTATTTTTTTACTAGAGCTGATTTCTCCTGGGAGGGTGGTGGTCCTTTTCCAGGACCTACGAAAAGCTATACTGCAAAGGAGAATCGAACACAGTAATAGTGTCTGACTGATTATGACGTAACAAAAAAATAGCCAATGAGAGGCCACTATAAATTTTACCTTTGGTCAATAACGGCCTCTCATTGGCTAATTTTTTTTGTTACGTCATAATCAGTCAGACACTATTACTGTGTTCAGGAGAATCATATCAAATCAGCGGTTAGAGAGATCCTTCGGTACACACAGACACAAACATCCTGTTACTTTTATCCTAATACAAAAGTAACAGGATGTTTGTGTTTTGATGTGTACCAAAGTATCTCGCTAACCGCTGAACCAATATGGTTGCCCTTAACCCCCTTTAAGGTAAAGCTATACTGCATAGGAAGTGGGAATGTGTGAATCTTTTTTTGGGGGGAGGTGGGCCAACCTCCAAAGAGAAAACGCCCAAAAAATTTGTTTTATATCTTTTTAAAACTAAAATCGACTATGTAGGTGAGAATTACCTCCCCCTCCTCTCAAGTGCCTCTAGGGGCGTAGCCACTAGTGATATATATGTATAACAGTAGGATATTTAACCATAGAGAAGGGACTGTAAATAAAATAGTAAACAAAACTCTCGTCTATGATTCGTGTCGAAAGTTTGTTCATCTTAAAATTCAATTAGGCTTGATAGAATTTTCCTATCGATTTCAAACTTGGCATGATTGTTACTGTAACAATTTTATCGTAAATTAAATCGTCCATCGTTCCCTGATTTATTATAGTAGGAAAAGCTAATACAAGATACAGAAAAATAGATTTAATCTATATAGATACTTTCTAAATTAGCCAATAGAAAAACATCGAAGGAACAATCAAGCCATATTATTGGTTAAAAAACGCGCATATATTGTTACGAAAAAGCAGTTAATTTTTCATTTTGTTCGCATAATGAGTCAGCTATAAATAGACGATCGTATATTATTAAGAAAATGACAAAACATTTATAGTAAGTCAACTATGAATTTCTTAGGATTAATTGTATTTCGTTATCATTTTGAATGAAACTTATAAAGCAAAAAAATAATCAAAGGTGTTTGTTTGCTGTAATTTTCTTTTTAAGTTTGACGGATTATGTCGCGAGTTTGACCATCTACAGGGTGCGCCACATAAATCCGGACTTTTTTTAAACGGCCATAGCGCCAAAACTACTTGACCAATCAGGACGTTTGACCCCACTATAAAAAGCTTAGGTAATGACCTTTTTGCCCATGAAAATCTTTGGACGATGGAGGGCGTGTACGCCGAGCTGGCCTCGCATATGTTCAACAAGGCAGATTCGAATTGCGCAGATAAATTACCGTGGATTTATGACTTGGGCCTACTAAATCTGACCTCAGCCCATCTGTAGGTGAGATGGACTAATGAAACTTGCTGGAGATACTATCAGATTCCTAGTGAAAACACTAGAAAAGACTAGAGCTCTCTATCCCAGCTGACTTGGCTGTAGTGCTCCGACAAAGTGAATCGTGGTAGATTTTAAGATGTCAAAAACGTCAAAAATCTTGAAAATTTCTCGGATCTTGACTTCAGGGGCCCATATGGAACCTTAAAACTCGTTTTAGACTATGTATTGCGCTTATAACCCTATCTTAATCTTCATGCCATTTTTAAAAAGGTATAAAACGTTGTTCTAGCTTAACTGTGGCCCAAATGAGAGCCGCCGTGTCAAAGAGTAGCTTTAAAGATGGGTTAATTTGGATCCTGCTGTTACTCACTCCTTCAGGATATGTGGCCTCCCAGCAGCCCCGATCTTAATCCAATGGACTTTTTAGCCTAGAGCGCCATTAAAGCATGAACCAATAGACGCGCCCATACCAAGAAGACCTCTCTCACTGCTCCTATCATGGAGAACTTCGCCTGCTTGAACAGGGACATGGTGACCAGGGTCGGCGGGCGGTTCAGGGGGCGGGTAGAGGCGATGATTGAGGCTGGCGGCGATTTTATTGAATAATCTAATAGTCATATACCTAGTTTGCTTCCCAGTTTTTAAAATTCCATAAAATCTTTAAAATTGACGATTTTATGTTCATTTGTTTAAAAATAAGAAAAAGTCCGGATTTATGTGGCGCACCCTGTATATGTACTATATCTATTATAAAAAACAGAATTTATTATTTAGCACAACAACTTTGCAAATTTGAAATGAAGAAATGAAATAAACATTTACTTTTAATACTTAGTTTAGAATTAACAAGGATAAAAAAAAACGCTAAAGATGAAAGTACAGAAGAAATTTTGTTTTTACTTCTAAAGTATAACAAGGATGACTACAATTTATAGTTGCTACGCTTTCTAAATCGTATCTAACTACTACATGAATCACCATGCAAAGATAAAAACATATAGGACAATTGTAACATGTCTACATTTACGAAAAGAGCTAACCGTTACGGACGGTCGGACATATGGACCGACCTTAATAATAGAAAAGCCTCGCTTTTAAAAACTATGAAGAAAACAATCGTTACAGACATGTAATTTTCTCGGCTGCTATTTAATATAGACAGCTGAAATTTTCAGTCTATCTTCTCGTCTGTACTTTGTTTTATCCGAATGTATGTATGTATGTTGTTCTAAGGTTTCGTTATTTTCCATATCTAAGGCAAATTCTCTCTTTTTATTTTCGTTTTTATTGACAACTGAAAATCTGCTCTATAACTCACTTTGTCCTTTTAGTTAATTAGAAGGAAAATAATTTAGTTTGCAGATACTGTAGGTAAAGCACAAGTATTCTTTCAAATCGATGCTAGGTCAGATAGACGTGCGCTAATTATGGAAAAACTGCTCTATTATAAATATTTTATTAATACATTATGTTAATATCACGGCATGAGGTAAATGGTTAAAGCCTAAACATATTTTTCTGAGTGCTTTTATAATGTAAAGGAACCTCATTGTCGATTCAATTTATAAAAACGAAGTCAAACCTGAAAGTGATATTAAGAATAAATGTACCTACGGTTTGATTTTTATAATAAATTGAAAATAATGGGGGTGCTGTGCCTAACCCCTGCGGGCCCCATATCGGAGATTTCCCAGCATATGAGCCTACCCAGTACTCAATTGTACACCTTATTTTCAATTTATTAAATAAAATTAGGGAGGGGGGTTATCAGAGTTCAATTGGGTACTCTGAGTGAAAGCGCCTTAAGCTTATATCGAAACTGAAACTGATATCAATAATTTTCGGCTAGGATTTTTAATTTCTTAAACTTACGGAGAGTCCATTTGAAACAAAAAGTTAGACTGTCATTTACATGGATTTGGACTAGGTATAAGTATAACCAACAATGGAATTATGTTAGAAAAAAAAATATTTGGATTTCAGCTTATTTTGGAGGGCAGTCTTAGTAAATACTACAGTAATCCCCCCCCCCCCACCAAAAAAAAACAGCTAAAATATGAAATTGATTCAATTGTGGATACAGCTGGGTTTGGAAAGCGACATGTATTCTGGAAACATGTCCCATGACTACAGTATGACCCTCGAAAATGTATCTTTAAGGGTATACAGTCCTTATTTCTTAATGTATCACAAAAAATAGCATATGTCCTTCTTCTCTGTACATTTCCACACAAACATATATAAAAAAAATTATTTTACCTCCATTAACACCGGAGATTTTTAGAGCTAAAGTTTTGAAAAAGTGACTGAGAAAAATAATTTTTTTTGTTTCCCACTATTTTTGGATGGTTATATTATGTCTTTCTGGTAACTGAAGAATGATAAAAAAAGAAAAACATGGTAACTAATTATTTCTTTTTATTCCACCAAAAAATATAAATTTTTAAAGGCAAAAAATACTACTGAATGAATTGATTATTTGCAAATTTCAGGCTATTTACTTACCCTTATTTAAGAAAAGGATTAATTATGACAGTTGCTCCGCCCCCTTTTTTGACATCTCAATCACTTAATAGGGGGTTAATTAAGCTTTTTAGACTAAAAAATCATTATAATGTAATTTTATTTTCCTTATAACTTTTCTGTTATTAAAGTTATGATTATGAAACAAAAACAATATTCCTGCTATATTCATAAAGATTTATTTGGTTTTTTAATCTAAAACAATTTTGCCTCATAAGTAAGTTTTTCAAAATATCATTACTCAAGAAAGACTCAAAAATATGTGTAAAAAAAGACTTTTAACTTAAAACCTAATTTTTTTGTTTCATTTTTGTATAAAGTTTCTGCTAGTAACAAAAGTAATAGGATTTCTATCTTAATTTTGCCAAAAAAGTCAATTTATGTTAAAAGTTACTTTTTGCTCAGTCACTTTTTCAAAACTTTAGCTCTAAAAATCTCCAGTGTTAATGGAGGTAAAATAATTTTTTTTATATATGCTTGTGTGGGAATGTACAGAGAACAAGGACATATGCTATTTTTTATGATACATTAAGAAATAAGGGCTGTATACCCTTAAAGATACTTTTTCGAGGGTCATACTGTATGTATATACCATTACAGATACGTGGATATAACTCCCATCCCTCCATTTCAAAAGAATTTTTTTTTTATGGGAAGGGGTTGAATCTTTTTTTTTAGGAATGATTTCTCTTGAAATCTTAAGAAGCTTAACAGTACAGAAGAACAGAAGTCTAGCAGTTACTGGGGTCTTTCTAAACTGACAGAAAGAAAGGTATCCTGATACTTTTATAAATGGATAAGGAAATTCATTTCTTTTAATTTTTCGGAATACATTTTCTAAGGCGTGGTCACAAACAATTTCATTTTATTTTTCCTGTCACAATACACAAACAAACTTGCCAAAATGCTAGACATGAATTTCAAAAAAAAATTTAAACCGTGATGCATTTATAAATGAATTGAAAAATTTAGGGTTTATAAGCGCAAATTTAAATATTTTATGCAAATCCGGCAAAATAGTAGTTTTTCCAGGGATATAAAGGGATAAGACAGTGTACAATAAATATAATATACATCTTTGATGATGATAAACAAAATTACACCTTCCGCAAGTGAAATTATTGGTGGTAAAGTTTGGACATGTATAGTTTGAAACCAACAAATCAAAATTAAGTGAAATTACTTAAAGTTTTTATGTCTACGAATAAGATAACGTGGTACCAGTGTGATTCAATTTTATCAATTAATTTTAATTTTCAAAATTTTACCTTTGGTAGCAATCCTTTGTACAATGCCATAAACCTAAAAAGTAATTAAATCTATGAAGCAATTAAAAATTATCTTAAACAAAACTAACCAACTATATTTGATTCTGCTAAAATTAATTCATAACTTTTAGATCCCATAGTTAAGAGATATATTTTATGTAAAATATTTTGCTTGTAAGATTCTCACATTACAGATATGTTTCATTATCAAAGTTACACAGTTCACAAGATAAAAAAAACTATTGGAATAGAAATCGAGACGTAAAGATTTAAATATAACACCAATTAACATCGCAGAGAAAATTTGTAGCTTACCCTTCTTCTTTATAAACTCTAAGGATAACTTTAGCAGTTCCTCTGTATACAGGTACATCAGGGTGCTGTGGGCCTTGAATTCTAAAATAGTTAATTATTTACTACAAGCCATAGTAACTTTAGTAGATGCTCTATAGACTACTATTATAATTTTACTTCAAGCCATAGTTTCTATATAACTTTAGCAGTTTTTTGACCTTGGATTCTAAAATCATAAATAATTTGCTACAAGCCATAGTTCCTTTATAACTTTAGCAGCTCCCATGTACGTATTGTACAGGTACCCCAGGGTGCTGTTGGCCTTGGATTCTAAAACCATAAATAATTTACTACAAGCCATAGTAACTTTATAAATTTAGCAGTTCATTTTTATGCAGATACATTAGGGTGCTATGGGCCTTGGATTCTAAAAATATAAATAATTTACTACAAGCCTTAGTTACTTTAGTAGTTGCTCAATATACTACTTGTGGGTCTTGGAGTACAAAATACTTTTGTGTCTTTAAATAAATTAATGATATTATTGTTTGTAAATATAAAAATTATAAATAACTAACTACCAGACAAAGGTTTTATTCCTCTTATTTGTTCTTTATTAATATACAAATATTTATGATTTGAAATTAGCCACATAATTGGCTACATGGAGCAATGTGTAATATATTATAATCTCTGTACCTTTTTACTTCTGATGTATGTATCTTATAAAAAAATAAAGTTACACAAAGTTGCTGATGTCAAAATTCTGTTACAGGAAAATCAAAAGATTATGGTAAGCAAATTTTTAACAAGTGTAACCTCAGTCATATTTTAAAAAGATATTCAGAGAAAATTTGTAAATTTTTGGTTGATTGTTAACCTTGTGTTGTTATAGTTTAAATTTCATAGACCCTCAATCTATTAACTAAAATTTTCATTTGTTTGTTCGCATCCATTATTCTTATATAAAAGTAACAAGATGTCTATGGGTATTGAATGATTTCCCTAACCGCTGGACTGATATGACTCTCCTTTACAGTGTAGCTTCTTATAGTTCCTTCAATGTTTATAACTTTACAGTGTAGCTTCTTATAGTTCGTTCAATGTTTATAACTTTATAGTGTAGCTTCTAATAGGTCCTTCAATGTTTATAACTTTACAGTGTAGCTTCTTATAGTTCCTTCAATGTTTATAACTTTATAGTGTAGCTTCTAATAGGTCCTTCAATGTTTATTACTATTTTTGGGGAGGGTGTTACGAAACTATCTAATTTTTTTCTTTTTAAAATTAATGTGTGGGGGCCGACTACACCATGCCCCTCCCCTCTTAGTTGTAGATAAAACAATACATAAAATGTATAATTATCTTAAAACTTCAGGTTTAGAAAGCAAAAAATTTGCACGCGGAGAATTCCTCTTGAAAAAGTCTAAAACCTGTTAAAAGATTACCTGCTTTTAGCGACATCAAAAGGTATGTTGAAACAGGAGCCTAGAGTTCCAGCAGTGAATCCAAGTAAAATCTTCCCAGCTAATTCTAAACAATAACAGGGAAAATAAAATAAATAGAAAGATAGTAAAACCAAGGAGAGAGGGGACATTGAACTGTACATTACACTGGTACCCAAAGTTTGACAACCACATTAACTTAATCTTTGGGTAATAAACTTTATTGAATTTTGATTGGTTGTTTCAAACTAACTAGTAGTGTCCATACTTTTAAACCAAGAACTTCAATCTACAGATTGGGAAATTTTGTTTATTATCATTGAGGATGTATATCAATTTATTGTCCAAAATCTTATCCCTTAAGATCCCTTAGTACAGCCCACAAATATGAACAATTTACTTTAATATGACAGCTTAACAAATGGACATTATGAATTATAAAACAGAGTGAATGAGTTTTCAGGGATCTAAAGGGATAAAACATAAAACTTTGGGACTATTGGAATAAACAGCCCATTGCTCCCTTACTCCCTGATGAGTTTTAGTGATTGAAATCTGCACATAAAAATCAGACATCTAATTTTAATATCAACCAAGAAAATGCCATATTCACCAAAGACAGATAAATGGAGTAGAACTAATGCTCATTGGTGAAGGAAATCTTCTGAAGAGTTTAGAGACTGAATAATCAGTTTTCTAATCTCCACCATAGGATACTGGAAGGACCAACAGTCTGACAAAATGAGTTACACACTATAGAAGCTTATTGGTAATTGGCAATTGGCTGCTGTAACTTCTAGTTAGGGAGGGAGGGAGGGGATATTGGACTGTAAATTTTAACTGGTGCACAAAGTTTATAAGTCCAAACTTTTCGACCAGATTTATTCTAAAAGAAATGTACTTAATTTTTTTGGGATGTAAATCAATTTATCGTCCATTGTCTTATCCCTTAAGATTCCTTAGTTTTACCTATTTTAGGGTCAGTTGAGGCTGGTATGAGATCTTTTGTGGAGTGATAAAAACCAAAATAAATCATATTAAAGAATCCATTTCGGCCCATGGTGGCGGTTATTCCTTTTCCTAAATAAAAATATATAAAAAACGGATCATGGAAAGAAAACGAAGTTGCTTGTTTCCTTGTATTTTTACAAAAGCTTTTGATAAGTTATTTTAGGTTAGGTTAGATATATTTTAATGATTGCACCAGCAGGGGCCAGAAATAGGAGAAAAGCTACTATGAAAATTTGACGAAATCCGATAATTAGTTTTCTTTCCATGATCAAATAAAACATATTTATAGATTTAAAAATATTTCTTTTAAGGAAAGTTTTTTTTATGTTGTATATTTATTCCTGTAACGATTTGGTCTAACCAGGAAGCGTTTTAACTAAAAAATTCATTATTTTAAATGTGATTTTTTATGTTAAAATAACTATTTATTGATTTGATGCACAAAATTCGGATTCCTAGAATAATATTTTTTTCTTTTTTACCAAAAGTATATTTTAACTTCGTTTTCTTCCTGTATCGCATCGAAACCGATTAATATCCGGTGGATTAGAACCGATTCTCAGCCATACTGATAAATTGTGTATGACATCCAGTTTTCTACAAATATAAAAATGAACAATCATGAACAGTTTTTTAACCCCGAAGGCTGGGGCTAAAAAACTGGTTTTAATCTTTATGCTTCTATTCTTGCTTTTGAAATTGAAGTATATCAACAATTCTTTTAGTGGTAAAGCAACCACCATCCCAACCAACCTAAAGACACATTAGACTATAAAAGTTGGAAAGATTTTTAATCAATATAATAGATTTGAAATCTGCATAAAATTTTAAGGATTTTTTTATAAAATTCGTTTTTTATATAATTCTTTATTTAAAGGCGCAAATACGATTTAAGTTAATAAATTTTGACCAATAGGATAGCTGGATTGGAAACTACCTACGCTCTAATTGGTTGAATGATGTACGTCACTTAAGCTTCTCCAATCAGAGCGCAGATAGTTTTCAATCCACCAATCACAGATCTCCAAATTATTTAACTTAATTTGTATTTGCGCCTTTAAATAAAGAATTATATAAAAAACTAATTTTATAAAAAATCCTTAAAATTTTATGCAGATTTCAAATCTATTATATTGATTAAAAATCTTTCCAACTTTTATAGTCTAAGACACATATTTTAGAAAAGCTTTGCAGTCAATAAATGTAATAACATAAAATACTTTTACCTAATAAGCCATTAGCACCAAAAATTCCATCTGTTTTTATTATCTCTCTTCATTGTTAGAAAATATTTTTATACATCACTTCATCAAATTTTATTTCTTACAAAAAGTAAAATTTACAATATTTTGTAGAGAGCTAGACAAATAAATATATATGCTCATAAAATACCAAGTGCAAATTAACCATGACTTACATTTCATGTTAAATCAAACTTTAAAAGAAATTTTTCAGTAATTGATTGACAACGTTTAACTTTTTATCTTGTAAAAATCAATTTTAAAACTGAAATTTTATCCCTATTTTGAAACCCATCACCTCTGCAATGATAAGCTTTAATAATGGGAGATTCTTCTCTAGATATATGGTCTATAAAAATATTATTCCTGGCTACTGATCTAAAAAGATTTATAATTAATAATTACATTGTAATAACGCCGATACAATGTTAGCTATAACTTCCCAAAGTTTTATTACCACGTTATCTTAATAGTTGGGTCAAAAACTTTTCATTGAGTTTTATTTTAATTTGGTTTTAAACTGGTAGTGGCCAAACGATCATTTTGGCTTCTAATGCAATTATTGGACGACATTTTGCTTGGGAACAATTCCTATATATAAAATCTTCCCTTAAATAACCTTCATTTTTCCCCTTTTAAAAAGAGTTTACAAAAATCAGGGAATGATAGGATAACTGTGATCAAATTATTAATACATCTTCATAATGATCATATTTATAGCTTACAAAAATAAACGTGTGGGAGGTGGAAGGGGGGGGGGAGGGAGTTGACATAATTTATCGCTCATCAAATTCCTATATCCTTGGGCATAGGATAAAAGGGTAATATTGCATCGTATGTATAAAAAATCTATTGTTAAGAAAATACAAACTCAGCTTAAAAGACAAGATAAACCAGGGACCAGGGATAGATATTCTAAAAATAATTTTCTTGGCATTTTAATTGGCACTGTATATTTAGGGCATTCCTGCGCGTACATACATTCGGTATAGAGGGGTGGTGGGATAATTTATGATGTGCATCTAAATTTCTCAAGACGATTCCTCTGACAACTCCCATTGTATATAATTCACTTTGTCTGTCAGACCAGGAAGTAACTGGGATTTTCTAGGCTGCTATTTTGGATAGATTGCTATTTTTTTAAAGATACCTCTTTTGAATTAGCCAGCAACCTACACCTACACAACTACACAACCTATTTGGTCCTGTATCGGTCTGTCATTTATGGTACAAAAGACAAATTTTTTCTGATAAAGGTTTCGTGATTTTTATTCATCCGTAATTCTTTCTTTATCTCCTTCTCTGAGCACTAGAGGGGAAAGGGTTAAATATCTGTATCTCCCCAACCCAATGACCTTGTGCCGACTCTTAATTGGGTCTTTGAAAATCAACCAATGGTGTCAGGAATATTAACACAGCCAATTAGCAGAAAACAATTTGTTAGCAAGCCAGAAAAGGTCAATGGAAAGGGAGGGAGGTAGTTATCTGTATTTACATCTATAGATCTGTTCTGTAATGAACGATGTCCGCTAATTTAATTCGCTACTTCTATATGCTGTCATCCTTGTTTTAAAGAAAAATCCTTAAACATAAAGATCCCTGATCCTAATAAATGCTTAGTCAAGATTCAAGTTCAATAAAAATTATTGTGTGCTAATGCAAAACTTCTACAAAGAAAATGAAGGAGGCGGGGACGGGAAGGTAATGGTCCCACAATCATATTTAAGGTCTTTTAAAATCTTTTTCATCTTAATTTCTATCTTTTTTCCCTCTTTTAAATCAGCAAATAACCAATATTTATTTGGTAATAAATTTATAATTACAAAAGTTTGTAAAGAATGTGTCCTAACTTTTTTGATTTTTATTTCAAATAGCTAGTCGGTGTTTTTAGTAAGTAGTAGATGTAAAATGGTCCTTAGAATTTAAATATGCAATCGGACTTTTTGCAGACCTCTTATTTTTGAAGTAATTTAAGTTTTGAAAAAAATTAAGTCGGTTTTAAGGTATTAAAACGCAACAAAAAGAAGAAGAAAATTTCCAACAAAAATAGTAAGATCTTAATTTGACACCTTACTTTTGGATTCGTGATTTTTTTTCAGAATTAATTTTGGTTTTTTTTTGTTTGGGACATAAATATAATTGTTTGTTGAATAAAAAATAAAATATTTACCCCGTGGATGGAGTTACTGATTGATGAGATTGATTTGATTGTAACTTCACCTATAACAAAGACAACATTCATAAAAAGCAAATCTCTCAAAAAACTGTGAAGAATAAACAGATGGATTTAATAAACTGTATCCTTATACTAAAGTAACAGGATGTTTGTTTGTGCGTCTGTGTATCTGTGTGTGTGTATCTGTGTGTCTGTACCGAAGGATCTCGCTAACCGCTGAACCGATTGGGTTCTCCTTAACAGGGTAGATGTCCCGGGAAGGTTTTTAACTATATTGGGGGAGGGTACCACCACGCTCCCACGAGAATTCACAATAAAATCGAAAAAATTTAAATATTTCCCCCGCATAGTGTCGCTAGCGTAGTCTCGCTAGTGTAGTCGCGCTGCGTAGAAGCATAAATTTAACAGCTGATAACATAGACAAATTATTTCTCAAATTAGATATTTAAAATAAAAAAAACATTTAAATGCCACTAAAGGCCTCTAGGGGCGTAGCCGCTAGTAGTATATATAGAGGTAATACGAATCTCCATAAAAAAATTATTTGATAACAGCAGAAAAAAAGCATATTTCTTGCAATAAAAAGTTGGTTTATTTCTGATATACTTACATACAAAGAAGTAGGGTATATGTGCTACGAATGATTTTTATCTAAATAAATGGTAATTTTGTAATATTGGGGATAAAGGGAGGAGTAGGTTTTTCTAAAATTCCATAAAGGTGTGAGTTTTAAGGCCTAAAAACAGGAGTAGAATGATAATATTCACTAAATATGTGTATACCTTATTGAAAAGAACTATAGACAAAAAATCTTTTTTTTAAACGAGGAAAATTCATCGAATGCTTTACTAATGTCAAACTGACAATAATAACAAAATTGGCAATTATGAAAAAAATTACTGGAAAGAGTTTATTAAAAATTACAAATAATGCCAATAATTTCAAAGATATTAATTTGTTAAAACATTATTTGATTGTCCATGGTAATTCTATGTATTATATGTTAAAAATAAATTTTTGTCAGCTTGACATTAGCAAAGCTTTCGGTCAAATTTTCAGGTTTTTTAAAACAATTTTCTGGTAAAAAAATTTTTTTTGTCTTTAGTTCTTTTCAATAAGGAATACACATGTTTAGTGAATATTACTGTCCTTCTTCTGTTTTTAGGCCTTAAAACTCACACCTTTACAGAATTTTAACACAACCTACTCCACCTTCTATCGACCATTGTCCTAATCCTTAAGATTCCTGTGTTTAAGTAAGGTATAAAGACAATGTCCTCATAACATTTTACCTTTACAACTTCAAAAGGATTTACTGAGTAAGCAAACACAACACATCAATTTTCATCAAATTTTGGGACAAATTGCTACTTCACTTGTAAAACTAATTGTGAAGTATATACAGGGGAAAAAATATTATGCATTTTTTAACATAAAGTAATTAGTTTTTTTTGTCTGATAGTTAAGAACTTGCTAACCACTTTTTTATTATATGGAAGCTTGACCGAAGAGCCGGAATGGTTTTGGTCAATTTTATTTATAATTGTACATTTTATATCCGCGAAAAGCTGTTTATAATACGATGCGAGAAATAACTATAATCATTTACCTTATCACCATACAAACAGCTTTTCGCGGATAGTAAAATGCAAAATTATAAGAATTATTGGCTCAAAACCGTTTCTAATCCAGCTGATATTAATCGAATCAGTTTTAAAGCTATAAAGTATCAAAAATTAAAAAATTTGATGTTAGTTTCCTATAATAGCTTCTGTTACCCCAGAACCAAGTCCAGCCAATGAATAAGTCTGAAATTATAGTTATGTCAATATATTTATTTATGATGCATTTCCTGAAAGTGCCTGCGAAGCACTGACCCCCCCCCCCCTTTTTTTTCTTTGATTTTTGTAGCAACGCCAATTTAAAGGCAGTTTCTAACCCTGCTGGGATAACCATAATCCAATTAAACCTAACCTAACCAAACGTATCAAACAAACAACAAAAAATCCCCTCCCCCCACCCTATTTGTAAATTTATTTAAAAAACAGGGTGGGGTGATTAGTTCTTCACAAGACAATTTGAAGAAAACTGCCAATTTGGTTTTTGCATCCTTTTACAACTTATTTATTTTCCGTTCAAAAGTTCCTAAATTTTAGTGATAATCTTTATCTTGAACTGTTTTTGTTTGCTTGTCTGTACAAGATTCTTAGGTCCTACGAAAAGATCATTATAAATAATAGACATGATTAATATAGAGTAGCTTTGCTACTATTAAAATATGCAAGTTTACTTACCAATGCATTGGGTTTGTCTCTACCAAACAGAAACATATTTTGAAACTGGCAATTATTAGGAGTGAATATAGGATAGATTATAGGAGTTCAGTGCGGGGATCTAAAGGGATAAAACAATGGCTGATAAATTTATGTACATCTCCAGTGCTAATAAACAAAATTACCCCTTCTGTAGATAAAAAATTGTGGTTGAAACGTTTTAACGCTTAACTTAATTAATCAATTAATCAAAATTCACGAAATTCCGCAAAGTTGTTTAGCAAAACAATAAGAAAACGTTATTGTAAAACTTATTATCATTGTCCCATCTCTGAGCTTATTAGGTATGTGGTTACGAAATTAAAAATGAATTTCTGTCAGACGAATATATTTCATTATGTTTAGTCACATATAATCAAAAAAATACGAGCGACAAAATTTTTGATTTTCATTGAAACATTATATGTGTATACGTTCTAACCAATAAAATTTCCGGATTGTTCCTTCCCCGTGTTCTTATTGGTAAAATGTAATGATTACAAATCTAGATTTAATATATTTATTGTTATGGTTCTGCTCGCCTTAACATTGGGCTGTAAATTACACTGGTACCCAAAGTTTTAAAAGCACATTATATTATTCGTTGGCTCAATAACCTTGGGTAATTTATTAATTTTGATATTTTGTCATTGGTCGTTTCAAAACTATTGAGTATAAACGTTTCAACCAATAAGTTTCATCTACAGAAGAAGCTGATGATCTGTGGTAAAGGATATCAATTTATCGTCCATTGTCCTATCCCATATAATCGCTTGAAGTTGAATAAGAAGTAAGCTTTGCAACTAGGGTCTTCCATTAAAAGAAAAATTCGAAATATTCTCAATCCTTTGAAATGAAATTGAAAATAAAATGACCTTTCTGTCAGGATTAGTGTTAATAAACATGTATGACAAATGAATAAAGTGAAAGTTACATTTCAACTTTTACTGGATAGGATCGCACTGACTTCTCAAAATATTTTTCTAATTTAGAATTTTTAATAGAATTTAGGTTAGTTCAAATAAGTTATTTGACCTTTATTTTTCCTAGCAAGTTGAAAACAAGTTTGACAGCATACATAAAAGCGAAGCCTATTAATTTAGAAAAAAAATCATGAACAATTTTAGATTTTCTGGACTTAAATTTTTTAAATCTAATAAATTTCCTTTTCATTATAGGCATAGTACTGCAATTTAAAAGTTGTTTTAACCCTAAAGAAAAGGGGCCTTTAGGAATTTTAGAACTCTATGCGTTGTTGTAACTCTTTGAAGAACTTATGAAGAATATATTTGGAATAAAATATGTGTTATTCTCCATTCATATCATATTCTATCTCTTTCACATGGAGAAGGGATAATCTTATCATATAAAGCTTTTTTTTCCTGTAGCGAAGGATTTCGCTAACCACTGAACCTAAATGGTTCTCCTTTACTATTTTTTGTTATTAGTGTAAATACTAACATCTTTACACGCACTAGAAAAAGTTAGCTATTCCTATGAAAATCAGGTTTTTAATGTTTTTAAAAATATTAAAAATTAAACTTGGAACTAAAAAAAATTGAGGAAAAATCCTCCAACATAACCATTCAATAATGTTAATGCTGATCTTTCTAGTGCTTCGTGTAAAAATGAATTATTACGCTTATCCTTTTTTCTTGTTCATATGTATAATTTATATGAACCCTTTTATTCTCTACATAACAAATGCAAATTTGCTTTTTCTTGCACAAATATGGAATTGGGACTATTTCTTTTTAAAAAACAAGGCTGGCAAAATCCATAAGAAGCAAAGCTCAGAAAATATACGGACAAACGGACAAAGTAGGACAACATAATGCATGATTTTTTTTTTTTGGGGGGGGGGAGGTACCCCTATTCCCACATTTTAAATATTAGTTAAAAAAATAAATCAAATTTTTTTGTGGGGGGAGGGAGTATTTTTTTTGTTGGGGAGGTATTTTTTTCTAGTGGCGATTTATCTTGGGAGGGTGGAGGTACCCTCCCCCAAAATATATATAAACCTTTCCAGGACCTATAAAAAGCTACCCTGTAAAGGAGAACCATATCGGTTCAGCGGTTAGCGATATCCTTCGGTACTAACATACAGACAAACAAGACATACAGACTTTATTGTAAGGATTGATTGTTATGGGAGTTGTAATCCTTGTTTTTATTCCGAATATTTGTCACCAGTTTTGCAGAAGTAAAATTTGAGCTCTGTATACAAATAAATATTTCATAAAAATACTTTTCTTAGAATTCAATTTTTCAACAAATAAAAAAAGACAAAATGCCATGGATCTTAAAGGATAAGACAATTGACCTTAAAATGATGATAAACAAAATAACCTTCTATGTTTATTGGAATTATTGGTTGAAAACTTTGGACACTCATAGTTTAAAAACAATTAACCAAACCTCAACTAAGGTACCCGATTTTTTTTGAGCCAACGAATAAGATAATCTGTAAAAAAAAATTTGGTACCAGTGTAATTTACAGTCCAATGTCTTCTCATCTCAGGCTTTGCTATCAAATTTTCCGAACATGGCTTTATAGATAGTTGTCTCTTTATTTTGATCCAGAACTTGTAATTAACGTTTCTTCATTGCGATATTGATTCAAAAGTGAATGACAATCAATCTAAATAATGTAGCTAGACTGTATAGCATTGAATAGTAGTAGCAGCTGACAAAATTGACGTAATTTATGTCAAATATGTATATTGCATAAAGTTAAAAAGGTCATTGCTGAAATATTAACGACATGAAAAAAAAGATATATTTAACTTCGTCATTTCGACTAGATAGCAATAAAAAAAATGGTCATTTACTAAGTATATTTGCGATAACTTTTATTTAATAGATTCTTCTAATTTTTAACATTTACAAAACAGCCTGCTTTATTGCATCAAGATCCATGACAGATCTATATAGGAAATAAATGTCTATATTTGAGCTCAAGTTTTCCAAGCAATAAATGTTTAAAACTCATAGTGCTCCAATAATCCATAATAAACTCTCATTGACCAGAACAATAAGACCCATTATTTTACTGTATGAAGAATAAATTATTTTTTTTATTTCATATTGCTATTTGAATTATATTGAAGTATTAAATTTCTATCCATAAAACAGAAAATTTAAATTTATAATATAGTAAATAAAAGAAAACTTAGTTTTAAAATAATTTGATACTAGCAATACATGCGTAATGTGGTCAGATATTGAACTAAAATTTAACAGTTGAACTAAACATTTTAACCCTTTCAGGACGATAATTTGAAATAAAAAAAATATTAAGATCCTAAAATATTTTAAAGAAAGAAATCGTCAGGGAGAAGATAATGGAAGAATAGGGTTAATAGTCAGAATTCAGATAACCAAAAGAAAGTAAATAAAACATTGAATAAACCTAGCCAATAGCAAGATAATTATATCGAGCCCAACTCTAGTAGCTTACATATCATCGACATACTAAAATGTTATACTTAACATTTATTACGTCATGTTGACTATACATAATGTTGTGAAAATGGTAAAACTGATATTTTATCGAAATGATAACATTCTTAAACTGATATATAACTGCATGAAATTTTGCATGTCATATAGACAGACACATTCCATATTAAAAAAAAATTATCCTATATTACCCCCTGCCTGTTCAAAAGTAAAAAATTTCCAGGCACGCTTGGGAGTTTCAACCATTATGGGGGGTAACACTCCCTAGTTACTTTGGGTTAGTGCATCTAGAAATTTGTTGGAAAAATATTCAAAACATGTTGTGTGTGGTTTTTTTTATAAAATACTTACAGCTAGCCTTAGCCCCTAACTTCTATGCGCTCTGTATTTGACGAGAATGGCGAGAAAAATAGCTTAAAACCATAACAAGACTCAATTTGAAAATAAATTGGCCTAATCTTACCTAAAAAAGAAAACTCAATCGGATCTTAAGCTCCAGACAAAACCCCTTTTTTATACTACTTTATATAATAGGATATGGAATGTCAATTGTAAAACTTTTGTTTAGTGGTATTGGGCTTGAGTCCTAAAAAAATGGAGATCCACATAAACACTACAATCCATTTCTTTGAGGTCCTAAAATTAATAAAGGTACTATTATTTCACCCATAGATTACACCCAAGCTCAAATTCCCTACCGAGGACCTAAACCAAGCGGTAGTCTAGTCTGAATTTCTATCCGCACTTTCCAATCTCATTTACCCCTTTTATATTTTCTCCTCTACGTTATTCTTTACTTTAACACAGTAACGTGGTCGTATTAGTTTTAAGATTAAAGACATACAATCTTGAAGATAATTTTGATGCATTAACCCAACCTTCCAAAATGATTTGATTCCTTCAGTTCTGAAAATAGAAAAATAAAGTTAACAAAACAATGACATTCTTAGTCAATGATAAATTGATTTACACCCTCATGATGATAATTCTTTCTGTAGATAAAAATCATTGGTTGAAAAGTTTTTACACTTCTTGTTGAAACGAACTAATCAAGATTTATAAAAATTTAATAAAAGTGAAAACTATGATAAGGAGGACAGGTTTGTAAAATTTTAGGTGCCTGTAACAACAGATCTATAGTATATATGGGTATACAGACAACTACCTTCCTTTCTTTTTCAAAGACCTCTTTCGTCTGCTTCTAAATTATTTTCTGCTACTTGGCTGTGTTAACATATGCGACACCATTGGTTGATTATCAATGACCCAATAGAAGGGTTACACACAAGGTGGTTGCAATTTGGAGATACAGTTCTTTAACCCTTTTTCCCTCTAGTGTTTTAATCTAATCCTATAACATTTCAATCCAATATCCTCTATCTGTCAATCTACAAACCTTTTTCCTTTTAATACTTACCAGATAACAAAAATTAAATTCATAGTTATATAACACAAAAATTCATTTGTGTTCGTTTTTTCTATACCTCTATTCTTTTAATATCAAACTCACTGATATTTTTACTAGGAGGGTGTAAGTGGGTAAAATCATTATTTAAAGGAGGTGTTCTATACACCTCATTAAACGTTCCTCATCAAATTTTGATATAGTTTTTAGTTAAATTTAAAAGGTTTACCTATACATTTTAACAAAGCAGTCTCTCAGTCCGTTATATTGTACACGTTCTAAAAAAGGACACAATATAATTTTTTAAGACAATTTTTTTCAGTTTTGTGTGTTATGACCGTACACAGCCTTGTTTTTGCCCTGAATTTATAATGAAAAAGCCAGGGATTTTAAGGGATAAAACAATGAATAAAATAATGTAATACTTAAATATAAGGATAAATAAGATTACTCCTTCTAGAATTAAAAAATTCAAATTATTGGTTGAAAAGTTTTGACCAAACCAATGAAAATTTAATAGAAGTTCCCAATTTTTTAGGCAACGAATAAGATAATGGGTTAATAAAACTTTTGGTACCAGTGTAAGTTACAGTCTAATGTCCTTTTCCCTTCTCCCTGGAAAAAGCGCAAATGCAATTCTTGATCAACTGAAAATTGATTGCCCATTTGTTTCGAACACAGTAAAAGTGTCTGACTGATTATGACGTAACAAAAAAAATTAGCCAATGAGAGGCCATTATTGACCAATGGTAAAATTTATAGTGGCCTTTCATTGGCTAATTTTTTTTGTTACGTCATAATCAGTCAGACACTTTTACTGTGTTCATTTGTTTCCATAATTTCCGAAGTTGTACGACAGATAACCCAACTATTGCAAAAGCTATTTTCAGGTACTCCGGTCAAAGGGAAAGGCTTTTTACATTTACAAAGCGATTTATACATTATACATTCAAAATTTTTGTTTTTTTTTCAAATTTGATTTTTTTGGAAGTTTGAAGCTTCTTTAGATAGTATAGTAGTAAATATTGAGATAGGATGAGGGTGATACGTACAAAATCGGAAACTAAGATTCATCTGACCCAATTCTTTGTGTAATAATCAGGAATAAAATAAAACAACAAGCAACAAATTCTAAAATAAGATTTGAGGGGAAAATAAAATGAAGCTTTACCTCTAAGCCATTGTCTTATCCCTTAAGATCCTAAACTATAGTGTATAATTAGTTGGATATATAGCCATTGTCTTATTTCTTAAGATCCTGTACTATAGTGTCCAATTAGTTGGATATATAGCCATTGTCTTATCTCTTAAGATCCTGTACTCTTGTGTCCAATTAGTTGGATATATAGCCATTGTCTTATCTCTTAAGATCCTGTACTCTTGTGTCCAATTAGTTGGATATATAGCCATTGTCTTATCTCTTAAGATCCTGTACTATAGTGTCCAATTAGTTGAAACTATAGCCATTGTCTTATCTCTTAAGATCCTGTACTCTTGTGTCCAATTAGTTGGATATATAGCCATTGTCTTATCTCTTAAGATCCTGTACTCTTGTGTCCAATTAGTTGGATATATAGCCATTGTCTTATCTCTTAAGATCCTGTACTATAGTGTCCAATTAGTTGAAACTATAGCCATTGTCTTATCTCTTAAGATCCTGTACTCTTGTGTCCAATTAGTTGGATATATAGCCATTGTCTTATCTCTTAAGATCCTGTACTATTGTGTCCAATTAGTTGGATATATAGCCATTGTCTTATCTCTTAAGATCCTGTACTGTAGTGTCCAATTAGTTGGATATATAGCCATTGTCTTATCTCTTAAGATCCTGTACTATAGTGTCCAATTAGTTGGATATATAGCCATTGTCTTATCTCTTAAGATCCTGTACTCTTGTGTCCAATTAGTTGGATATATAGCCATTGTCTTATCTCTTAAGATCCTGTACTCTTGTGTCCAATTAGTTGGATATATAGCCATTGTCTTATCTCTTAAGATCCTGTACTCTTGTGTCTAATTAGTTGGATATATAGCCATTGTCTTATCTCTTAAGATCCTGTACTATAGTGTCCAATTAGTTGGATATACCTGTACTATAGTGTCTAATTAGTTGGATATATAGCCATTGTCTTTTTCCTTAAGGTCCTGTACTATTGTGTCTAACTAGTTGGATATATAGCCATTGTCTTATCTCTTAAGATCCTGTACTATAGTGTCCAATTAGTTGGATATATAGCCATTGTCTTATCCCTTAAGATCCTGTACTATTGTGTCCAATTAGTTGGATATATAGCCATTGTCTTATCTCTTAAGATCCTGTACTCTTGTGTCCAATTAGTTGGATATATAGCCATTGTCTTATCTCTTAAGATCCTGTACTCTTGTGTCCAATTAGTTGGATATATAGCCATTGTCTTATCTCTTAAGATCCTGTACTCTTGTGTCCAATTAGTTGGATATATAGCCATTGTCTTATCTCTTAAGATCCTGTACTATTGTGTCCAATTAGTTGGATATATAGCCATTGTCTTATCTCTTAAGATCCTGTACTATAGTGTCTAATTAGTTGAATATATAGCCATTGTCTTATCTCTTAAGATCCTGTACTATTGTGTCCAATTAGTTGGATATATAGCCATTGTCTTATCTCTTAAGATCCTGTACTATTGTGTCCAATTAGTTGGATATATAGACATTGTCTTATCTCTTAAGATCCTGTACTATAGTGTCCAATTAGTTGGATATATAGCCATTGTCTTATCTCTTAAGATCCTGTACTATTGTGTCCAATTAGTTGGATATATAGCCATTGTCTTATCTCTTAAGATCCTGTACTCTTGTGTCCAATTAGTTGGATATATAACCATTGTCTTATCCCTTAATATCCCTGCTTGCCTGCACTATCGTGTCCAATTAGTTGGATATATATAGCCCCGCTTCTGGTCAATAAATTTACAGTGGGCATTCACTTCTGCATAGTAGCACATTAGCATCCATAATGGATGTATCATTACTTGGATCTTACACCAGATTATCATGTACTCTTATGAAGTGAAACTTGTAGCGGGCTACGATAATTTTCCCCTGTCATAATATTCTTGTATATTCTACATCTATTGGATGAGCTGATTTTGAATTTCCGAATGCGTACACAGTTTCTTCGGTGTTTCCTCATCCTATTTCAATATTTACTACTAGCTAAAAAAATTCAAACTTCCAAAAAAATCAAAATTTGAATGTATAAACGATTAATACATTTTACATTCAAAATTTAAATTTCTAAAATTTAGTTTTCTTCGAAGTTTGAAGCTTTTTTAGCTAGTAGTAAATATTGAGATAGGATTGAAACACTGAGGAAACTGTGTACACATTAGGAAATTCAAATTCAGCTCATCATCTATTGATAATTGCATGCATAGTGTTTCATATAAAAACAACACAATGTTAAACAAATTACAAGGATGACAACATCCTAAGTAGCGAAGCACAAAAAATCATGGATGGACAAACGGACAAATTCATTTTTTATCATGAAACATTAAAATAACATTGTGTCTTTTTTTAGCTTGACCAACAGAGCGAGGGACACTGTAAATTATACTCTGGATATTGATTGAATATATCTTGAATATCAAAAGAAAAAATATCATTTTCCAATAGAGTTGCGAGTGGACTGACGTACAGAATTATAGATTAGATTTGCTCTTTTGTAATAATGTGAAGTTTTGCTGTTGTAATAATGTGAAGTTTTGCTGTTGCAATAATGTGAAGTTTTGCTGTTGTAATAATGTAAAGTTTTACTATAGTAATAATGTGAAGTTTTGCTGGTGTTATAATGTGAAGTTTTGCTGTTGTGGTAATGAAAAGTTTTGCTGTTGTAAAAATGTGAAGTTTTGCTAATGTAATAATGTTAAGTTTTGCTGTTGTGGCAATCATCAATGTGCAGTTTTTCAAATGCAAATCTCAGAAGTAATGCTATTGTAATAATGTGAAGTTTTGCTGTTTGAATAATATGAAGTTTTGCTGTTTGAATAGTATGAAGTTTTGCAATTTCTATACATGATTACATGTGCGGCAGTGAATGTCCACTATCAATTCACACTCTACCAATATATCTATTACCCTAGATGACCAATCAGATATAAAATCCGTCTAACTTATAAAGGAACCCCTAACAGACTTACTATATTGATGAAATAAATAAATAATTGCTCTTCCTTATAAGAAACTAGCGGCTTCGCCCCTAGCCTCTAGGGGCTTTGCCCCAAGAGGTTTGATCAAACCAATTTTTCGTAATTTAGATTTTAAAAAATAAATCTAAAAAAAAAATTTCTTTGGGGGGGGGGAAATTTTTTTTATGAGGGGGTGTAGTCGACCCCACTATTTTAATTTTAAAAAGAAAAGAAATTTTTTTTTTTTGGGGGGGGGGTATTTTTAAATTTTAGGGGGGGGGTTGTGTCCCACCCCCCCAAGAAAATAGTTATAAAACTTTCCGGGTCTTATGAGAAGCTACCCTGTAAAGGAGAACCCGATCGGTTCAGCGGTTAGCGAGATCCTTCGCTACAAACAAACAAACAGACAAACATCTACACTGTATTATAGATTGTACAATTCTTATAATAATGTGGTCTGATTGTTTCTACCCTGCACTGTGTTAATTGCCCAATCTACACATTGAATAATAGGTTTTCTCGTATTCATTCGAATCCGGTGGATAGGAACCGGTTCTCATCCTTACGAAAAAACTATGTCTAGCATCGTATAATTATATCCAGTTTTCTACGAATATAGAAATGTACAATCATAAGATTAAAACCAGTTTTTTTTAGCCGGTGCCTCCGGCACCTCGGGGCTAAAAAAACTAGTTTTAATCTTATAATTGTACATTCTATATCCGCGGAAAGCCGTTTATAATACGATACGAGAAATAACTATTCTTATATTTATTATTTTACCCTTCCAAAGATATATCTACCATGTCGCAGCAGTGCTGGGATAAAATATTTTGTGCGTGTATACAGTTTTTTTTTACATGCAGAACGTGTTCTTTAAAGCTCACTCTCTCTCACTCTGTCTGTATGTAACTATGAAATGCTAAACTTTATTGAAGTAGCTTTGTTGTTTCTCAAGACTTTTTATCTTTATTTCATATTAATAATATTTAAGATTTAATGACCAAGGATCCTAAGGGTTAAGACAATGAAAGTTAAATTGATGGACACCCAGAATGTTGAAAAACAAAAATATTGGTCTAAAATTTTTAAAATTACTAGTTTCAAAACAACCGTTAAAAATTCATGTAATACCAAAAAAACTTTGGATATAGTCCCTTTCGTAACATCGCACCTTATGGGGCGATTCTTCGTATTTTTCACAGTAGCTTTTCTCCTATTTCTAGCCCGATGTTACGAAAGGGACTATTCCCAAAACTTTTAGCAAACCATATAGGTTATAAAAACTTTTGGTGCATCGACATCGGGGGGTAAATATTCATTTGCTATTGATTGTCCGATCCCTCTCCATATTTACCTGAATTCAAGTTTGTAGTATTACTCTATAAATGTCATCAGCATCAGAATAGAATTAACCAAGAAAATTTTTGTCAATAAGTAGCAAAGCAAATCTAAAACTGCAGTAATAAATATTTCTTTTTTAGCATTTTCGCAGATTAAGTCACGCTTTGGTGCACAATTTAGCGACAAATCAGGAACGGCTATTTTAAGCCGGTCTGGCTTTGGCAGAGGCGAAAGGCCATCTGCCGATAACTGCTTTTTTAGAACAAAAGACTAACACCCTTTTTTGGCATTAAAAATTAAAATTTTGTCGTGCACAGGGTTTTATAAATGGATTGTGAACCTTTAGTGCTTGAAAAAAAAGCCTCCTTGTTTCAATTCTAAAGGGCGTGTTGACAACCCCATCCTGCATGCTCAGATTGTTCTGATTTTTTGAATAATGATTCATAGGACAATAATGTACAATGTTATAAGCGAATCATCTCTATAATCAAGTCCTGAAAATGTAAGTATATCCTTAAACATGTAAACAGTTTTTCAACAAATTTACTTGAAATTTTGTTTCGAATTTTATTATATATTATAATTATTCAGTTCTGACTATCTACAAGTTTTAATGTTTGTTTGTCCTACAGTTTGTCCTTTGCTTTTATGGATGTTGTCATCCTTTTGTTTAAATAGAAATTAAATTATATTTTAAAAAGATGATTAAAAACTAAAATCAAAATTCAATGATGACGACATTTTCCTGAATCTGAAATCTTGTCTTGACTAGGTCCAGAGGGTGCATGATCGAAACCTCGATACAACCTGTTATAGAGATGTGTGAATTTACATTTTTGCAAATGGTTCAAATTAGTAAAAAAAATACAAAATAGCGAAGTCATGAGATGGTTCAAATTAGGTAAAAATTTAATTAAAATTCAGTACCGAATTGACTTATTTTTTTAGCTTAGTTTTTGTTTATTTTTTAACCCCTTTAGAAAAAAAATCTTATAATTATAAGTTGAACCGGTCGGGCACTAAAACCACCACCCCTTATTTTTAAAATAAATTTAAAGTAGTTTGTTTTCCCTGTGACTATGCCTATACTTAACATTACCTTTTAAATCAATAAAAAAACAAATTAACAACTACCCCACCCTCCCTTGTTTTCAATTAATTTTATAATTAATGGGAGGGGGGGGTATCTGCGCCAAATAACCTGCGGATCCACCAGCAGCCAGCTGGATGGCAGCTTTTTTCATGAAGCTTGGCTCTTGCTTGTTCACTGACATTTTTCTAAATTAATTATAAAAATAATTTTTCATTTTCGAAATAAAAACTATTCAATCACAGAGAGAGATGGGACAATGGGCTGTTTATTACAATAGTCACCATAGTTTTATTCTTATATTTCTTATTCGTTGGCATAATAACTTTCAATTATTTTGATTGGATGGTTTATTAAGATGATTGTCCAATCGTTATAACCAATAATTGTAATCAACAGAAGGGGTAATTATGTTTATTAACATTGGTGATGTGCATTAATTTATCGGCTATTGTCTTATCCCTTGATATCCCTGATTCAATAATCACAATTTACAATCTTTATCACTAGCTGTTTTAAATATGTTACTAAATTTATCATGCTCACCAATCGAAAGTATAGTTGTATATCGTATGTTTCAGTCGCATTTTTGGTCGTGCCAGAGCCAAAAAAAGGTATAACAGTACTCAGCCTAGCAAAATTCCACCATAATTGCTTATATTTGATTAAGAAGTCTGTAGCGAAACTGTTTAAAATAAACAGCTGCCTAGCCCATCTAAATAACTGTAGTATTCGAGAGTCACTTAGTCTTACAACTTCGGCATTTCATTTCTTGTATTTATAAGTTGTAATTTTGAATATTACAAAGAGTATTATAAAGTAGGAATTGTTATATTCAAGATAAATTATCATTATATAAATGATTCCAAATTATTATTTTTAATTTGAATCAAATTGAGCAAATCCAAAGTATAAATAAATTGTGGTTTGTATTAATCTACAAATAACTCAAAAATAAATTACATTTTTTTAAAAATAGTACAACAACAGTACAAATAATTTTACTACTGCAGCTGCTAGTCTATATTTCAATAGTTTAGGCGCATATGTCCGTTTTATTAAAAATATCAAAGCATTTATAACTATTAAGGAAATAATTAAAATTATTTCACTTCTTCTTCTATCCGTCACACGTCTAACATTGCAAACGTAGAAACTTTTTTATCACAATAATTTCTCCTGTTTTCTGGTAAAGGCATGCTCTCTTCTACTTTTAACATCAATATGTCATGTATCTGACACTGCATAAGTAAGAAAAGAACCATTTAAAACTAATATTTTGTGGCGCAATCCAAATGTAAACAATGTTTATAGCAGACATGGTTTATGGAGTATTTGTTTTTATAAAAAGAAAGTCAGCCAGACATGAATCAGCTTTCTTCTCATGGTTTCCAGAAATACAGTGTGTTTTTTTTTATTAGAACTTTTTTGAAAGCAATTTTACCCTACTTATAGTTATCAGAATTTAATGATTAATGGCTTATTTTCTTCGTTTTTTAAGGTCAAAGTCGACTACAGAAAATCCATTTTTTAAAGAAAAATGCGCTAAAACCATTTTTATATGTTGACACCTAAGTTTTGAAATTTAGATTTTACTGTACTTTTTAAATGAAAACTGAAATCTTTGTTTGTTGTTCTATTAATTGCCTTAAAAAACAAAGAAAATAAGCCATTAATCATTAAATTCTGATAACTATAAGTGGGGTAAAATTGCTTTCAAAAAAGTTCTCATAAAAAAAAACACACTGTGTAAAGGTATAAAACAATAGAATTATTGGTTGAAAGGTTTGAACATTTCTTCTAGTTTGGAACGATTCAAACAAAATACAATATAAGTAACCAAAGTTTTTGAGCCAACGAATAAGATAACGTGTTAATACAACTTTGGGTACTAGAATAATCTACAAATTAATTCATCTTCGCTCTCTCGTGAATTCACTTTATTTTTTTGTTTGTGCTTCGGGGTTTAGCTTAGTAAAAGCGAAGAATGTCTATAATTAAGCTTGGTCCATACATCTGTCATTAACAGATAGCTCTTACCATAGTTAGTATATGTTAGGATTACCATATCGATTTCAAACTATTCATGTGACAGTTAGGTATGATTTAGAAAGCGTAGCAACAATATAATCGTAACCAGACACTCCCGTACGTCCATTTCAAACTTTTTGACAAAAATTATCATCTTCATCTGATTTTTGGAATAATGATTCCTAGTAAAAAAGGTAAAATATTATAAGCTAAGCATCTCTTTGATTGTAGAATGTCCCTAAACAGAATCCTGTATTTGAGCAATTTTGCAAAAAAAATTATATACAAGTTTGTTAAGTCTTAAAATCAATATTCTGCTTAATAAGTTCTGGTACTCTACAAGTATTAATGTTCGTTTGTCCTCCTTCAGCTAAAATTAATATTTTAAGCATTTTCTGCCTTTTGTAGGTTAGCCAAAGCTGGAGGTAAAGGTTGGAAGGTGATTTCAACCGTTTTCGAGATCTTAAACACACATATAAATGGAGAGAAGGTTAGACATTCTGTCTCTTAGCATTAAAATAAATTTTTTGTTTACATTTTTATCAAGTTTCTGTTATCACTGTTAACATAATATGTAGTCTACAACTTGAGATAAACTGAGTTATGTCTAGTAACAATCAACAATTTCCATGGAGGGAGGGGACATATTGGACTGTAAATTACACTGGTACCCAAAGTATTTATTAATTCCTCGTTGGCTTAAAAACTTTGGGTACTTTTATTGAATTTTTATTTGTAGGTTCCAAATTGTTTGAAATTTGCAACCAATGATTTAATCTACTGAAGAGTAATTTTGTTTTATAATTATTGGGGATGTACATCAATTTATCGTCCATTGTCTTATCCCTTAAGATCCCTGTTAATTTGGGAGTAAAATTATGTAATATTTTCAGCAGAGTATTTTTGAAGCAAAAATCTTGTAAAATTCATTGACAACAAGAATCGTATTTTTATGGAACACGTCGCAAATATAACGTCGCCGATGCGGCAAATAGTAGCTGCAATTAGTATCTGCAGCTGAAAAAAAAAAGAAACTAGAAGTAAAATCAATGGTCATTAATTCAACATTTTGCAGCTGGATATAAGTCACAAAGCTTTTTTTTTGTTCAGCCGCAGACAATCAACTCTAAACATTTGCGGCTGTCTAGTGCTAAATTAGTTCCTAGATTTTCTTCTTATGATTTTGTGGTAGGGTGAGCAAGAGCGTAGTAACTCTGTGATACGGTCAAACATCAGTCTACCACAATATATTAGAGCAATGGATTTTTCTAATATGACGTCTTTCGGGATACTTTGGCCAAAAGTTTTCAATTTTATCCCTTTTTTTTACAGGCACTAATATAAAGATCTTTAAATAAAGAACTTAAAATTTTAATAAATAGAATTAAAAATGCAAGATTTATTTGTAAATAAATTTCTGTAAGTTGCCTCCGAGAGTAAAACAAGTTTATTTTGTCTCTCAGTATTAGTGGCACACTTACTCTATAGTTAATATTTTTTCGCAAGTCCTTCATTTCTAAATAAAAGGTTTAAAACATTTTGTGTATTATTGGATTTTAAAATTTGAAACCATGGTATTTTTTAATGTCAAGGATCTTACAAAAATATCATATTTAGTATTTTTTATTATTTTGTACACACTTTTTTTTATAAAGAACATCCTATTCTTGCTTTGGATATAATTGTCATCGGTATGTGGTGTTTTTGTTTATTACTCAAAAGTTCAAAGAAATCGTAGTAAAAAAGTGGTAAAGACTACTCGAGACAATGTCCAAATTGCGTTAAAATTGTGTCAAAAATCATCCATTTAACGTAATAAAAATGGGAGAATATCTATCTCTTTTTTAGGGGGTATCTTTTCCACTTCTCATCTTATCTCCCTCATTTTATTACATCACATTGATATTTTTTGACATAATTTTGACACAATTTGGGATTTGTCCTACTCGAGGGAAGAAAAATTCTTTTTGTACTTTTGGAGAATTGTGGATAAGGCTTATCAGTACCTTAGAGTAGCTACTTTATAATTAGGATATGTCTTTCTGTAGATAAATCCTTGCTTACGTCAATCTGTTAAAATTTTAAATTATACTTTAAAAATGTAATTAACTCAGCTGCAATGTAAGATAGACATCTGATCTTCTGGTGTAGATTTCCCTTATTCTATGAATTGTCTAAAGATATTAATAAAAGAATCTTAAAATAAAAAAAAATATTTTTTATAAATACATTATTTTTTTATTCTACATTATCAATAGATTAAATAAATGGCACACAAAATATATCAAATCAATTAATAGTTTTTGTACTTTCAAACAAAAATATTTATACAAAATGCAAAATCAAATAAATTGTAAAAATGATTATTACAAGAAAGGGTGAAAAAAATTATGTTACAATTAAGGTAACTATTTTAAGCTTTTCACAAGAAAATAATGTTTAATTCTATTAAAATTCATTCTTCAGAGTGAACCAAATAACTTAAAGGTTAGATTATAGGTATTTGTATGGGGTGCACAGAAATTGCTATGTTGATGTTTAGAATTGAGACCTTAATATAAAGGATATTATACGAAATAATCTTTTAAAAGTTTTACAATTTTACCTTTTCTAGCCCTTAACGGTCGGGGGGGGGGGGGGCGTTGAACGCCCCCCCATCCGGTTTTTTCTATCTCATTTTCTGTGTGTGAAAGATAAAGAGCCCAAACTGCTTGACTTTTTAAGTATGGGTATGACACATAACTGAGAGTTGGAATTTTTTGAATATCTCCATCCTGGCGGGTACAGGATGCCAGCAAACCTAGCAGGGTCATCCAGGTAAAGAGCATGAATATTTTTTTGACTAAAACAAAGCATTTTATCATACCAAAATACTAAAAAATCCTCTAGTAGTACATCCTTATATAAAATACAGGTGTTCAAGTCACTTTCAGGTTCCAGGTATGATCCTGCAGGTCCTGATCCTCCAGGTCTCCAGAAATCTTTAAATGGCTCCTGTGGCCGTAATTTTTGACTTAGAGACTTCAAATTTTAAACTTAAGCTTTTCTTACATGTCTACATAACGTATTAAAATTTCATGAAGATCCGCTGCCGTTTTCCCGCCGACCGCGGCGGCTGGCAGCTGCCAAGTACAGCTGCGGCCGCTGAAACTTTGTAATTTGATATTTCTAATGTAAAATTTACATAAAGATAAACATTTTCTGGGAAAAAAAATTTCTTTTAGCTTTAAAAAAATAAGAAAGTTACAGCCGTTTGAAATTTTTAAGTAAAAAAAGACATAAAAACAAAGGTTGTTAAATAAAAGGGTGAAGGAAGCGAAAATTGACTTAGACTTATGAAAGGTCGGAAATTCATCATCAAACCATGGACTTGCACAAAAAAATTTAGCCCTCTAGCTCTAATAGGAACTGAGATAATAAGGGGGGGCGTTGAACGCCCCCCCCCCCCCCCCCCCCGACCGATTAAGGTGCGGCAAGGGGCCCGACTGTAAGGGGCTAGGAAAAAGTACTTTATTATAGATCTAATATATTAAAGTTTTTGCTCTGAACTCTGACATAACAAAATTCCAATTTCCCCTGATTTATTTAATTACTCTTGATAATCACATTACAATTGACTTGGCCGTTTTCGAGATCTTGAGTAGCACTTGACCACCATCACAATTAGTCTTTTTCAGTTTCACTGGGTTCTATCTGAATGTTATGAGCTTGCTTGTACATCAATTCAATCTTGTCAGACTTCTCAGCCATTCTGAAATAGAATTGTTATTTAACTCATCGTATCATAGACAGCTTTCCATGGAAACAAAACAAAATTGAGTTCAATTTCAGTTTTGTTTTTAATCGGTTTGGAAGCCATACTGGAAATTATTTTATGTTGTTGATAGCTAGAAAGGCGGGGTTTAAGGAGCAACATTCTAATTCAACTTTAAATTACCAAAAATATTTTATCAAGGTAAACAAAGACTTTTTAAAAATACATTTTATAATCAATAAGTAGGATTTATGTCAAATCAAATTAATGGAAATGCATAAACGTTATTTTTATTCTAAGTTATTGATTTTACAATTAGATAGAGCAATTTATTTAATTTGGGTCATTTCATTACAAACACTTGTTAGTCATACAAATTTATATTTCAAAAGCGAACATTTTCTATTGATTGATTACTATTAGCCATAATTTCTTAGGGCTTGGACATAAGTAGTCATGGAGTAGGTTTAGACACTTTTGTATAGCCACTAGGGCTATCAAGCTCCACGTTCAAGCACATTATGACTTAACCCGCTATCTCATGAGAGCTACTCATTATCTGACCGTCCATGCGTCAGTAGATGTTAGCTCTTTTCGCTAATTTAGACTTGTTAAAATTGTCCCATCGAATTCTAACTTAATGCATCATTAAATGATCTATTTTGTAAGCGTAACAACTCTATGATCATTACCAGAAAGTTCGTACGTTTACTTAAAACATTCTGATTTTTGTATGATATAATAATCCTATATAATTATTCTATTTTTGGAATGATGATTACTAGAACCACAAAGTACAATAATATAAGTGAGGCATCACTATGATAAAATTTACACAATTTTGCAACAAATTTATGTACAATTTTGTTTAGACTTACAAATTAATGTTCTGCTCATCAAGTTCTGACAATCTACGCTTGGATGTTGTCATCCTTGATCAGAAATAATGAAATTGAATATCTTACAATATGGTAAAATTTTTAATCATGAACGATAAATTGGTGTCAAACAGAATTGCCCCTTCTTAAAATAAAATTAATGGTTGAAAAGTATGGACACTACAAACCAACCATATATCAAATTACAATAAAGGTACATAAAGTTGAGCCGACGAATAAGATAATGTTATCAAAAATTGAGTACCAGTGTTATTTAAAGTACAATGTCCCTTCTTTCCCTGTCAAGGATGATTTTTGCTCGTCATATCATAGAGTAGCTTTGCTACTAAAAATTTACCTTGGGTGCATAATTGCTTCGAACATGTATTTGTCAATGTATTTAGCTAGATTTCCAAGATTATTACTTTCCTTGTATATTCCATTAAACACCTAAAAAAATCCAATTATGTTCATAAATTGCGCAGCATACAAAAGCTGGTAGATTAAATATATGGTTGTGGAACAAGGAGAGATTGTGTAAGAATTTAAAAAGAACAGTATACATTGTAATCGAGGAAGATCTAGTTACTATACCGAACTTTAGCTGAAGTAAGTATTGCGTATCCCTAGTAAAAGAATAGCTTCGCTACTAAAAAAAACAATAACTGAATAACACATTCTAAATTCGATGGCATAAGAATGAAAATAGCTTTGATAAAACAATCATAAAAAATACATAAAAATCAAAGATATTGGTTACCTTCACTATAGGTTTCAAATTGAGAAGAAAGAAAGGACACTGTCAAAAGCCTTGATAACATCTAAATTTGATTTTGATTCCTTTCTTTTGGCATCTTTGCTAAATTCTTGAAGTTTCTTTCATTTTGAATGCATTTTTATGAACTAGGACAGTTACATCCAAAAGAAGCTAAGCTGTTTAAGAATAAGGAGCTAAAAATAAATACATTCTGAAATAGAGAAAATATAAAGTAAGAGGAGAGTATAGAGTAATATTTATATGAACCGAATAGAAAACAGCATTACAGAAGGAAAACTAGACAGACAAACAGACACAAAAGCTTTTAGAGCATCTTTGCAATCATATTATTAAATCACAGTTAATGACAGTTGGATTTGGTAAAATAAAATTATAATAAAATTATTGATTAAAATATAATGATTCATTTAAAACTAAACACACTTTTATTTAAGTATTTTACTATTTACAGGGTGGGGCAGTTAAATTGTCGCAATTTTTTTTACAAAAAGAACACAAATCATGTAGGGCGAAAAAGTGTTTCAAAAATCAGCTATGTGACGTCATTAAAATGCGGGAGATGAGAGGCGAAGTGAAAAAAAAACCTAAAAAAGAGATGGAAAATCACTCATTTTTATGACGATTTTTGAGACACTTTGTCCCGCTACCAAATCACACAAGTCGATGATGCTAACTTAATAAAATATCAAGAGCAGCAAGTCTATCTTTCATATTTGGCCCGCAATTTTGTTTTTTCTTTGGATCTGTTAATATTTTTAATATTGGCGACAATTTGGCTACCTCACACTGCACCGTACTTTAAGAAATCTTTAAAAAATCATTAACTAATAACTAATTAAACACAATTAATTTTGGCTGTTTCCTTATAATAATTTATGAGGACAACTAAGATGGTAATTTAAGGTTAGGTTAAGTGAAGGCTATAAGAGTTAGAACGCCCTGCAGGGACCAAACATATTGGAGGTTTGCGTGGTCAGAAGTAGGTTAGATTAAAAACTTACATAATTACAAATTATGATCAAATTGAAATTGACCTGAATTGTGATTCCACTCACTAATTGTAAATATCCCCTGAATATCCACTGAATCAGACTTACATTAACTAGACATACTAAACCTACTTTAACCTAACCTAACCTATCCAATAGAAATTCCTTATGGGTGCTAATGCTTTATCATAAAAGAAGTACTCTTAATGAAGATCATTGTTATTATAAAAAAAGAAGAGTAAATCAAATCAATAATATTTAGGATATTCTATTATAGACCAGTAAAGGAAAAATATCTGTTTTAGACAAAATAAACAAAAAGAAAATAAGGGTAAACAAAAATTCTAGATGGGTGTGTACATTAAAATAAAAAGCTGTTTTCATTAAAGATTTATCATTTACTAAGTATATTTGCGATTACTTTTATTTAATGAAATCTTCCAATTTTTAACATGTACAAAACGGCCTGCTTAATTGCTTCAAGATCCATGTCAGATCTATATAGGAAATAAATGTCTATAAACGAGCTCAAGTTTTCCAAGGAATATATGATTAAAACTCATAGTGCTCCAATAATTCATAATAAACTCTCATTGCCCAGAACGATAAGACCCATTATTTTACTTTATTAAAAATAAATTCATTTTTTTCATTTCATGTTGCTATTTACCTTATATTGATGTATTTAATTTCTAATCATAAAAAAGAAAATTTAAATTTATAATATGATAAATTTAAGAAAACTATGTTTTAAAAGAATTCGATTGTGGCGACATTTTGTGTGTTCAAATATTAAACTAAAATTGTAATCATCATCATTAACCCTTTGGTGATGGTAATGTAAAGAAAAAAAATATAATTTTAAAAAATCTATTAAAAATCATTTAAATTGTTAAATATTTACTTTCTTTTAGATAGTAATGCCGGGTGAGGAAAATAGATTTATTGAGAAATAGATATGCATATAGAAAACTAGCCAATAGGGAGATAATTATATCGAGCCAACTCTAGTTAACTATATTTTAGGGTTTTAAAAACTAATAATAAGATTTGTACAATAATTTGATTGATGATTTTTTTGTTCATTATGCTTCGTTTTTTGCCATATTTGACAGCCACAGGTCCATTTGGTGATACTCCTTTTGGGACGGACTCTTTTTAGGGCTTTTAATGAATCTAGTCATTACTTTGTCCAAGACTTTAGCTCCGTAGACGGTTTCTTTGGAGATGTACAAACCATTGTGACTCTAGAAACAGATAATTTTGGACTAGCGTCTTTTTGATATTCGAATAAGGGACGACAACAAGAAATAACCAAAAGCAAACTTAAAATCTAAGTGCTTTTCAACACCCCACTCCCCCTTAAATAAGGGAAATAGTCTTTTTTTCCTATAATTAACAAGCAGGTTTTGGGCCATTACCAAAAAGTGCTTATACCTGCGGTGCCCTAACACTAGGGGGTTACTCACAACCTCTTAAAACCGAACCTAAGCTTTACATTAAAACTTAAAACGGTGTGTCATTATTTCCGCTGAAGATATCTTCACCAGAATCAGCATCTAGAAGTATTTTGCCTTTTTTTCTTATTCTTTTTCTCTTTGAGAAAATTTTTAGACTTGCCAAGTTTTCAAAATATCCAGGCCTATATATTCTAACAATCAATTCTACAGAAAATCACGAAACCTTGTAAAGTAAGGTGGAAGTTTATTTTGTTTTTTTTTATGAACTAAAGAAAGGTGGGAAAGAAGGGGAGGAATAGGGGGAAGGGGGTTGTGGGTAAATTTTCCTTCATAATTGTTTGTCAGAATCATATTCCCTTTTTCCTGAAAATATCAAAAAGGCATAACTTTTATTTTGATATCAATGTTAATCTTTTTTTGTTTGTGTAATTATTGCATTTTGGATCTTGGCGCTTCTAGCGATCTTTGACATATTCTTAATTTGCGGTTCTCTTAATACGGTTTTATTGCGGAAGTGATGGCATACCTACTGATGAAACATTTTACAATTTTTTTATCAAAGCTATTTTCAGATCTTATGCCATCTTTTAAAATAATAGGTGCTTTTTCGCAAAGTACCCACCGAGCACTGAAACATCTTCACCCCCTAATTTTTGAGAGAAATGGAAAAAAAGGGGAAAATATCTTTTATATGCTTAACCCCTGCAGGTAGTCTAACCCAGCGGGACTTATACCTGCGGTGGTATATATAACCTAACCTGACCAAAATTTGTAAACAAACGAGAAAAAACAAAACAAAAAACTTATGTTCATTTTTTAATTATGGGGGGGGGGGGTTCTATACTTGCTGGCCACTTTGAGGGAAAGCACCAAGTCTTCCTACCTTCATATTAAAATTTTCTCTTGCCAACATTTCTAACACCATTGTGAACTAGAATATATAAACTTATAAGAAGAGCAAAAGCTTTTCTACAATTAGGATCGGTCCGTCTGTCCGTAACGGTTAGCTCTTTTCGTTAATCTAAGCAGGTCATAATTGTCCCATCGATTTCAAACTTGATGATTCCTATAATTATTAGGTAAAACTTAGAAATCGCAGCAACTCTATAATCGTTACCAGAAAGTCCGTACGTCCATTTAAAACATGCTGATTTTTACTTTTTTAGTTCTTTGACAAGAAATTTTCTTTAGACTTATTTATCAATACTTTGCTTATTCAGTTCGGACACTCTACAGGTGTTAATGTTCGTTTGTCCTTCTATTTCGGAGCTTTGCTTTTATGGATGTGGTCAACCCTGTTAAATATAATTAGTAGCCAAGGAGCAGTTTGGCTGCCAATCTTATTATTGTTCAAACTTACCCTATAGTTAGGGGAATCTACACTAGAAAAATAAGACCTCTATCTATCATAACCATTGAGAAAATCTTTTTTTTTGCAAAAAAAAACATATTTAAATATTCAAGTTAACCAAAAAATGGAGGTTTTTATGAATCCTCATTTTTTATAAATCTAATCTAAAATTAAAACTTACCCAATAAGTTCTATGTTGGCGAGCAAAGAAGAAATCCTAAACAAAATGATTAATATGATTCTTAGATTTAAAGTAAGTTAATTCATATTTCATTTATATTTCATCGAAACACGTCCCTATCTATTAGACTATTTCGTTGTGAATATTTACTGAATTTTTAGTGGTTTGTTTAAAATTGGCAGTGTCCTAACTTTTCAACCTATTATAATATGTAGATAAAAGGTTCTTTTGTTTATCATCGTTGGCAATTTATATCAATTTATCGATTGTCAATTCTATAATATCCCTGCGCAATTCTAGCAGCAGTCTTATGTTGATACAATAACAGGAGAAATATTACCTCATGAAACATAGTTTGTCTCTGTATACTTTTCATGACAACAATTCTCTTCATACTATTACTCCTCACATACCCTCTCACATACTCGGGGGTTATCCCAGCTTCGCGTGCTAAACAAAAGAATATTAGTGATTTTCCTCAAAAAGAACTTTCGAACACTAAACCCCTTCACATATTTTTAAAGGTATTAAAACCAAGGGGTGGGGGCATTTTCTTCATATCTAACCCCTGTGGAGGGCCATAACCATGCGAGCTACATTGTAACCAATAAAACCTAATCTAACCTGACCAAAAGTAAAAACAAAATAACGAAAACTATGCGAAAAATAAAATTTTCTCGGCAGTTATTATAGAAAGCAAGCTGATTTTTTTAGTGAAGATTCTCCTTCAAATTAGCTGTGTGTAATTCGCTAGATGAAATATAGTTTTCTTTTCTGCGCCCCTAGCAGAAAAATAAAATTAAACCACACCCGGATTTATTTATAAAAAAAAAATATCCTGAAATTATCTCAGGACCTAAAAGTAGCTTTACTGTAAAGGAGAACTATGTTGGCTCAGCGGTTAGCGAGATCCTTCGCTACAGATGAAAAAAAAACCTTACTACTTGACATAATAGAATATATATTATAAATTGTCTCACCAATAAATCCTGTAACCCAAACATCATCCAGCCAAAGAAATGGAGTTGTCTTAGCCTTTTCAACCAACCTAAATTTGAACATTATTATTAATTTAACAAGGGACTGCGCCCCTAACCTCATTGGTTTAGTAACGAAAGGTATTTAGAGGTTTTTTTTAGATTTATTTTGTTTAAAAAATGATTTATGGAGATATTTTTTGCGACCATTAAAGTAAAAAAATATGTAATTCTACCCTCATGGCAGGGATCATGTCCTGATTTTATAATGGGTCTTTGAAATCAGATAATAGCGTCGTAAATATAACTAGCTGAGTCCTTACAAAATAACATAAAGCAATTTAGTAGCAGAAGAAAGGGTTTCTGCCACTTGGGGCAGGTAGTTGTCTGGATTATATATAAATACTTATACTTTTATTTTGCGCGTTCCATGACTAACTTTCCTGGAAATTGTAAAGCAATCGAGCATGTCGTTTAAGAGGTCTTAACAGACATACATACATAGAATTGGTAGACATCCTGTTACTTTAGCATACGTTGAGTATTTCTTGTCAGGAAAAATTTATGTGGGCCTAGGTTAGGTTATTTTATGCATCTTTTTTTCTAAATTGAAGTTGACCCCAAGAGGCTAGGTAAGCAGCCTATAGTAAAAAACATCGTTAAAAGTAGGACGAAAATTAAGGAAAACGTCTGAACACATTTGTATCTTTCTTAACATAGTACTGGAAAATTTTTATTATTCTAATAAAAATTTTATATCATTTTTTATGATGTTTTACAAGGAAAATGTTAATGGAAAAAATTATAATCTACAGAAGGCGTAGTTAGTTATGTTTATTATAAATAGGGTGTGGCACATCAAATCAATTTATCGCCTTTTATCTTATCACTTAAGACCTAAGAAAAAATATAAATATGAAAATATATATATTTCTGTCCATTAAGATTTAGTAAAAGGCTAGACCAATCAGATTATAAATTTCAGTGAGTATTCTAAATTTTTCTTAAAATTTACATTAAAATTGAATTGATCTTAAGAAAAGATGACAACATCCTAAAGTAGCAAAGCACAAACAAATAATGAATGGTCAAATAGACAAAGTCAGTTATAGAGCAGATGGTAGTATCATAAAAATGGTTACATACCTAAAAAGTAAATAATCTCAAAACATTTTTGCATAAAATATGCATTGTTCTTTTGTAACATGATTAACAGACTGGCAGATCATGTAAATTATATGTATGTTCATTGGTATAGGTACTCTACATAAAAAATTTCAGCCGTCTATCGTGAATAGGGACTGAGAAACATGTATTATTATGTGACGGAATGATGGATGGACAGACAAACGGACTGACGGACATACGGACGGACTAAAACCACTTACTTGGCTGCTGTACCAGGAGTAAGAATGTAGACCCATCCAAGACAGAAAAGAGGATAAACACCCCCTGAACAAAAAAAAGTAAATATTTTTGTAAAATTAGTGGCTTTCCTTCTAGACCCTAGGGGCCTTTTTCCCAGGAGATAGTGGTGTTTAACTGCAGAATAAGAAAAAAATATGAAACTGGGGAATTTAATTGTAAAAAGGATATACCATCTTTCAGGAAAATTCTATAAATATTTATTCCCTGGGAATTATTGCCTAATCGATCCTGAGATCTTAAGCTTCATACGGACACATATACATCGTTCTACTTTATATCAATTTTTGCTTATCTTGTAACCAAAGCTGGATCTTTAAATCACGGCGATGCCACTGCCGATGCCTCAAGTAAGCCGATTTTGAAAGCGGCTAACCTAATACCTATCTTTAAATCAAAATGGCAGTGATGAGCCATTTGAAATTTGAAAACACCCACTGGCTGCTCAATGGCATCGCAAAATGACTGCTGCTTCTGAGCCGGTGGGTGATTCCAAATGTTTCCTGGCTCACCACTGCCATTTTGTTTTGATCCATGTTTTATTACCAGCAATGGCTTTGGAAGTGGCATCGGCAGTGGCATCTGCAATGGAAGTGAGCAGCAATTGACAATTTAAAGATCCAGCTCAATTTTAATCTATAAGAAACTGACCTGGAACTCTAGTAGATGGTAAATCTTCCTCAGAAACATACCACTAAAAAATAAAGTTGATAATTCATTCTGATCAGAATCAGATTTCAGTGAAATAGCTTACATGTAAACGTTAGAGCACTGTTACACTATCCCCCCCCCCCCTCCCCAATTTTTAAAATAAATTTTTAAAAAGATGGAGATTTATTCCAATTCCCTTGCGGCGCTACCCAGCACTTAACCTTATATTATCTAAAGTAACAAGCAAATCAATTAAAAACTAACCAACCCCCTCCCCCCATATTTTTAGTATATTTCAATACAAAGAGGGGGGAGGATGGCCGGGGGGTATAAGAGCTCAATAGGGTAATTTCTGTTAAAGTACAGATTTCAGACATGAGATTGTTTTTTTTAAAAAAATTAGATATTTTTTAGAGGAGGATAAACAATAATAATTAAAAAGACATACATACAAACATGTATGAAAGTGCTATTACAGAGTAGTTTTGCTTCTAACCCACACCTTATTTGATGGATCTCTTCTGACGACCTCTTTCTTCCACAAGATAGGACACATTATGAATTTATCCTCCACGTAATTGGTTAAACCTTTCCATTTCCTAAACAAAACAAGGATGACAACATCCATAAAAGCAAAGCTCTGATACGGTAAGACAAACGGAAATTAACACTTGTATAGTGTCAGAACTGAATAATCAGAATATAAATGAATAAGAGTCAAAGCAAAATTGTGAGTAAATATGTTGAAAAACTTCTTGATACAGGATAATGTTTATGGACATTCTTACATTTTTAGGACTTTATTATAGAGCTGCTTTGCTTATAATTTTGTACTTTGTTGTCCCAGGAATCAGAAAATCAAAAATTAGAACAATCGGATAATTAGATCTCATAAAAATTTGTTGTTAAAAAAGTAAAATATCGACATGTTCAAAATTATTATAGAGTTGCTAAGCTTTCTAAATCGTACTTAACTACTACATGATTCACTATGAAAAGTTTGAAATCGATACTACAATTCTAACATGCCTATATTAACGAAATAATCTAGATCCTTAATTATTAGCTTAGACTAATAAGAACTCAGTGTCTGAGCAATCCGTGCATATTGTTTTCATTTTGTTTGTTTTGAATCAAGTAAATATGGGGCATTCCACATCTAAAATGTATTTTTACCACAGAGGAAATTTTTTTGGAGAGATTAAAAAATTAACGAAGCTCTTTATAGTGCCTATAAAAATGACTTTATATTAAAATAGTCCATTATTTTAATATCTCGTAAATCGAGATTTTAAAAAAACAAGGATGACAACATCCATAAAAGCGAAGCGCTGAAACGGTAGGACAAACGGACATTAACACTTGTATAGTGTAAGAACTGAATTCAGAATATAAATGTAAGAGTCGATGCAAAATTGTAAGTAAATTTGTTGAAAAACTGCTTGATACAGAATAATTTTTATGGACATACTTACATTTTTAGGACTTAATTATAGAGTTGCTTTGCTTATAATATTGTACTTTGTTGTCCCAGGAATCAATATACCAAAATTCAGATCAATCGGATAATTAGATCACATAAAAATTTGTTGTTAAAAAAGTAAAAAAATCAACATGTTTAAAATGGCCGTACGCACATTTTGGTAAAAATTATAGATTTGCTACGCTTTCTAAATCGTACCTAACTACTGCAGGAATCACCATGCAAAATTTAAAATCGATAGGACAATTCTAACATGCCTAAATTTACGAAAAAAGCTATCCGTTACGGACGGACGGGATGCTGTAAATATTGGTGCAAAAAATGGGGACGAATTTCAAATGATTTGACGGGGCTGGTCTTTTTACGTCACAAGTAAAGGGAAAACCCCATATCTTTTCTAGAGGGTTTCTTTTCCCCTTCCCTTTTCTTTCCCTTCACTTGTGACGTAAAAAAATCAGCCCCGTCAAATCAATTTGAAATTCGTCCCCATTTTTTGCACCAATACTTACAGCATCACGGACGGACGTACGGACGGACCGACCCTAATTATAGAAAAGCTTCGCTTTTAAAAATAACCCGTTAAACTAAAGAAGAAATGAAATGTTAGAAGGGAGAATTTTATTATCTTAATCATTTTATAAAAACAACAGAATGTCTGTCTGTGTATATCGAAGGTTCTCGCTAACCACTGAACCTATTTAGTTCTTCTTTACAATGTAGCTTCTCCTTAGGTCCAGGGAAGATTTATATAACTATTTTTGGGGAGGGTACGACCACCCTCCTAAGAGAAATAGCATCTTGAAAAAATTGCCCATTCACAAAAAAGGGCTTGTTGACACCCCTAACCCCACCCCCCCTCCCCTTTAAAAATATGTTTTTACTTTTTCCTTTTAAAACTAAAATAAAATTGGGAAGAAGGGTTCGAAGTTCCCTAATCATCTATCAATTTTAAGAGCCTCTAGAGGCGCAGCTGCTAATTAAGCCTACAGAAGACATGATACACCAGTAGATTTACAGTGTTTCTTGCATAATGAGTATATGGTCAAATGCACTTCAGACTACCTAACGTTTAACTAGGCCTGTTTAATTGTACATGAAAATGTTAGGTCACATGGCGGATTTACCACTAGCAAAAATGCATCATACTGTCATTTTGACTGTCATAAACACAGTTTTACTGTAAAATGTAAAATTCAAACCTGCAGTTTTAGGGGGTATGACAAAAATAAATTCATTGCACTGTCATATTCACAGTTTTGCTGTCAAATATACACCTACATATACACCTATTAAATTTAAAGGTGTATTTTTGACATTGTAAAAAAATGATGTTAAAAATACATTAAGAACTAAATTGACAAAAACACATCCGCTTTTTGTAAAAGCACAGTGGTCCTATTTTTGCTAGTGGTAAAAGTGGCAGGACCCCTAATGTTACCTTGACATTGTCCAGACAGCATACAGATCTACATACATGTCATCATCAGATTTTACTACAATCTCGGCCTAAAAAATATTTAGTAGTATATTATGTATATTTATGTATATGTATATAATGTTAACATAAAAGAATGACTAGATTACAAGACGCTGTAGGTACAATCCAGACACATTAATGGGAAGAATTCCAGTTATTTTTTCTTTCAGTTATGATTTTCGTTGCTCGTAATATTGGATTCAATAAATTTTTATTAAAAACAAACAAAAAGCTTCGTCTGCTAGAAATTCCCTTTTAATTTAGACGGATTATTACAATCCATTTTTTCAGTTAAGTATTTTTAATAACACTCTATATTGCTTCGCAATTTATGGAGATAATTTTCCTTGATATCTTAACCAATGAATGGAATGTTTTTATTTTCTAAAATTCAAGTGTATTTAATTAAACATATGTACTTTGTGGATTATGTTTTGAAGGATGAAAAGGACAAATGCAAGTACTTTAAGAACGTGGCTAGTAATACTATTTTCAGTACTAGCGGCTACGCCCTCTAGAAGCCTCTTGGGGGCTTAAATTGATAAGAGGAAAATGGACCCTCTCACCCATTTTAAATTTGAGTTTAATAACGAAATTTTAAAAATATTTTTTTGGGTGGGGGGGGGGGGGGGTATTTCATTATTGGGCAGCTTCACTGTAAAGGAGAACCATATCGGTTCATTGGTTAGCGATATCCTTAGCTACAGACAAAAAAGGTTACTACTTTATATAAATAGCCTAAAACCACCCAGGGACCTAGAAGAAGCTTTACTGTAAAGGAGAACCACATAGGTTCAGCAGTAAGTAAGATCCTTCGTTACAGACCAAAAAAAGCTTACTACTTTACATAATAGGAGGATGATTACTTTTAACTGATTAGAAACGGGTATGTGACATGTATTGTATCGTATTATAGAAAATTTTCTAGAATAATTAAACAACGTCATAAGATTATAAGATTAACTCGAGTTTTATTAGCCAAACTTACTGGTTTTAATTTACGATATTAGTCTGTAATACGATACGATATGTTTTTCCATATTCCTCAGAGCCTTTTCTAATACAACGACTATTAACGGTTTATAGTAATTCTGTTCAATAGATATAGAATACGTGGATATTGTGAGGGATTCTCGCTTACCCTGTCAAATTGTTTCTCCCGGCTGGCTAATATAATAATATCTCCAATCCCAACCCCCTTCTATTATATGGCTTTACCCAATGCCATCCACTGACCTTGGAAGAACGTATTGACCAATAACAAAGGACTATATTAGCAACATAACACAATATCAACGTTTTTTTTTATATCCATTACCTGCTCACAGAAGTTGGAGACCCAAAAGTTTCCAAAAATATTTTTGAAAGATAGATTGTGATATGCATCCACAAAACCACCCTATAATTAGATTTAAAATAAGAAATCAGTAATAATAAGTAGCTGCTGTAATATCAGATAATATCAGATATATGAGACAATGACATGAGTTTTATGGAATGCCTTGGCAAAAAAAAGGCGCAAATCATTACCATGCACAATCGGGACCTCCAGATAAAGGTTGCGCAACCAATCAACTTTAACAAATTTAAAGCTTGTTGGAGACCCCCAACAACAGTCACAAGCATCTAACATCCCAATTATTGCAAACTCTTGTATTGCACGATCATTGTCTGTAAGTACTAACGGTGCATATTAAAAAGTTGGGCCTGTTTTGGAACAAGACATTTCCAGGGATCTAAAGAGATAAGACAATAGACGATAAATTTATGTACATTCCTAATGATGTCACACAAAATTACCCCCTCTGTAGATCAAAATGTGTGGTTAAAACGTTTGAAAACTCAACTTAACAAACCAACCAATCTCAATTCAGTAGAAGTCCCCAAAGATATCAAGCCAACAAATTAGAAACCGTTATTGACATTGTAAAGAACACAGTAATAGTGTCTGACTGATTATGACGTAACAAAAAAAATTAGCCAATGAGAGGCCACTATAAATTTTACCATTGGTCAATAACGGCCTCTCATTGGCTAATTTTTTTTTGTTACGTCATAATCAGTCAGACACTATTACTGTGTTCCATTGTAAAACTTTGGGGACAGCCCATTGTCCCCTCTCTCTCTCTCTGAGGCATCCCCCCTTTTATTAATGTCTATACTATGTTATGCCACAATCGTATGCAATGGGGCCAAATTTACCCCGTCCCAATTAAGATAAGCTCTACAGTACTTGGTTGGTTGAGTATTAAGTAATATCAATTTTTTCTTGTATTCATTCGAAACAGATTAATAACCAGTGGATTAAAACCGGTTATCATCCATACGAAAAAATTATGCCTAAAACAAGTTTTTTAGCCAATACCTTCGGTATCTTGTGGCTAATAAACTGGTTTTAATATTATAATTGTACATTTATATTATATTAAAACTTTGGGGACTAGGGTAATAAACAGCCCATTGTCCCCTCTCTCTCTCTCTCTCTCTCTCTGAGGCATCCCCCCTTCTATTAATGTCTATACTGTGTTATGCCACAATCGTATGCAATGGGGCCAAATTTACCCCGTCCCAATTAAGATAAGCTCTACAGTACTTGGTTGGTTGAGTATTATGTAAGTAATAAAAATTTTTTCTCGTATTCATTCGAAACAGATTAATAACCAGTGGATTAAAACCGGTTATCATCCATACGAAAAAATTATGTCTAAAACCAGTTTTTTAGCCCATATCTTCGGTATCTTGTGGCTAAAAAACTGGTTTTAATATTATAATTGTACACTAGCGGCTACGCCCCTAGAGGCCTCTAGGGGCACTTGAGGAAGAGAGAGTCGAATTTAATAATTCAATTTCTTATTTTAGATTTTAAAAGAAAAAGTAAAAAAATTTACGTTTGATGTTTGTTTTTCGTTGAACTCTCTTTCTAAAATTGAGAAATTAAAAAAAAATTTAATTTCTCTAGGGAGGGTGGTGGTACCCTCCCCCAAAATAGTTATAAACCTTCCCAGGACCTATGAGAAGCTACCCTGTTAAGGAGAACCCGATCGGTTCAGCGGTTAGCGAGATCCTTCGGTACAGACAAACACACAAACACACAAACACGCAAACACACAAACATCCTGTTACTTTATTATAAGGATTTTATATTCTCGGATTGCTGTTTATAATACGATGCGAGAAATAACTATTACCTGTACTATATCTCCAAACATTTCAGATTCTTTTTCCAAGTTTTTCTGGGCTTTCATATCACTTGTTAGACCCAAGAGGAACACCAACCTTTAGCATTCAAAGGGAATAGCAGCTTACGCAAAAATCAGTAAAATTGTCAAATTGTCAACAACCTTCCAGTCAGATGCGCTTATTAGGTCAAAATGTTTTTAAATATGCGTTTAATTATACTATGCGTTTGGTCAACATTAAGAGCAGGTAGACTTAATAAGCACATTTAACTGGAAGCTTGCTTAATATTTTATAGATTATTGGGTAAGTTACTATTCCCTTTATTAATACACTCAAGGATACAGAGATTGGACAATGGGTTATAAAATAAACTTCCTTCCATTATTGATAAACAAAATAGTAAGTTGGTCCTCATTTCTTAAAACTTGATTTTTTTAAAAATTGGGTTCGATTTCTCTTGGGAACTCGTAGGTACCCTCTGCAAAATAGTTATAAACCTTACCTTGGACCTATAAAAAGCTTCACTGTAAAGGAGGACCATATTTTAGTCTAATAGTGTGCTTGATCATTCGCTATTTACACAGAGACTGATAGACATCCTGTTACTTTTATAGCAGGATAAATGTTTAAATTTTTTGGTGAGCCTTTTTTACACCCCATTGTTACTTAATCTTATTCAGTTATTCAAGGTTTCTAAATAAGCAGTATAATTACAGCTTGCAGTTAGAGCTAACCATTACAGGCGTACATATAGACGAACATAACTAAAATGTAAAATAGCTTTGCTTTGATAAAACGTTACAAACCTTGTATTTACTCCTGGGAGCTTAGGATTTCCCCAACTGTCTCTGAAAATAAAATAAAAATACACTTTACTAAATACTCTTTTGCTTAAAGTCATTTGCTTAAAAGTTAATAAAATATTTTTTTGCTTCTTGTAATTCATAATTAGAGAAAACTCTATAAAAACTGTCCTTGAAGTAAAATAAAACACTTTTTAGGTATTAAGCTTCTAAAGAACTCACTTTGTCATCTAACAAATTGGCATCTTATTTTTTTTTAAATCTAAGCTTTAAAAGAATATTAATTCATAAAATTTTCCAATGATAGCCTTTAATTATGTATTCCTATCTAGTTTCTCCGTTTTCCGAGGTATTCCTATCATAAATATGATTAGGTAAGGTTTTTGTAAGCCTTAACACGAGTTTATGCTAGGCTAAATATTGAATTGGATTATTTCGTTATAAGTTTTTGACTAAAACTGTATAGTTAATATTGAAAAAAGTTAAGTGATTGGTTGTATTTCAACAAACTTTATTAACTTCAATTTGTGTGTACTAGTTACATCGCTCCTAGCCTCTAGGGAACGGCGTTTGAGGTCAAGAAAATAGCCTAAGACCACCCCAAAACATGTATACACCTTCCCTGAAAAATTAAACACATTCTGACCTCAATTTTGGAGTTCTTAAGCTTTAGACAAAAAAGCTGATTACTGTATATTAAAGGATATACAAAAAGTGTTCTGATTAAAAGAAGGTTGAATCATACTTCTCTTTTGTTGCTATAAGCAGAATGACATAGCTTCGTTACTGATAAAAATATTGTTATCCTTGTTTTTTAAACAACCTTTTTTCTTATACAAGTTTATAAGCAGACTTTTTAATTTATTTGTGGATGCTGCGAGAATTGGTGCAAAAAATATGACGTAACAAAAAAAATTAGCCAATGAGAGGCTGTTATTGACCAATGGCGGCAATGGTAGTGGCCGCCATTGGTCAATAACGGCCTCTCATTGGCTAATTTTTTTTGTTACGTCATATTTTTTGCACCAATTCTCACAGCATCATAAATTTTTATTTTTTGGATTACTATTACGGGCGGACCCTAGTTATAGAAAAGCTTTGCTTTTAATAGGTGTATGTTAAACCTATAAATGAGTTTTATAAATTGTTTTTGAAAGGGACTAGGCATAGTATCAACTTAAAGAAATTGGCGTTAAGCACCTTCCAGCAGTGATGCAGGTTTTTAGTGTAAATACTCAGAGAGGGAGGGGACATTGGGCTGTTTATCAAACTAGTCCCCAAAGTTTTATAACAACGTTTTCTAATTCATTCGCGTGAAAACTCTGGGGACTTTTATTGACTTTTGATTGGTTGGTTTATTAAGTTAAGCGCCCTAAACGTTTCAACCAATAATTTTAATTTACAGAAGGGGTAATTTTGCGTATCATCATTGGGAATGTACATCAATTTATCGGCCGTTGTCTTATCCCTTTGATCCCTGAAATATACAAATGTTGTGACTATATTATGCTTGTACACAATAACATTACACAACTAAAAAAATATTTATAAATAGTTATTACATGTTATAAATGATAAAAACATTATATTTAATTTTATTAATTACCTTATGATTTTCCTGGCATATTGATTAGTTACAGCTGTGTGCACTATAGTAACTATACCTTAACATAACAAATTCTTTTGAAAAAAGTTGAATACTTCCAATTTATTTTTTTATTTTATTTTAAGGCTATATGTAACTGAACAAAGTGTATAAAAAACCGCCATATGTGACGTCATAGAAATGTGGGATTATCAATCTCTTTTTTAGGGGTTTTCTTTCTTACTTCTCCTCTCATCTCCCTCATTTTTATGACGTCACATATCTGATTTTTAAGACACTTTTAGGCATTTTTTAGTTTAATTACATTCAAGTTATCATTATCCTTATTTAAAAGTAAAAGGATGTCTAACTGTGTGTTTGTCTGTGTGTACCAGAGGATCTCGCTAACCGCTGATCCGATATGGTTCTCATTATAATGTATCTTCTCATAATTCCTGTGAAGGTTTATAAAAATATTAGGGAAGGATAACCCTCACAATAGAAATCAACCTTTACAATAATGAACTCCCAAAATTTATTTATAGTTAAAAAAGATAAAATTTTGAATGAATCCGCCCCCTCACCTTGAGTGCCCCTATAGGCCTCTAGTTGTTGAACTTCGCTTTTATGTATGTTGTCATCCTTGTTAAAATAAAACTGACCTATATCGGAAATATTACAAATATCTCTATTCAGCGGCACTGTGAAGTTTGTAATGTTGATTATTTGATGACCAACTGTCATAATTAATGGTCAATTATAAAGTAATTATGTATTCAGGAAAAAAACAAATTTCAATGCTTAGATAAATAATTAAACATTATAAAAGAAGGTGTCCTAATTTTTGTGATTAAAAAAAAATAGCTAGTTGGTGTTTTAAGCAAGTAGTTGATGTAAAATGATCCATAGAATTTTGATATGCAATCTTTTTTTGTTAACCTCTTATTTTTGAAATCATTTAAATTTTTTTAAAAAAAATTAAGCTGGTTTTAAGGTACGTACTTAAACGCAACAAAAAAAAGAAGAAAATTGCCATAATGAACAAAAATAGTAGGAACTTTAATTTGACACCTTACTTTTTGAATTCTGTAGAGTAATTATTAAAAAATCTATTTTGTTGAACCCCGTTTAATCAAAACTTTGAACTTTGAGAGCTCGTCACGTTTGGGTTGAAGAAATAACTAAAGATAAGACACGTTCTTTTATTTGATTAATTTATTTGTATATTGATAAATGAAAAGTTTGACTAACCCACGACCCTCTCTTTTACATAACATAAATTAGCTAACAAAGTCAGAAATTCGTACAAATAGTAAAAAGGGAAATTTTTCAGATTTCAGAATGATGATACCCTAGGACGACAAAAGATGATTGATTGGCCATTGGTTTTTGGTAATTTAGATTAACTCGTAATTGATTATGGAGTAGGTTGAGAAACTTTAGTATAGTCATGCACTAGTGTTTCACAATTGTCACAAATTAAGTTAAATGAAAATTGGAGTACCTTTTTAATTAAATTGTAGTTTTGCCTATTTATGATTATTTTCACTATCGGAACTTTAATTTAAAGAAAAAAGATAACTATTACAATTATTTAGTACCTTGCAATTTTTAACGAAATATAAAAAAATATGTTTCATGATTCTGAAAATTGTTCACTTTTTAAATATAATTTATTAAGCTTTGGTGTCCCCTCCATATTTATAATTTATTTTTATAAGGTAAAGAAAAGAAAATTTTGGGAGCGGGTCCTTTTATTCTTGAGAGGTTATATCCTGGGGGTGGTAGTGCCCATCGCATATGAGAACCTACATTGAAAAGTAGAACCATAAGGTTCAGAGGTTAGCACGGTTCAAACAGACAGATACAAAATCATCCTGTTACTTTTGTAAAACAATAATTGCCATTTCCCTGGATGGAGATTTTTATGATATGGCTCTGCTGGAGCTTGTTGTATTGCCATCCTGTTCTGGTTATCACCCGCCAGTTCACCTGGAGGATCCCCGCCTCCAACATAGTTTATTGTTATGTGACCTAAATTTTTTACTTCAGGTAAAATAATTTCACATAGCCAATAAGAACCCCTTCCCTTATCTATCAAAAAAATTAAAGAAAGGGGGGGGAGTGTGTATTTTTTAATTCCTAATCTATGCGTGGATCCCTAACCCTGCGGGGCCTATACATGCGTTGCTCTAACCTAGTACCCAATATAACCTAACCTAATATGACATAAAGTAATAAAAATAAAATAAAAAGCTTATTGGATATATACAGTAAGAGATATAAGTTTTCCGGAATTTTAATGTAGGGAGTAGATTTGAAATCTGCATCAAATTTTAAGGATTTTTTTTTATAAAATTCGTTTTTTGTATAATTCTTTATCTAAAAGCGGAAATACATTTTAAGTTAATTAATTTTGACCAATAGGATAGTTGGATTTTAAACTACCTGCGCTCTAATTGGTTGAATGATGTACGACTACCAATCAGAGCGCAGATTTTTTAAATCCACCAATCACGGATGCCAAAATTAATTAACTTAATTTGTATTTCCGCTTTTAGATAAAGAATTATACAAAAAATGAATTTTATAAAAAATCCTTAAAATTTGATACAGATTTCAAATCTACTCCCTACATTAAAATTCCGGAAAACTTATATCTCTTAATATACAGACATACATGCATTCATCCTACTCATTTTATTAAAATATACAACTAATTTGTAACCTGCTGATTGAAATATAGAATTAAAGATGAAAACAATGCACAGGAATGTGATGGATATTCGTAAGAAGTAAGATAATGTTATTCGTGTCTTTATTAGTTCATCCACTACACTACACTGGATATTATTAACATTCTCTTTAGTCATTTTATTCTGAAATTTGTAGTCTTTTTAACATAAAAAATTACAGTCTACAAGAGAACGACTAAATAATGAAAGATTTCTATAAAAAAAAATGACGGAATGAACAATAAACATATCTAGCTGTCTCTTCTGCCATTTTGTTTAAAATATTTAGCAAAGATATGAGTAGAATAGATCACAATAAGTTTAAAAGTTAAAGGGGTAGTTGCACGAAGTGCATTTAAATTTAATTTAGTGAACTGCATATATTTTTCTGTTCAATAATTTAAACTACATCTATAGGACATATATTTGAAAGAATTTAAATTTTCTACCAGGTAGTTTTAAAAATATCAAGCTTTGAAAATCATGTTTTTTGGATAAATGCAACTTATATGACTGCCCTGTTTTCACAAACAAAAGATATTTACTATTTTGGTGGTGCCTAATTGATTGATTGCACATTATGCTTGCAATCATCCTTATTAAATGCACTTCATGCAACTTTTCCTTTGAAAAACTATCACAAAAGCAAAGCAGGGAGGGAGATAAAATTAAAGATTCAGTTAAAGTAAGGGATTTTAAGAGTAAGGACAAGGTACAAAAATGTATGTAATTTCTAATGATGATTATCAAATTTACCCCAACTGTTGATTAAAATCTTTAGCTAAAAAGTTTGAAAATTACTAGTTTGGAAGTGATCAACTGAATATTGATTACCCATTTGTTCCCTAATTTCAACTTATCATTCAACACCAAAAAACAATATTTGGATTTTGAAATACGAGGGTTTTGTAGATTATTTATTACATCTATTCATCTATTAAATGAGATGTTTTTCAAAAAAACCTCAGTTGAACTAAGAAATTCTGTTTAATACAAATTTTGTTGTCATAATTGTTTGAATTGTTTACTTTCGTTGAATTTGTCTGCTACCAGCATTAATTCCGCTAGTCCCCAAAGTCTTTTAAAATTTTCCAAAATAATAAAAGTTGCATTAGTTTCAGTACCCAAAGTTCAAGACAGCCAAGAAAAATAATTTTAGATTTATTGTCCCATTCCTATATCCCTGGTAATTTATAGTCCAATGTCATCTCCCTCCCGGGGTAAAGTCGCACTCTCTCCACCCCCTCCCACGAATTCCTAAAAGGCAAGTCTTTCATTTCAATAAGTAATAAGTTGGAGATCTGAAAAATCATAATAAAATAAATTTGTTAATTTTGGGCTCAGATCTAAATTCATCCACTATGATTATGTATATTTTCTGTTTCTCCTGCGATATTTTAATCAAAATAATTATAAATAAATGGAAACTTGAAGAAAGTGGGAAACTAGGATTAACCAGGGAATAGGGAATGTGATTCAGACAAGCAATTCTAAGTAAAAATTTTCCCCCAAACCCTTATTTCTCCCCATTCTTACCCAATTCCCTTCAGCTACATCAAAAAACAAGTTTTATGCCAACAAAGTATTTGTTTTTCTACAATTTCTACAATTTTAATGGAATTAATTGGCTGAATAGCAGCCTATGGGATTAAGAAATTATTAAAATACTCAAATTGCACCGCTTATATTGTGAACAAACACACTTAAAAAGTTATTTTGTCAGTTTAAAGACTGGTCTAGGACCAATAACTAGTAACATTTTTAGCAGTGATATATTCAGTATTTTGTTGTTTTATGAACATAGGGATCATGGAAAGAAAACAAAGTCATTCCTTAATTAGGACAGAAGTCACCTTCCTAGGAAGGACATAAGTAGCTTCCCTTATGTGAGAATTTGTTAGATGAAGGGCATAACTTGTCTCCCTTAACAAAGATTTTGCCAGATGAAGGACATAAGTAGCCTCCCTTCACCACACAAAACCTAGCTTTTTGGTCCTTCACATAGCAAAATCTTGCATAAAATAGTTTATCTGTCCTTCACATAGCAAATTCTTGCAAAACATAGCATTTATGTCCTTCACATAGCAAATTCTTGCAAAACATAGCAAATTCTTGCAAAACATAGCATTTATGTCCTTCACATAGCAAATTCTTGCAAAATATAGCAAATTCTTGCAAAACATAGCATTTATGTCCTTCACATAGCAAATTCTTGCAGAACATAGCAAATTCTTGCAAAACATAGCATTTATGTCCTTCACATAGCAAATTCTTGCAAAACATAGCATTTATGTCCTTCACATAGCAAATTCTTGCAAAACATAGCAAATTCTTGCAAAACATAGCATTTCTGTCCTTCACATAGCAAATTCTTGCTAAACATAGCAAATTCTTGGAAAACTTAGCATTTCTGTCCTTAACATAGCATTTTGGTCCTTCACATAGCAAAATCTCACAAAACATAGGTTTTTCTGACCTTTTTCTACCAGGAGATCAGAACTAAATCAGAACACACATAACAAGAGTTTTTACATAATACATTAAGATTATCAATTATGCATTTAACTCTGCATAAATTATGATAATTCATTATTATTAACCCTCCCCCCCCCCCTATTTAAAATTTACCCCTGCATAAATTATGATAATTTATGCTGAGTTAAATGTACTGTTTGAACTTCTATCTAACAGGATATGAGAAATTAATCAGAACACACATAACAAAAGAGGCCAGCTATGGTGCCATGTAGGAAAAGTGGCATTGTATTCTAGGGCCTAAAAGGCGTCATAGCTGGCCCCTTTTCAGTCCATCATATGACATGGGAAGGAGGTTGAGGAGCATTTTATGCAGTCTAAATTCCCAAGAATGCAATGCCACTTTTCCTACATGGCACCACCTCCCATGTCATATGATGGACACAAAAGAGGCCAGCTATGACGCCTTTTAGGAAAAGTGGCATAGCATAGTGGAATTTAGGCTGCATAAAATGCTCCTCAACCTCTTTCCCAAGTCATATAATGTACTGTGTAAACACTCTTGTTATGTGTGTTCTGATTAAGTTCTCATATCCTGTTAGATAGAAGTTCAAACAGTACATTTAACTCAGCATAAATTATCATAATTTATGCAGGGGTAAATTTTAAATAGGGGGGGGGGAGGGGTAATAATAATGATATATCATAATTTATGCAGAGTTAAATGCATAATTGATAATCTTAATGTTTTATGTAAAAACTCTTGTTATGTGTGTTCTGATTTAGTTCTGATCTCCTGGTAGAAAAAGGTCAGAAAAATCTATGTTTTGTGAGATTTTGCTATGTGAAGGACCAAAATGCTATGTTAAGGACAGAAATGCTAAGTTTTCCAAGAATTTGCTATGTTTTGCAAGAATTTGCTATGTGAAGGACATAAATGCTATGTTTTGCAAGAATTTGCTATGTGAAGGACATAAATGCTATGTTTTGCAAGAATTTGCTATGTGAAGGACATAAATGCTATGTTTTGCAAGAATTTGCTATGTTTTGCAAGAATTTGCTATGTTTTGCAACTTGAAGGACATAAGCAGCCTTCCTAATGTAAGAATTTGTCAGACAAAGGACATAAGTCACCTCCCTTAAGTTAGATTTTGTTAGATGAAGGACATAAGTAGCCTTCCTTAGACCAATTTCCAGTGACTTCTGTCCTAATTAGGAATGACTTTGTTTTCTTTCCATGATCCGAACATAGCTTCTCATTTCATAAAATGCTTAAAAGTTTCATTTTGATTTGATATTACAATTGTCTCTACTGACAAATGGAAAACCACTTTGGTAACTATTTGTGATATGTAAGGTGCAAATTTTTATGGAAAACAATGTTATTTACAAATACAGTATTGGGCCTAAATGCTTAACATTTGTGAGTAATTTAAACCAGGGAGGAAGGGAGAGGACAATGGGCAATTAATTCAATTCAAGCGTTTTCGCTGAAAGGCCATGAAAACCAGATTTATCCAGAAAATTTGAAGAAAACCATAAAGTATTAATGGTTATCTAAATTAAAAAACTCAAAATGAGATGGAGTTCTAAGAAAAAAACACCTACTTATAAATTAGCTTATGAGTACATCATAATGAAGTAAACATTCTGTTATTAATCACTAGAAAAATCACTCTGAATTTCTTCATCACTTCTCCTATATTATTAACTTCCACCAAAATTCAAGATAACATGAAGAGTTCTTAAATTGTTTTTTACAAACATATCACAGTAGAGTTCCTAGATATGAAATGACATTTTCTTGAAAAAAAATATTTGTTAGAACCAGCCAAAATAATTTTATACAATATAATTTTTCTTTGTCTTCTAGAAATTTTGTTAATTCTGTTTTTATTTTTGTCTGCTAGATTTATAACAAAGTTCCGCGGCAATCATGCGCCAGTAACCAAAGTCCCCAAATTTAGCCTAAATCCTTCAAGAACACTTTAACCTGGTACCCAAGGTTTTAGATCCTAAAATATTGAAAACTCGATCCATAGTCCCCTCCCTTCCTCCCTAAATTTAAACCCTGTGATAAACATAATGAATTTATAATAACTAATAACACATTTGATGATAATGTATATGGGAACAGTGCTAGTTTATGTTGGTGCTAAGATAAAGATATAGGCAACATGCAAAATAAATCTTAAATAATATTTGTTGCCACAGCAGATAAAATGGTTGTCATTACTAGGAAGCATTGTCCCCCAAAATAAATGATTTATGATTATTTCAAAAAAAATAATTCTTTTGTTGGTTATAGCTTTGATTGTTCAATCCTGTGTAAGTCCAATTTTGTGTTCACCACTCAGAGAATCTTAACCCAGCATTATATCTAGCCCATTTATCCAGTTTTTTCTCTGGGTAACTTCTAAGCACATCAGGAGTTTTTCTCAGCAGATCATACATCATTTTAAATAAGATCTTTTCGCCTTCACTTCTTTCTTTGTATCTGTACACTCCATTCATCACCTGATGAAAAATTTTATTATGTGGCTTAAAATTTCCCCAGTTGTCAAGCTGAAAAAGTGTAAATTAACTGGTCAATGTCCATACTGGTTAATCTTTACATTGCTGAAAATAATCCAAATATGCATTATGCATGGTCAAACATGCTCTTTTAGTCCTTATCAACTCACTAAGATGTTTCTTAGCTCAATTTAAGGCAGAATCTATTTAAGAAATTTGATATATTTGCTGAAAGAAACTAAATTTAAACAGAATAAAAATAACACATTTTTAAATTTTATCAAATTATTAAAACTTGTTTTCTCACAAATGTGTAATTATAACAGTATACGTTTAATTTTAAAAGCTTATCAAAGGAATTTTACACCATGTTAAAACTAATTGTTACCTGATTTTCATAGTTTTCTTTAGCAATTGCATCTAAGTAATATGCAACCTGAAATTTTTAATTTGCATTCTAAGTTATCTATTCTACACAAGCTTATTATTAATCGAATTTAGATAAATCAAAATTTTCCCACTAAGATTTAAATACAAATAATTTAATAAAATGTAAAATAGATTCTTACCCAAAACAATCTTTTTGTTTGTGTGTAAAGGATATCCTAAAAATATATATCATTATTTTATTATTTCTTTTTATATTCTTAAATTAAGCAAATAAAAGTTCATTGTGCTAAAAAATAAACATGTATACACTTAATTGTATAAAAGTTAATTATTCTATAACTCTAGAAAGCCAAAATATTTACCTTATGATAATAATATTTGCTTTGCATTCTCTTAACAAGCAAATTTCTCCTTGGGGCAAATTTTTCAAAACCTATGACAGGCTTGGCCACTATTCCAACTGACCGAGCTAAAAGAACATCAATTTCAAAAAAAAAGGTTGTGAAAAATATACATATTAGACTATGCTCCATCCAATAAATACACCCCTGTTATCTATAGGGTGTGCAAAAAAAGAAATGGTTTTATTTCATCAATTATCATACCATCCAAAGCCATACTAGAATAGTTATTTCTTGCATCGTATTATAAACGGCTTTCCGCGGATATGGAATGTACAATTAAAAGATTAAAACTAGTTTTTTTAGCCCCGAGGTGCCGGAGGCAACAGCTAAAAAAACTGGTTTTAATCTTATGATTGTACATTTTTATATTCGCAGAAAGCTGGATATAATACGATGCTAGACATAGTTTTTTCATATGGATGAGAACCGGTTCCTATCCACCGGATTTGAATGAATACGAGAAAAAATATTACACACTTAATCAAATTGAATTATTTTCCTAATTGCTAGAAAGTAGAGAAATTGTTCTATGATATAATTCCATTGTGGGTCCAAATCTAATTTATTTCCGCTGTATTGAAACATGTTAATGATTAAAATATCAAAAATGAATATGACAGATCTAATATTTAATATAATATTCCAATATTACCTATGAAACCAGTTATGTAAACATCATCTAACCAGAGAAAAGGTTCTGTTATTGCCCCCTTCCAAATCCTAAATTTTGAAAAAAATTACACTGCTACACAAGAAAAACTTATATTCCCAACTATTTGCAAAATTGTTTGGAATCAAAATATTATTTGAAAGTGGGGTGGGGAGAAAGTGCTAAAGCCAGACGGACATATTAGCCTTTAATTGCAAATCCCTTGTCTGTATGTTTGAAAAAGCATATGCCCAGTTCACAAACAACTTTTAGAGGTCGACCGATTTATTCTGTAGGTCAACCGAAACAAGTACAACTAACAAAGCAGCTGTATAATCTATTTTTAAGATATCCATAGCTATGTCGCGGTTCAAACCATTTACACGTTTGACCGGCAGAAGCCGTTTGAATTTGCTTTTCAGCTGTTCTTACCGGCAGCACAAATGTGAACTTACCTGTCAGCTGTTCCAGATGTGAGCATCCAGAACCAGCCCAGATAAAATCTTACCAGTCAGCTATGCCATGTATTAGTATCCAGAACCAGCTCAGACAAAATCTTACCTGTCAGCTGTTCCAGGTATTAAAATGCAGAAACAGCCCAGAATAAATCTTACCTGTAAGCTGTTCCATGTGTTAGAATCCAAAACCAGCCCAGACAAAATATTACCTGTCAGCTGTTCCAGATGTGAGCATCCAAAACCAGCCCAGATAAATTATTACCTGTCAGCTGTTACAGGTGTTACAATCCAGAACCAACCCAAACAAAATCTTACCTGTAAGCTGTGCCAGGTGTTACCATCCAGAACCAGCCCAGACAAATTCTTACCTGTCAGCTGTTCCAGGTGTTAGCATCCAAAACCAGCCCAGACAAAATGGAGGATACCTTTCTCCTAAACAATTATAATCTTTCAGATAGAAAATCTTTCAGAAATTTTTAAATATTTTAGAATTTTTTTGGACACTGAACATCTGCTCAATAAATCACTCTATAAACATGTACTTCATTGCTTATGGATGTTGTCATATGGTTCAATGATTTTTAAAAAGTACAGTATTAGTAAAATGAGGGAGTTTCGAGAATGGCTCGAATCCAATTCACATCCACTGGATTAGAACCGATTCTCAGCCATACTGAAAATTCATGTATAACATCGTATTACAGACAATTTTCTAAGAATACTAAAAAAATCATACAATTAGTACCAGTTTTGTTAGCCCAGGCTTTCGGCTCATCGATCGCAACTTATATGGTTTTAATTGATAATTTTAATATCCGTGGACAGCTGTCTATAATCTGATGCAATGAATTACTATACCTGGAACTCTCGCTGGTGGCAGGTCTCTTTGAGATACATACCACTGAAAAAATATCCAATTTTTCACTCGATTATTAGTAATTTTATCAGACAATCTTTAACATGACCGGGTGTTGGGTACAGAAATGAATATTTAATACAAGATTCTTATAGAACTAAAATTTCTTGCTATCCCATGAACCCCTGCTAAATATATGCTGAACCAATGAAGAAAATAAGATATTGAACACTGATTTCTGTCAATGGTTAGTGGGTTATATAAACCATAACTTTTGTTAACCATTAAAAAATTTATATAATTTATATAGTTTCTTTGTTATTTTGCTTAAAAACCATAAAACCTAAATTGTTTCAATTAACTGATGATGGAAATAAAATATACATAGTTAGTTTATGAATTACCTTATTTTTTGTATCTCTTTGAACTTTGATGTCTGTCCAGTGAACTGGGCATCTTATAAATGTATTGTTCTTGTAATCTTCCTGTAACTTCCATTTTCTAAAATGGAAATAACCCAAAAGTTCTAATTATAATGAATATGTTGTCTATGTTTAATATTTATTGAACATCCCTATTGCTCATTCTATCTTTAAGCTATTACTCACAAACCTTTTATTAGTAAAGTAGCAAACAAAAGATTAGACCTTTCAAAATAGCCACATGAATTGATAATGCTAAATCTAAGGGTAAAAAATCTCAGCTACGTTTACAAAAATCTTTATAGTTTTGTGTGTAAAATGTTTTATTTTTTAATTTGAAATAATAAATGTTTAAAATTAAAATTATTAAAGGTCATTTAATTTTAATCACTCACATTAAATTTTATATGTTATGTAGATAGCGGCATATGTGCGCTCATACGCCAATCCTTAAAAATCCGCTAAAATAATTAAAGTTGAATCAACTTGGACCCCAAAAAGCCAATACAAGAGAAACAAATTCTTATTCTTTGTCTAATCTCAATGATATTGAAGTTTATCCAGAGATCTTAAGAGATAAAACAATGGCAGATAAATTTATATACATCGCCAATGATGATTATCAAACCTTTTACTTCTGTAGAATAAAATCATTGGTAGTAAAGTTGGGACACTGCAATCAAAATTCAATAAAAGTTTGAGCTAACGAATAAGAAAACGTTGGGTACCATGTAATAAATTCCCTCCAAGCAATTATCTGCTTTGTTGAACATTTATGGATACTGTCATCTTTGTTTATGTATATGTGGTAGTCCGACAGACTGTCGTTTCCTAGAGGAGCTTCGCTCCTAGCCAACTATTGATAAGATATCAGGTGTTTAATCTCCTCCCAACAAATTCCTCAGCAACCCTTCTATTGCTTGACCTGCAGATTAGCACGGTCAAAACTGCCAACAGATAGCAGGGGGAAGGGGTTGCCCCTCCCCCTCCTTTTCCAGCCCACCTATCCTTTTCCAGGGGACACCAGCCTTACCCCCATAGGGACCTACCCTTCTTCTTCTCACCTGGACAACACTTCCCCGTCATCTCCATTCCCTTATCTATATCCCCATTATCTATAATTTGTGTATACAAGCTACGATTTTATAATGTAATATCAGTTCTAAATAAATCTTCAATCTGTAACCACTTGGAGTATTTGTTGATAGAATCATTAAGGCTAGAGGCTCTTTTGCCGGACTTCGCCAAATAGGGCTTAAATCGCTTCACCCCTATTACATATAAACTTACTGTGTATTAGCATAAACAGCATACAGATCAACGTACATATCATCATCAGATTTTACCACAATATCAGCCTACAAAACATGATTCAAAATAAAATTTATTTGTTGTTATTTATCGCATCGTATTATAGACAGCTTTCCGTGCATGTTAAAATGAAAAATAATGAGTATGGTTTAGTATGGCTGAGAACCGTTTCTAAACCACCGGATATTATTCGGTTGTGAAGCAATATTGGAAAATCAATTAACTTTTGCAATATTATTGTGATTTTAATTGAAAAGAAAAATCTTGTAATATTTAAATTTGATAATGTGATCGACTAAATCAAAAAATGCAACTAGTTTCTTATCTAGTTCAAATATTTGCCGCTTTTTAAAAAACTAAATGCACTTCCCTTACTAAATCAGACTGGATCAAAATAGCATATGCTATTCTGAATAATCAAATTCAAAAACACCGTGCAGGAGGGGGTGTATCAACCTGTCTGGCAAAATTAGGGAAGTGTGATACATCCCCCTGGATGTGTACCCCCTAACACACCACTTGACAACCCCATAAAACAGCTATGGGTGATGTCAATGACAAAATATCACACCCACCTTAAATTTAGTGTGAGTGTAAAAAAGAATTTTCACGCTTTTTAGCCTTTGAGTATATTGATTATGTAAGGGTTGGAAACTTGGGGAGGGGGGGGGGGGGAGGTTTATTAACAACCCTGATAGTATATTACTATCCTTCTCTTGTTATCAGTATATCAGCTCCATCGACTTTGATTCGCGCATCTCCCTACGCATTAGACTTTATAAGATAGAAAGAATTTTAATGTTAGAGGTAGATTTGAAATCTGCACCAAATTTTAAGGATCTTGTATAAATTTCGTTTTTTGTAAAATTCTTTATTTAAAAGCGCAAATACAATTTAAGTTGATCAATTTTGACATCTGTGATTGGTGGATTGAAAACTACCTGTGCTCTGATTGATTGAATGATGTATGACATTTAAGCTCTCCAATCACAGATGTCAGAGGTAATTGCCTAAAACTGCATTTGCGCTATTAAATAAAGAATTATACAAAAAACGAATTTTATACAAAATCCTTAAAATTTGATGCAGATTTCAAATCTACCTCTAACATTAAAATTCTTTCCATCTTATAAAGTCTAATGCATGCCACTGATTAACACATACCTGCGGACAGAAAGTGGCCACCCAAAAATTTGCAAATATGTTCTTATATGCTAAGTTATGATATTCGTCATTAAAACCTCCCTAAACAAAAAAGTGTCAAATAGTTTAGATCAATATAAATAACTAATACTTTTGAATCTTTTAATAAAGACATTGATTAAGTATCTGTTTGTTAGAAATAATCTCGCTAACGGCTGTAACCTTTTGGTTCTCCTTGTTGAAATATCTTATTTATAGTGGACAGTTTGTAACTTTATATTTTGGGTTAGGATAGGTCAACGCTTCTTATAGACGTCTGAAAAAATTTCGTGTTAAGTCCCTTTCGTGGCAACGCACTTTAAGGGGCGATTTTTCGTATTTTTCACAGTAGCTATTCTCCTATTTCTAGCACCTGCGGGGGGCTCTAACCTTGCGGGGCCAATAGCCTAACCCTGTGGGGCAATCACCTAACCTAATATAACCTAACCTAACCTAGAAATACGATGAATCGCCCCTTTAGGGGCATTTCCACGAAAGGGACCATTCCCAAAATTTCTTCAACTTGTTAATTTTTTTAGAATTTCAAACAGTCAACAAATGTCAAAAATGTATATTTTTTAAATTGACATCCAAGCTTTTAGACGACGCTTTTTAGGTATAATAAATGAGCAGCAGGACTAACCATGATTATATCTTTGAAATGATTAGCTTCATTAACAACTTCTTGTTGTTGCTTTTTATTCTTTGCTCTTCCAACAACAAATACTACCCTAAAACAAAAACACTGTAACTCTAGCAATATTATAGTATAGAATTTTTAGGTTTTCATTAGTGACTAATCTACACTGATTTTTGCACATACATAGTTACATAGAATATTCTAATTATGTTTTCAACTTATTAAAAATTGTAGAAAATCACTGCCCCATTTTCAAATTTGGATTTCGAAAAAAAACGAATTTTTTTATCGTATCGTATTATAAAGACTTTTTCCCGAATAATTATTAGATTAATCACTGGCCCAGGCCTTCGACCCACCTTTTCATCTTTTATTTTTCTATTTTCCTATCAGGGAAAACTGTCAATAATACGATGCGACAACTAACTATCATTTACCTTGTGTTTATACCAGGAATTTTTGGTTTACCCCAAGTATTTCTGAAAAAAAAATATAAAAAAATATATCTAAAAATAGCACAACAACAACAAAATAAAAATATATAAAAAAGGATATTTTACTATGTTTGAATAATTTTTCGTTGTCCTCTTCCTCCTAGGAAGTTGTGATGTTACAAAAAATGGGTAAAAAGTTGAAATATGTGTACATTTAAATAAAAAGTTCAAAATATCAAATTTTTTCTGTCCTCACAAAGGTGGAAATATTGAAGAAATATCTTAAAGAAATAAAAGCGGTGTTCTTTAACATGTATACTCTAAAATCTTTGACTCTACGGGTACTCTAATAACAAATATCTCTCATACGTTTTACAACTTTTCTGTTGGAAGCATTGAGTTAGTCAACATTGAGAGAGAAATCAATGGGCTGTTATTACAATAGTCCCCAAGGTTTTATAATAACACTTTCTTAATCGTAGACTTAACAACTTTGGGGACTTTTACTGAATTTTGATTGGTTGGTGTAGCAAGTTAAGTGTCCAAACGTTTTAACCACTAATTGTAATCTGCAGAAGGGATAATTTTGTGTATCATCATTGGGTATGTACATCAGTTTTCTACCTTATGATATTTCTTGCTGGTTTGTTATACGTGGCTGTATGAACTATTGTTACTATATCTAAAAATATCAAAAAATAATAGCTATTTCTCGGGTCGTATTATAAACAAGTTTCCACGGATATAGAATGTACAATTATGATATTAAAACCAGTTTCTTAGCCCCGAAGGCACTGGCTAAAAAACTGGTTTAGTCTTATAATTGTACTTTTTATATTCGCAGAAAACTGGATATGATACGAGGCTAGAAATTTTTTTCTCGTATGGATGAGAACAGGTTCTAATCCACCGGATATTAATATAATTAAAGGAGGGCATATTTCCTTGAATTTTGAGTTAAATGGTGTGTAGTCATTTTAATTTGAACCCCGATAAAAACCTGTGCTAGACATGCACTAAATATGTTTGATCAAAGAAGCGCAAAGTAGATGGTCGTCAAGTACTTTGCTTAAGTCAAAAGTACACAAATTAACAAATAACCATTTAAATAATGAAACCAATGTATAATATAAAAAAAACGGTATTTAGAATTTATAAACGTAATTTTCTCAGCCACTATTGAAGACAGACGACTGATTTTTTTATCTTTCTCGAATACAATCACTTAAAATCCGAAGCGTGCCTATAAAAAATGACGTCATACAATACAAATGACAAATGATAGGCCACTACACAGAATAAATTACCAATGCAATGGAAGGTTAGTATACATTTTGATTGACCAATGGTAGGTCAGTATGACTTCATTTCTTATAGCCAAATAAAAAGATCATTATGATCAGCCAGATTGTCATAGGGAATGTTTAATGTGTATTTTACTCAGCTGCTGTAAGAGATAGAAAGATGAGATGAGGGACGCCAAAAAAATCGCAGAAAAAAAATTTATTTACCTATTCTTTCTTGGTCACATATATCCCTGTTGATGAGAATTTCAAAGTTTTTTAGGTTTATAATTGTGACATTGGCTATAAATAATAAAAAAAAATGCTATAAATTCTAAAAAAAAATGCTATAAATTATAAAAAAAATGCTATAAATTGTAAAAAAAATTGCTATCAAAAAATCTAATTTGAAACGGCCTGGGAGAAAGTCGCCCATAAAAAATTCTGACGTCATAAAAATAAGGAATGAGGAGAGAAGGAGTGGAAAAGAAAGCTCCTAAAAAAGGGATGGATAATCTCTCATATTTATGACGTCACATGCTGATTTTTGAGCGACTTTCTCCCAGGCCATTTGAAACCATAAACTGCTCCAAAAGCAAGTATTTTGTTATCCTATAATAAGTAGTTTTTGTCTAAAGCTAGATATCTTGGAGAATACTGGTCCAAATTGATTGTACTTTACTATGGATGGAATTAGCATGGATACATTTATTTACAATTTGTAATATTTTTAATGTTTCATTTTTAAGCATTTTTTTTCCCTGGATGAAGATCTTTGTCTGAAATATTGGATTGTTCAGGTGAAACATTATTTATTTCTGTTGGTCCATCATCTAGAAATAAAATTAAAAGTACTTCAATTCAAAGCCTCTATATGTTTTTAGCGTAGAATATCTTCTTTGTTATCTACCTATCAACTATTGTCTCCCTGTAAATGATTTCTTAGAAGCGAAACTATCCATAACATAAAGTAGTAAGGTTTTTTCTCTCTCTCTCTGTGTCTATATAAATATATATATCTCTCTCTCCCTCTCTCTCTCTCTCTCTCTCTCTCTCTCTCTCTCTCTCTCTCTCTCTCTCTCTCTCTCTCTCTCTTTTTTTTTCTCTCTCTCTTTCTCTAATTCTCTCGTTATGTATGCTTTTAAAGTATCATAAAAAGTATTTGGCCATAACTTTGTCAAAAATGCTTTCAAAGCAGACCTTATTCGACCCAAGTTACTGACACAGTTTCTTTGTAAGCCCAAGTAAACAGTTTTGAAATATCTATCTATTTCATTGAAATCTAATGAAAATTCTGAAAAATATGCAAATTTGGTTGTAAGGTTTTTATATGTACGGGAACCATAAAATCAATAGAAAAATCTCTTTTTAAAACTTTTCTCTCATTTTTTACGATTGATTTTAAAGGAATTTATGCATTGATTATTATATAAAAATAATTTTAGGTTCATACTAATGGTATTTCAAAGAAAGCAAATAAGATTTTCGACCCTTATCACTTTAGAGGACAGCTGCCAACCTCCAGTTTTTAACTACATTCAGAAAACTGGAGGTTTAGTAGTACTAAAAAACTTAAAGACTTCATGTTTAGTTTAACATATTTTTCTCTCTTTTATTGGAAATTATTGTCCTTGTTTTATAATGTAAAAGTTTAATCAATTGAACTTATGATTTCAATATGTTTTTAATTATTTCAAGTACACCAGGTGTTTAATACTTCAGTGTTAATGATTATTGAGACGTGGAAACAAGAACAAAAACGTTCATATATATGTATAAATATAAATATACATTAAAAACGTCCTAATCCTTATACTAAAGTAACAGGATGTTTGTTTATCTGTGTATCTGTGTGTCTGTACCGAAGGATCTCGCTAACCGCTGAACCGATCGGGTTCTCCTTAACAGGGTACCTTCTCATAGGTCCCGGGAAGGTTTTTAACTATTTTCTTGGAGGGTGGGACACCCCCAACCCCCCCAAAAAATGAAAAATCCCCCCCCCCCCGAAATTTTTTTTAACTAAAATTAAAAATGAGAGGGGGGCACCCCCCACCAAAAAAACAAATTCGCCCCCCCCCCCCCATTTTTTTAACTTTTTCTTTTAAAATCTAAAATAAGAAATTGGGTTATTAAATTCGACTCTCTCCTCCTCAAGCGCCCCTAGAGGCCTCTAGGGGCGTAGCCGCTAGTATATATATGTAGTAGCAAGGGTTTTCTTGTCTGTAGCTTAAGATTTCAACAACTACAGAACGGATTGTTTTCTATCTTTTACGGAATCTTCACATTGGTCCCGGGATGGTTTTTTAACTATTTCGTCTTAGGATTCGAGTTTTGTTTTAGGCTATTTGTCTGCCTTTCCACATCACTTCGAAACATAGCCCTTAGATTCTAAGGTCACAGCCGCAATTATATAAAGAGAGAGATAGAAGAGAGGTTAATTATTGATTCAATTTTCATTTAAATCTCTGACTCTTGGAAATTGTGAAAATTAGTTAAAAATTTAAAAGTGTTTTATTTTTAAAAGCGAAGCTTTTCTATAATTAGGGTCTGTCCATACGTCCGTCCCTAACGCATAGCTTTTTTCGTTAATAATGCATGTTAGAATTGTCCTATCGATTTCAATCCCTTGCATGATGATTCCTTTAATAGTTAGGTGCGATTTAGAAATCGTAGCAACTCTAAAATCGTTACCAGAATGTCCGTACGTCCATTTTAAACATGGATAATATTTTTTTTTTACAATGAGGTACATCCTTATATCAAAACTTATATAGTTATATTTTGTATATTTAGATCTGACAATCTACAAGCGTTAATGTTAGTCTGGCATACCGTTTCAGTTTCGATTTTAAGGGTGTTATCTTCCTTGTTATAAAGAAAACAGTAAATCTATTTGTCTATCTTATACGTCTTTCGCTCTAATACAGTGTGAAACTTTTCTGTTGGAAGGAGGGAGTCAGTAAGTTAGCCAGTGAGGGATTCCTATATTTATAAAAATGCTACCCCCGAATTGCACTTAAATGTAAAAAATTATAAAAAAAACTACCTAACATGCGATTATTTTCCATTATCATATTTTCATCTTCTATAGTTTTAATATTAAGGATTTAGCTATACAATGTAGGCATAAAGATATTGAACCTCATAAAAATCAAATAATTCCAAAGAAAGTCTTAACAGACAGCTCAACTGACAGATCAAGCGAATTAAAGAGAAGATGATCAG